>NC_135232.1:440937240-441570573 GCF_051348905.1 Ranitomeya variabilis | reverse complement strand
TTTGTGCTTAATTTCCTTCAATTCTTTTTTTTAGTTTAATTTTTTATGCTTTTATCCTCTTCAATGAAAATTTTAAAGAGCGTAAAGCTGTAAACTGCAGTAGGATGATGTCATACCCTGCAGGATGTGATTTCTAACCCATATGAGGAAACATTTAATGAGAGTCTATTTGGGATATTATCGGTTAAAATTACTGATGACCACTTATACAGCTTAAACTTGAAATAAAAGCAAAAATACCAAAAACAATTATTCATTATATTTAAAACTCTGTCCTAAACATGAGGTGCCTAAATGTATTTCAAATGGTAAAACGATAGGGGAGAAATATCATACTGAATACAAAAATCTATTAATTTATTTTCCTATATTATTATGATATGATGCTGCCTTTTTGTATTACAGGAAAGATATATATCTTGGTACTGTGTTAGCCAGGAGATAGAAAAATATTTAGAATTGAGAGTCCTCAGTGGTTGATACCTTTTAATGGCTAACTGAAAAGATGGTAACAAATTGCAAGCTTTCGAGACTACTCAGGCCCCTTCATCAGGCATAAAATAATACAAATTCTAAAAAACACATATTTATGCACAATACAGCCCAGAAAAAATGCCATAGATAAGACAGGTGACGTGAAAACTACCATTATGTGAGAGTGCTAAAATGTTTATGTCCATTAATATTGTCACATCTAATGTGGTGTACCTAATTATTTGTACCAAATGACCAACTCGGGGTCTGTATGTAGGGGAGACAGGGCAAAAGCTTAGAACAAGAATGAATTCTCATTGCCATACAATAAGAAAAAAAAGAATGGATCTACCTGTGGCTAAACATTTTTGTCTCCCGGATCACAGCATTATGGACATGAAACTACTTGAATTAAAAGGTAACTTCAAATCTCAGAGAGATAGAAAAGTCTGGGAATATAAACTGATGACGACCTTTGACACACTCAGAGCAGGAATGAATGTGTCGCATGGATTTATGTCTTTTTACATCAATTAAGGAATTTGCTTCTCAGACATTGTGGGGTCATCATAACACATAACCAGACCCATTCAGAGGACCATAAAACATTCACACTCCTTATCTATCAACTGTTCCAATATTTATGGACATAAACATTTTAGCACTCTCACATAATGATAGTTCTGCTTCAAGTCACCTGTCTTATCTATGGCATTTTATCTGGGCTGTATTGTGCATAAATATGTGATTCTTCAGAATTTGTATTAGTCTATGCCTGATGAAGGGACCTGCATAGTCTCGAAAGCTTGTAATTTGTTACCATCTTTTCAGTTAGCCATTAAAAGGTATCAACCACTGAGGCCTTTTTGTATTGGCATTGTTGCCCCAATATAGAATAAAAAAATGGTAAAACAAATGTGTACATTATGATTTAAATAAATATCTGGATTTTATTATCATTCTTTTCTTTTTATGGATGTAAAAAGTCAAAAAAATTTTTTAAATCTCTTGTAGACAACCATCTTGGAAAATGACTCGCAAAATCTTCACGAACACAAGAGAAAGATGGAGGCAGCAGAATGTGAATAGTGCTTTTGCTGAGCTAAGGAAACTCATTCCCACTCATCCACCTGACAAGAAATTAAGTAAAAATGAAACTCTAAGACTAGCTATGAGATATATTAATTTTCTTATCAACATACTTGGAGATCAGGCTATAACTAAAACTGGAGCAACATCTCAAACAGCTATTCTGGGTATCTTCGAACCTGAGCCACCATTGTCTAGTATACAAGAATGGACTATGATGGACCACTGCAGTGACTCCTCTCCTGGAACAAGCAGTGACACTCAGGATTGCTGGTCATTAGTCCCCTCTCCATAGGGCTGTTAATTTTTTGTGCATATACTTGGTGTTTCTAACTGTCTGCTTTCAATATTTATACAGTAAATCAATTATTATTTTGATATTTTCAAAAAACATGGTTGGCATTGCAGGACCATAGAAAAATATGATTACCGAGCTTCCGGAGTAGTTTAATGCACTCATGATTGACGAGACATAATATGCAGCTTGTGAAATTTGTGCAATGTCACTGTCAGCATTATATATGATGGGAAATGTGTAGACTTAAAATACACTGTTTTCTAAATGTCAGATTAAACTGTACAACACCCAAACCAGGAGTATAGCTCCATCATGGAATGATCTCTATCAGCACACTCAGCACTTACTTGATGGCATACTTCATTTGATATCATCACATGGATTGGTAATGTAAATTAGAACCAATGAGAAAACGTATAATTAATTGAATTATATATGCTGCACAACATATATTTTTCAAATCATAATAGCTTTGTCTAAGATAGATATAAAATAGCCACAGGGAAAGCAGATATAATCTGATGACGGTATTCAATTAGCAATGTAATTAGTGTAAATACTTTGGAAAACATATCCCAAAAGATGTACTCAATTGGGCATGTAACTGTTGATATGATTTTTATCTTGCTTTATTTATAATTTATTCATATGTAACTGATTTTAATGGTGCTCATAGTATTAATTTTCTTTTTTTTCACCACTTACTTTACACGTGTGTAGCTCTTCATTGATTTTTTAAGCAAGGACAAAATAAATAAAAAAATATATATATATTTATTCAATCTCTGTTCTTAAAAAATTATGAAGAAGAATCTCATTTTTCAAAATATTAGTACAGCACAGTATAGATTCTGTGGTCTTTCAACTATTTTGGTTGAGATTAAAAATATAAACTAATAGCCAGGTCTAGCTAGCTTAGTACTTTGGAAGCATATTATAGGAAAATCCTCTCCTTTTATTGAGATAAAAGGTTCCCTATGACATTTTGTGTTCAATGGCATTTTAAATTGATGAACATTGAAGAGTTAATATTGCTACAAAATTAAATTTAGGAAATTGGGGTCACAATGAAGCCCTGAATTAAAATAATGAATCTATATACTAAATGAAGAATATCGAAGATCTTTGGTGGTTACTTTTTTTAAGTTAATTTAATTTACTTAATTTATTGTTATGTTCATGATTTGATGAAACATATTCTTTCTGTGTTATTGCTCAGCCTTTGTTTCTAAGTAAAATTGCTAGGCTTTCTTGTAGCTGCATTTACCAAAGAGTTTTTTCAAGTGTTGACATTTGTGAAATTAATATTTTGTATCTGTTTGTTAACATATGCCAATAAATTATTCATTACTTTTTATTAAATTGTATTTTAGTATTTCATTGTTTTATTTTTTTAGGTTTACATACCTTTAATTCCTTATTGACTAAGCTAATTTTGACCTTAATGACCAGGCCAAATTTTCAAAATCTGACCAGTGTTACCTTATGTGGTAATAACTCTGGAAACCTTCGGTGTATCCCGGTGATTCTGAAATAGTTTTCTCATGACATATTATACTTAATGATAGTGGTCAAATTTGCTCTCTATGACTTGTGATTATTTGTGAAAATATCACAATTTTGGCAAAATTTTTGAAAACAAAAATCACAATTTTTAAATTTCTATTCTTTATATTCTTAAACCAGTTAGTCATGGTACACAAAATAATTACTGCATCATTTTTCAAATGTCATTTTATTTTGTTAGAATGTTAGAGGGGTCAAAAGTTTAGTGGAAATTTCTCATTTTTTCAAAAAATTTACAATACTTGTTTCTTTAGGGACCTGTTCACATTTCAGTGGACCATGAGAGGTCTATGTATTGAAAACTACCCAATAATGATACTATTTTAAAACCCACACCCCTGAAATACTTCAAAACTGTTGTCAGTAATTTTTCTAACCCTTCAGATGCTACACATGAATTAATGCAAAGTGGAATGAAAAAAAAAATTAAATTTTGCTTGCTTTAGTCACTTTTACAAGAGGTAACATCAAAATGTGGACCCAATAGTTTGTTAACCACTTTCTTTGGAGCACAGTGATACCCCACATGTAGTCAAAAAGTTATGTTTGGACAAACGGCATGTCTCGGAATGGAAGAAGCAATATTTGAATTTTGGAACACAAATTGGATTAAATAGATTGCTGCCGACATGTCACATTTATAGGGCACCTAAGGTGCAGAAACCCCCAACAACTGACCTCATTTTGGATACTACTCACCTCAAGGATTTTATCCAAGGGTATATTGAGGACTTTGAACCCAAAGGTACTTACTATAAATGTAACAGAGGGTGGTTCACCTATACCAGAGCTTTTTCAGCTAAAATGCCTGGATTCAAGGTGCTCTGCATACAGTTGTGCTCAAAAGTTTACATTCCCGGCAGAATTTTTTCTTTCTTGGCCTTTTTTCAGAGAATATGAATGATAACACTAACATTTTTTCTACACTCATGGTTAGTGGTTGGGTGAAGCCTTTTATTGTCAAACTACTGTGTTTTCTCTTTTTTAATCATAATGACAATACAAAACATCCAAATTACCCTGATCAAAAGTTCACATACCCCATTTTTTAATACCGTGTCTTGCTCCCTCTTACATCAATGAAAGCTTGAAGTCTTTTGTGGTAGTTGTGGATGAGGTTCTTTATTTTCTCAGAGGGTAAAGCTGCCCACTCTTCTTGGCAAAAAGCCTCCAGTTCCTGTAAATTCCTGGGCTGTCTAGCATGAACTGCGCTCTTGAGATCTCCCCAGTGTGTCTCAATGATATTGAGGTCAGGAGACTGAGATGGCCACTCCAGAACTTTCACTTTGTTCTGCTGTAGCTAATGACAGGTCGACTTGGCCTTGTGTTTTGGATCGTAGTCATGTTGGAACGTCCAAGTACGTCCAATGCGCAGCTTTTGGGTTGATGAGTGCAAATTTGCCTCCAGTATTTGCTGATAACATGCTGCGTTCATCTTTCCTTCAACTTTGACCAAGTTTCATGTGCCCTTGTAGCTCACACATCCCCAAAACATCAGTGATCCACCTCCGTGCTTTACAGTAGCATTAGTGCTCCTTGCATCATAGGCCTTGTTGACCTCTCTCCATATGTACCATTTATGGTTGTGGCCAAAATGTTCAATTTTGGTCTCATCACTTCAAATTACCTTGTTTCAGAAGTTTTGAGGCTTGTCTTTGTGCTGTTTTGCGTATTGTAGGAGAGATACTTTGTGGCACTTGCACAGTAATGGCTTTCTTCTGGCGACTCGACCATGCAGCCCATTTTTCTTCAAGTGCTTCCTTATTGTGCACCTTGAAACAGCCACACCTCTAGTTCTCAGAGAGTCCTGTATTTGAGCTGATGTTATTTGTGTTTGTTTCATTGCATCCCGAACAATTTTCCTGATAGTTTTGGATGACATTTTTATTGGTCTACCTGACCGTGGTTTTGTTTTCACAGAGCCCTGATTTTCCATTTGTTAATTACAGTTTGACTGCTGCTGACTAGCATTATCAAATCCTTGGATATCTTTTTGTATCCCTTTCCTATTTTAAACAGTTCAGCTACCTTTTCCCGTAGATCCGTTGGCAATTCTTTTGCTTTCCCCATGACTCACAATCCAGAAATGTCAGTGGCTAGATGATACAGGAAAGATATATATCTTGGTACTGTGTTAGCCAGTAGATAGATTCAATTCTAAATAGTGGCTAGATGAAAGAGTCTGTCTGGATCCCAGAAACTCACTCAGCTTTTATGCACACACACTGATTACAAGTAAACAGGTCACAGGTGAGGATGTTATCTTTAAGGTACCGTCACACTCAGCGATGCTGCAGCGATATAGACAACGAGCCGATCGCTGCATCGTCGCTGTTTAGGTCGATGGGGAGCGGTCACACAGACAGCTCTCTCCAGCGACCAACGATCAGGGGAACGACTTCGGCATCATTGAAACTGTCTTCAACGATGCCGAAGTCCCCCTGCAGCACCCGGGTAACCAGGGTAAACATCGGGTTACTAAGTGCAGGGCCGCGCTTAGTAACCCGATATTTACCCTGGTTACCATTGTAAAAGTAAAAAAAAAACACTACATACTCACCTTCTGATGTCTGTCACATCCCCCGGCGTCCACAGGGTTACGTACTGCTGCTCAGAGCTTCCTGCACTCACTGAATGTGTCAGCGCCGGCAGTAAAGCAGAGCACAGCGGTGATGTCACCGCTGTGCTCTGCTTTGACACAGTCAGTGCAGGAAGCTCTCGGCAGCAGCGCGTAACCCTGTGGACGCCGGGGGACATGACAGACATCAGAATGTGAGTATGTAGTGTTTTTTTTTTAACTTTTACGATGGTAACCAGGGTAAATATCGGGTTACTAAGCGCGGCCCTGCGCTTAGTAACCCGATGTTTACCCTGGTTACAAGTGAACACATCGTTGGATCGGCGTCACACACGCCGATCCAACGATGGACAGCGGGTGATCAGCGACGAAATAAAGTTCTGGACTTCTAGCTCCGACCAGCAATATTACAGCGGGATCCAGATCACTGCTGCGTGTCAAACACAACGAGATCGCTATCCAGGACGCTGCAACATCACGGATCTTCGTCGTTCTCGCTGCAAAGTCGCTTAGTGTGAAGGTACCTTTAGTAGGCATTCAAACACATTTGTGTCAACTTCTGTGCATGTTATCAGGCAAAAATCACCAGGGTATGTGAACTTTTCATCAGGGTCTTTTCGATGTTTTGGGTTGTCATTATGATTTAAAAAGAGAAACCATAGTAGTTTGACAATCAATGACTTCACCCAACCACTAACCATGAGGGGAGAAAAAGTTTTGGTGTTATCATTCATGTTCTCTGAAAAAAGGCCAAGAAAGCAAAAATTCTGCTGGGTTATGTAAACTTTTGAGCACAACTGTATCTACCATATACATCCCTACTTAGCATCTGTAAGAATGCTTTCTCGATTCCTCCCTTAAACATGTATTCTCATGTCAGCCCTGTATGAATAGGTAGAGGGAAGTAAGTTTCTACCACACACATTTCTATAGTAGCTGCTCATCTCCTTTGATAAAAGAAGGATCAGGAGGTGAAATCCAACAAACCCAATACTTTAACCCCTTAATGACGTTGGGTGTAATAATACGCCCATGTTGCACTCCCTCCCTTTGATGTGGGTTCCGGCGGTGAGCCCACATCTTTCCAGGCACATGTCAGCTGTTTTGAACAGCTGTCATGTGCCCGGAACAGCCGCAGGTGGAATCGCGGTCTACCTGTGGCTATTAATCCATTAAATGCTGCTGTCAAACAACAACTTTTGAGAAAAACTGTATATGCAGGGTGGGCTATTTATATGGATACACCTAAATAAAATGGGAATGGTTGGTGACATCAACTTCCTGTTTGTGGCACATTAGTATATGGGAAGGGGAATATTTTTCAAGATGAGTGGTGACCATGGCGGCCATTTTGAAGTTGGCCATTTTGGATCCAACTTTATTTTTTCCAAAGGGAAGAGGGTCATGTGACACATCAAACTTAATTAGAATTTCACAAGAAAAACAATGTTGTGCTTTGTTTTAACGTAACTTTATTCTTTCATGAGTTATTTACAATTTTATGACCACTTATAAAATGTGTTGAAAGTGCTGCCCATTGTGTTGGATTGTCAATGCAACCCTCTTCTCCTACTCTTGACACACTGATAGCATCACTGCAGAAGAAATTCTAGCACAGGCTTCCAGTATCCATTGTTTCAGATGCTGCACATCTCGTATCTTCACAGCATAGACAAATGCCTTCAGATGACCCCAAAGATAAAAGTCTAAGGGGGTCAGATCATGAGACCTTGGTGGCCATTCAACTGGCCCATGATGACCAATCCACTTTCCAAGAAACTGTTCATGTAGGAATGCTCGGACCTGACACCCATAATGTGGTGGTGCACCATCATGCTGGAAAAACTCAGGGATCGTGCTATCTTCAGTGCAACATAAATTTCCCATAGGCTATCATTAGATTAGTCACATATGAGGTGCCCCATGAATTGAACCCAAGTTTATTTTTAAAGGGTCATGGTACCATTAGATAAACAATAAATCACTATATTGGAAACCACAAATTAATAATGATCCCAACAAAAATGGTACTAAAAATACCAATTTTATTAGTATAGCTATAAAATAGATGCTTTAACAAATCAAAATAAAAACAGTGAAAAAGGGTGCTGAATTCTCATATGAACAGGGACCATAGTGCAATGGGAAAAACTGATTAACGGCCAATCAATACAGAAGTATTTAAAACACAATTGAATATTGCAGATATTATGCAAGGTAACTAGACCTAAAGGCTACAAAAACTTGTGTTCCTGCAATTATCATGAGTAGGAACATCACCACATGGGGTTGCATGTATCCATGTGTTAAGAATGTATTAATAATCCTAAGTTAATCATGTGCATGCTGCTAGGGTGGAAGCTCTCCCTCCCCATCTGATATATACCACTAACATGGATTACTTAATAGCACAAGATAAAGTAATGTTTATTACCTGAGTGGCCGTGTGTTGATCTCCTGGCGTCCCTCACCCCGACGCGCGTTTTGCTGTGCTTCTTCAGGAGGCGTGTGACGTAAAACCGCATCATCTTTATAGTCACATGCGTAGTAAGTGCGGAAATGCAGCTCACTATGCATGTGTACTAACTTAAATAATTTAAATAATGTATTACCTTGTTTCAGCCGGAAGTTCGCGTCCAGTGCAGTTCTCGCTATGAGATCAGCTGACCATGAGAATTGCAGTGCACGTGACCATCGGGTTTATCTCCAGTCACTAGTAAAGTTCTCACAGTCACTGATCAGCTGATCATGAGAACTGCAGTGCAGGTGACCACTGGAGACAAAGTTATCTCCGGTAGTCATCTACAAGCTCTGCTGTATCTGGATGTCAGGCTGGATGGTGGCATATTGCTACTGTTTAGCCAAAGGCATCCAGATGTAGCAGAGCTGGACTCATCATGGGACACTCGGTAATTGGACTACGTCGGACAGGGAGTATTTGTGTAGGTTTATTATTTTATTTTTTTGCAGGAGATTGAGGGCGTCAGGGATTAGGCGATGCAGTAAGTATGGTTAATTAAGATTATTAAAGGACTTTATTCTGGCCGTGTCTTTATTTAGCATATAACTATAGGATTAGTAATGGATAGGTGTCTTATAGACGCCTCTCCATTACTAAGCCATGTGCTTGATGTCACTGGACATTACAAAGGTGACATCAACCCCACAAATAATACTAGCCACTGCTACAGAGCAAGTGGGAAGAGCAAAGAGTAAAGTGCCACAATTGGCTCATCTTTGGATGTGCCAGTTGTGGGGCGGCTGCGGGCTGCTATTTTTAGGTTGTGAGGGCCAAATCTGTGGGCCTCGCCAACCTGAGAATACCAGGCCACAGCTGTCTGCTTTTTCCTTGGCTGTTTAACAAAAATTTAGGGGACCCCACGCTGTTTTTATGGAGGGGATCCCACTATTTTTGCTAACCATGCAACGTAAGCAGGCTGCTGTGGCCTGGTATTATCAGACTGGTAAGGTTCATGGATATTGGATCCTTTACCAGTCTGAAAGACCAGTCCCAGTAGTCTGCTTTACTCCGGCTGGCTAACACACAGCTCTGGCAAAAATTAAGAAACCACTGCAAAATTTTCAGTTTGTCTGATTTTTCTCTTTATAGGTATATTTTTGAGTAAAATGTAAATTGCTCTTTTATTCTATAAACTACTGACAACATGTATCTGAAGTTCCAAGCAATACATTTTGTATTTATTTTCTGAAAATGAGAAAAGGTCAAAATAACTAAAAAATGCATTGCTTGCAGACCTCAAATAATGCAAAAAAAAAAAAAAAACAAGTTCATAATCAGATAGAAACAACAATATTAACGTTTTAACTCGGGAAGAACTCGGAAATCAATATTTTGTGGAATAACCATGATTTTTAATCACAGCTTTCATGTGTCTTGGCATGCTTTCCACCAGTCTTTCACACTGCTTTTGGGTGACCTCATGCCACTCCTGGTGCAAAAATGTAAGCAGTTCTTCTTTGTTCTTTTTTTGATGGCTTGTGACTATTCATCTTCCTCTTGATTACATTCCAGAGGTTTTCAATGGGGTTCAGGTCTGTAGATTGGGCTGGCCATGACAGGGATTTGATGTGGTGGTCCTTCATCCACACCTTGATTGTCCTAGTTGTCCTAGTTGTGTGGCATGGCGCATTGTCCTGCTGGAAAAACCAGTCCACAGAGTTGGAGAACATTGCCTGAGCAGAAGGAATCAACTGTTTTTCCAGGATAACCTTGTATGCGGCTTGATTCATACGTCCTTCGCAAAGATTAACTTTCCCAATTCCAGCCTTGCTGAAGCATCCCCAAATCAACACCTGGTCATCTAAAGGTTAGTCAGAGACCTGGAGAGGTGTACAAGCCACAGTTTCTTGCACCCACCGTGAAATTTGGTGGAGGATCGGTGATGATCTGGAGATGCTTCAGCAAGGCTGGAATTGGGCAGGTTGTTCTTTGCGAAGGACATATGAATAAAACCACATACAAGGTTGTCCTGGAAAAAACAGTTGATTCCTTCTGCTCAGGCAATGTTTCCCAACTCTGAGGACTGTATTTTCCAGCAGGACAATGCGCCATGCCACACAACTAGGTCAATCAAAGTGTGGATGAATGACCGCCACATCAAATCCCTGTCATGGCCAGCCCAATCTACAGACCTGAACCCAATTGAAAACCTCTGGAATGTAATCAAGAGGAAGAAGGATAGTCACAAGCCATCAAACAAAGAAGAACTGCTTACATTTTTGTACCAGGAGTGGCATAAGGTCACCCAAAAGCAGAGTGAAAGACTGGTGGAAAGCATGCCAAGACACATTAAAACGTTGTGAATAAAAATCATGGTTATTCCACAAGATATTGATTTCTGTACTCTTCCTGAGTTAAAACATTAGTATTGTTGTTTCTAAATGATTATTAACTTGTTTTTTTTGCATTATTTGAGGTCTGCAGGCAATGCTTTTTTTTTGTTATTTTGCCCATTTCTCATTTTCAGAAAATAAATACAAAATGTATTGCTTGGAACTTCGGAGACATGTTGTCGGTAGGTTATAGAATAAAAGAACAAATTACATTTTACTAAAAAAATAACTATAAAGAGAAAAATCAGACAAACTGAAAATTTTGCAGTGGTCTCTTAATGTTTTGCCAGAGCTGTAAATAGGGGGACCCCACGCTATTTTTTAAAAATTATTTATTTATTAACCCCTTTCTGACATCTGACGTACTATCCCGTCGAGGTGGGGTGGGCCCGTATGACCACCAACGGGATAGTACGTCATACGCGATCGGCCGCGCTCACGGGGGGAGCGCGGCCGATCACGGCCGGGTGTCAGCTGCATATCGCAGCTGACATCCGGCACTATGTGCCAGGAGTGGTCACGGACCACCCCCGGCACATTAACCCCCGGCACACCGCGATCAAACATGATCGCGGTGTACTGGCGGTATAGGGAAGCATCGCGCAGGGAGGGGGCTCCCTGCGGGCTTCCCTGAGACCCCCAGAGCAACGCGATGTGATCGCGTTGCTCTGAGGGTCTCCTACCTCCCTCCTCGCCGCAGGTCCCGGATCCAAGATGGCCGCGGCATCCGGGTCCTGCAGGGAGGGAGGTGGCTTACCGAGTGCCTGCTCAGAGCAGGCGCTGGTAAGCCTGCAGCCCTGCACAGCAGATCGTCGATCTGACAGAGTGCTGTGCACACTGTCAGATCAATGATCTGTAATGTCCCCCCCGGGACAAAGTAAAAAAGTAAAAAAAAAATTCCCCACATGTGTGTAAAAAAAAATAAAAAAAATATCCTAAATAAAGAAAAAAAAAGAAAATATTATTCCCATAAATACATTTCTTTAGCTAAATAAAATAAAAAAACAATAAAAGTACACATATTTAGTATCGCCGCGTCCGTAACGACCCAACCTATAAAACAGCCCCACTAGTTAACCCCTTCAGTAAACACTGCAAGAAAAAAAAAAAAAAAACGAGGCAAAAAACAACACTTTATTATCATACCGCCGAACAAAAAGTGGAATAACACGCGATCAAAAAGACGTTTGTAAATAACCACAGTACCGCTGAAAACGTCATCTTGTCCCGCACAAAACGAGCCGCCATACAGCATCATCAGCAAAAAAATAAAAAAGTTATAGGCCTGAGAATAAAGCGATACCAAAATAATTATTTTTTCTATAAAATAGTTTTTATCGTATAAAAGCGCCAAAACATAAAAAAAATGATATAAATGAGATATCGCTGTAATCGTACTGACCCGAAGAATAAAACTGCTTTATCAATTTTACCAAACGCGGAACGGTATAAACGCCTCCCCCAAAAGAAATTCATGAATAGCTGGTTTTTGATCACTCTGCCTCACAAAAATCGGAATAAAAAGCGATCAAAAAATGTCACGTGTCCGAAAATGTTACCAATAAAAACGTCAACTCGTCCCACAAAAAACAAGATCTTACATGACTCTGTGGACTCAAATATGGAAAAATTACAGCTCTCAAAATGTGGTAACGCAAAAAATTTTTTTTGCAATGAAAAACGTCTTTCAGTGCATGACGGCTGCCAATCATAAAAATCCGCTAAAAAACCCGCTATAAAAGTAAATCAAACCACCCTTCATCACCCCCTTAGTTAGGGAAAAATAAAAAAATTAAAAAATGTATTTATTTCCATTTTCCCATTAGGGTTAGGGTTAGGGCTAGAGTTAGGACTAGAGTTAGGGCTAGGGTTAGGGCAAGGGTTAGGGCTAGGGTTAGGGCAAGGGTTGGGGCTAGGGTTAGGGCTAGGGTTAGGGCTAGGGTTAGGGCTAGGGTTGGGGCTAGGGTTAGGGCTAGGGTTAGGGCTAGGGTTGGGGCTAGGGTTAGGGCTAGGGTTAGGGCTAGTGTTACGGCTAGTGTTAGGGCTAATGATAGGGCTAGGGTTATTGCTAGGGTTAGGGCTAGGGTTGGGGCTAGGGTTGGGGCTACAGTTAGGGTTGGGGCTAAAGATAGGGTTAGGGTTTGGATTACATTTACGGTTGGGAATAGGGTTGGGTGTGTCTGGGTTAGAGGAGTGGTTAGGGTTACTGTTGGGATTAGGGTAAGGGGTGTGTTTGGATTAGGGTTTCAGTTATAATTGGGGGGTTTCCACTGTTTAGGCAAATCAGGGGCTCTCCAAACGGGACATGGCATCCGATCTGAATTCCAGCCAATTCTGCGTTGAAAAAGGAAAACAGTGCTCCTTCCCTTCAGAGCTCTCCCGTGTGCCCAAACAGGGGTTTACCCCAACATATGGGGTATCAGCGTACTCAGGACAAATTGGACATCATCTTTTGGGGTCCAATTTCTCCTACTACCCTTGGGAAAATACAAAACTGGGGGCCAAAAAATAAGTTTTGTGGGAAAAAAAGGATTTTTTATTTTCACGGCTCTGCGTTGTAAACTGTAGTGAAACACTTGGGGGTTCAAAGTTCTCACAACACATCTAGATAAGTTCCTTGGGGGGTCTAGTTTCCAATATGGGGTCACTTGTGGGGGGTTTGTACTGTTTGGGTACATCAGGGGCTCTGCAATTGCAACGTGATGCCTGCAGACCAATCCATTTAAGTCTGCATTCCAAATGGCGCTCCTTCCCTTCCGAGCTCTGTCATGCACCCAAACAGTGGTTCCCCCCCACATATGGGGTATCAGCGTACTCAGGACAAATTGGACAAGAACTTTTGGTGTCCAATTTATCCTGATACCCTTGTGAAAATACAAAACTGGGGGCTAAAAAAATCATTTTTGTGAAAAAAAAAAGAATTTTTATTTTCACGGCTCTGCGTTATAAACTGTAGTGAAACACTTGGGGGTTCAAAGTTCTCACAACACATCTAGATAAGTTCCTTGGGGGGTCTAGTTTCCAATATGGGGTCACTTGTGGGGGGTTTGTACTGTTTGGGTACATCAGGGGCTCTGCAAATGCAACATGACGCCTGCAGACCAATCCATTTAAGTCTGCATTCCAAATGGCGCTCCTTCCCTTCCGAGCTCTGTCATGCACCCAAACAGTGGTTCCCCCCCACATATGGGGTATCAGCGTACTCAGGACAAATTGGACAAGAACTTTTGGGGTCCAATTTATCCTGATACCCTTGTGAAAATACAAAACTGGGGGCTAAAAAAATCATTTTTGTGAAAAAAAAAAGAATTTTTATTTTCACGGCTCTGCGTTATAAACTGTAGTGAAACACTTGGGGGTTCAAAGCTCTCAAAACACATCTAGATAAGTTCCTTAGGGGGTCTACTTTCCAAAATGGTGTCACTTGTGGGGGTTTTTAATGTTTAGGCACATCAGGGGCTCTTCAAACGCAACATGGCATCCCATCTTAATTCCAGTCAATTTTGCATTGAAAAGTAAAATAGCGCTCCTTCCCTTCCGAGCTCTGCTATGCGCCCAAACAGTGGTTTACCCCCACATATGGGGTATTGTCGTACTCAGGACAAATTGCACAACAACTTTTGTGGTCTAATTTCTTCTCTTACCCTTGGGGAAATAAAAAAATGGGGCGAAAAGATCATTTTTGTGAAAAAATATGATTTTTTATTTTTACGGCTCTGCATTATAAACTTCTGTGAAGCACTTGTTGGGTCAAAGTGCTCAACACACATCTAGATAAGTTTCTTAAGGGGTCTACTTTCCAAAATGGTGTCACTTGTGGGGGGTTTCAATGTTTAGGCACATCAGGGGCTCTCCAAACGCAACATGGCGTCCCATGTCAATTCCAGTCAATTTTGCATTGAAAAGTCAAATGGCGCTCCTTCCCTTCCGAGCTCTGCCCTGCGCCCAAACAATGGTTTACACCCACATATGGGGTATCAGCGTACTCAGGACAAATTGCACAACAATTTTTGGTTTCCAATTTCTTCTCTTACCCTTGGGAAAATACAAAATTGGGGGCGAAAAGATCATTTTTGTGAAAAAATATGATTTTTTATTTTTACGGCTCTGCATTATAAACTTCTGTGAAGCACTTGTTGGGTCAAAGTGCTCACCACACATCTAGATAAGATCCTTAGGGGGTCTACTTTCCAAAATGGTGTCACTTGTGGGGGGTTTCAATGTTTAGGCACATCAGGGGCTCTCCAAATGCAACATGGCGTCCCATCTCAATTCCAGTCAATTTTGCATTGAAAAGTCAAATGGCGCTCCTTTCCTTCCGAGCTCTGCCATGCACCCAAACAGTGGTTTACCCCCACATATGGGGTATCAGCGTACTCAGGACAAATTGTACAACAAATTTTGGGGTCTATTTTCTCCTGTTACCCTTGGTAAAATAAAACAAATTGGAGCTGAAATAAATTTTGTGTGAAAAAAAGTTAAATGTTCATTTTTATTTAAACATTCCAAAAATTCCTGTGAAACACCTGAAGGGTTAATAAACTTCTTGAAAGTGGTTTTGAGTACCTTGAGGGGTGCAGTTTTTAGAATGGTGTCACACTTGGGTATTTTCTATCATATAGACCCCTCAAAATGACTTCAAATGAGATGTGGTCCCTAAAAAAAAATGGTGTTGTAAAAATGAGAAATTGCTGGTCAACTTTTAACCCTTATAACTCCGTCACAAAAAAAAATTTTGGTTCCAAAATTGTGCTGATGTAAAGTAGACATGTGGGAAATGTTACTTATTAAGTATTTTGCATGACATATGTCTGTGATTTAAGGGCATAAAAATTCAAAGTTGGAAAATTGCGAAATTTGCAAACTTTTCGCCAAATATTCATTTTTTTCACAAATAAACGCAAGTTATATCGAAGAAATTTTACCACTATCATGAAGTACAATATGTCACGAGAAAACAGTGTCAGAATCGCCAAGATCCGTTGAAGCGTTCCAGAGTTATAACCTCATAAAGGGACAGTGGTCAGAATTGTAAAAATTGGCCCGGTCATTAACGTGCAAACCACCCTTGGGGGTGAAGGGGTTAAAAAGGAGGGGACCTCTCTCTGTGCTTTTCTCCAATTTCTGTGTCATGTTCGTCCTGCTGTGTCACAAGATTCACCGTTATGTAAATTAGTACACATGCGTAGTAAGCTGCGTTACCGCACTTAATATGCATGTGACTAGGAAGGTAATGCAGTTTTACCGCATCTAATGAAAGTGTATGGGTAATTTACGCAGCGGAGATGGAGAGCCTCCATTATATAAATGGACATGTTGTGGTCTGGAAAGATGCACCCCATGTCCGTCTCTGGGGGTGAGCCGCGGGCATTGGTGCAAACATAATGGGCATGGAATTTCTTGAAATCCCATACACTATGCTGTAACATCTTGACGCTGCAGGTTGGACGCTGCAGATGTACGCAATGTCCAACCCGCAACATTTACTGACCGTGGAAACATATCCCAATATATCTGCAAACAGGAAATCACTTTTTTTTTCCTTCCCAGAAGCCAGCTTTCAATTAGCTTAACTTCAAGTGACAAAAAAAACGCATGCAATGAAAAAGCACATCAAAAACCCATGCTGAAAAAATGAATCAAAAATGTGACATGCCAGTGACCTCAGATGCAGATTTGGTGCGGATTTCACCTGAGTCAAATCCTGAGCAAATACTGAGCCATTTCTGACTGTGGAAAATACCCTTAGTCGCAGAGTTTATATTTTCACACTGGGAAATGGGTAAAAATGGCACTAAAATTTGCCCCACAATTACTGCTGAATGTAGAAATATCCCATATGTGGCTTTACAGTACTGCTTAGCCATACAGCGAGACTCGTGAAGGACAATGTTATGACCCCAATGGCAGAGGGTCTCAAAAGTACATACCAAGTCTGCAAACACAAATAAACCAGCTCTTAGGGCAGTGATAACTGGGCTGACCATATATATAATCCTAGCACCACAAATAGCAGCAGCCGGGGAACGTGCCTACGTTGGTTCTAGACGTCTCGCGCCAGCCGGAGAACTAACTAACCCTAGAAGGGAAAAGATAGACCTTTCTTGCCTCCAGAGAAAAGACCCCAAAAGTTGGATACAAGCCCCCAACAAATAATAACGGTGAGGTAAGGAGAAAAGACAAACGTAAGAATGAACTAGATATTTAGCAAAGAGAGGCCCACTGACTAATAGCAGAATATAGTAAGATGACTTATACGGTCAGCAAAAACCCTATCAAAATTTCCACGCTGGATATTCAAGAACCCCCGAACCGTCTAACGGCCCGGGGGGAGAACACCAGCCCCCTAGAGCTTCCAGCAAAATCAGGAATCACATTTAGTACAAGCTGGACAAAAAATAAGAGCTATGCAAATAACCAAAAAACAAGGAAGCAGGACTTAGCTTAATTTTGCAAGATCCAGGACCAGCAGACAGGAGCAAACAGAAAGGAACTGATTACAACGATGCCAGGCACAGGACTGAGAATCCAGGAAGTTTATATAGCAACACCCCTGGACTAACGACCCAGGTGGGTGCCAAACTGAGGAAAGACAATCCCAGAGTCATATCACTAGTGACCACAAGAGGGAGCCAAAAAAGTCTAATTCACAACAGTACCCCCCCTTTAAGGAGGGGTCACCGAACCCTCACCAAGACCACCAGGGCGATCAGGATGAGCAGCGTGAAAGGCACGAACTAAATCGGCCGCATGCACATCAGAGGCAACCACGCAGGAATTATCCTCCTGACCATAGCCCTTCCACTTGACCAGATACTGAAGCCTCCGCCTGGAGAGACGATAATCCAAGATCTTCTCCACCACGTACTCCAACTCGCCCTCAACCAACACCGGAGCAGGAGGCTCAACAGAAGGAACCACAGGTACAACGTACCGCCGCAACAAAGACCTATGGAACACGTTGTGAATGGCAAACGACACCGGAAGATCCAAGCGAAAGGACACAGGATTAAGGATTTCCAATATCTTGTAAGGACCGATGAAGCGAGGCTTAAATTTAGGAGAGGAGACCTTCATAGGAACAAATCAAGAAGACAGCCATACCAAATCCCCAACACGAAGTCGGGGACCCACACCGCGGCGGCGGTTGGCAAAACGCTGAGCCTTCTCCTGTGACAACTTTAAGTTGTCCACCACATGATTCCAGATCTGCTGCAACCTATCCACCACGGAATCTACCCCAGGACAGTCAGAAGGCTCCACATGTCCCGAGGAAAAACGAGGATGGAAACCAGAGTTGCAAAAAAATGGCGAAACCAAAGTAGCGGAACTAGCCCGATTATTAAGGGCAAACTCAGCCAACGGCAAGAAGGTCACCCAATCATCCTGATCTGCAGAAACAAAACACCTCAAATAAGCCTCCAGAGTCTGATTAGTTCGCTCCGTTTGTCCATTAGTCTGAGGATGAAAGGCAGACGAAAACGACAAATCAATGCCCATCTTAGCACAAAAGGATCGCCAGAACCTGGAAACAAACTGGGATCCTCTGTCAGACACAATATTCTCAGGAATGCCATGTAAACGAACCACATTCTGAAAGAACAAAGGAACCAGATCGGAAGAGGAAGGCAGCTTAGGCAAAGATACCAAATGGACCATCTTGGAAAAGCGATCACATACCACCCAGATGACAGACATGCCCTGAGACACCGGAAGATCTGAAATGAAATCCATGGAAATGTGTGTCCAAGGCCTCTTCGGGACAGGCAAGGGCAAGAGCAACCCGCTGGCACGAGAACAGCAAGGCTTAGCTCGAGCACAAGTCCCACAGGACTGCACAAATGACCGCACATCCCTTGACAAGGAAGGCCACCAAAAGGACCTAGCCACCAGATCTCTGGTGCCAAAAATTCCCGGATGCCCTGCCAACACCAAGGAATGAACCTCGGAAATGACTCTGCTGGTCCACTTATCAGGAACAAACAGTCTGTGAGGTGGACAAGAGTCAGGTCTACCAGCCTGAAATCTCTGCAACACACGTCGCAAATCCGGAGAAATGGCTGACAGGATAACTCCCTCTTTGAGAATACCAACTGGTTCTGTGACTCCAGGAGAGTCAGGCACAAAGCTCCTTGAAAGAGCATCAGCCTTCACATTCTTTGAACCTGGTAAATACGAGACCACAAAGTCAAAACGGGAGAAAAACAATGACCAGCGGGCCTGTCTAGGATTCAGGCGTTTAGCAGACTCGAGATACATCAGATTTTTGTGATCAGTCAAGACCACCACACGATGCTTAGCACCCTCGAGCCAATGACGCCACTCCTCAAATGCCCACTTCATGGCTAACAACTCCCGATTGCCAACATCATAATTCCGCTCAGCAGGCGAAAACTTCCTAGAGAAAAAAGCACATGGTCTCATTACAGAGCAACCAGGGCCTCTCTGCGACAAAACGGCCCCTGCCCCAATCTCAGAAGCATCCACTTCAACCTGAAAGGGAAGTGAGACATCAGGCTGGCACAAAACAGGCGCCGAAGTAAACCGGCGCTTCAACTCTTGAAAAGCTTCCACGGCTGCAGGAGCCCAGTTAGCAACATCAGAACCTTTCTTGGTCATATCCGTCAAAGGTTTAACAACGCTAGAAAAATTAGCGATAAAACGACGGTAGAAGTTAGCAAAACCCAAGAACTTCTGAAGACTCTTAACTGACGTGGGTTGAGTCCAATCATGAATAGCTTGGACCTTGACTGGGTCCATCTCCACCGCAGAAGGGGAAAAAATAAAACCCAAAAAGGGAACCTTCTGTACTCCAAAGAGACACTTTGAGCCCTTAACAAACAAAGCATTCTCACGCAAAACCTGAAACACCATCCTGACCTGCTCTACATGCGAGTCCCAATCATCAGAAAAAAACAGAATATCATCCAGATAAACAATCATAAATTTATCCAGATACTTATGGAAAATATCATGCATAAAGGACTGAAACACTGAAGGAGCATTAGAGAGCCCGAAAGGCATCACCAAGTACTCAAAATGACCTTCGGGCGTATTAAATGCAGTTTTCCATTCATCTCCTTGCTTAATGCGCACAAGGTTGTACGCACCACGAAGATCTATCTTGGTGAACCACTTGGCACCTTTAATCCGGGCAAACAAGTCCGACAACAGAGGCAAAGGATACTGAAATTTAACAGTGATTTTATTCAGAAGCCGATAGTCAATACAAGGTCTCAAAGATCCGTCCTTCTTAGCCACAAAAAAGAATCCTGCACCAAGAGGGGAAGAGGATGGACGGATATGCCCCTTCTCCAGAGATTCCTTGATATACGAACGCATTGCGGTATGCTCAGGTACAGACAGATTAAATAATCTTCCCTTAGGAAATTTACTACCTGGAATCAAATCTATAGCGCAGTCACAGTCCCTATGAGGAGGAAGAGCACTGGACCTGGACTCGCTGAATACATCCTGGTAATCAGACAAATACTCAGGAACTTCCGAAGGAGTAGAGGAAGCAATAGACACCGGCGGGGAATCACCATGAATTCCCTGACAGCCCCAACTTGACACAGACATTGCCTTCCAATCCAAGACTGGATTATGGGTCTGTAACCATGGCAGACCCAAAACGACCAAATCATGCATTTTATGCAGAACAAGAAAACGAATCACCTCCCGATGTTCAGGAGTCATGCACATGGTTACCTGTGTCCAAAACTGCGGTTTATTTTCCGCCAATGGCGTAGCATCAATACCTCTAAGAGGGATAGGATTTACCAACGGCTCAAGAACAAAACCACAGCGCTTGGCAAACGACAGATCCATAAGACTCAGGGCAGCACCTGAATCCACAAACGCCATAACAGGGTAGGAGGACAATGAGCAAATTAAAGTCACAGACAAAATAAATTTAGGTTGTAAATTACCAATGGCGACAGGACTAACAACCCTAGTTAGGCGTTTAGAGCATGCTGATATAACATGTGTAGAATCACCACAGTAAAAACACAACCCATTCTGACGTCTATGATTTTTCCGTTCATTTCTAGTCTGAATTCTACCACATTGCATTAAATCAGGTGTTTGTTCAGACAACACCACCAGAGGATTCGCGGCTTTGCGCTCCCGCAAACGCCGGTCAATTTGAATAGCCAGCGCCATGGAATCATTCAGACCTGTAGGAATGGAGAAACCCACCATCACATTCTTAATGGCTTCAGAAAGGCCATTTCTGAAATTTGCGGCCAGAGCACACTCATTCCACTGAGTAAGCACGGACCATTTCCGAAATTTTTGGCAATACACTTCAGCTTCATCCTGACCCTGAGAAATAGCCAGCAAGGCTTTTTCTGCCTGAATTTCAAGATTGGGTTCCTCGTAAAGCAATCCGAGCGCCAGAAAAAACGCATCAATATTTGCCAATGCCGGATCTCCTGGCGCTAGCGAGAAGGCCCAATCCCGAGGGTCGCCCCGTAAGAAAGAGATAACAATTTTTACTTGCTGAGCTGAGTCTCCAGATGAACGGGGTCTCAGAGATAGAAACAATTTACAATTATTCCTGAAATTCCTAAACTTAAATCGGTCTCCAGAGAACAGTTCAGGAATAGGTATTTTAGGTTCAGACATTGGACTACTGGTAACAAAATCTTGTATGCCCTGCACACGAGCAGCAAGCTGATCCACACTTGTAATCAAAGTCTGGACATTCATGTCTGCAGCAAGCACAAGCCACTCAGAGGTAAAGGGGAGGAAAAAAGAGAGGAAAGAAAAAAAAAAAAAAACTCAGACTTTCCTTTCTTATAATCCCACTTCTGCAATGCATTAAACATTCAACCTTGGCCTGGCATACTGTTATGAACCCAATGGCAGAGGGTCTCAAAAGTACATACCAAGTCTGCAAACACAAAAAAACCAGCTCTTAGGGCAGTGGTAACTGGGCTGACCATATATCTAATCCTAGCACCACAAATAGCAGCAGCCGGGGAACGTGCCTACATTGGTTCTAGATGTCTCGCGCCAGCCGGAGAATTAACTAACCCTAGAAGGGAAAAGATAGACCTTTCTTGCCTCCAGAGAAAAGACCCCAAAAGTTGGATACAAGCCCCCAACAAATAATAACGGTGAGGTAAGGAGAAAAGACAAACGTAAGAATGAACTAGATATTTAGCAAAGAGAGACCCACTGACTAATAGCAGAATATAGTAAGATGACTTATACGGTCAGCAAAAACCCTATCAAAATTTCCACGCTGGATATTCAAGAACCCCCGAACCGTCTAACGGCCCGGGGGGAGAACACCAGCCCCCTAGAGCTTCCAGCAAAATCAGGAATCACATTTAGTACAAGCTGGACAAAAAATAAGAGCTATGCAAATAACCAAAAAACAAGGAAGCAGGACTTAGCTTAATTTTGCAAGATCCAGGACCAGCAGACAGGAGCAAACAGAAAGGAACTGATTACAACGATGCCAGGCACAGGACTGAGAATCCAGGAAGTTTATATAGCAACACCCCTGGACTAACGACCCAGGTGGGTGCCAAACTGAGGAAAGACAATCCCAGAGTCATATCACTAGTGACCACAAGAGGGAGCCAAAAAAGTCTAATTCACAACAGGACAAAGCGCCAATTGTCACATGCATGTAATTATATTACTTTTTTTTTTTAAACTGGAAGCACAGGCACCTGCAGATGAGACTACGTCTCCCATCAGCGGCACCTGCTGTCACTGTTATCAGTGACAACAGATGTAGCGCGATGGTGGCAGTAGTCTCATCAGCCCACACCTGCTGACCTGCTGTAAGCTTTTTACTGCAAGTCACTGCTGCGGTTTACAGTCACAGCTGTGTGGTCACTCTGACATCTGACAGCATGATTCCGCATGATCCCGCAGTGCTCTGACCGACCGTCTTACCGTCGTTAGCATTACTGGTGATAAGAACCACTGCGCCGCAGGAAGCTGGTAAATACGCAAACAAAAACTCAACAAATCCACAAAGTTGAAGTCAATGGGTCAAAAACGCTGCAGAAACGCACAAAGAATTGACATGCTGTAGAAAAAAACGCACTGCAAATACTCAAGGAAATGTACTGATCATGTGCACAACACTTCAGGATTGTCATTGAATTAACTTGCATAAGGACTCCATAACGTTTTGGCCCATTTCTGCATGCAAAAAATGCGGCGAAAACGCATCAAAAACGCACTGTGTGCACACATCCTTAAGCAGTAGGTAATATTCTGTTTACACGTTCCCTTTCAGATACTGAAGACAAATAAGTGTAAAAATATGTGAGGCGGCAAATATGGACTGTAAGCAAATATTCATTACAATTAACTTTTGTTACTTGATGGTTGAATCATAAAAGCCAAAGGAGAGAATGGACAGCTTAACTACTGACCTAAAGGGTAAAAGGTCAGCTGCAAGTCTTTCAATCTCAATCTCATATATGCAAAACAAAGTAGTGAGGCATACAGGATGACATTTATATGCTTAAGACAATTTTAGCAGGTGCTAGGTGATGATTCCTCTGAATGCTATAATATCAGTTGTTAAATATGGACTTTGAGTGTTGCTTTGGCAAAAGTTTTGTTTTGCACTGTTGTTGATAAATTAAAGGTAACAGTTAATTAATTATTTTTTAATAAGATATATCTACTCTACACAACTGAGTACAAGAATAAATATAATTATATAATCCTTGTTTGAAGTAAAAAACACATTCACTTTTTTCCTATATCAGTTAATTATGCATATAATCAGTGGCCAGAAAAGTCTAAAAGACAACTTATGGTATTATTATATACATGCTTTACAGTCAAGTATTATTATAACAAAATATAATATATTATTATAATTATTAAAAAGAATATCAACAAGGATGAATAAGAGAATGCTTTTACCAAATGGCAGTAAACATTATTTACTCATTTTATAGGTGACGTGTGTGCTGAACAAAATTGTAATATTCTTGAGCATTGGGGGACAAAAAGCTTATCCAGTCAATTGCTACTGTGTTTTGATTCTCCTCTGAGACAGGTATTGGAAGGGTTCAGGAGGGAAACTCGCATTTGATCATGGAAACCACAATTTATGTTATTTAAAATATCTTCATTTTCTTGAGCTTGTTACTATTGGGATTCAAGCTCAACACCTGTAGTATGGGAGAAGCTCTAAGGCCGGCGTCACACTCGGCGTAACACAATACGGTCCGTATTTTACGGCCGTAATACGGAGAAATGTTCCCAAAATAGTGATCCGTAGGCAGGGTGTGTCAGCGTATTTTGCGCATGGCATCCTCCGTATGTAATCCGTATGGCATCCGTACTGCGATATTTTCTCGCAGGCTTGCAAAACCGACATCTAATGGATTTATGTGTTCAAATGTTCGGGAAAACATATATACAGTATATATATATATATATATATATATATATATATATATATATATATATATATATATATATGTCATTGAGACACACATATATATATATATTCTGTATTTATATTTACTACAGCGCGATATCTGTGAAAAGCCGGTAATTCAATTGCCGGCTTTTCATTTCTCCTTCACAAACCCGACAGGATATGAGACATGATTACATACAGTAAACCATCTCATATCCCAATTTTTTTTGCATATTCCACACTACTAATGTTAGTAGTGTGTGTATGCAAAATTTGGGCGCTGTAGCTGCTAAAATAAAGGGTTAAATGGCGAAAAAAATTGGCGTGGGCTCCCGCGCAATTTTCTCCGCCAGAGTGGTAAAGCCAGTGACTGATGGCACATATTAATAGCCAGGAGCGGGTCCATGGTTATTGGCCCCCCCGTGGCTAAAAACATCTGCCCCCAGCCACCCCAGAAAAGGCACATCTGGAAGATGCGCCTGTTCTGGCACTTGGCCACTCTCTTCCCATTCCCGTGTAGCGGTGGGATATGGGGTAATGAAGGGTTAATGCCACCTTGCTATTGTAAGGTGACATTGAGCCAGATTAATAATGGAGAGGCGTCAATGATGACACCTATCCATTATTAATCCAATTGTCTGAAAGGGTTAAAAAACACACACACACACATGATTTAAAAGTATTTTAATGAAATAAACACAGCGGTTGCTTTAATATTTTATTGCTCTCTCAATCCATTTGCAGACCCTCGCTTGGCAAAACAATAAACCCACAATATACATACCTTCTGCTGACCCGTCACGTCCCACGAGGTAATCCATCTGAAGGGGTTAAAATAATTTACAAGCAGGAGCCCTGCTAATGCAGCTGTGCTAGTGCTTGTAATTCCCCGACGAATGAAGGAAATGTAGGTCATTGACCTACATTTCCTTCAGTCGCGGTGATGCGCCCCCTGGTGGATGTCCTCATATGACCTGGAGCGTGGGAAAAAGTTCCCAGGCTGCAGTTCATGAGAACATCCAGCAGGGGCGCATCACCGCGACTGAAGGAAATGTAGGTCAATGGGTTTATTATTTTTCCAAGCGAGGGTCTGCAAATGGATTGAGAGAGCAATAAAATATTAAAACAACCGCTGTGTTTATTTCATTAAAATACTTTTAAATCATGTGTGTGTGTGTGTTTTTTAACCCTTTCAAACAATTGGATTAATAATGGATAGGTGTCATAATTGATCTGGCTTAATGTCACCTTACAATAGCAAGGTGGCATTAACCCTTCATTACCCCATATCCCACTGCTACACGGGAGTGGGAAGAGAGTGGCCAAGTGCCAGAATAGGCGCATCTTCCAGATGTGCCTTTTCTGGGGTGGCTGGGGGCAGATGTTTTTAGCCACGGGGGGGCCAATAACCATGGACCCTCTCCTGGCTATTAATATCTGCCGTCAGTCACTGGCTTTACCACTCTGGCGGAGAAAATTGCGCGGGAGCCCACGCCAATTTTTTCCGCCATTTAACCCTTTATTTTAGCAGCTACAGCGCTGAAATTTTGCACATACACACTACTAACATTAGTAGTGTGGAATATGCAAAAAAAAGGGGATATGAGATGGTTTACTGTATGTAAACCATGTCTCATATCCTGTCGGGTTTAGGCAGGAGAAATGAAAAGCCGGCAATTTAATTACCGACTTTTCACTAACACCGCTGCGTATTTCTCGCAAGTCACACTGCTGGTCCATGTGGAATCCGTATTTTTCTCGCCCCCATAGACTTTCATTGGCGATTTTTTTGCGCAATACGCTGACAAACGCAGCATGCTGTGATTTTGTACGGCCGTAGAAAGCCGTATAATACTGAACCGTAATATACGGCTGATAGGAGCAGCCCCATTGAGAATAATTGTGTCGTTTATTTTGCGAGTTTTACGGACGTATTTTCTGCGCTCTTACGTCCGTAAAACTCGCCAGTGTGACGCCGGCCTAACAGTGAACACAAGCTGTACTGTTGTGTGTGACAGAATTGTCTCTGTCTAAAAACCACAATCTTTTTTTCCAGCACAAAGTACTGACATATATGGAGCGCCCCGTCAGGGCTGTGGGGTACTCGGTACGGGGTCCTGCGGTTCACAGGGGGATGTCATGGTGGCCGACCCGGTCCATGGCCCTGGGACACCCATATAAAAGGGAAAGGTCTTTAACCCCTTCACCCCCGGAGCTTTTTCCGTTTTCGTTTTTCGCTCCCCTCCTTCCCAGAGCCATAACTTTTTTATTTTTCCGTCAATATGGCCATGTGAGGGCTTATTTTTTGCGGGACGAGATGTACTTTTGAACGATACCATAGGTTTTACCATGCCATGTAACAGAAAATGGGAAAAAAATTCCAAGTGTGATGAAATTGCAAAAAAAGTGCAATTTCACACTTGTTTTTTGTTTGGCTTTTTTGCTAGGTTCACCAAATGGTAAACCTATCCTGCCATTATGATTCTCCATGTCATTACGAGTTCATAGACACCTAACATGTCTAGGTTATTTTTTATCTAAGTGGTGAAAAAAAATTCCAAAGTTTGCTAAAAAAAAAAAAAAAAATTTGCGCGATTTTCCGATACCCGTAGCGTCTCCATTTTTCGTGATCTGGGGTCAGGTGAGGGCTTATTTTTTGCGTGCTGAGCTGGCGTTTTTAATGATACTATTTTGGTGTAGATACATTCTTTTGATCGCCCGTTATTGCATTTTAATGCAATGTTGCGGCGACCAAAAAAACCGTAATTTTGGCGTTTTGATTTTTTTTCTCGCTACGCCATTTAGCGGTCAGGTTAATCCTTTGTTTTTATTGATAGATCGGGCGATTCTAAACGCGGCGATACCAAATATGTGTATGTTTAATTTTTTTATTGTTTTATTTTGATTGGGGCGAAAGGGGGGTGATTTGAACTTTTATATATATATATTTTTTCTATTTTTAATCACTTTTTTAAAAAATTTTGGCATGCTTCAATAGCCTCCATAGGAGGCTAGAAGCATGCACTACACGATCGCCTCTGCTACATAGCGGTGAAGCACAGATCACCTCTATGTAGCAGAAATCCAGGTGTGCTTTGAACGCCGACCACAGGGTGGCGCTCAAAGCAATCGGCCATCAACAACCATAGAGGTCTCAAGGAGACCTCTGGTTGTTATGGCAATGCACCGCTGACCCCCGATCATGTGACGGGGGTCAGCGGTGCAAGCACCTCCGGCCGCGCGTCCGGGAGCGCTAGTTAAATGCCGCTGTCAGCGCTTGACGGCGGCATTTAACTAGTTAATGGGCGCGGGCGGATCGTGATTCCGCTCACGCTCATTGCACGCACATGTCAGCTGTACAAAACAGCTGACATGTCGCGGCTTTAAGGTGGGCTCACCGCCGGAGCCCACCTTAAAGCAGGGGATCTGCCAGCTGACGTACTATTCCGTCAGCTGGCAGAAAGGGGTTAAAGGGGAAAGACAAGGTGACCTACGCTGCTTTAATGGGTCCGCTGGGGTGATGTTATGGCAGCTAGATGGTATACCTTCCCACAGGTGAAGTATATCCCTAGGGCTTCCCGGTGTGTAAATGGTGGTATGGTGAGAGCCGCAGAGAAGAGCGAGGACACAAGGTTGCAGTCTCTTTACCTTTTACTGAAGACTTCAGCATCCACAGTCCAGGCCACCAGATCACAGGGCAGGCAGAATCCGGCCGGTTTGGAGGTAAGTCCAGAGTTCCCTTGTCCAGGTGGAAATTAATAGCCTTCCCTTGCGCTGTGGTGGTGCAGTCCCTTACTGCCTATGGCTTCACATAAGGGTCTCACAGATATAGTGTTTCGCTCTCTCTCTGTCCCCCGTATAGGATAGGACAAAACCAGTATGACTGGTGAATTGAGCGTCTTTATATGGTCTCTTAGATAACCCGACTCTGTGGGTGTCACTGTGCCTCCTGGGTGTAGGTGCAGACAGGTAACCTGCAATTAGCTGTCGTGCGGGTCTCTGAAATAAGGCATAGAGGTCCTTACTCCCTCGGTGGTCCGACTACTGGGATTCTGCACCTCAGAAGGAGGCAGCCTGTTCGGGGCTGGTCCACTTCTGATATCCTCTCCTTTGCTACGACTTCCTTCACGCTCGCTGCAATACAGTTCTGTCTTTCAATGTCTCTTTCTAGGAGCTGCAGCTCTGAGGGCATGCACAGCTCCATTGACCCTCTGTCCTCTTCAGAATACTGGTCTGGAACTCACTGACTTTCCCTACAGACCACCAGTTATATATATGTGGGGAGTCACCTAATAAATAGGAGCAGAAGCTCCCCCTGGTGGTCTGGAGTGTGAAATGTGTTGCATGTTTGTGATACCTGGATGAAGTTATCCTTTCTTGCCACCAAACGTAGCATTACTCTCCCCTGGAGGAAAGCAATACCACTGCGATGACCAGGACCCTGAGGCACTGCATATACAGATATATCTCCAAATGCTAGTACATTAGTAAAATATTTTTTTAAAATAGTGGTGCAAAAACAAATACAATTATCCAGTTTTTGTCATAACTTTTTTAAATAAATGTCACAAGACAGTAAATAACAGACCTATTTAGTATTCCTGTAATTAAATGAACTCCTGCTAATTATTGAATTATGCAATTAGTAAATTGCTTAATTAAAATGGTGCAATAGCTTTTTTCCTGTATTCAAATCAAAAGTAAATATTAATGTAATGTTTATATATCTATATGCAGCTCTGGCAAAAAATAAGAGACCACCACATCAAAACCCTGTCATGGGCAGCCCAATCTCCAGACCTGAACCCCATTGAATACCTTTGGAATGTAGTCAAGAGGATGATGGATAGTCACAAGCCATCAAACAAAGAAGAACTGCTTACATTTTTGCTCCAGAAGCAGTGTGAAAGACTGATGGAAAGCATGCCAAGACGCATGAAAGCTGTGATTAAAAATCATGGTTATTCCACAAAATATTGATTTTTGAACTCTTCCTGAGTTAAAACATTAGTATTGTTGTTTCTAAATTATTATGAATTTGTTTTCTTTGCATTGTTTGAGGTCTGCAAGCACTGTTTATTTTAATTTAATTTGGACCATTTCTCATTTTCAGAAAAACAAACAAAATTTATTGCTTGGAAATTTGGAGACATGTTGTCAAAATTTTATAGACTAAAAGAACAATTTATATTTTAATCAAATATACCTATAAAGAGAAAAATCAGACAAACTGAACATTTTGCAGTGGTCTCTTAATATTTACCAGAGCTGTATTTTGGTAGATCGGCTCACTTGGCTGATTAAAAAGGTACTCAGAGGAATGCTTTTACTTTAAATCTTCAACTGCTTTTTTAAAAACATGCTTCATAAACCAGTCTGAAGCAAAATAGACATATTCAGTTTTGTTGGCATAAATAAACTTCACTGATTACAGTCTGTATAACTGCATGGTCCACCCACTCAGAAAACAGGGTTCAGTTCTGTTTAACAAGAGCAAAGTTCTAGAGGTCAGCTTCACCTTCAGAGCACATAAAACACACATTAAGTATAGAGATGCTACCTTTACCTCCTGGTCCACACCCTAGGGTCGAGATATGGTGAACAGCCATCCCGCCCAACTCTTTAGCTGTTCACAAAAACCTGGCCCTGTCATGGCTGATTAACCCCTCTCAGCCCATAACATGATGGAGCAAACTTTCAGGTTCATATCACTGAAGCTAGTGATCTCAGTGAAACATATCTCCCCTCCAGTATTTTACCAGCGTCCCTCTTACAATATACATATATTTAAATATATAGTAAAATGTCCCCTTGAAAACTCAGATAATCTCACAAAAAAGCAAGACCCATCATACCAATGCTTATATAAAAGATTTGGCTACTACAGCTACGGCTATAGGAAGGTGAAAAAAACATCTTTTGGCCATCAGAACAAGTGCATCACCAAAATTTTTATCAATAAAATAATTAAATTACCAGTTTAGTGGTACAACGGCATAATGGAAAATGTGCATATGAAAATCCAAGTGTCAAAGTAATCATCAATGTAATTTATGTGCCTATGATACGTTTGGAGGGTGTACATTGTAATATAATAGATTGGGTTGAGTTTTTGGACTGATGCTGCCTTAACAGATTCTCAACAGAATTATTATTATCATTGTTAATAATAATAATTTTATTTATATAGCGCCGACATATTCCGCAGAACTTTACATTTTAGAGGGGACTTGTACAGACAATAAAAGACATTACAACATAACAATAATCACATAAATCCACAGATACCAAGGGCCCTGCTCACAAGCTTACAATCTGTGAAATTAAATTTAATTAAAATTAATAAAAACAAGTTATCAAGTTAAATTTAATTTAGTAATATCAAGGAATTCAAAGGTAATCTAGTAGAAAAGCCCTTACAGGCTGGTTTTTAAAATCTTCACTTTTAGTTCTTCATTTGCTACCACTGATATTTTTTGTTGTAGGCAAGAATTTACTTGATTTTACGATTGGTCACATTTAGTGTTGAGCGATACCGTCCGATACTTGAAAGTATCGGTATCGGAAAGTATCGGCCGATACCGGCAAAGTATCGGATCCAATCCGATACCGATACCCGATACCAATACAAGTCAATGGGACTCAAGTATCGGACGGTATCCCTGATGGTTCCCAGGGTCTGAAGGAGAGGAAACTCTCCTTCAGGCCCTGGGATCCATATTAATGTGTAAAAGAAAGAATTAAAATAAAAAATATTGCTATACTCACCTCACCGAGGGAAGCGGCAGCGTTCTTTGTTTAAAATTCGCGCGTTTACTTCCTTACGTGAAGTCCCGGCTTGTGATTGGTCGCGTGCCGCCCATGTGGCGGCGACGCAACCAATCACAGCAAGCCGTGACGTAATTTCAGGTCCTTCAGTATTTTAAAATTACGTTCCGGCTTTGTGATTGGCCGCGTCGCTGTCACATGGGCGACGCGACCAATCACAAGCCGTGACGTCACGGGAGGCTGGACACGCGCGCATTTTAAAATGCGCGCGTGTCCAGCCTCCCGTGACGTCCCGGCTTGTGATTGGTTGCGTCGCGGTCAACCAATCACAAGCCGGGAGGCTGGACACGCGCGCATTTTAAAATGCGCGCGTGTCCAGCCTCCTGTGACGTCCCGGCTTGTGATTGGTTGCGTCGCCCATGTGACCGCGATGCGGCCAATCACAAAGCCGGAACGTAATTTTAAAATACTGAATGACCTGAAATTACGTCACGGCTTGCTGTGATTGGTTGCGTCGCCGCCACATGGGCAACGCAACCAATCACAAGCCGGGACGTCACGGGAGGCTGGACACGCGCGCATTTTAAAATGCGCGCGTGTCCAGCCTCCCGTGACGTCACGGCTTGTGATTGGTCGCGTAGCCCATGTGACAGCGACGCGGCCAATCACAAAGCCGGAACGTAATTTTAAAATACTGAATGACCTGAAATTACGTCACGGCTTGCTGTGATTGGTTGCGTCGCCGCCACATGGGCGGCACGCGACCAATCACAAGCCGGGACTTCACGTAAGGAGTAAACGCGCGAATTTTAAACAAAGAACGCTGCCGCTTCCCTCGGTAAGGTGCAGGCTGCGTCGGAGAGGTGAGTATAGTAATATTTTTTATTTTAATTCTCTCTTTTACACATTTTTACATTAATGTTGTTTCGATACCGATACCCGATACCACAAAAGTATCGGATCTCGGTATCGGAATTCCGATACCCGCAAGTATCGGCCGATACCCGATACTTGCGGTATCGGAATGCTCAACACTAGTCACATTATTACCAAAATGTTAAATTATGACAGGAGAATACATCTTCTGTGTGATTTCATCCAGTGTAGACGGGAGAATCAGACTGCAAGTGCTGCTGAAGCCGTGGGTCTGGAACTGCCAAGTCCGTGCCTCCTGTTGCAGAGAGGAAGGAAATTGTGGACGGAGGAGACCCATGACCTGCAGAGAGGGGACATGGTGAGTCAGGCTAGTATAAGGAGGTTTGTGTGGGAGCAGAGAGAGGCTTCCTGCTGGAGGGCTGAGTGAGAGAGGACCTGTGCCGCGCCACAAGCAGCGATAGGCCACGCGGCAGTGATAAGGCTCAGGCGGAGTAAGGACCGGGAAGCCTCACCGAGCATGCAGGTCAGAGCACGCCGAGCGGGAGTTTGTTGGGAAAGGCTCCCTGCCGCAGAGCGCAGAGACAGGGCGGCTGCATGAGAGACTCATCCTTATCACGCAGGGAGATGTTTGCCGGGCAGAGCATCGCAGTACGGATGTTCAGGTATCGGCTGACACACGGAGAAGCAAATGCCGGGCAGAGCATTGCAGAGCAGCCATTGAAGTGACAGCGGCTGCTCAGAGAGACACGTGCCGAGTAGAGACTTGCACAGAGCTTCACACTTCGGCTCTGCAGTTTAATCGACTAGGGGCTCAGCGGGCAAAACCGGAGACTGCCCGCTGTCACCAGAAGTAGGACCATTTGTTAGACGGGAAAGCCTGAAGATTCAGCCCAGCCTCAGCCAGCAGCCAAACAGCCATCAGACTCTGAGAGAGGAACAGACCGAGTCACCATAAACTGCTACTCTGAATAACTGTTACCCTGTTTAACCCTCAGCCCTTTCTTTAACTGTATTTCCCTTGTTTTCTCCCTGCGAGGAGGTTATTCCTGTTTAGATAAAGTGAATAATTGTTTAACCTTTGCTCTGCGCGTCTGTGTCACTGTATCACACCAGCACAAGATCAAAATTGAAAAGGTTATTTTCTACAGGTTGAAAAAATGACATAAATCCACCAAGTTCAACCTTCATTGACCAGTTATATATGCAATTACATGGAAGATTTAAGGTTTCAAGACAGGAATTATAGTATAGAATTAGATTTTGATCCCATGAAATGGTTCAATGTAAAGTAAATGAGATCTCAGATGGAACTTCATGACAAACAGAAAAAAACATCAGATCTACATTCCCAAGGAAATGTGACCCAACAATAGGTAACTGGGCTAAAGAATGGCCCAGGCAAAAAGGCTACACATGGATTGATATTGCTCGGGGAGTAATCTACTTCTAGATTGAAAATAAATTCAATAAATTCTTTAAAGTGGACCAGTCTCTAAATTTCACAATACAAAAACTTACTTTAATAAATATGGTAGATTGCTCAGACCTGACGAGGGTGGTGTAAGTTTTTGAAAATCTATGTCACAATGGCTGTAATATCCTAAAATTAAAATCATCAATTTTCTGAGACCAGCTAGAACTGAGCTCCTAAAATGCTCATTTTAACATTTTGCAGGAAAACTTTGATATAGGAAAGGAAAATACACCATCTTCATCTGGTCTCAGATAATGATGTAATTATGTATGCAATTTGTATTTTGAAATACAAATTTCTCTGGTCTCACAGATCTATTTAGTAATGTATTTAATTTCTGCTATGAAATACGGTGACAGGTCTGCTGAAATATGAAATATTTTTGAATTAGTTTTTTCCCATTATGAATTTTTCTATCAAGCAAATGCATTTAGATATTCACAATGGATTCTGATTTTCATGCACGCTAACGTGTTGATGAATGGTTGAAGGCATTACAAGAAAAAATGTAATCTAGCAAAAATTCAATTCAGCAAAATATTGTTTATTATTTTGAAATTCAATGGATATAGCACAATTCAGTTTACATATATATATATATATTTTCTTCTTTTTTTCCTTGTGCAATCCTTCCCTTTGGCAGCAATGTTTATATTGAGCAAATAATATAGTGACTATTATTGTGAAAATCTCCCCCAATTCAGTTGTAGCAGTAAATTACATGTAAACAAGTCATTACGGTATCATTATTGATGATTTCTAAATTGTGTTTCCTACACCAATTTTTAGAGCCATGGAAGAAGGCACCAGGATTGAACCCATGATTTGCCAAGAATGAATTTGTGCTTTATCAGTGGTCTGCAGATTCTCTGACTCTCTTATCAGCAAAGAGCAGATTACTTGCCTGATCTGCTCTCCAAGCTGAGTACAAATCAAAAGATGTGGGGCTTTTATTTAGCACATTGTGAATAAACCGCTCAATCTCCAGCCAGATAAATCAATTAATGTGATGCAGAGCTGTTTTCATTTTTCCTTCATTTTCATTATGTTTATGCAGCCACCCTTTACATTTTTCTGTAGATTGAGGTTGTAACAGTAGCAGCTACGAGTCCCTCGGAGAGGACTTTACGATTTCGCAGCTGCAGTCTTTCAATACAATATAGCTGGCCAATCCATCCAATTCCCTTCTTTCTTTGCATTAGTATCTTTCCCCTTGTGTGGGACACTTTGTTTCCACCAACCTTTTCTTTCCAATGTTGAACACTGTGGTTAATCAGATTATGCAAATTTATACTTCATAAATCTACACACGGGGTCCTTTGCAAAAGGAAAGAGAAGAGCAAGGCTCAAGGAGCTGTGTGGAGGGAAAAGGAAGGGGGGTAAAACAATAAGTTCAAGTTGGTTACAAAAACATCTCCAGTGTTCATGAACACAGCACTTACGGAGAAGTCTGCACAGCTCTTGACTATCTGAAGTGTTAAAAACAGTTCCACGAATGATACAAGATATGAGGTAGACTACACTACAAGGCTACTGTATGCCCTCACTCGTATTCACCTCACAACCTTCGGTTATTATGATCAGTTCTTTAAACTTTAGTTATAAAACAAAACAGTAAAAGGAAACTAGAAGGTAGGTGGTTTTGCGTTTTCGTTTTTTGCTATCCTTCTTCCCAGAGCCATAACTTATTTATTTTTCCGTCAATACGGCCATGGGAGGGCTTGTTTTTGTGGGACAGGTTGTACTTTTGAAAGGCACCATTGCTTTTAACATATCTTGTACTGGAAAATGGGAAAAAAAATTACAAGTGTGGTGAAATTGCAAAAAAGTGCAAATCCCACAGTTGTTTTTTCACTAAGTTCACTAAATGCTAAGCCATTATGGTTATCCAGGTCATTACGAGTTCATAGACACCAAACATGTCTAGGTTCTTTTTTATCTAAGTGGTGAAAAAAATTCCAAACGTTGTAAAAAAAAAAAAAAAATGTGGACCATTTTCCGATACCTAAAAAAACACAAAAATTGAGCTTGGTTTAAGTTAGTATACATGCAGCACATAAATGCATGTTCACTTTGGCCATAAGCATGCAAAATCTGGAAAAAGCAAAATGAGCAAAAACTCTGCTGTAACTAAATAAGTAAAAAGCAAAAGTGCATTTGAATAACACGGGTTCTTAGTAATACTGTTTTTGATTAAAAAAAATAGCATAAAAGCCATCCCACCGTCGACAAAGTGACCCTGATCGGGACAGTCCTACACTGTCTAATATTAAAAACCTTACCATGTGTCAGAGTTGACCTCAATGTGTGAATAAGGGCAGACAAAAGGACCCTTATTCATACACTGAGGTCAACATTTCTGGCGTATTGGGCCCAGTGTACTGGAACGGCCTGGAACAGCCCCCTCTCTTCTGCTCACCTGGCCCTAGCAGCAGGATTCTGCCAGTTCAGGTAAAATCTATATTGTCGTACGAGTTGGTTTCTCGCACGGCAACAGTTAGCAGTCACCAGCCAATCACAGGCCAGCAGTGACATCAGCACGTCGCCGGCATATGACTTCACTGCCATACGCCGGCGCGTCCACTCCTCAGATAAATCCAGGTGAGGACACCGCTGGACCTAGGTCAGATAAGGAGGTTTTTTTTTTATATCCGAAGTATGGGGGCAGTATGGAGAGACATGGGGGCAGGATGGAGAGACCTGGGCGCAGGATGGAGAGACCTGGGGGCAGGATGGAGAGACATGGGGGCAGGATGGAGAGACATGACAGTGTGAAGAGACATGGATGCAGTGTGGAGAGAACTGGGGGTAGTGTGGAGAGATCAGGGGGCAGTGTGGAGAGACATGGGGGCGGTGTGGAGAGACCTGGGGCAGTGCGGAGAGACCTGGGGGCAGTATGGAGAGACCGGGAGGAAGTATTGAGAGACATGGGGGCAGAATGGGAGAACACGTGGGGCCAGAAATGGAGTACATATGCAGGGCTGCCACCAGGCTCCACCCCTCGAACCCTCCACAGTCCCACCACTCTTTCTTTGAAAAACTCTACTTCTGCACCACATCCTCACCAATCACATTAACAGTTCCCATCACCAGATCACATACAGGTTCTTCTCACTAAATTAGAATATCATCAAAAAGTTTTTGTTGGTCTTACACCTCCGCTGGATCATAAGTGACACCTTTTCGGTCGTTTCGTTTTGTTTGGTTCTACTGATACTTGATTATACAAATGCATAACCTCATTTGTACTACGAACATTTGCTCCTTACAAGTCATATTGTGATGAGTGTTGTATGTTTCTTATGTTAAAATAATAAATAAAGCATTGAAAAAAAAAAAAGTTTATTTATTTCAGTTCTTCAATACAAAAAACTTAACCCCTTCCCGACCTTTGACGCCACGTAGGCGTCATGAAAACCCGTGCCAATCCGACCCATGACGCCTATGTGGCGTCATGGAATGATCGCGTCCCTGCAGATCGGGTGAAAGGGTTAACTCCAATTTCACCCGATCTGCAGGGACAGGGGGAGTGGTACTTCAGCCCAGGGGGGGTGGCTTCACCCCCCCGTGGCTACGATCGCTCTGATTGGCTGTTGAAAGTGAAACAGCCAATCAGAGCGATTTGTAATATTTCACCTAAAAAACTGGTGAAATATTACAATCCAGCCATGGCCGATGCTGCAATATCATCGGCCATGGCTGGAAACACTGATGTGAGCCCCCCCACCCCACTGATCGCCCCCCCAAGCCACCGATCTGTCCCGTAGTCCCCTCCGTCCTGTGCTCTGCTCCCACGTCCTCCTGTCCGCTCCCCTCCTGCTCTTATGCCACCCCCCTGTGCTCCGACGCCCCTCCTGTGCCCCGATCTCCCCCCCCTTATACTTACCGAGGCTCCCGGTGTCGATCCGTCTTCTCCATGGGCGCCGCCATCTTCCAAAATGGCGGGCGCATGCTCAGTGCGCCCGCCGAATCTGCCGGCCGGCAGATTCGTTACAAGTACATTTTGATCGCTGTGGTAGGTTCTATCACAGCGATCAAAATAAAAAAAATAATAAATAAACCCCCCCTTTATCACCCCCATAGGTAGGGACAATAATAAAACAAAGAAAATATTTTTTTTTCTTTTTCCACTAGGGTTAGGGTTAGAACTAGGGTTAGAACTAGGGGTAGGGTTAGGGGTAGGGTTAGGGTTAGGGTTAGGGGTAGGGGTAGGGTTAGGGGTAGGGTTAGGCTTATGGCTTGTGCACTCAGTGCGGATTTGGCTGCGGATCCGCAGCGGATTGGCCGCGGATCCGCAGCGGATTGGCCGCTGCGAATTCGTAGCAGTTTTCCATCAGGTTTACAGTACCATGTACACCTATAGAAAACCAAATCCGCTGTGCCCATGGTGCGGAAAATTCCATGCAGAAACGCTGCGTTGTATTTTCCGCAGCATGTCAATTTTTTGTGCGAATTCCACAGCGTTTTACACCTGTTCCTCAATAGGAATCCGCAGGTGAAATCCGCACAAAAAAACACTGGAAATCTGCTGTAAATCTGCAGGTAAAACGCAGCGCCTTTTACCTGCAGATTTTTCAAAAATCGTGCGGAAAAATCTCACACGAATCTGCAACGTGGGCACATAGCCTTAGAGTTAGGTTTGCAATTAGGGCTAGGGTTGGAAATAGGGTTAAGATTAGGCTTGTGGTTAGGGTTACGGATAGGGTTACGGGTGTGTTGGGGTTACAGTTGTGGTTAGGGTTGGGATTAGGGTTAGGGTTGGGATTAGGGTTAGGATTAGGGTTAGGGTTGGAATTAGGGTTACAGGTGTGTTGGGGTTAGGGTTGTGGTTAGGGGTGTGTTGGGGTTAGGGTTGTGATTAGGGTTATGGCTACAGTTGGGATTAGTATTAGGGGTGTGTTGGGGTTAGTGTTGAAGTTAGAATTGAGGGGTTTCCACTGTTTAGGCACATCAGGGGTCTCCAAACGCAACATGGCGCCACCATTGATTCCAGCCAATCTTGCGTTCAAAAAGTCAAATGGTGCTCCCTCCCTTCCAAGCCCCGACGTGCGCCCAAACAGTGGTTTACCCCCACATTTGGGGTACCAGCATACTCAGGACAAACTGGGCAACAACTGTTGGGGTCCAATTTCTCCTGTTACCCTTGGGAAAATAAAAAATTGTGGGCTAAAAAATCATTTTTGAGAAAAGAAAAATTATTTTTTATTTTCATGGCTCTGCGTTATAAACTTCTGTGAAGCACTTGGGGGTTCAAAGTGCTCACTACACATCTAGATTAGTTCCTTGGGAGGTCTAGTTTCCAAAATGGGGTCACTTGTGGGGGAGCTCCAATGTTTAGGCACACAGGGGCTCTCCAAACGCGACATGGTGTCCGCTAATGATTGGAGCTAATTTTCCATTCAAAAAGCCAAATGGCGCTCCTTCCCTTCCGAGCCTTACCATGTGCCCAAACAGTGGTTTACCCCCACATGTGAGGTATCGGTGTACTCAGGAGAAATTGTCCAACAAATTTTAGGATCCCTTTTATCCTGTTGCCCATGTGAAAATGAAAAAATTGAGGCTAAAATAATTTTTTTGTGAAAAAAAAGTACTGTTTCATTTTTACGGATCAATTTGTGAAGCACCTGGGGGTTTAAAGTGCTCACTATGCTTCTAGATAAGTTCCTTGGGGGGTCTAGTTTCCAAAATGGGGTCACTTGTGGGGGAGCTCCAATGTTTAGGCACACGGGGGCTTTCCAAACGCGACATGGTGTCCGCTAAAGATTGGAGCCAATTTTTCATTGAAAAAGTCAAATGGCTCTCCTTCCCTTCCGAGCCCTGCCGTGCGCCCAAACAGTGGTTTACCCCCACATATGAGGTATCAGCGTACTCAGAACAAATTGGACAACAACGTTCGTGGTCCAGTTTCTCCTTTTACCCTTGGGAAAATAAAAAAATTGTTGCTAAAAGATCATTTTTGTGACTAAAAAGTTAAATGTTCATTTTTTACTTCCATGTTGCTTCTGCTGCTGTGAAACACCTGAAGGGTTAATAAACTTCTTGAATGTGGTTTTGAGCACCTTGAGGGGTGCAGTTTTTAGAATGGTGTCACTTTTGGGTATTTTCAGCCATATAGAACCCTGAAACTGACTTCAAATGTGAGGTGGTCCCTAAAAAAAATGGTTTTGTAAATTTTGTTGTAAAAATGAGAAATCACTGGTCAAATTTTAACCCTTATACCTTCCTAGCAAAAAAAAAATTTGTTTCCAAAATTGTGCTGATGTAAAGTAGACATGTGGGAAATGTTATTTATTAACTATTTTGTGTCACATAACTCTCTGGTTTAACAGAATAAAAATTAAAAATGTGAAAATTGCGAAATTTTCAAAATTTTTGCCAAATTTCCGTTTTTTTCACAAATAAACTCAGAAATTATCGACCTAAATTTACCACTAACATGAAGCCCAATATGTCACGAAAAAAACAACCTCAGAATCGCTAGGATCCGTTGAGGCGTTCCTGAGTTATTACCTCATAAAGGGACACTGGTCAGAATTGCAAAAAACGGCAAGGTCAGTAAGGCCAGAATAGGCTGGGTCATGAAGGGGTTAACTCATATATTATGTTGCGTAATTACAAACAGAGTGATCTATTTCAAGTGTTTATTTATGTTTATATTCATTATTATTATTACAGCCAATGAAAACCCAAAAGTCATTATCTCAGTTAATTAGAATAATTAACAAAATCCCCTGAAAAGGCTTCCTAAGCGTTTAAAAAGGTCTGTTAGTTTGTTTCAGTAGGCTCCACAATCATGGGGAAGACTACTGACTTGACAGATGTCCAAAAGGCAGTCATAGACACACTCCACAAGGAGGGTAAGCCACAAAAGGTAATTGCTAAAGAAGCTGACTGTTCACAGAGTGCTGTATCCAAGCATATTAATGTAAAGTCGAGTGGACGGAAAAAGTGTGGTAGAAAAAGGAGCACAAGCAACTGGGATAGCCGCAGCCTTGAAAGGATTATTAAAAAAGGCCATTCAAGAATTTGGAGGAAATTCACAAGGAGTGGGCTGCTGCTGGAGTCATTGGTTCAAGAGCCACCACACACAGATGTTTACAGGACATGAGCTACAAGTGTCGCACTCCTTGTGTTAAGCCACTCATGACCAATAGACAATGTCAGAAACATCTTACCTGGGCCAAGGAGAAAAAGAACTGGACTGTTGCTCAGTGGTCCAAGGTGTAGCTTTCAAATGTAAGTAAAGTTTGCATTTTATTTGGAAATCAACATCCCAAAGTCTGGGGAAAGTGTGGAGAGGCACACAATCCAAGTTGCTTGAGCTCTAGCATGACTTTTCCACAATCAGGGATGGTTTGGGGAACCATCTGCTTATGTAGGTCCACTGTGTTTTATGACAACCAAAGTCAGCGCAGCCGTTTACCAGGAAATTTTAGAGCACTTCATGCTTCCCTCTGCTGACAAGCTTTTTGGAGATGGAAATTTAATTCTCCAGCAGGACTTGGCACCTGTCCACACTGCCAATATTACCAATGCATGGTTTAAAAACAACAGTATCACTGTGCTTGGTTTGCCAGCAAACTTGCCTGACTTTACCCCATAGATTGAAGTCAGGCGATGTATCATCTATGGGGTATTGTCAAGAGAAAGATGAGAGACAACAGACCCATCAATGCAGATGAGCTGAAAGCAGTGCCACAGGCTGATCGCCTCCATGCCACGTCGCATTGATGCACTAATTGATACAAAAGTATTGAGTGCCTTTACTGAACATACATTTCAGTAGGCCAACATTTCGGATTTTAAAATCATTTTTCAAGCTGGTGTTATAAAGTATTCTAATTTACTGAGATAATGACTTTTGAATTTTCATTGGCTGTAAGCCATCATCAACATTAACAGAAATAAACACTTGAAATGAATCACTCTGTTTGTAACGACTCTATATAATATATGTTTCACGTTTTGCATTGTTTTGGCCAAAAGATTTTTTTAATCCACCACCACGACAAGGCAGACTCTTTTGGCCAGGTTTTATTCTACTGTAACTTATTAAACATTTGTTAAAATATCCAATACAATTTTGGTCAATTTGTATTTCTTTTTCAATTTTTAAACTGACCAATAATATCACATACAAGGAACAAATACCACCGCACCATGACCAGACCACAAATTATCACCACAGTGACCGAATGATAGCACATACAAGGAACAAATACCACCACACCATGACCAGATCACGTATTACCACCACATAGTAACCGAATACTACAAAACTGACCATTAATAAAAAAAACCACAATACTATTATGATAAGATCCTTATTTATTGGAGATCTGTACTTAGTATACCGTGCCTATGTGCAGGTAATACAGTCATCACTGGTGACATTATACACAGGAGCTCTGTATATAGAATATAGTGTCATTGCACAAGTAATTCAGTGATCACTGGTGACATTGTATACAGGAGCTCTGTATATAGTGTCAGTGTACAGGTAATACAGTGATCACTGGTGACATTGTGTACAGGAGCTCTGTATATAGTGTCAGTGTACAGGTAATACAGTGATCACCATTGATATTATACACAGGAGTTCTGTATATAGTATCAGTGTACAGGTAATACAGTGATCACAAGTGATATTATACACAGGAGCTCTGTATATAATATACAGTGTATAGCTTGTATGTACATGTAATACACTGACTCACCAGTGACGTGTCTAGGTGAAGTCCTTCATATTCACTTTTCATCTTCATCCAGCACAGACCACCATCACTTCTTCCAGCCAGGACTCGTCTCTGCGGGAAATAACACAGTTGGGCTACGTTCACATTTGCGTTGTTGTGTGCTGCGTCAGCGACGCAACGCACAACGCACGCAAAACGCATGCAAAACGCAGCAAAATGCAGCGTTTTGTGACGCATGCGTTCATTTTTTTAGCGCAAAAAAATGCAACATGCTGCGTCCTCTGCGCCCTGACGCTTGCGCCAAAAAAACGCATGCGTCACAAAACGCAACACAACGCATGTCCATGCGCCCCCCATGTTAAATATAGGGGCGCATGAAGCATGCGTTGCCGCGACTGCACCCGACGCAACGCAAATGTGAACGTAGCCTTATCTAGAGCACTGCTTACAGAGCACAGAACTTAATTTTTTACCAACTTCTACACTACACCAGATGAAGAAAAAAAGTGACATAGTGTCGCTCTGCACAGTGCATTTGTTTGCAGGCCGTGACAGGTAAGCACCTTTACCTGTGTACTGTTTTTTTTTATAGAAGTTAGTGGAGGTTTTTTCCTCTTATGGTGTTTTTTTATTTAGAGTAGGACCGGCAAGATACAAGGACCCTTGATGCGGGTTGCCGGCTTAAGTATTGTGGCCATAATATAAACCAATACCTTGCATACATTATTATGTTTTTGTGCACTTTATATCTTTCGGGGAGCAGTTGGACCCTAGTTCGCTCTGTATACTGTGGCCGCTGTTCACACAGGATGCATTAGTCAGCACTGATTAAGCCCGCCATATGGCGTCACTAATAGGCTTTGAGTCTTTGCTTTGCATTTCTGTGTGAACATGCCACATACAGTTTATTTGCCTGCACTGGTGTGCCAAGCGGCCAATCCCTGATTGTAGGCTGGCTGCCTCGTCGGTATTATTGCACCTGTGTAGTTGCCATCTTAACTTGGGTCCGCTGCACCTTGATAGTGCATTTGTTTGGAGGCCGCGACAGGTAAGGACCTTTACCTGTGTTCTGGTTTTTTTTTTCTAGAAGTTAGTGGAGGTTTTTTCCTCTTATGGTGTTTTTCACTCTGCACAGTAACAGGAAACTCCCATTGAAAACAGTATCCTAAAAAAATAAAATACATCACTGCAGTACACTGTGTTCCAAATTATTATGCAAATAATATTTCCTCATATTTTGTCTAAATTACCGTTCTGAATTGCAGTCATTGTTATTTTCCAGTCATCTACTATTCTAGTATAATTGCAATGTTTTGGAACAAACTGCCTATGAAAACAGTATCTTTTTAAAAAAAATAAACACTCAAAATGCATGTTCCAAATTATTATGCACAGCAGAGTTTTCAACCTTTTTTTTTTATTTTGAACAAAAAAATGGTTAATTGTGAAGTTATAAGCATTATCAGCTTATTACAAAATGAAATCAAACAGTTTTCAAGTGAAAACTTTATTCTAGGTGATGTTACATTTGCACATAGGACCCCTTGTTCAAAAGAAGCTTCTGAACTCTCTCATCCATTGAATTTGTCAGTTTTTTGATGGTTTCTGCTTCAATTGTTTTGCATGTGGACAGAATACCCTCCCAGAGCTGTTGCTTAGATGTGAACTGCCTCCCGTCATCATAGACACTCCTTTTGATGATGCTCCAGAGGTTCTCAATGGGGTTGAGGTCAGGGGAAGATGGTGGCCACACCATAAGTTTGTCCTCTTTTATGCCCATAGCAGCCAGAGATGCAGATGTGTTTTTTGCAGCATGAGACGGTGCATTATCATGCATGAAAATGATCTTGCTGCGGAAAGCACGGTTCTTCCTCTTGAACCATGGCAGCAAGTGTTTTAGAAACTCCACATAGATTATGGAGTTCATCTTCACCCCTTCCGGGATCATAAAGGGGCCAACAATCTCTCTCCCCATGATTCCAGCCCAAAACATTACTCTACCTCCTCCTTGTTGGTGCCTTAGCCATGTTTTCATGGGGTGTCCATCAACCAGCCATCCTCCACTCCATCCATCTGGACCATCGAGCGTTGCACGGCACTCATCGGTGAACAAAACAGTTTGGAAGTCCGTCTTCATGTATCGTTTGGCCCACTGGAGCCGTTTCTGCTTGTGTGCAGTGGATAGAGTGGTCGACAGGATGGCTTACGCACAGTTGTAAGCCTCTGAAGGACCCTGCATCTTGTTGTTCTGGGGATGTTGGAGGCACCAGCAGCTTCAAAAACTTGTCTGCTGCTATAACAAGGCATTTTTGCAGCTGCTCTTTTAACCTTACGCAATTGCCTGTTGGAAAGAGTCCTCAATTTTTCCTTATCAGCACGCACACGTGTGTGCTGGGAATCAGCTACGTACTTCTTGATTGTGCCATGATCACGATGAAGTGTCTTGGCAATGTTGATTGTAGTCATGCCTTGACCTAAATACTCCACAATTTGTTGCTTCTCAGCAGCCGACACATCCTTTTTCTTTCCCATTTTGGCAAAAAATGTAGGCTGCTTAATAATGTGGAACAGCCTTCTTAAGTAGTTTTGCCTTTATTTGGACACACCTGCCAAACTAATTTGCACAGGTATCTGCAATTGCTTTCAGTGATATAAAGAGCCCTGACACACATCACCATCAATGAGTTTAAATGACAAACAAAAAAATTCTAACCTTATCACTCATAAACTCTTTGTACATAATAGTTTGGAACACAGTGTAGTAACATCCCTAAATTGTGTCTCATTCCTGGCTCCAGCCATTTGTTCTCCCATCTTGGCCCCATATCTTCTCCCATCCTGCCCTCATAAGTTTCCATTCTGCCCAATGTGAAGTCCCATCCTACCCCAAATGATGACCCCATCCTGCCCCATCTGTCTCCATTCTGCCCCATCTGTCCCATGATCCTACCTCATCTCAGTGGCTTAATGGATAGCGCTGCAGCCTTGCACTGCTGCAGTCCTGGGTTCAAATCCCACTAAAGACAACATCTACAAGGAGTTTGTGTGTTCTCCCCGTGTTTGCGTGGGTTTCCTCCGGGTACTCTGGTTTCCTCCCACATTCCAAAGACATACTGATAGGGAAGTTAGATTGTGAGCCCCATCGGGGACAGCGATGATAATGTGTGCCAAATTGTAAAGCGCTACTAAATATGTTAGCGCTATATAAAGATTATTATTATTATCTGTCTCCATTCCACCCCATCTTTCTCCATCCTGCACCATCTGTCCCAAGATCCTGCCCCATCTGTCCCATGATCCTGCCTAATCTGTCCCATGATCCTGCCTCATCTGTCCCATTATCCTGCCCCATGATCTTGCCCCGTCTGTCCCATGATCCTGCCCCATATGTCTCCATTATATCCATCCTGCCCCATGATTCTGCCCCATCTATCTGTATCCTGCCCCAAGTTCTGGCCCTATCTGTCTCCATGGTGCTCCATGTCCCTGCCCCATCTGTCTCAATCCAGCCCCATTTTGCTGCCCCATCTGTCTCCATCCTGTATCATCTGTCTCCATCCTGCCCTATGTTCCTTCCCCATCTATCTCCATACTGCCACATCTGTCTCCATCCTGCCCCATGATCCTGCACCATGTGAATCCATCCTGCCCCATGATCCTGCATCCACCATGTGTCTCCATCCTGCCTCATGTCCCTGCACCATGTGTCCCGATCCTGCCCCATCTACCTCCATCCTGCACCATGTTCCTGCTCTATCTGTCTCCATCCTGCCCCATTTGTTCCTGTTATGATCTGGTGGCCTAAGAGCAGCATGAGACGTACTCTGGAGAAGGTGGTACCTGTACTGACCGCAGACCCTGAACTTAACACCGCAACTAGAAGTAGCCGTGGAATGTACCTAGCACTCCCTGGACATCTCGACACAGCCGGAGGACTAATTACCCCTAGAGATAGAAAAGGGAAAACTATCTTGCCTCAGAGAAAATTCCCAAAGGATAGGAAGCCCCCCACAAATATTGACTGTGAGAGGAGAGGGAAAAAACATACACAGACTGAAATCAGAATTTAGCAAAGGAGGCCACTTCTAACTAAATAGAAAGGATAGGACAGAGTACTATGCGGTCAGTATTAAAATACTAGAAAATATCCACCAAAGAAAATACAAAAACTCCACAGCTAACTAAAGATATGGAGGGTATATCTGCATCTCCAGAGATACCAGCTTGGCTAAACAAATCCTTATACAGACCAAGCTGGACAAGACAAAAAACATGGGAAAAAACTGAACAACAAGGCCACAGGATGTGGACAGCAAAAAATCAAAGCCAGAACTTATCTTTGATGAAAAGAACTGCAAAGCAGGAGAGACCAGGCAGAGATGTGAATCCTCCAGGAACAATGGACAACTGGCACTGACTAAAGGGTGAAGCAAGACTAAATAGCCCAGTCAGATTTGCAGAAAGTGAACACACCTGATAAATGCTGCGATTCAGAGACAGCAGCGCTACCACTTACAACCCAAGAGCCCAAGAGCAGAATTCACAACAGTCTCCATCCTGCCCCATATTCCTGCCCCATCTGTCCCATGATCCTGCCTCATCTGTCTCCCATCTTTTTCCATCCTGCGCCATCTGTCTCCATTGTGCCCCATGCTCCTGCACCATGTGTCTCCAACCTGCCCCATATTCCTGCCCCATCTGTCTCCATTCTGGTAACGCATGCATCGTTTCTCGGTGTGCGGCGGGGTCCAGCGAGCATAACATGTTGCATTTTTGTAATTATCAAAAATTTGTCAAATATGTGCAGGCATGCACATGTGGATGAGTGCGTTAAAAAAAGCATTACTGTCTATGGGAACACGTGCGTATGCATGTCCTTGTGTACGTATGCATTTTATGCGCTTGCATACTTCGGACTGCGCATGCCCAGGAACCGATTGTGACACACCCATTGAGACACGCCCTCCTGGAAATATCAAAAGCATGCACATAAAAAACGCAAACACAGGCAAAAAGCGTATACAAACGCATGCACACGCAGTGTTTTTTTTGCCATCATGCATAAGCTGATGAGGATAAAAAACACTGCGTTAGCCTGCGTTTTTGCATGCGCTTGCAGTTGCAGTTGATACGCTGCGCACATAGACGCAAATGTGAAACTAGCCTTATTTGTGTAAAAGATGGAAATTTGGCGAAAATTTGGAAAATTTAGCAATTTTCAAACTTTGAATTTTTATGCCCTTAAAACAGAAATATTTCACACAAAATAGTTCATAAATAACATTTCCCACATGTCTACTTTACATCAGCACAATTTTGGAAACAGATTTTTTTTTGTTAGGGAGTTATAGGGGTTAAAATGAAACAGCGATTTTTCATTTTTACAACACCATTTTTTTTACGGACCACTTCACATTTAAAGTCACTTTGAGGGGTCTAAATGATAGAAAATACCCAAAAGTGACACCATTCTAAAATCTGCACCCCTCAAGGTGCTCAAAACCACATTCAAAATGTTTATTAACCCTTCAGGTGCGTCACAGGAATTTTTTCAATGATAAAAAAAAAATGTATATCTTGGTACCGTGTTAGCCAGTACTGTAGATAGAAAAATATTTAGAATTGAGAGTCCTCAGTGGTCGATATCTTTTAATGGCTAACTGAAAAGATGGTAACAAATTGCAAGCTTTCGAGACTACTCAGGCCCCTTCATCAGGCAAAGACTAAAAGAAATTCTGAAGAATCACATTTATGCACAACATAGCACAGAACAAAAAGGAATAAACATGGATAAGATAGGTGACATGAAGCAGAATTACCATGAGTGATAAACAGTTCTAAGCTTTTGCCCTCTCTCCCCCAGATACAGACCCCCAGTTGGACATTTATTACAAATAATTAAGTACACCACATTAGAAGTGTCGCAGCTGAAAGTACCTGGTATCTTGTAGTCCTGATGTGAATTGGGGATCTTTATCTTGTCCGTGGTCATTATAAATTGACAGGTTTTACATTTTTTCTGATTGCAAGGAAGGGTACCTGCAGCTGTTGGAGAGGACAGGGAGCTCTTGATAATGATGCTTCTTAGATTTGGGGGCTGCCTAAAACACAGTAGTGGGGGGGTCTGGAAAAATGGATGGTTGTAATTTCCGTGCAGCTCCCCTTAGCACCTCCAGATTTGGATTGTAGGTAACTACTAGAGGTACCCAGTTATTTTCTTCTTTAGCTTTGTAATGTAGCAGGTGATTCCTTGATATTCTGGTGGCTCTTGTAATCTGTTTATCAATTGTTCTTGGATGGTAGCCCTGATTCAAAAAGGTCTTTCTGAGGCGACCAAAGTGTTCATCCATGTCCATTGGGTTGGAACATATACGATTGTATCTGATGGCTTGGCTGTAGACAATGGAGTTTTTTATGTGTTTTGGATGGAAACTGTCCCATTTAAGGTATGTTGGACGGCTCCCTGTCCTCTCCAACAGCTGTGGGGGAGACAGGGCAAAAGCTTAGAACCAAGAATGAATTCTCACCGCCACACAATAAGAGAAAAAGAATGAATCTACCTTTGGCAATACATTTTTGTCTCCGTCCCCAATCATAACATTATGGACATGAAATTACTTGTGTTAAAAGGTAGCTTCCAATCTAAGAGATACAGAACAGTCTGGGAATATAAACTGATGATGAACTTTGACAGTCTCACTGCAGGAATGAATGTGTCGCATGGATTTATGTCTTTTTACATCAACTAAGGAACTTGCCCCTCATACCATGTGGGGTCATCACAACAGAAACAACTCCAATCAGGGGACAATAAAACATTCCTTATCTAAGAACTAGCCCAATATTTATGGACATAACTGTTTATCATTCATGTTAATTCTGCTTCATGTCACCTATCTTATCCATGTTTTTTTCCTTTTTGTTCTGTGCTATGTTGTGCATAAATATGTGATTCTTCAGAATTTCTTTTAGTCTTTGCCTGATGAAGAGACCTGTGTAGTCTTGAAAGCTTGCAATTTGTTACTATCTTTTCAGATAGCCATTAAAAGGTATCAACCACTGAGGACTCTCAATTCTAAGTATTGTTTTTAAAAAAAAATGAGCATTTAAGTTTTTTTCACAAAAAATTTAATTCAGACCAAATTTTTTTTATTTTACCAAGGGTAAAAGGAGAAATTGGACTACAAAAGTTATTGTGCAATTTGACCTGAGTACGCTGATAGCCAATATGTGCAGGTAAACCACTGTTTGGGCGCATGGCAGAGCTCGGAAGGGAAGGAGCGCTGTTTGACTTTTCAATGCAAAATTGGCTGGAATTGAGATCAGATGCCATGTTGCATTTGGAGAGCCTCTGATGTACCTAAACAGTGGAAACCCCCCACAATTGACACCATTTTTGAAACTAGACCCCCTAAGGAACTTTTCTACATGTGTGGTGAGAACTTTGAACCACCAAGTGCTTCACAGAAGTTTATAACGTAGAGCCGTAAAAATAAAAAAAAATCATATTTTTTCACAAAAATGATATTTTGCCCCCAATTTTTTATTTTCCCAAGGGTAACAGAAGAAATTGGACCCCAAAAGTTATTGTGCAATTTGTCCTGAGTACACTGATACCCCATATGTGGGGATAAACCATTGTTTGGGCACATGGCAGAGCTCTGAAGAGAAGGAGCGCCAGATTTTACTGTTATGGTTTGCAAGTGCCATGACCCACTGGGAGAGCCCACTAGGTGCCAAAACAGCAGAACCCCCATAAGTGACCCCATTTTACAAACTACACCTCTCATTGAATTCATCTAGGGGTGCAGTGATCATATTGACACCATGGGTGTGTCACAGAATTTTCTACCATTGGGCAGTGAGGACATAATAACTACATTTTTACCACTAAAATTTTGCTTTAGCCAAATATTTTAGATTTTCACACAAGAAAAGGGTTAAACTGGCAACAAAATTTGTCCTACAATTTCTACTGAAGGTGGCAATAAACCATATGTGGCTGTACAATGCTACTTAGCCATGCGGAGATACTCGGGCGGAACGGAGAACTATTTGCCTATTCAAGTGAATAGGTCTGTGTACATGTCAGTGTGTTTCCACGGACCATGTGTCTGGGGGCAAAACACGCTGACATGTCCGTTTTTAATGTCAGCATGGGCCATAAAGCGTCCTGCACACGTGTATGCAAATAACACACATGGATGTGCAGCGCCCCAGAGTCATGGTCATTGCAGTAATGTCATTCTTCCACGAGGGGGAGTGATATTATGTCTGAAGGTAATAAAGGAGATCTCCTGTTCAGGTATCACAGCCACACCACACACTTCACACTCCAGTCCACTAGGGGGAACAAAGGGTTCTATCTATTAAGCCACTCCTCACAGTTAGGTAAAACTGGTGGGTTGGTTAGGAAGTAGGGAGAAGTGAGCTGGATTCGATCCAGTGAGCATCAGATTGAGTTTCTGGCTGGAGACCCAGAGAGAGAGGTCTCCAGACCGAGCTGGCTGGAGCAAGGCCCAGCCAGATCCAGACTACGGTCTGAGAAGGACGAGGGTCCACGGAGCTGTGCCTGCCCCACGTGCGGCAGCATCCAAGAAAGAGACATTGATAGGAAGCGTGTTGTAGTGAGTGAGAAACGAAGGCATAGCAACAAGTGGATACCAGAGAGGATAGTAGATGTGAGGAGCTGCATCCTTCTGGTTCGCGTTCCGGTAGCCAGGATACCGAGGGAGTAAAGTGCTCTACGCCATTACTTCAGAGACTGGAACGACAGTCAATTCCAAGTTGGCTGCCCGACCTAAAATACCTAAGAAGACACGGTGGCAAATTGTGGGGGTCGGGGCCTCTCTAGGGTCCCTATAAACAAGCCTCAGGCCATCAGTCATACGGGTTTTGTTCTATCTGACCACAGGGAACAGAGAGAAGAGTAACAGCAGTGAGGACTTCATTAGAGCAAGTGAGGACCTACTGAGTTACTGTGCACATAGGAAGGCTATTGCATTCCACCTGAATAAGGAGACTCTGGATTTGCCTTCAGACCAGCCGGACTCTGCCTACCCTGTGATCCGGTACCTTGGACTGTGGACATTAAAGCCTTCAGTAAAAGGTAAAGAGACTGCAACCTTGTGTCTTCGTTTTTTTCTGCGCCTCACAACATCCACCATCACCATCTACACTTCTGGGAAGCCCTGGGGATACACTTCACATGTGGGAAGGTATACCATCTTGTTGCCATAATATCACCTCAGTGGACCCCTAAGCAGTGTCAGTCACCCTGACCGAATACCACAGGTGGCGTCACGAACCTTATACAAACTGAACTTTCTATTTATTGGACTTCCCGCTCAAAGGGCCACGGACCGGGTCAGGCCACCGTGACATCCCCTGAACTGAAGGACCCGGTACCGAGTATCCCATTGCCCTGACGTGGGGGCGCTCCAGATGTCATCCATGTGACATGCATCAGCGCTAGGGAAGAAGCGTTACAGTAAGCAAGAGCATGGGAGAATGATGAGAGATACATATTTAAATAATAAAAGAGACAGCAGGCAGCGGCTGATGGGACTATTACTCCCATCAACCTACCTCTCCTGCTGCTAATAACAGTGAGAGCAGTAGCAGCGGATGGGAGTATTCATCTGCCGCTCCTGCGCAGTAAATAAATATGATAATTTAAAAAAAAGAAAAACAGCATGGGTTCCTCCCTATTTTTGATAACCAGCCAGACAAAACTTACAGCTGGGGGCTGCAACCCTCAGCTGTCAGCTTCAGCAAGGTTGGATATCAAGAATAGAGGCATCCCCATGCCATTTTTTAAAATTATTTAGATAAATAATTAAAAAACGGCGTGGGGTACCACCCATTTTTGTCAACCAGCCTTGCTAAAGCTCACAGCTGGGGGTTGGTATTTTCAGGCTGGTAAGAGGCCATGGATATTAACCCCCCAGCCTAAAAATAGCAGTCCACAGCTTCCCAGAGAAGGCACATCTATTAGATGTGCCAATTCTGGCACTTTGCCCGGATCTTCCCACTTGCTTTCTAGCAGTGGCAAGTGGGCTAATAGCTGTGGGGTTGACGTCCCCGGTGACATCAAGCCCACGGCTTAGTAATGGAGAAGCGTCTATAAGACGCCTATCCATTACTATTCCTATAGTTGTAATATTAAATAAAGACACAGCCAGAATAAAGTATTTTAATGAAATAAAACACCACACAGTTTTACCATTTTATTGCTACTCCTAATCCATGCCACGCCCTCGATCTCCTGTAATAAAAGTAAATTAAAAAAACAACAATATACCATACCTGTTCGTAGTTGTGTCCCAAGCAGTAATCCATATCTGGGGGATATACAGATTTCAACCTGGACGGTGCACAGATGTGACCGTCCCGGCTGAAAACCACTGGTGAGTGAGCTGCTGGGAACGTGGCATCAGTGACCGAGGGTGATGTCATAAAGGTTACTCCCAGTCACAGAGCTCCGTTCCCAGCCGGGCTGAGCTGCGGTGACTTCTGTGAGATCACTGCTAGCACCATGAGCTCTGAGCACTCACTGTGCTACCGGGGATCTGATCGCAGTTCAGCCCGGCTGGGAACAAAGCTCAGTGGCCGAGAGTAACCTTTATGACATCACCCCCGGTCACTGAAACTCCGCTCCCAGTATCTCCTCATTCACCAGTGGTTTTCAGCCGGGACGGTCGCATCTGTGCACCGTCCAGGTTGAAAACTGTATATCCCCCAAATATGGATTACAGCATGGGACACAACTACGGACAGGTATGGGTATATTGTTGGTTTACTATTTAATTTTTATTACAGGAGATCGAGAGCTTCACTTGGATTAGGCGTAACAATAAATTGGTAAAACCGTATGGAGTTTTATTTCATTAAAAAACTTTATTCTGGCTGTGTCTTTATTTAAAATTACAACTATAGGATTAGTAATGGATAGGCATCTTATAGACGCTTCTCCATTACCAATATCCATGGCCCCTTACCAGCCTAAGAATACCAGCATCCAGCTGTGAGCTTTAGCAAGGCTGGTTGTCAAAAATGGGGGGACCCCACTCCTTTTTTTTTAAATTATTTATTTAAATAATTAAAAAAATTACGTGGGGACCTCTTTATTTTTGATATCCAACCTTGCTGAAACTGACAGCTGAGGGTTGCAGCCTCCAGCTGTGAGTAGTTTTGTCTGGCTGGTTATCAAAAATAAGGGGGAACGCACGCTGATTTTTTTTTTGAATTACCAAACTTTTTTACAGCGCAGGAGTGGCAGATGAATATTCCCATCCGCCGCTCCTGCTGTCACTGTTATTAACGGCAGCAGGGGTAGGCTGATGGCAGTATAGTTCCATCAGCTGCTACCTGCTGTCTCTTTTATTACTTAAATGTAACTCTCATCATTCTCCTCTGCTCGCGTCGATCGCCGGCAGAGCAGGGGAGAATGATGAGAGCCATGTTCAGCACCCGGCGCCAGTGAACAGCGCTTACTGTAATGCTTCATCCCTGGCGCCCGTCCGTGTGGTACTGATGCGGCACATGCATGCAACACGTGTGCCGTAAGTATGACAAACAAGGACATCTCCGGTACCAGAAATATCAGGATGTGTGAAAGAGGCGTTATAGTGGGTTTTTATATTTGGCTGCGGTCACACACTAAAAGATGCTTTTTATTGCAAAAAAATGTTTTTGCATCACCATATTTTGAGAGCTATAATTTTTTCATATTTCAGCCGACAAAGTCATGTGAGGCCTCGTTTTTTGTGGGACGAGTTTATTTTTTATTGGTACCATTTTCGGGCATATGACATTTTTTGATTGCTTTTTATTCCGATTTTTGGGAGGCAGAATGAATAAAAAACAGCAATTCATGAACTTCTTTTGGGGGGCGTTTATACCTTTCCGTGTGTGGTAAACTTGATAAGGCATCTTTATTCTTCGAGTCTGTATGATTACAGCAATACCTCATTCATTTATATCTTTTTTTCTAAAAAAAATAATTATTTTTTCATCGCTTTATTCTGAGAGCTATAACTCTTTTATTTTTCCGGTAATGGAGCTGTATGGCAGCTTGTTTTTTGTGGAACAAGATGTCATTTTCAGCGGTACCATGTTTATTTATATCTGTCTTTTTGATTGCGTGTTATTCCACTTTTTGTTCGGTGGTATGATGATAAAGCATTGTTTTTTGCCTTTTTTTATGGTGTTCACTAAAGGGGTTAACTAATGGGAAAGTTTTATAGGGCAGGTCATTACAGACGCAGGGATACCAAATATGTGTAATTTTATTGTTTAGATTTTTTCATTCAAATATTTATTTATTGATAGTATAAATATTGATTTTTTTATAATTATTTTTTATTATTTTAAAAAATATTTTTACAATTATTTAAAATTTTTTTTTAATTCATTCTAAGTCTTACACTTTGTCCCACTATGGGACACTCATTATTTGCAGACTGATCGCTTCTATAGCATGCAGATGAAGCAGCATCTATATGCTATAGAAGCTGTCAGCGCTGCACTGACACTGAGAGACTTCCTGATCATGCAATGCGCATGACCAGGAAGTTTCTTAGCTCTGGTAACCCAGATGTCATCATGACGACATCGAGTTATCATGGCAGTGATCAGGACCCCAATCCAAAGGCAGAGGGCTGCCAGCCCCTGCGCCGACTTCCAAAATGCTGCGATCGTGCTCAATCGCAGTATTTTGGGGGTTAAAGTGCTGGGAGCGGTCTGTGACCCCTCCTGGCACCTAGTGCCGGGTGTCAGCTGTGAGAATCCGCTGACACCCGGCCACGATCGGCCGCACACCCCTCCCCGTGTGCGGCCAATCGCTATGATGTACTATTCCGTCCATGGGAAGTAAGTCCCAGGTCACATGGACAGAATAATACGTTCAATGCCAGAAAGGGGTAAATGATCAGTATTGTAGTATTCAGTCACTATGTGGTTGTAATATGTGGTCTGGTCATGGTGTGGCCATGTTTGTCCCTCATATGTGGTGTTGTTCGGTAACTATGTGGTGGTAATAAGTGGACTGGCCATGGTGTGGTGGTATTTGTCCCTTGTATCTGGTATTTTAGGTCACTATGTGGTGGTAATGTCATGGAGTTACTGTGATAGTGTGGAGCCAGAAGACTGCAGCATTTGATTGCTCTTACTCCGGCGAAAAAGCACTTCTTAATTTTAAATGAGTATATTCTTTCTGGCAGAACAGGGGTTAATCGACCATGTTGGAAAATCCCTGTACTCACAGCTGAGCTCACTTATCCACTCCTTTTACCTTTATAATCTGGGCTCTGATACTAGTCCTTGTCAGAGCTAGCTTTATTGCTGCATGGCTAACGGAGGGAGAGGAGTTTGTATGAGAAGGAGAGTTGAAGGAGTTATTAGTGACCGTTGCTTGGTTTTTATCTGTGGTAATTCCTTATCCTTCTCTGTTTTGGTTTATTCCCCTACCTTCACACCTCAGTACATTCCTCTTGTTGGCCTAATGCATATTGATCTGTATGTATTGCAACAACTATTGTTTGTTTAATATGATGTGATTTATATATCTGCATGCATATTGTTCATATGTCAACGAAGTTAAAAAAAAAAAAAAAGGAGTCCTCATTTACAGACAGGATGTTCCTCCTCCCCTTCCCTGTGAGCACATTCTAGTGTGTGCAGCTGAAGCTGAAGGTCACAGCAGATCTCTCTCTCTCTCTCTCTCAGAAACCAGATTGATCCTGTTCTCATGTTGTAAGCTGGATGTTCTTAATTCTTAATAAATGAACATTCTCTGTTGCTCGTTGTGGACATCACGCTGATTAACCCGCTGCTAACAGGTTATGGGCCCAGGAGTCAAAGCAATCCCAAACCTCCAGAGCACAGAGATAGAAAGACAACAGCAAACTGAGAAGAAGTAAAATGGCCACCAGCAGCAACTCAACAAAGTTTACAGTGCCAAGCATGAATAACCAGAACTACCAATCCTGGAAATTCAAGGTGAAGATGCTGCTGATAAGAGAAGGTACGTGGAAATACACTCAGGACCCTAAGCCTGACCCAGTACCACAGGAATGGCTAGAAATGGATCAGAAAGCACAGAGCACCATATCACTCAGTATAGAGGATGATCAGATTGTGCATGTGTGTAAGTGTGAATCTGCAAAGGAAATGTGGGAGCAGTTGCAGAAAGTACATGAGAGAATAAATTTAAGTAATAAACTCTATCTAATGAGAAAGCTGTATCAGTCTAAGCTACACAATGACCAGGACATGCAGGACTACATTAGAAATACTCTGGAGACCGTAGAGCGCCTGCGGGGCATTGGGGAAGATATGAAGGACTTCCATGTAGCTATATAACAACTCAATAACTATTAGTAGGCTGGGTAAGCCACATCTGAGTCATGCAAGCAGTTGCACGAGGATATTATTACACAAGTTTTATTATTAAACTCACTAGAATCGTCTGTGGGATTATTGCACCCCTGCTGTTTTGAGCCTGCTTTCTCTATGTCTTCATATAAAGTGGACATTGATCATGCATGTATTGATGTTCTTCTCACATGCGTTTTAAATGTTTTTATATTTTGTAGTTCCACTACTTGTGAGTCTCAATAAAACATTTCTTATTTATATTATAAGGGTCGTGTGCACTTTCTTGCACCGCTTTCTTCTTCTTACTATATAGGCCTGCTTTTGGCGTATTGGTAGCACCGATCCTATACTTGTGATTATACAATAGTGGTGCCCGCTCATTATGTATTTCTATATGACTTCCATGTAGCAGCACTATTACTTAGTGGTCTCCCAGAAAGCTATGACACGCTTGTAACTGCACTAGATGCACGCCCAGATGATGAGCTGACATTGGAGTACGTCAGAGGAAAGCTTGTAGATGAATATAAGAGAAAGGCAGAAAATGTGAGCAGCAAGATATGTAACAATTAAACTGCTTTACAAACACATGATGTGCCCACCAGCAGAAACCATCCTAAAGAGACACGTGAATGTTTTGTATGCAAGAAGCCAGGTCATTTAAAAGCTGAATGCAGAGTCTGGAAAGCTAAAATGAATCAGCTGAAAAAGCAAAACAGTCAACAGAGAGTTAAGAGTGCTGTATCTGGAAACAATGATTTGGCAAATACTGAAGCTGCATTCACATCAGTCAATGCATTTAAATCAAAGCATGCGTGGTGTATATATTCTGGTGCAACCAGTCACATGACCAATGGCAAAGACTTCTTTACTAAGCTTAACCAAAATAAGTCAGAGAAAGTGATAATGGCGAACGGTCAGTGCATGAACTCAGAAGGCATAGGAGACGGTTATATTGATTGTAACATCTCTGCAATACAAAGTAGAAGGATCCATGTAAAAGATGTACTATATGTGCCTAGTCTTGAAAGTAATCTATTATCTGTGAAAAAGCTCACAAAACAAGGTAATTAAGTTACATTTAAGGAAGATAGCTGCATCATCTCAAAAAAGGGTCACACATTAGCAAAAGAAAAAATCAGAGATGAACTGTATCAGTTGAAATGTAAAGAGTGTGTATGCACAGCTAAGCAAGAACTGCACAAGAACTGTATTCATGTAAGGCACAGGCGGCTTGCACATAGAGACCCAGAAGCAATAAGAAAGTTATTTTAAGAACAATTAGCTGACAATATTACAATTGATTCATGTAATCAGACAATGAGGTGTTCCAGCTGTATCAAAGGGAAAATGTCCAGAAAGGCCTTTCCTAAGAAAAGTACTACAAGAACAGAACAACCACAAGATTTAGTACACACGGATATCTGTGGTCCAATGCGTACTCAGACCCCTGGAAAGAAGAGATATTTTCTTACATTTATTGATGACAATTCAAGATATACAGTTGTCTATTTACTTCACAGCAAAAATGAAGTTCCAGAGAAACTTGGAATATATCTAGCTGAAGTACATAACAAGTTTGGAAGAATGCCAAAGACTTTACGTGCAGATAATGGAACTGAGTATACAAGTAATAAAACACAGAGCATTTTAAAGAAAAATGGAATCATATTTCAAACTACTGTACCATGCAACCCTGAGCAAAATGGTGTAGCAGAAAGAAGGAACCGGACACTCTGTGAAAGCGCAAGGAGTATGTTATTTGATGCAAATTTGCCTACAGTATATTGGGGCGAAGCTATTATGACGGCTTGTTATCTTCAGAACAGACTACCAAGTAAAGCGACAGAGAAAACTCCATTTGAGCAATGGAATGGTACAAAACCAAAACTACAACACATAAGGATTTTCGGAAGTAAAGCATTTGCACATGTTCCCAAAGAAAAACGAACTAAGTGGGAATCTCATGCCAAGGAAGGCATCCTGGTAGGCTACAGTGAAACCCAGAAAGGTTATAGAATTTTACACCCAGAGACAAACAAGGTCACAATAAGTAAAGATGTAGTGTTTGATGAAAACTTCGTGTCACCCAAGTTTTATGACATTATGCCAGTAGTCCAGATGAAGCAACAACAACAATCTCAATCACAATTACAAGACAATGAAGAAAAGAATGTAGAAGTCTGGCTGGACTCTTCAACCACTGAAGGAACAACAAAAGGCCTAAGTGAACCTGAAATTAGATGGTCGTCAAGATCAAACAAAGGAATACCAGCTAAACGTTTATCCTACGTTGTGAAGACACTGCCTGAGTTAGAACCACAGTCATGGGATGAAATGCAGAAACTACCCGCCCATGAAAGAACAAAGTGGATCAATGCCGCGAATGAAGAAACGAACTCGCTTCATCAACTTCAAACTTGGAAACTCACTGAGTTACCACAGGATAAAAAGGCAATTAAGTGCAAATGGGTATTTAAAACCAAATATGATTCTGAAGGTAAAGTCCACAGATTTAAAGCAAGGTTGGTCGCAAAAGGATATTCTCAAAAATATGGCGAAGACTATGATGCTAATTTTTCCCCGGTCGTTAAGCAGACAACATTTAGAGCATTGTTGGCGGTAGCTGCAGTACAAAGGATGTTTGTCAGACATTTGGATATGAAAACTGCATTTTTAAATGGTGACATTGAGGAGGACTTATACATGACTCAACCTGAAGGTTATGTAAAGGAAGGTGAACAGAATCTTGTTTGCAAACTACAAAAATCTCTTTATGGTCTTAAGCAATCGGCGAGAGCATGGAACACTAAAATGAACAAAGTCTTGTTAGAAGAAGGATTTAAAAGAGGTCAAGCGGATCCATGCCTGTACACGAGATATACAGGTGGAAAATGGATGTATATTCTCTTATATGTGGACGATGTAATTGTAGTTCATCAAGAAGAAGCTGAAATTGGGAAAATTACTAAAATTTTGAACCAGCATTTTGAAACGAAAGACCTAGGAAATGTGACATATTATCTAGGAATCCACATCCAGAGAGAGGAAGATGGAAGTTTTCTTTTAAATCAAAGTGCAAATGTTAATTCAATTTTGGATCAGTTCGGAATGACGGAGGCCAAAGGTGTGTCAACGCTAATGGAATCATCCTACCTGATACTGGAAGAAGATGACCTGTTGCCTAACAATGAGAAATATCGACAGGCAGTGGGGGCACTTGTATATGTATCAACTATGACTCGACCGGATATTACAACAGCAGTTGGAATATTGTGCAGATATGTGGAGAAACTGCGCCAAAAGGACTGGAATGCCGTTAAAAGAGTTCTCCAATATTTAAAAGGGACACAAGGTGTAAATTTAAAAATATCTGCAGCAGGAAATCTAAAACTCACCGGCTATGTTGACTCAGATTGGGCTGGTGATTCGCAAGATCGTAAATCCACAAGCGGATACGTATTTAAACTTGGAGAAAGTTCAATCTCCTGGTCTAGTAGAAAACAAGTATCTGTTGCTTTGTCATCTACAGAAGCTGAGTATGTATCCACAGCCTATGCAAGTCAGGAGATCATTTGGCTAAGACAACTGATGGATGATCTTGGTAAACCGTAAACTCAGCCAACGGTGATATATGAGGACAACCAAGGATGCATTAAACTTGCATGCAGTGAAAATATCAGTGCTAGAACTAAGCACATTGACGTCAGATGTCATCATCTACGTGATTTAATAGATCGTGGCGTAATTCAGTTTGTTTATTGTGAAACTGATAAAATGTTAGCTGATATTTTTACCAAGCCATTGCCACGACCTAGGTTCCAAGAATTGAGAACCACTATGGGACTGACAGAATAAGTAGTTGTTGAGCGGGGGGTGTTGACCTAATGCATATTGATCTGTATGTATTGCAACAACTATTGTTTGTTTAATATGATGTGATTTATATATCTGCATGCATATTGTTCACATGTCAACAAAGTTTAAAAAAAAAAGGAGTCCTCATTTACAGACAGGATGTTCCTCTTCCCCTTCCCTGTGAGCACATTCTAGTGTGTGCAGCTGAAGCTGAAGGTCACAGCAGATCTCTCTCTCTCTCTCAGAAACCAGATTGATCCTGTTCTCATGTTGTAAGCGGGATGTTCTTAATTCTTAATAAATGAACATTCTCTGTTGCTCGTTGTGGACATCATGCTGATTAACCTGTTGCTAACACCTCTGTTATATGTGAGTGAATATTTTGTATGCCTGGAGTTTTCTGTTAACACTTGTTTGTGTTGCCTTGTTTGTCTGGTTGGTGTACTGCAGTGCACAGTAGCACCCCCTCTTCCCTGGGTGGGAAAAAAGAACAGACGAAGGGCTAACTCAGGAGATAAGGCAGGTCACCAGACTGCTGTGCTGTGACAGGTAATATGTGGTTCGGCCATGGTGTGGTGGTATTTGTCCCTTGTATGTGGTATTTTTTTCATTTAAAAAAATGGATGTGACACATTCCCTTAAAGAAGCATAAATAAAAATATACCTAAAAAGAGTATAGGACATTTTAACAAATATTTAATAAGTTACAGTAGAGCAGCGCATGGCCAAAAGAGTCTACCTTGTCATGATAGCTGTTTGAAAAAAATATTTTAGCCAAAACAAAAGCTGCTGGCTATGTACAGTGGGGCAAAAAAGTATTTAGTCAGTCAGCAATAGTGCAAGTTCCACCACTTAAAAAGATGAGAGGCGTCTGTAATTTACATCATAGGTAGACCTCAACTATGGGAGACAAACTGAGAAAAAAAAATCCAGACAATCACATTGTCTGTTTTTTTATCATTTTATTTGCATATTATGGTGGAAAATAAGTATTTGGTCAGAAACAAAATTTCATCTCAATACTTTGTAATATATCCTTTGTTGGCAATGACAGAGGTCAAACGTTTTCTGTAAGTCTTCACAAGGTTGCCACACACTGTTGTTGATATGTTGGCCCATTCCTCCATGCAGATCTCCTCTAGAGCAGTGATGTTTTTGGCTTTGCGCTTGGCAACACGGACTTTCAACTCCCTCCAAAGGTTTTCTATAGGGTTGAGATCTGGAGACTGGCTAGGCCACTCCAGGACCTTGAAATGCTTCTTACGAAGCCACTCCTTCGTTGCCCTGGCGGTGTGCTTTGGATCATTGTCATGTTGAAAGACTCAGCCACGTTTCATCTTCAATGCCCTTGCTGATGGAAGGAGGTTTGCACTCAAAATCTCACGATACATGGCCCCATTCATTCTTTCATGTACCCGGATCAGTCGTCCTGGCCCCTTTGCAGAGAAACAGCCCCAAAGCATGATGTTTCCACCACCATGCTTTACAGTAGGTATGGTGTTTGATGGATGCAACTCAGTATTCTTTTTCCTCCAAACACGACAAGTTGTGTTTCTACCAAACAGTTCCAGTTTGGTTTCATCAGACCATAGGACATTCTCGCAAAACTCCTCTGGATCATCCAAATGCTCTCTAGCAAACTTCAGACGGGCCCGGACATGTACTGGCTTAAGCAGTGGGACACGTCTGGCACTGCAGGATCTGAGTCCATGGTGGCGTAGTGTGTTACTTATGGTAGGCCTTGTTACATTGGTCCTAGCTCTCTGCAGTTCATTCACTAGGTCCCCCCGTGTGGTTCTGGGATTTTTGCTCACCGTTCTTGTGATCATTCTGACCCCACGGGGTGTCATTTTGCGTGGAGCCCCAGATTGAGGGAGATTATCAGTGGTCTTGAATGTCTTCCATTTTCTAATTATTGCTCCCACTGTTGATTTCTTCACTCCAAGCTGGTTGGCTATTGCAGATTCAGTCTTCCCAGCCTGGTGCAGGGCTACAATTTTGTTTCTGGTGTCCTTTGACAGCTCTTTGGTCTTCACCATAGTGGAGTTTGGAGTCAGACTGTTTGAGGGTGTGCACAGGTGTCTTTTTCTACTGATAACAAGTTTAAACAGGTGCCATTACTACAGGTAATGAGTGGAGGAAAGAGGAGACTCTTAAAGAAGAAGTTACAGGTCTGTGAGAGCCAGAAATCTTGATTGTTTGTTTCTGACCAAATACTTATTTTCCACCATAATATGCAAATAAAATGATAAAAAAATAGACAATGTGATTTTCTGGATTTTTTTTTCTCAGTTTGTCTCCCATAGTTGAGGTCTACCTATGATGTAAATTACAGACGCCTCTCATCTTTTTAAGTGGTGGAACTTGCACTATTGCTGACTGACTAAATACTTTTTTGCCCCACTGTATGTGATATGGTGTTAATTGGGAGCTGATAATGTGTGATTGGTGATGTAGTGCAGATGTGGAGCTTTTCTATGAGTGGGCAGTGAGATTGTGGAAGGCTCAAGGGTTGGAGCTGGAGCAGTGGTAGAGCCAGGAAGGAGTCTCAAGGGGGCCCCAAAATTTTGCCAGTAGGGGACCTCGAAATTCCAGGTGGCAGTCCTGATCTTCATCATTACTCATTGTGAGAAAACTGTGTCTGTCACTGGTTTTCCACCTACAATTTAGTTTGTCTGCATTTTTCGGACTATAATACGCACCCCAAATTTTGGAGTGGAAAATAGCAGAAAAAAGATTTTTAGAAGATGGGGGTCCATCTTATTGTCCGAATTTAAGGCAGCAGGGTCACAGAAGGCAGGGTCCCTTCCTCAGGAAGATGGCGGTGGCAGAAGTGGGGTAATGCTGCAGTCCCGGGGTGCAATGCTGCGGGTTCGGTGTTGGCGGTGAGGCAAAGCTGAAGCAGGGTCCCATCCTCAGGATGCCGGCAGTGGCAGAGTTGTGGCGATGCTGCAGCGGTGGGCAGTGCAGAGTGCACCTGAGAAGGGTCCCTTCTTCTTCAGGATGCCTGAGGAAGAAATGTGGTGGTGCCGCTGCACGGTGTCCAAGGTGAGCAGACTGTATCACCGGTTTCCCTGCGACCATCTTCCTGAAGCCGTGAGCCACCGGAGGCTTCAGGAAAATGGCCGCTGGAGGCACAGATTGATAGATTGAGATTCCTGAAGATGAGTGCCGCCAAGATTTCTATCTGCGCACATGTGGCCTCCGGCAGCCATTTTCATGCCAGGCAGCGGCACCGCCACATTTCTGCTGCCAGCATCCTGAAGAAGGGATCCTGCTCATGTGCACTTCTCACCGCCGCAGCATCGGCACACCTCTGCCCCAACTCCCCGGTAAGCCTGGTTTTGCACTACAAGATGCACCCCCCATTTTCCTCCAAAATAGCAGTCAGGTTCTTAGAAAAGAAAGTGCAGAGGTTAAAGTTGTTGCAGTACATATACTGTACATACAGGTGCATCTCATAAAATTAGAATATCATCAAAAAGTTTTAAAATTTATTTCAGTTCTTCAATGCAAAAAGTGAGACTTGCATATTATATTTATAGAGTCATTACAGAGTGATCTATTTCAAGTGTTGATATTCTAATTTTGGGAGAAGCACCTGTATATTAGTCTAGCAAATAAGAATAATTTTATGTAAAAAAAAATTCAGTATGAAAAGAATGAACTGGTTAACTGAAGTAAAAATATATGCAATAACTACAAATTATGAGCTTAGGAGGCCGAAGTTGAAAAGCATGAACAACGCACTAAAAGGAGATAGGTTAAGAGGTAGAGTCAAAGTACATTGCTGTATACAATCTATTAATTGCTGCGATATGTCAGGAAGTTTAACCTGTAAGTTATCTTACAGATAAGATAGCCATTGGCCAAAATGTATAATTCTCCTGACTCCCCAATACACACGAATGCTTGGCTCAGATGAGAGTTCATGCGTTCTCAATGGGCAGAAAGAAGAAAATCATTGCCGGGGACCTCTGACAGCAGCTTATCGTCCCTGAAAATAAAGTATAAGGTATTGAAATTTCAATGCTTGATGTTTATCCCCTGAGAGGCCCACATACACATCAGGTGGTCAGTAGGTCCCACAACAAAAGTTGATTTTCTGCCCAGCAATGCACCTTAGCGAGCACCGATTGACTATATAAAAAGTCCATCTTCACTCATTTACCGACCTGTTTTCCTGTTTATGTCTCCATAAAGTGCCATATTATTGGTAGTACATTGGCTATTCACACGGAGCAATGTGTTGTCATTAGGGTTGAGCGAAACGGGTCGGCCATTTTCAGAAGTCGCCGACTTTTGGCAAAGTTGGGTTTCATGAAACCCGACCCGACCCCTGTGTGGGGTCGGCCATGAGGTCGGCGATCTTCTGAATCTGGTATCGGAATTCCGATACCGAGTTCCGATATGTTTGCGATATCGGAAATCGGTATCGGAATCCACATTTAAAGGGCACCTGTCACCCCGTTTTTTCAGTATGAGATAAAAATACTGTTAAATAGGGCCTGAGCTGTGCATTACAACAGTGTATTTTGTGGACCCCGATTCCCCACCTATGCTGCCAAAATACGTTACCAAAGTAGCCGTTTTCGCCTGTCAATCAGGCTGGTCTGGTCAAAAGGGCGTGGTGTCTTCCCCCAGATCTTGCTTAGTTTTCCGTTGGTGGCGTAGTGGTTTGCGCATGCCCAAGGTCCCGAATCCACTGCACAGGGGAGTTAAAAGAGCGCGATGTGCACTATTTCATTGGTGATCGGTGGGGGCGGCCATCTTCCTTTGGCCGTGCGTGCGCAGAAGCGGCGCTCTGCTGGCCGCGGCTTCAGGAAAATGGCCGCGGGATGCCGCGCGTGCGCAGATGGCGATCGCGGCGGCCATTTTTCTGAAGCAGAGTTCGCATCACCTATCCATTATTAATCCAACAGTACGAAATGGTTATTAAAACACACACACATTATTTAAAAGTATTTTAATGAAATAAAGACACAGGGTGTTTTAATATTTTATTATACTGGTAATCCACCTGAAGACCCTCGTCCTGTAAAAAAGGTAAAATAAAAAATCATCAATATTCCATACCTTCCGTTGTTCATTCAATCCCACGAAGTAAATCCATCTGAAGGGGTTAAATCATTTTACAGCCAGGAGCTGTGCTAATGCAGTCGCTCCTGTCTGTAAAATGTTGTGAATGAATGTACTGCAGGGGATTGTCCTGTAGTTACCTTGAGTCGCGGTGATGCGCCCTCTGCTGGATGTCCTCATATGAACTCGAGCGTGGGAACTTTTTACACGGGAGTGGGAAGAGAGAGGCCAAGTGCCAGAATAGGCGCATCTTACAGATGTGCCTTTTCTGAGGTGGCTGGGGGCAGATGTTTTTAGCTAAGGGGGGGCCAATAACCATGGACCCTCTCTAGGCTATTAATATCTGCCCTCAGTAACTGGCTTTACCACTCTGGCGGAGAAAATTGCGCGGAAGCCCACGCCAATTTTTTCCGTGATTTAACCCTTTATTTTACAAGCTACAGCACCCACATTTTGCACTTACACACTACTAACATTAGTAGTGTGGAATATGCAAAAAAAGGGGATATGAGATGGTTTACTGTATGTAAACCATGTCTCATATCATGTCGGGTTTGTGAAGGAGAGAGAAAAAGCCGGCAATTGAATTACCGGCTTTTCTATAGAACACCGCTGCGTATTTCTCGCAAGTCACACTGCTGGTCCGTGTGTAATCCGTATTTTTCTCCCCCCCATAGACTTTCATTGGCGATTTTTTTGCGCAATACGGTGCCAAACGCAGCATGCTGCGATTTCTACGGCCGTACAAGACCGTATAATACGGATCAGTAAAATACGACAGATAGGAGCAGGGCCATAGAGAATCATTGTACCGTATGCAATCCGTATTTTCTGCACCTCTCATACGTCCGTAAAATTCGCTAGTGTGACGCCGGCCTCACACTGATTACCGCGCGCCCTCAGCAATGCAGCTGTGTCTGTGTGCACTGTGTCACAGTGGGGCAGCAATGAGACTATGTGCACACGTTGCTGATTGGTGTGTGGATTTTTCCGCACTGCGGATTACCCGCGGATTTACCGTGGTTTTTGTGCAGATACCACCTGCGGTTTTACACATGCGGATTCCTATTGAGGAGCAGGTGTAAACCGCTGCGGAATCCGCACAAAGAATTGACATGCTGCAGAAAAAACACAGTTGCATTTCCGTGCATTTTTTTCTGCAGCATGTGCACTGCGGATTTAGTTTTCTGTACGTTTGCATGGTACTGTACAACGTATGGAAAACAGCTGCAGATTCGCAGCGTCAAATCTGCTGCGGATCCGCAGCAAAATCCGCAACGTGTGCACATAGCTTCAGAAGTCCACACTACTCTATCAATCAGCACTTGCTTCTGCAGAGGGGATAGAGTAGTATTGCTCCTCTGCCTTCATTTTTAACTTTCTGTGGCATGGCTCTCCTGGTGTCACGGTTCACGGGGAGGATACCTCTATCATCCCCACCACTCACACCAATTTGTCATGAACCGGGGTTGTTTGGTTATCCCTGGTTGTTACTGAAGGGGACTTATCTATATCTCACTTCCCAGTTCCGGTTTGGAACTTGCAGCTCTCTGGAGCCCCCCTTACCCTCAGGTCGGACAGGGTACTGCATCTAGGATAATTAGTCGCCAGAAAGGCTGCCTTACTTTGTACTGGCTAATGAGCACACTGCAACGAGGGCAATATAACTACTCCCACTCAGGCCTGGACAATAATTAATGCCGCCATCGCTACAAAGCCTCCCAATCGCACAGGACAAATTCCGCTGCCACCAGCTCCGATTTCTTAATTATTAACGGGTCCAGAGCAAACCCAGATTAGTAGCGTAATTCACTTCAGAGGATGTGATCGTACGTTATAGAGCAAGGAGAAACAAAGCTAGTAATTTTATATTTTACTCCGAAAAAGGTAGGCAGTGTTTACAGAAGTATAAAAAGATATTATAAAAAAGACAAGCATCATATGTACAGTGCAATTACAAATAAATTGGGTTTAAAGTTGAAAAAACACTTACATTTCGTTCAGATCATTTCATCTCCTGGCTGACCATGTGCTCAGGGGGACACATCAAGATGCATATCACACATCTGTATAGCAGCTAGACCCCGGACAAAAGACACGTGAAGACGGATGTCCCACTCAGTTATCTCCCAGCTCAAAACCAAGGCACTCCCCCTGTGGTGACCTCATTCAGGGGCTGAATCCTCCCCTTTCTTAGAGCTGTGACAAATCATTATTATTCATAGCTCGCTGTAGGAACCTCATATACGAGCGAAACAATGATCAGGATGTGCACCACGGTGGGAGGATTCTTTTAAGTGTAAACACAGTGTAGTTACATGACCCGCTTACGGAGAAACCCGCTCCTTGCACTCGTTGGGTTTAGCTCCAAGCGATTTCCGTGAGCTATAGAGCTCCCGATGGAAATCCAGAATATATAATCCTTATATCTCTATCCCTGATCGGTGCCAATATACATAACCTTAAAAGATCAATAGAGTCCCATGCACTTTTGGTTACTGTTTTGGCTGGTATTAGGCGGGAGGGGGGGATGAGGAGTCTAAGGCTATGTGCACACGCTGTGGATTTTGCTGCGGATCCGCAGCGCATTTGATGCTGCAGATCCGCAGCAGGTTTCCATGAGGTGTACAGTACCATGTAAACCTATGGAAAACAAAATCCGCAGTGCACATACTGCAGAAAAAACACGCGGAAACGTAGCGGTTTATTTTCTTTGTGCCGATTCCGCAGCGGTTTACACCTGCTCCACATTAGGAATCTGCAGGTGTAAAACTGCAGGTGGAATCCGCACAAAAACAATGGAAAAACAGCGGTAAATCCGCCGTAATTCCGTGGTAAATCCGCAGTGCGGTTTACCTGCGGATTTACCAAAAACAGTGCCGAACCACACACTATTCCGCAGCGTGCGCACATAGCCTAAGGAGTCGGGCAGCACCAACTCATATAAATTTCTGAAAGAGGGGGGGGGGGAAGAAGTATAGGATTACACACGCAGGCAGAGTGAGAAAAGGGGGGTCGGAAAGCCATGGAGCCTTTAGGTATATACTGAAAACATGGCATATTCATAATTTCAGGACACCTGGTCTTAGATTAAATATATGCAGGGCATACTAATAACTAAGTTATTCCTGCTAGTCCAATGAAAGTTGTTCCCTAAGCACTGGACCATAAATAAGCTCCTACAAAAGAATTAGGGTAAGTTCACACAGAGCGTTTTTGCTGCGTTTTTTTTCTGCAGCAAAGCCTGATCATCTTGGAAGGAAAGACGCTGTGCCAAAAACACAGGTTTAGGTGCATTTTTTGCAGCGTTTTTGGTGCATTTTTCTCTCTGTGCATGCCAATAAAGTTGAGTGCAAACAGAGAAAAAAAAAACAACTTCCTGTAGTTAGAATGAATAGATAGAATAGATAGATTGATAGAATAGATAGAATGAATAGATAGAATGAATAGATAGATTGATAGAATAGATAGATTGATAGAATAGAATAGATAGAATAGATAGAATAGAATAGATACATTACCTGCGGTATCCTCTTCCCCGTCATTTTCCCATGGTCCAGAGGTAACTTCAGGTCAGGCTGTGAGGGAGCGCAGGCTCAGTGACGTCACGGCTCGTTACTGAGCCTGCGCCCGCTCTGTCCAATTCATTCCCCAGTAGCTTACAGCCGGGGGCGGATGAATAAGCATCGCTCCCGGTTGTAAGCTTTATCTGCCCCAGATACTGCGTGGGACACTCGATATATTGGACTACGACGGATCAAGGAGTATACTTTTGCTATTTTATTTTATTTTTATTACAGAAGATCGAGGGCTTCGCTTTGCAATGGCAGAATAATAAAAATATGGTCAAAACTGTGTGGTGTTTTATTTCATTAAAAGACTTTTTTTGCATGTGTGTGTTTTTATTTAACCCTTTAATTAATATAGGATTAGTAATGGATAGGTGTCTTATTGACGTCACTCCATTACTGAGCCAGCTTAATGTCACCTTACAATAGCAAGGAGACATTAACCCCTTATTACCCCATTTGCCACCGCTACAGGCAAGTGGGAAGAGCTGGGCAAAGCGCCAGTAATAGATGCACCTTTTCTAGGCAGTAGCGGGCTGCTAGTTTTAGGCTGGGGGGGCCTATATCAATAGCCCCTTACCAGCCTGAGAATACCAGCCCCCAGCTGTGAGCTTTAGCAAGGATGGTTGTCAAAAATGGATGGGACCCCACGCCGTTTTTTTAAATTATTTATTTAAATAATTTTTTAAAAAAGCGTGAGGACTCCTTTATTCTTGATAACCAGCTTTGCTGAAGCCGACAGCTGAGGGTTGGATCCCCCAGCTGTGAGTTTTGTCTGGCTGGTTATCAAAATTAGGGGGGAACACATGAATTTTTTTTAAATTATTTATTTATAGCGCAGGACGGGCAGATGAAATCTCCCATCCGCCGCTCCTGCTTGCACTATAATTACTGGCTGTAGTTGTCAGATGATGGGAGCAGTTGTCCCATCAGCTGACACCAGTGATCGGAGGTGAAGTTTACACCTCCGATCACAGCTGAGCACTCCCGCTGTCTTCTGACTGCGGGGAGCCGCAGCTCTCTGACCGGTGGGGAGGATTTCCCCGCTGATCAGAAGCGGTGTTTGCCGAGCTGTCATGCATATGACAGCGTGTCAAACACTAATGTCGAACCCCCCATTCAAGTGAATGGGGGATCCGCTGCTGGATGAAAGGCTGCATGAACGCATCATGCAGCCTGCCATCTACAACCCCTGGCAAAAATTATGGAATCACCGGCCTTGGAGGATGTTCATTCAGTTGTTTAATTTTGTAGAAAAAAAGCAGATCACAGACATGGCACAAAACTAATATCATTTCAAATGGCAACTTTCTGGCTTTAAGAAACACTAAAAGAAATCAAGAACAAAAAATGTGGTAGTCAGTAATGGTTACTTTTTTAACCCCTTAATCCCATATGATGCACTATCCCGTCAAGGTGACCTGGGACTTAATTCCCAGTGACGGGATAGTACGTCATATGCGATCGGCCGCACTCAAGGGGGGAGCGCGGCCGATCGCGGCTGGGTGTCAGCTGACTATCGCAGCTGACATCCGGCACTATGTGCCAGGATCGCCCCCGGCACATTAACCCCCGGCACACTGCGATCAAACATGATCACAGTGTTCCGGCGGTATAGGGAAGCATCGTGCAGGGAGGGGGCTCCCTGCGTGCTTCCCTGAGACCCCTGGAGCAACTCGATGTAATCGCGTTGCTCCGAGGGTCTCTTACCTCCTCCTCCCTGCAGCAGGCCCAGATCCAAGATGGCCGCGGCATCCGGGTCCTGCAGGGAGGTGGCTTCACTGCGCCTGCTCAGAGCAGGCGCCGTGAAGCCTCCAGGAGCTGTGCACGTCAGATCGCTGATCTGACACAGTGCACAGCAAAGTGTCAGATCGGCGATCTTACACTATAACATCATGCCCCCCCTGGGGCAATGTTATAGTGTATAAAAAAAAAAATTCACATGTGTAAAAAAAAAAAAAAATTCCCAAAAAAATGCAAAAAAATATATATATATATTGTTCCTATAAATACATTTCTTTATCTAAATAATAAAAAAAACAATAAAAGTACACATATTTAGTATCTCCGCATCCGTAGCGACCCGACCTATAAAACTGTCCCACTAATTAACCCCCTCAGTGAACACCGTAAAAAAAAAAAAAACCGAGGCAAAAAACAACGCTTTATTATTATTATACTGCCAAATAAAAAGTGGAATAACACGCGATCAAAAAGACGGATATAAATAACCATGGTACCGCTGAAAACGTCATCTTGTCCTGCAAAAAACGAGCCAACATACAGCGTCATCAAAGAAAAAATACAAAAGTAAAAGTTATAGTCCTCAGAATAAAGCGATGCAAAAATAATTATTTTTTCTATAAAATAGTTTTTATCGTATAAAAGCACCAAAACATAAAAAAATGATATAAATGAGATATCGCTGTAATCGTACTGACCCGAAGAATAAAACTGTTTTATCCATTTTACCAAACGTAGAACGGTATAAACGCCTCCCCCAAAAGAAATTCATGAATAGCTGTTTTTTGGTCATTCTGCCTCCCAAAAATCAGAATAAAAAGCGATCAAAAAATGTCACGTGCCCAAAAATGTTACAAATAAAAACGTCAATTCGTCCCGCAAAAAACAAGACCTCACATGACTCTGTGGACCAAAATATGGAAAAATTATAGCTCTCAAAATGTGGTAACGCAAAAAATATTTTTTGCAATAAAAAGCGTCTTTCAGTGTGTGACAGCTGCCAATCATAAAAATCCGCTAAAAAACCCGCTATAAAAGTAAACCAAACCCCCCTTCATCATCCCCTTAGTTAGGGAAAAATTAAAAAATTAAAAAAATGTATTAATTTCCATTTTCCCATTAGGGTTAGGGTTAGGGCTAGGGTTAGGGTTAAGGCTAGGGTTAGGGCTAGGGTTAGGGTTATGGGTGTGTTTGGATTAGGGTTTCAGGTAGAATTGGGGAGTTTCCACTGTTCAGGTTCATCAGGGGCTCTCCAAACGCGACATGGCGTCCGATCTCAATTCCAGCCAATATTGCGTTGAAAAAGTAAAACAGTGCTCCTTCCCTTCCCAGCTCTCCTGTGCACCCAAACAGGGGTTTACCCCAACATATGGGGTATCAGCGTACTCGGGACAAATTGGACAACAACTATTGGGGTCCAAGTTCTCTTGTTATCCTTGGGAAAATAAAAATTTGGGGGGCTAAAAATCATTTTTGTGGGGAAAAAAAAAGATTTTTTATTTTCACGGCTCTGCGTTGTAAACGGTAGTGAAACACTTGGGGGTTTAAAGTTCTCACAACACATCTAGATAAGTTCCTTGGGAGGTCTAGTTTCCAATATGGGGTCACTTGTGGGGGGTTTCTACTGTTTGGGTACATCAGGGGCTCTGCAAATGCAACATGACGCCTGCAGACCAATCCATCTAAGTCTGCATTCCAAATGGCGCTCCTTCCCTTCCGAGCTCTGCCATGCGCCCAAACAGTGGTTCCCCCCCACATATGGGGTATCAGCGTACTCAGGACAAATTGTACAGCAACTTTTGGGGTCCAATTTATCCTGTTACCCTTGTGAAAATACAAAACTGGGGGCTAAAAAATCATTTTTGTGAAAAAAAAGGAATTTTTATTTTCACGGCTCTGCGTTATAAACTGTAGTGAAACACTTGGGGGTTCAAAGTTCTCACAACACATCTTGATAAGTTCCTCAGGAGGTCTAGTTTCCAATATGGGGTCACTTGTTGGGGGTTTGTACTGTTTGGGTACATCAGGGGCTCTGCAAATGCAACGTGACGCCTGCAGACCAATCCATCTAAGTCTGCATTCCAAATGGCGCTCCTTCCATTCTGAGCTCTGCCATGCGCCCAAACAGTGGTTCCCCCCAACATATGGGGTATCAGCATACTCAGGACAAATTGGACAACAACTATTAGGGTCCAATTTATCCTGTTACCCTTGTGAAAATACAAAACCGGGGGCTAAAAAATAATTTTTGTGAAAAAAAATATATATATTTTCACGGCTCTGCGTTATAAACTGTAGTCAGGGCCAGCGTTAGGGGCAGGCAGACTAGGCAGCTGCCTATGGGCCCCCAGCCAGGGTTGGACATACTGTTGATGGCACTGCTCCGGGGCCCAGAGGTGGAGGGGGGGCCCTGGAGGCAGGCCCGGTATCATGCAGGATCGGGCCCCTCTCACTCCCTCCTGTAATCATGGAACGCCGGGGAGAGAGCGGGCGCGAAGTGCAGGAGATCAAAAAGGGGGCGTGTCATGCAGGGAGAGACGCTGGCCAATGAACGCTTTCCTTACCTCACAGTGACCAGACTGAGGAGAGCGCTCACTGGCTGCCGTCTGTCCTCCTGCATGGTGTGTCCTAATGGTGAGTGCTCACCTACAGTCAGGGGCCCCACAGCACAGCACATAGAGCCATCATGGAGGAAGAGCAGGACTTAGTGTGTGCCTTCTGCTCCCTCCACTGTTCTAATCAGAGCAGGCTGCACCTCACAGAGAAGAGATGGGGGAGGAGGCTCAGTGCACGGGACAACACACAACACGGCAGCACCAGGGGGCTGATATCAGTCCTGCCTGCTCTGTGCCCCATCCCCCACAGTAGTGGGTTCTGCAGCCCTCTCCTGCTGAACTATGTGACCTCATCCAGGGCTCCTCTGATCACCTGTGAGCTGATATCACACATTGGTATGTGTGTATGTATATGCTTGTATGTGTGTGTATCTATGTGTATGTTTCTATCTGTGTGTATCTGTGTATATATGTACGGTATATGTGTGTATGTATGGTATATTTGTATGGCTGTGTATGCATGTACAGTATGTGTATGTATGCACAGTATATGTATGTGTATCTGTGTATGTGCAATAAATTTGTATGTATATATGGTATATCTATGTTTATGTGCATGTACATACAGTATGTATATGTGTGCGGTATGTTTATACTATATGTGTATATACTGTGTGTATGTACGGTACATGTATGTGTATCTGTATGTACGGTATATGTGTGCATCTGTGTATGCACGGTGTATCTCTGTACGGTATGTGTATGTATGTACGGTATACTGTATTTATGTGTATATGTGTGTATGTATGGTATATGTATGTACGGTATGTGTATACAATATGTGTACATAACTGTATGTGTGTATGTACAGTACGTGTATATGTATGTACGGTATGTGTGTAGGTATGTACGGTATATGCATGTATATGTATGTACGGTATATGTATGTACGGTATGTGTGTGAATGTACGGTATATGCATGTGTATGTACGCTATGTGTATGTATGACAGTATATGTATGTGTATCTGTGTGTATGTATGGTATATGTATGTGTTTGCATATACTGTATTTATATGTGTATCTGTATGTATGTATGGTATATGTAGAGCAGATACCAGACATATCGTGGTTATGTAATCTACTAGATGGTGGCCCGATTCGAACGCATCGGGTATTCTAGAATATGTATGTATGTGTGTATATAGCAGCCACATAGTATATACTGTAGCAGACACGCAGTATATAACACAGTCCACGCAGTATATGACACAGCCCACGCAGTATATAATACAGGCCACGCAGTATATAACAGTGGCCACGCAGTGTATAACACAGCCCACATAGTATATAACACTGCCCTCGTAGTATATAGCAGCCACGCAGTATATAACAGCCCACGTAGTATATAGCACAGCCCACGTAGTATATAACAGCCCACGCAGTATATAACACTGGCCACGTAGTATATAGCAGCGACGCAGTATAAAACATAGCCCACGTAGTATATAGCAGTGTGGGCACCATATCCATGTTAAAAAAAATAATTAAAATAAAAAATAGTTATATACTCACCTCCGGCGTCCAGCGAAGCTGTCCCGATGCACGCGCTGCTGCCGCCAGCTTCCGTTCCCAGAGATGCATTGCGAAATTACCCAGATGACTTAGCGGTCTTGCGAGACCGCTAAGTCTTCTGGGTACTTTCGCAATGCATCTCTGGGAACGGAAGCTGGCGGCAGCCGCGCGCACTGGCGGATGACGGAAGGTGAGAATAGCAGGTTTTTTGTTTTTTTAATTATTTTTAACATTAGATCTTTTTACTATTTCTGTGTGATGTGCAATATGTTAGTATTTGGGGCCCCATTTTAAACTTTTGCCTAGGGCCCCACTTTGCCTAAAACCGGCCCTGACTGTAGTGAAACACTTGGGGGTTTAAAGCTCTCAAAACACATCTAGATAAGTTCCTTAGGGGGTCTACTTTCCAAAATAGTGCCACTTATGGGGGGTTTTAATGTTTAGGCACATCAGGGGCTCTCCAAACGCGATATGGTGTCTCATCTCAATTCCAGTCAATTTTACATTGAAAAGTCAATCGGCACTCCTTCCCTTCCGAGCTCTGCCATGCGCCCAAACAGTCGTTTACCCCAACATATGGGGTATCAGCGTACTCAGGACAAATTGCACAACAATTTTTGGGGTCCAATTTCTTCTCTTACCCTTAAGAAAATAAAAAATTGGGGACGAAAAGATCATTTTTGTGAAAAAATATGATTTTTTATTTTTACGGCTCTGCATTATAAACTTCTGTGAAGCACTTGTTGGGTAAAAGTGCTCACCACACATCTAGGTAAGTTCCTTAAGGGGTCTACTTTCCAAAATGGTGTCACTTGTGGGGGGTTTCAATGTTTACGCACATCAGAGGCTCTCCAAACGCAACATGGCGTCCCATCTCAATTCCAGTCAATTTTGCATTGAAAAGTAAAATGGCGCTCCTTTCCTTCCGAGCTCGGCCATGCGCCCAAATAGTGGTTTACCCCCACATATGGGGTATCAGCGTACTCAGGACAAATTGTACAACAACTTTTGGGGTCCATTTTCTCCTGTTACCCTTGGTAAAATAAAACAAATTGGAGCTGAAATAAATTTTGTGTGAAAAAAAGTTAAATGTTCATTTTTATTTAAACATTCCAAAAATTTCTGTGAAACACCTGAAGGGTTGATAAACTTCTTGAATGTGGTTTTGAGCACCTTCAGGGGTGCAGCTTTTAGAATGGTGTCACACTTGGGTATTTTCTATCATATAGACCCCTCAAAATGACTTCAAATGAGATGTGGTCCCTAAAAAAAATGGTGTTGTAAAAATGAGAAATTTCTGGTCAACTTTTAACCCTTATAACTCCCTAACAAAAAAAAAATTTGGTTCCAAAATTGTGCTGATGCAAAGTAGACGTGGGATATGTTACTTTTTAAGTATTTTACGTGACATATCTCTGTGATTTAAGGGCATAAAAATTCAAAGTTGGAAAATTGCAAAATTTTCTAAATTTTTGCCAAATTTCCGTTTTTTTCACAAATAAACGCAAGTTATATTGAAGAAATTTTACCACTATCATGAAGTACAATATGAGAAAACAGTGTCAGAATTGCTAAGATCTGTTGAAGCGTTCCAGAGTTATAACCTCATAAAGGGACAGTGGTCAGAATTGTAAAAATCTGCCCGGTCATTAACGTGCAAACCACCCTCGGGGCTTAAGGGGTTAACCAAGCATAGGGGAAAAATTATGGTATCACTCAATCCTGAGGAAAAAATTATGGAATCACCCTGTAAATTTTCAGACCCAAAAATAACACCTGCATCAAATTAGATCTGCTCGCTAGTCTGGAGTTCCCCAGAGTGTCTTTGATGCTATTTAGCAGTGCCACTATGTTGGCTTATGCTCCCTCCAGACTGGAATATGTTCGTTGTTGTAAAAGGATGGGGCCTTTAAATTGCTGCGTTCTTGACAGATACAGTGTGGCCAAAGCCTTTGTCTGTCTGGGGAAGTTTGTATTGAATGATGGGTTAGTTAGTGTACTTGCTATATGCGCAAGTCAAGCATGAAATCCACCCTATGGAAAAAAGTCATAGGCAGACAAGTCTACTTGAAATTACACTGATTACTGGGCCTAGCAGATGTGAGGAGTCTCCCAAGTTGAAGCTAATCAAAATCGGCACTAACGCTATGTAACGGATGCGTTAGCGCACCCATTGACTGCCATTATGTAGCGCAACGCTAACGCATGTCATAATCGGCAAGCGTAAGTGATGTGCCGTCATTCTGTGACGGACCCTCGGACGCTGTCTGCAGCGCTTCGGGGTCCGTCACCGCTAGCATAGATGGAGCATCTGCGCTAGCGCGATCGAATAACACGATCTTTAAAAGGCACTTGTGTGGCGCAGTCCGTTTAACGTATGCGTTGAAAGGACTGCACTTAACGCAATTTGAACATAGCCTTATGGTTTGTTTTTTTATGGGAAAAGTTGTAGTTTGAATGACACCATACAATTTACCATACAATGTAGTGAGAAAATTCAAAGTGATATGAAATGGTAAAAAAGATGCAATTCTATCAAAGTGTTTTGTTTTTACTGTGTTCATTGTGTGGTAAAAATGACATGGAAACAGGATGCTCCAGGTCAGTTCAATTACTTCATTGCAGAGGTGTAGCTAGGGTTTTGGTCCAGGGAGGGCGAAGTGTCTGAGTGGGCCCCTAAGGGTCCCTTTCCACTTGCGAGAGAAAAAACGGTCCGTAATCTGGACGGAAAAAACGGATGTAGCGTATGTGATTGTCATGCGATTGTCATGCGAGTTTTATGTGAGTGCCATGCGATTTTTTAATCGCACCATCTGTATGACATCCGTATGCATTCCGTTTTTTACGTACAGCAAAAACGCAAGCAATCAGAATTCATGTGTGCTATCCCTATATAAAGGCATTTAGCAACATGTGTGATTGCTTGTTGTGATGTTGGTTTGGGGCATTTTTGGATAAACACCAAGCAAGCATGGCTGCAAGAAATCTTAGTCTGGACCCTACTGAGGAGCTCCTCTTTAACTGGATGTTATCACGGGAATATGGAGTGGGATATCCCCTTGTTGATGCTCCCAGGAGGCGGCGTCAATTTTGGGTGCATCCGCTCCTCACCCATCGTCTGAGAAAAGGACATTTTGTGCGCCTATATCAACATCTGCGGATGCATAGGGATACATTTTTTGCCTACACAAGGATGTCAGTTGAGGCCTTTGACTTTCTCCTTGCAGAGCTTCGTCCAGCCATTACGTTTCAAAATACAGGTTTTCGTCGCTGCATTTCTGCAGAAGAACGTCTCCTGTTAACCTTAAGGTATATTTATAAATGAAAAGCACATATTGTAAACATATATGAATGTAGATATTTCACAAAGCAAATTGACATGTTTGCTTACATTTTTGTTAATGAATGGCCAAACTAATACAATTAACATCACTCTCCCTTTATGATTTAAACTCAGGTATGTATCCTGATGATTCTGATATTGTTTGATCGCTACATATTGTACTTTAAGATATGAAAACAAAATTAACATAACATTTTTTTAATACAAACATTTTGTTCCGATACTATTTATTTCCTTTCAGCAAGGGTAACATGAAAAATGTTACTCACAAAGTTGGCCTATTTGGCCTGAGTACGCAGATAACCCATATGTGTGCTTAACCCACTGTTTGGCCGTACCACTATCCATAACCATAACCCTACCCCTACCTATACTTAGGGGTAGGGTTACGGTTTGTATTTTTATTCGATTTCCTTTTTTTAGTATCCGAATATTTTTTATTTATTTAAACATGGTCTGATATACATCATTTATAATTTTGGCTGTTTTTGTTTTGCTCTTTACATTTCTAGGTTTTTGTCAACGGGATAATCCTATGCTTCACTCCATCTAGAGTTTCTTCTGGGCGTACCGACTATATCAAATATAGTGAAGCACACATGCTCCCAGATATGGATTGCCCTAAAGAAGAAAGTGATGCCTCAGCCCACAACAGAAGATTGGGAACGTATTGCTAATGGCATCTACGACACGTGCCACTTTCCGAATTGTCTAGGTGCCCTAGATGGGAAGCACATCCGGGTCAAGAAGCCGCCGAACTCTGGGTCCCTATACTACAATTATAAGGGTTATTTTTCTGTTGTCTTGTTGGCCTTAGTTGACAGCAAGTACAATTTTATAATTGTAGATATAGGGGCCTATGGAAGAACTGGAGATTCTCGAATCTTTAGTTCTTCCATTATGGGTCGGCGGCTGAAGGCCAATGAATTGGGTGTGCCACCCCCAAGGAGTCTTCCTTCTTCTGGTGTTCAACCAATGCCATATGTCGTAGTTGGTGATGAGGCATTTCAGCTAACACGGAATGTGATGAGGCCTTATCCGCGACAGGGTCTGGACAGACGTGGGCGCATTTTTAACTACAGATTAACTCGTGCACGTCGTCTGGTGGAATGTGCATTTGGTATCTTGACAGCTAAATGGAGGGTCTTGCATAGTTCCATCCAGTTAAGCCCAAACAATGTGGACATAGTAATAAAGGCCTGCGTCATACTACACAACTTTACCCGTCAACATGATGTCTCTGTGTCTCTGGATGGCGTTTTAGGCTCAACAATCAATCCTCCACACATTGCACAGGATTTGCCCATACGCACCCAGCTGCCAGGCCTCAGAGTCCGTAACTTTTTCGCAAATTATTTTGTTTCGCAGGAGGGAGCAATACCCTGCCAAGAAAATGTTGTAATATGATTGTTTAAAATTGTGGTGTATTCGTTATGTTTCTTCTAATTGTTCAAAAATTGAGTTTCTATCTGTATCCCAACAATGTTTATATTTTTCAAATAATGTAACAAATAAAAGCCAGAACAAACGTGTTGTTTAATTTAACAAACATAAAAACAAGAATCAGCCTTCATTTTGATAAACCCAAAAAGTGCCATACTTGGCAATGCCTTGCTAATTTCACAAATAACAAACATTACAAGTCAAACAAACAATGATTGGCCATTGAGGGTGAGGTTGCTCTTTGTGATGTTTGCAATTACTAGTGATGTTTATTGTTTGTAGGCAAACAAACATTGTGTGAATGGGTGGGTCTATGATGTTATGTTATGGCTAACTGACTGGGGATATACGCATCAGGTCATACATAACTGCAACCAGTATGTTTTTCCGAATGGCAGGATAGTCTTGGTTTGCGTTGCCCAAAAAGGCCTTGGTGTTGTGGTTGTTGTTGGCCAAATTGACCATGGCCATAAGCATTACAAAAACCATTTTTTGGCCCATGGTGGTACCTCGCACTCCATAAATGTGAGCAATCAGATGATGGAGGCACGGTGGCATGAAGAGGCTATTTAAAAATAATGGCCTATGTTATGAGGGCTTATACTCGGCGGGGTCTGGACCATCGTATGAGGAATTTGAATTACGAAATAATTTGTAACAACAAATATACTTTAGTATAAGCCGATATTTAATGGGCATTTATCAAGGCCACAAATTGCCCCTCTTGGCTTATACTCGAGTATCTTGGGCAATTATTTGGAATCATTACATTGGCTACATGTTGTAATGTAAAAATATACACATATATTTTTCGTAACTACATTTTGCCTTGGAAATAGGAGAACAACCAAAACTAACAAGGCTTCCTTTTGCCTAAAGTTTCAACTAGACAATGTTGGCAAATAATTAACCATTGAAACAGTTTCAAACATTACAAATCAATAAAAGAATGATTTGATGTGGTTGGTGAAGAGGTTGAAATGTGAATATTGCGGGCTTCTGGAAGAGTGCTTTGCTCACGTGGAGCATTTTGATTGATTGCTGCTGGGGGGTTGGCCTGTGTTCGCATTGGTTGTTGCTGACTGGGCACATAATCAACTTGTCCATGAGAATAGAAAGTTGCTTGTTGTGTATGTTGCTGGGGAAATACACTCACCGGCCACTTTATTAGGTACACCATGCTAGTAACGGGTTGGACCCCCTTTTGCCTTCAGAACTGCCTCAATTCTTCGTGGCATAGATTCAACAAGGTGCTGGAAGCATTCCTCAGAGATTTTGGTCCATATTGACATGATGGCATCACACAGTTGCCGCAGATTTGTCGGCTGCACATCCCAAAGATGCTCCATACAAGGCAGGATGGATCCATGCTTTCATGTTGTTTACGCCAAATTCTGACCCTACCATCCGAATGTCGCAGCAGAAATCGAGACTCATCAGACCAAGCAATGTTTTTCCAATCTTCTACTGTCCAATTTCGATGAGCTTGTACAAATTGTAGCCTCAGTTTCCTGTTCTTAGCTGAAAGGAGTGGTACCCGGTGTGGTCTTCTGCTGCTGTAGCCCATCTGCCTCAAAGTTCGACGCACTGTGCGTTCAGAGATGCTCTTAGGCCTACCTTGGTTGTAACGGGTGGCGATTTGAGTCACTGTTGCCTTTCTATCAGCTCGAACCAGTCTGCCCATTCTCCTCTGACCTCTGGCATCAACAATGCATTTCCGCCCACAGAACTGCCGCTCACTGGATTTTTTTTCTTTTTCGGACCATTCTCTGTAAACCCTAGAGATGGTTGTGCGTGAAAATCCCAGTAGATCAGCAGTTTCTGAAATACTCAGACCAGCCCTTCTGGCACCAACAACCATGCCACGTTCAAAGGCACTCAAATCACCTTTCTTCCCCATACTGATGCTTGGTTTGAACTGCAGGAGTTTGTCTTGACCATGTCTACATGCCTAAATGCACTGAGTTGCCGCCATGTGATTGGCTGATTAGAAATTAAGTGTTAACAAGAAGTTGGACAGGTGTACCTAATAAAGTGGCCGGTGAGTGTATATTGCAGGTTTGGGCAAAATTATAATTTTGGTGTTGAGCCCGAGGAAGCCAGCCTTCACCCTGCCCAACTACATTTGCTGCCCTATACTGTGGACCATATTGGCCTTGCTGACCATAATGTCTTTGGTATGGAGCCATGCGTGCTGAGTCTGTGTGGGGGGAATATTGCTGATGGTGTTTGAATAACCACCAAACTAGGCGGTTGGCCTATGTTGCCATGCTCCTGTCCTAATTGCCCTTCCCCAATAATATGACGTGGCAATGATTGTGTGGAAATTACAGACGAAGATGGCCGCCCAGAGTCACTATTTTGACTACTTATAGCTGTTTGTTGTGACTTCCTAGTTGCAGGGACATGAGCAGCGCCAGAGCTGGATGCATCGGGGCAGGCAGACAGCTGTTGGTGGTTTTTCTCAATTATTTCAAAAAGCTCACGAGGATTTTGGGGGGGGGGGGTTGCAGCATGTATGAGGTGCATTATCGATGTTTTGGTATTTAGCCTTAAACCCATTGGTATTCGGTGAAGATGTTGGGCCAAGCTGCAACAAAATGCCTCCTCTCCATCATCTGAAATGGTGCGACCAATGTAATCCATGACACGTCTATCAATCTCCCTCCTTGTCACGAGATTTTGGGCTTCTCTCCTTCTGTGCATTCGCTGTGGTATTGATGCCAGTGGTGAGCTAGATAGGGGCAATGTTGGGCTGCTGCTCCTGGGCCGGTCTTCCTGCTGTGCATCATCCTCTGGAGGGTTTTGTGCTTCTCGACCTTCCTCCTCTGATGGTCCAGGGACATTTTCATCACTTTGGCGTTGTTGCTCATGTTGTGATGGCCCTGCCTCTGCCTCTGAGCCTGTGTCTGTTTCTCGTATGTTGGATTCGGTTCTGGATATTAAAATTTTTTACAATTAAGACATTTTTGTAAGACAACTAGGAATTAATGTCCTACAATTAGTAATGCCACTGAAAAACAGGGATGCAGGGACGGAGATGCAGCGACAGAGGGTGATTATGATGGGAAGGGGGGAAATGTCAGCCATGCCTACAACCAGGGTTAAGAGTGGGGAGCTAAGCAATGCGGGCCCAGGAGAGTTATGCATACAGCAGGATGAGCCACACATACCAGGACAGGACAAGGCAAGCCACATACCACAACAGAACGGGGTTAGTCACGCATAGTGTTATGACCCCAGTGGACAGGGTCTCAGAGGAACGTGTAAGTCTGCAAGATACAAAAATCCAGCTCATAGGGCTATGGTAACTGGGTTGACCAAATAGCTACTCCTAACGCCAACACTAGAAGTAGCCGGGGATCATGCCTACGGTGATCGCTAGATGACTCACGCCAGCCGGAGAATCTAACTACCCCTAGGAGAAGAAAACAAAGACCTCTCTAGCCTCCAGAGAAAGGGACCCCAAAGCAAGATACAAGCCCCCCACAAATAATAACGGTGAGGTAAGAGGAAATGACAACCACAGAAATGAACCAGGTTCAGCAAAGAGAGGCCAGCTTACTAATAGCAGAATATAGCAAGATAACTTATCTGGTCAACAAAAACCCTATAAAAATCCACGCTGGAGATTCAAGAACTCCCGAACCGTCTAACAGTCCGGGGGGAGAACACCAGCCCCCTAGAGCTTCCAGCAAAGGTCAGGATACAGATAGGAACAAGCTGGACAAAAATACCAAACAAAACAAAAGCAAAAAGCAAAGAAGCAGACTTAGCTTGAAAAACAGGAACCAGGATCAGAGGACAAGAGCACAACAGATTAGCTCTGATTTCAACGATGCCAGGCATAGAACTGAAGGTCCAGGGAGCTTATATAGCAACGCCCCTGAACTAATGGCCCAGGTGAGGATATAGGAAAAGACAGACGCTCCAGAGTCAAATCACTAATGACCACTAGAGGGAGCAAAAAGCAAAATCACAACAGTACCCCCCCCTTAGTGAGGGGTCACCGAACCCTCACCACGACCACCAGGGCGATCAGGATGAGCGGCGTGAAAGGCACGAACTAAATCGGCCGCATGAACATCAGAGGCGACCACCCAGGAATTATCTTCCTGACCATAGCCCTTCCACTTGACCAGGTACTGAAGCCTCCGCCTAGAGAGACGAGAATCCAAGATCTTCTCCACCACGTACTCCAACTCGCCCTCAACCAACACCGGAGCAGGAGGCTCAGCAGAAGGAACCACAGGCACAACGTACCGCCGCAACAAGGACCTATGAAACACGTTGTGGATAGCAAACGACACAGGTAGATCCAGGCGAAAGGATACAGGATTAAGAATTTCCAATATCTTGTAAGGACCAATAAAACGAGGTTTAAATTTGGGAGAGGAAACCTTCATAGGAACAAAGCGGGAAGAAAGCCACACCAAATCCCCAACACGTAGTCGGGGACCCACACCGCGGCGGCGGTTGGCAAAGCGCTGAGCCCTCTCCTGTGACAACTTCAAGTTGTCCACCACAAGATTCCAGATCCGCTGCAACCTATCCACCACAGAATCCACCCCAGGGCAGTCAGAAGGTTCCACATGACCCGAAGAAAAACGAGGGTGGAAACCAGAGTTGCAGAAAAACGGCGAAACCAAGGTGGCGGAACTAGCCCGATTATTAAGGGCAAACTCAGCTAACGGCAAGAAGGTCACCCAATCGTCCTGATCAGCAGAGACAAAACACCTCAAATAAGCCTCCAAAGTCTGATTAGTTCGCTCCGTCTGTCCATTAGTCTGAGGATGGAAAGCAGACGAAAACGACAAGTCAATGCCCATCCTACTACAAAAGGATCGCCAGAATCTGGAAACGAACTGGGATCCTCTGTCTGACACAATATTCTCAGGGATGCCGTGCAAACGAACCACGTTCTGGAAAAACACAGGAACCAGATCGGAAGAGGAAGGCAGTTTAGGCAAAGGAACCAAATGGACCATCTTGGAGAAGCGATCACATATCACCCAGATAACAGACATGCCCTGAGACACCGGAAGATCAGAAATGAAATCCATGGAGATATGTGTCCAAGGTCTCTTAGGGACAGGCAAGGGCAAGAGCAACCCGCTGGCACGAGAACAGCAAGGCTTAGCTCGAGCACAAGTCCCACAGGACTGTACAAATGACCGCACATCCCTAGACAAGGAAGGCCACCAAAAGGATCTGGCCACCAGATCTCTGGTGCCAAAAATTCCTGGGTGACCTGCCAACACCGAGGAATGAACCTCGGAAATGACTCTGCTGGTCCACTTATCAGGCACAAACAGTCTGTCAGGTGGACAAGAATCAGGCCTATCAGCCTGAAATCTCTGCAACACACGTCGCAGATCTGGAGAAATAGCTGACAAGATAATACCATCCTTAAGAATACCAACAGGTTCAGCGACTCCAGGAGCATCAGGCACAAAGCTCCTGGAAAGAGCATCGGCCTTCACATTCTTTGAACCTGGTAAATACGAGACAACAAAGTCAAATCGGGAGAAAAACAATGACCAGCGGGCCTGTCTAGGATTCAGGCGTTTAGCAGACTCGAGATACATCAGATTTTTGTGATCAGTCAAGAGTCTTGACTGATCACAAAAATCTGATGTATATCTTGACTCAAGACCACCACACGATGCTTAGCACCCTCGAGCCAATGACGCCACTCCTCAAATGCCCATTTCATGGCCAACAACTCCCGATTGCCCACATCATAATTTCGCTCCGCAGGCGAAAACTTCCTAGAGAAAAAGGCGCAAGGTCTCATAACAGAGCAACCAGGGCCTCTCTGCGACAAAACGGCCCCTGCTCCAATCTCTGAAGCATCCACCTCAACTTGAAAGGGAAGCGAGACATCAGGCTGGCACAAAACAGGCGCCGAAGTAAACCGACGTTTCAACTCTTGGAAAGCCTCCACGGCAGCAGGAGCCCAATTAACCACATCGGAGCCCTTCTTGGTCATATCCGTCAAAGGTTTCACAATGCTAGAAAAGTTAGCGATAAAACGACGGTAGAAGTTAGCGAAACCCAAGAACTTCTGAAGACTCTTAACTGACGAGGGCTGAGTCCAATCAAGAATAGCTCGGACCTTGACTGGGTCCATCTCCACAGCAGAAGGGGAAAAAATGAACCCCAAAAAGGGAACCTTCTGTACACCAAAAAGACACTTTGAGCCCTTGACAAACAAAGAATTTTCACGCAAAATTTTAAAGACCATCCTGTCCTGCTCCACATGCGAGTCCCAATTATCAGAAAAAAACAGAATATCATCCAGATAAACGATCAGAAATTTATCCAGATAGTTCCGGAAAATGTCATGCATAAAGGACTGAAAAACTGAAGGGGCATTAGAGAGCCCAAAAGGCATCACCAAGTACTCAAAATGACCTTCGGGCGTATTGAATGCGGTTTTCCATTCATCCCCTTGCTTAATGCGCACAAGGTTGTACGCATCACGAAGGTCTATCTTGGTAAACCACTTGGCACCTTTAATCCGGGCAAACAAGTCAGACAACAGCGGCAAAGGATACTGAAATTTGACAGTGATCTTATTTAAAAGCCGATAGTCAATACAAGGCCTCAAAGATCCGTCCTTTTTAGCCACAAAAAAGAATCCCGCACCAAGAGGGGAAGAAGACGGACGGATGTGTCCTTTCTCCAGAGACTCCTTGATATATGAACGCATAGCAGTATGTTCAGGTATCGACAGATTAAACAGTCTTCCCTTAGGAAATTTACTGCCTGGAATCAAATCTATTGCACAATCACATTCCCTATGAGGAGGCAATGCACTGGACCTGGACTCGCTAAAGACATCCTGATAATCAGACAAGTACTCCGGAACTTCCGAAGGCGTAGAAGAAGCAATAGACACAGGCAGGGAATCCTCATGAATACCACGACAGCCCCAACTAGACACTGACATAGCCTTCCAGTCAAGGACTGGATTATGGGTCTGTAACCATGGCAGCCCCAAAACAACCAAATCATGCATTTTATGTAGAACGAGAAAACGTATCACCTCGCGGTGTTCAGGAGTCATGCACATGGTAACCTGTGTCCAATACTGCGGCTTATTTTCTGCCAATGGCATAGCATCAATACCCCTAAGAGGGATAGGATTTTCTAATGGTTCAAGAATAAAACCACAGCGCTTAGCAAATGAGAGATCCATAAGACTCAGGGCAGCACCCGAATCTACAAACGCCATGACAGGATAAGATGACAGTGAGCAAATCAAAGTTACAGACAGAATAAACTTAGGATGCAAATTACCAACGGTGACAGGACTAACAACCTTAGATATACGTTTAGAGCATGCTGAGATAACATGTGTAGAATCACCACAGTAGTAGCACAAGCCATTCCGGCGTCTATGAATTTTCCTCTCATTTCTAGTCAGGATTCTATCACATTGCATCAAATCAGGTGTCCGTTCAGACAACACCATGAGGGAATTTGCGGTTTTTCTATCACATTGCATCACATCAGGTGTCTGTTCAGACAACAACATGAGGGAATTTGCGGTTTTGCGCTCCCGCAACCGCCGGTCAATTTGAATAGCCAGGGACATGGTATCATTCAGACCTGTGGGAATGGGAAAACCCACCATAACATTCTTAATGGCCTCAGAAAGGCCATTTCTAAAATTAGCGGCCAGTGCACACTCGTTCCAATGTGTCAGCACGGACCATTTCCGAAATTTTTGGCAATACACCTCAGCCTCGTCCTGGCCCTGAGACATAGCCAGCAAGGCTTTCTCTGCCTGAATCTCAAGATTGGGTTCCTCATAAAGTAAACCGAGCGCCAGAAAAAACGCATCAATATCAGCCAATGCCGGATCTCCTGGCGCCAACGAAAAAGCCCAATCCTGAGGATCACCCCGTAAGAATGAAATAACAATTTTTACTTGTTGAGCAGAGTCTCCAGACGAACAAGGTTTCAGGGACAAAAATAATTTACAATTATTCCTGAAATTCCTAAATTTAAATCGGTCTCCTGAAAACAGTTCAGGAATCGGAATCTTGGGTTCAGACCTAGGATTTCTGGTAACATAATCTTGTATACCCTGCACACGAGCGGCAAGCTGGTCCACACTTGTAATCAAGGTCTGGACATTCATGTCTGCAGCAAGCTTAAGCCACTCTGAGGTAAAGGGGAAAAGAAAAAAAAAAATGAGAGAGGGAAAAAAAAAACTCAAAATTTTCTTTCTTATAATCCCACTTCTGCAATGCATTAAACATTTAATACTGGCCTGGCATACTGTTATGACCCCAGTGGACAGGGTCTCAGAGGAACGTGTAAGTCTGCAAGATACAAAAATCCAGCTCATAGGGCTGTGGTAACTGGGTTGACCAAATAGCTACTCCTAACGCCAACACTAGAAGTAGCCGGGGATCATGCCTACGGTGATCGCTAGATGACTCGCGCCAGCCGGAGAATCTAACTACCCCTAGGAGAAGAAAACAAAGACCTCTCTAGCCTCCAGAGAAAGGGACCCCAAAGCAAGATACAAGCCCCCCACAAATAATAACGGTGAGGTAAGAGGAAATGACAAACACAGAAATGAACCAGGTTCAGCAAAGAGAGGCCCGCTTACTGATAGCAGAATAAAGAAAGGTAACTTATATGGTCAACAAAAACCCTATAAAAATCCACGCTGGAGATTCAAGAACCCCCGAACCGTCTAACGGTCCGGGGGGAGAACACCAGCCCCCTAGAGCTTCCAGCAAAGGTCAGGATACAGATAGGAACAAGCTGGACAAAAATACCAAACAAAACAAAAGCAAAAAGCAAAGAAGCAGACTTAGCTTGAAAAACAGGAACCAGGATCAGAGGACAAGAGCACAACAGATTAGCTCTGATTTCAACGATGCCAGGCATAGAACTGAAGGTCCAGGGAGCTTATATAGCAACGCCCCTGAACTAACGGCCCAGGTGAGGATATAGGAAAAGACAGACGCTCCAGAGTCAAATCACTAATGACCACTAGAGGGAACAAAAAGCAAAATCACAACAGCATAGCAGGACAGGGATGAGTGGGACAACGCATACCCAGCTTCTACTCGAGTGTATAGGGTACTTACGGTCTTAGGTCAGTGATGTGTGCTAAAAAGTTTAAGCGACTCATATAAAGGTATGTCCTTTTTTTAAAGCCCCAGAACCACTTTGCTGACGTTGTTGGCGCTCTCTCCTGTATTGATCCCGGCAGCTCCGCCACCTCCGGGTTACATCATTCACTGCAAAGATAAATTTTTCCAAAAAAATTACACATACAAATATTAGTCATGTGAAGGCAACAAAATATATCTACTATATAATTGTATAAGGGTACTTCCGTCTTTCTGTCTGTCTGTGGCGGTTATTCGATCGCTGATTGGTCTCGGCAGCTGCCTGTCATGGCTGCCGTGTCCAATTAGCGACGTGCACAGTTCGGACGAAAATGTCCGCTCCTTACTCACCGCACTCAATGCCCGGCGCCCGCATACACACCTTCAGTCAGCGCTCACACGGGGTTAATGCCGGCGGTACCGGACCGCGTTAGGCCTCGGGTAACACACTCCGTTAACGGTGACATTAACCCTGTGTGAACAAATTTAAAAGATTGATGATGCCTAGGCAGCATCAATATTTTAAAGAGATAATGAGAAAAATAAGAACAAACATAAAGAATCATTATATACTCACCCTCCAACAACGTTAGCGCTGTTGGGGAGGCTCAGGACCATGCATTGCGAGCTTGCAAGATTATGACGTAGCGGTATTGCGAGGACGCACGTCATCATCTCTCGAGACGACAGTGCATTCTTCAGACCACCGCCTCGCAACGTACAACGGTAAACACCTGCCTTGGATCCACAGGACGCCAGAGGGTGAGTATATAATGATTTTGGCAAAAAATTCGTTTGTCAACAATAATGTGGCAACATTGCAAAATAATACGTGGATGGGCTATATAATACGTGGGCTCTGTTATATACTATATACTACGTGGCTATGCAATCTAGTACGTGACCTGTGCTATATACTACCTACACATTCTAGAATACCTTATGCGTTAGAATTGGCCAAACATCTATTATATATATATATATACACACATATCTCTCTCTCTCTCTCTCTCTCTATATATATATATATATGTATATATATTTATTTTCGGAAAAAAAATTTTAAGAAAGAAAAAAAAAATATATATATACAGATATATCTACATCTATATACACTCACTGGCCACTTTATTAGGTACACCTGTCCAACTTCTTGTTAACACTTAATTTCTAATCAGCCAATCACATGGCGGCAACTCAGTGCATTTAGGCATGTAGACATGGTCAAGACAATCTCCTGCAGTTCAAACCGAGCATCAGTATGGGGAAGAAAGGTGATTTGAGTGCCTTTGAACGTGGCATGGTTGTTGGTGCCAGAAGGGCTGGTCTGAGTATTTCAGAAACTGCTGATCTACTGGGATTTTCACGCACAACCATCTCTAGGGTTTACAGAGAATGGTCCGAAAAAGAAAAAAAATCCAGTGAGCGGCGGTTCTGTGGGCGGAAATGCCTTGTTGATGCCAGAGGTCAGAGGAGAATGGGCAGACTGGTTCGAGCTGATAGAAAGGCAACAGTGACTCAAATCGACACCCGTTACAACCAAGGTAGGCCTAAGAGCATCTCTGAATGCACAGTGCGTCGAACTTTGAGGCAGATGGGCTACAGCAGCAGAAGACCACACCGGGTACCACTCCTTTCAGCTAAGAACAGGAAACTGAGGCTACAATTTGTACAAGCTCATCGAAATTGGACAGTAGAAGATTGGAAAAACGTTGCTTGGTCTGATGAGTCTCGATTTCTGCTGCGACATTCGGATGGTAGGGTCAGAATTTGGCGTAAACAACATGAAAGCATGGATCCATCCTGCCTTGTATGGAGCATCTTTGGGATGTGCAGCCGACAAATCTGCGGCAACTGTGTGATGCCATCATGTCAATATGGACCAAAATCTCTGAGGAATGCTTCCAGCACCTTGTTGAATCTATGCCACGAAGAATTGAGGCAGTTCTGAAGGCAAAAGGGGGTCCAACCCGTTACTAGCATGGTGTACCTAATAAAGTGGCCGGTGAGTGTATATATACAGTATATATATATATATATATATATAGATATGTATATATATATATATATACATATATATAAAGAAATTATAGTTAAATAATTCACACACACACACATATATATATATATATATATATATATATATATATATATATAATATATATATATAGAGACAGAGATATTAACATTTTACTTACTCAGCCTCATCTGGACATCTGGGGTGCTCTCTGCATAATTGGGAAATAATTGCTGGCAAATATAAGTCCAGGAGGCGTCCTTGACAAGGCGGTTGTGATAATTGGAATCTTGAGGATCCCAAAGTTCGGGGCGCACCTGGACTAACACCAAGAGCGTCTCCACATTAATTGCATAAGACATGGCAAACTGAGGACAAATTTACACTCCGTGGAGGTGTGACACAAACAGGGATTCCTGACATGTGGTGTAGGGGAGCCTGCCAACACTTCCCTGTAGGTCACTTCCTGTCATGGGAGCATTTCACTCTTTTGTGCTAAATTCTCTCACTTCAATCCGTTAAAAACGGATGTCATACGCATGGTGCGAGTGCTGTGCGTTTTTTTCTCGCACCCATTTTTTTCTCAGCCGACCCAGATTTTTCTCAGTCCGATTTCGGCTGAGAAAAAAATCGCAAATGGAAAGACACCTATTAAATAACATTGGTCCGAGTGCAATCCGATTTTTTATCGGATTGCACTCGTCCGTTTTCCTCACAAGTGTAAAGGGGCCCTAAGGCTACTTTCAGGGTATGTGCACACGCTGCGGATTTTGCTGCGGATCCGCAGCAGATTTGACGCTGTGGATCCGCAGCAGTTTTCCCAAAGTTTACAGTACCATGTAAACCTATGGAAAAAAAAAACCGCTGTGCACATGCTGCGGAAAAATCCGTGCGGAAACGCAGCGGATTATTTTCCGCAGCATGTCAATTCTTTGTGCGGATTCCACAGCGGTTTTCAACCAGCACCAATAGGAAAGTGCAGTTGAAAACCCGCAGAGGAATCCGCAGAAGAAACCGCGAGAAAATCTGCAGTGAAAACCGCAGTGGTTTTGCACTGCGGATTTTCCAAATCCGCTGCGGAAAAATCTGCAGCAGAATCCGCAACGTGGGCACATACCCTCACACATCCGTCAGTACGGGGCTGTCGCAAACCGTCGGCCCGACGTAGCGACGGATGTTGTGCTAAATTTAGCACAACGTGGGCAGCGGATGCAGTTTTACAACGCATCCGCTGCCCATTGTGATGAGCGGGGAGGAGGGGGCGGAGGTCTGGCCACGCATGCGCGGTCGGAAATGGCGGACATGTCGCACAAAAAAATTTACATTGAACGTTTTTTGTGAGTCGCGTCCGCCAAAACACGACGGATCCGTTGCACGATGGATGCGACGTGTGCCCATCCGTCGCGATCCGTCGCTAATACAACTCTATGGGCAAAAAACCCATCCTGCGGGCACATTTGCAGGATCCATTTTTTGCCCCTAATGACGGATTGTGACGGAGGGCAAAAGACGGAAGTGTGAAAGTAGCCTAACCAGGTAACCTTGATTACAAATGGGTGACGCACCCTAATAGTGGAGGAGAACCTCAGCAGATGACCGCACTGTTACTGAAGATAATCTCTATATAAAGACCAACATGGATATTACCGCCATATGGTCAGTGGTAAATACCAGCCCTACAGAACATATAACAGATCACTGCACAGTTACAGATAATGTCTTACCGCTGACGTCCTTTCTGAAGGAATCGTTCATTTTTCCCATCTCTTCCATCTGGCCCAGACAGACATGACAACTTCTTCCAGCAACGACTCACCTGCAGAGAATACAAAAAAGACACATTTCACTTCTCATATTCCAGCCCCATCACCATCTAATACCAACCTGCGCAAACTCATCATCCTGCTGATACTCCAATACTGACATAGACCCGTAGAAGCGCTGTGTGAAGCGTGAAACGGCCGTCGTCTCCTCCTGCACACTCCTTACACTGCCTTGTTCCCCCATGCCGTGAAGATTTATATGGACATTTAATAAAAGAATCTTTGACTCCAGGACTGGTGAGTGCTCAGGCGTGTTTTTCTATATCCCCCAATACTGAGCCGCTGCTGCCGTATGTGTCCCTATTACTGCACCTGCTACCCCAACACTGAGCCGCTGCTGCCGTATGTGTCCCTATTACTGCACCTGATACCCCAACACTGAGCCGCTGCTGCCGTATGTGTCCCTATTACTGCACCTGCTGTGTGGTTCTCTGTGCCCTCTAAATTCTAAAGCACCCCTCTATAATATAGTAATGCCGGGTGCAAGTGCCCTAGAAAACAGTGCCCATATTTTACCCTAGAAAGTAATAATGCCCTGTGTGCCCCTTTGATAGCCACAGTAACCTGAGTTCCCTTATAACAATAAGTGCCCACATTACAATGAATAAAGTCCCGAGTCTCCCCCTGCACAGCTCCCCTATACACAGCATGATGCTCTCTTATACACAGTATAATGCACCCACACAGTATACTAAGGGTACTGTCACACAGTACCATTTTGATCGCTACGACGGCACGATCCGTGACGTCGCAGCGATCGTATGAATATCGCTCCAGCGTCGTAGACTGCGGTCACACGTTGCAATCACGGCGCTGGAGCGATGCCGAAGTCCCCGGTAACCAGGGTAAACATCGGGTAACTAAGCGCAGGGCCGCGCTTAGTAACCCGATGTTTACAGTGGTTACCAGCGTAAAAGTAATAAAAAAACAAACAGTACATACTTACATTCCGGTGTCTGTCCCCGGCGTTCTGCTTCTCTCCACTGTGTAAGCGCCATAGCCGGCAAGCACAGCGGTGACGTCAGACGTCACCGCTGTGCTCGCTTTCCGGCTGGCAGACGCTCACACAGTGGAGAGAAGCTGAGACGCTGGAGGACAGACACCGGAATGTAAGTATGTACTGTTTGTTTTTTTACGTTTACGCTGGTAACCACGGTAAACATCGGGTTACTAAGCGCGGCCCTGCGCTTAGTTACCCGATGTTTACCCTGGTTACAAGCGAACACATCGCTGGATCGCTGTCACACACAACGATCCAGCGATGTCAGCGGGTGATCAAGCGACGAAAGAAAGTTCCACACGATCTGCTACGACGTACGATTCTCAGCAGGATCCCTGATCGCTGCTGCGTGTCAGACACTGCGATATCGTAACGATATCGCTAGAACGTCACGAATCGTACCGTCGTAGCGATCAAAATGGTACTGTGTGACAGTACCCTAACTCCTTTGTAGCCCCCAAACTATTTGATGGCTCTAACAATGTATAATGAGTTAATGACCCCCACACTGTAATCTCCATTCTGTATGATGGCCCCCTAGATAGCCTCCATATGCAGTAGCATAATGCACCAAATAGTCCACAATATAGTATAATGCACTCCCCATAGGCAGACTCTATAGCATATGGCAGCCCCCATAGACAGACCCTGTAATAAGGCAGCAACCCCATATAGGCAGTACCCCCATAGGCAGACTCTGTAGAATAAAGCATCATCCCCATAGGCAGATCCTGTAATAAGGCGGCAGACCCTGTAATAAGGCAGCACTCCCATAGTCTGACTCTGTAATAAGGCAGCCCCCATAGTCAGACCCTGTAATAAGGCAGCACCCCCATAGCCTGACTCTGTAATAAGGCAGCCCCCATAGTCAGACCCTGTAATAAGACAGCACCCCTATAGGCAGACCCTGATAAGGCGGCAGACCCTGTAATAAGGCAGCACTCCCATAGTCTGACTCTGTAATAAGGCAGCCCCCTTAGTCAGACCCTGTAATAAGGCAGCACCCCCAAAGGCAGACTCTGTAATAAGGCAACACCCCCATAGTCAGACCCTGTAATAAGGCATCACCCCTATAGGCAGACCCTGTAATAAGGCAGCCCCCATAGGCAGACCCTGTAATGAGGCAGCACCCCCATAGGCAGACCCTGTAATAAGGAAGCCCCCCATAGGCAGACCCTGTAATAAGGCAACCCCCTTAGTCAGACCCTGTAATAAGGCAGCCCCCATAGTCAGATCCTGTAATGAGGCAGCACCCCCATAGGCAGACCCTGTAATAAGGAAGCCCTCCATAGGCAGACCCTGTAATAAGGCAGCACCCCCATAGTCAGACCCTGTAATAAGGCAGCCCCCATAGTCAGACCCTGTAAAAAGGCAGCAGCACCCATAAAAAAATAAATACCCACCTCTCTTCTTCATGGTTCCTGCGCTGCTCCTGATCTCCTGACCGCATCATCGCGCCCGTTGTCAGTGTCGGCGACGTCAGACACCGACACTGACAGGGGGATGATGGGGGAAGGAGAATAGCGCTCATTCTGCCTTCATTGCGATCAGCTGTATCAGCTAAATGCCGGTACAGCTGATCTTCCGATGATGGCGGGGGGGCCCACTGCTGGCACCAGGCCCCCCGCCTGCTCAGGGCCCCCATAGTGGCAGAGCAGGGAGATCGATTCTCCCTGTGCGTGCTGATACAGTTACAGCAGCGTAGCTCCAGGTGGGCCCCCTCTGCCCGCACCCTCTGCCCCCCGGGAGCTACGCTACTGCTTCATTGTCAAACTTCTATAGATTTTTATTTATTTTTTTTATTTTAAATGGCAAAAAGAAAATTCAGAAGTTTGTAAACAAAATAAAAATTGTTTTTGTCATTTCCAAGGTCTGTAACAATTTTTTGTTTTTGTTGATGGTGCTGTTTAAGGATTTGTTGTTTATGTGATGAGCTGAATTTCTTAATGGTACCATTTTGGGACAAATACAACTTTATGATAGCTTCTTATTGTATTTTTTGGGAAGTGTGATGCCATAAAAACCATAAAAATCATTTTATTGTGAAAAGTTCCCAGGCTCGAGTTCATATGAGTTCATCCAGCAGGGGGTGCATCACCGCGACTCCAGGTAACTACAGGACATTCCCCTGCATTCCATTCATTCACAAAGTTTTACAGACAGGAGCACAGCTGCATTAGCAGAGCTCCTGGGTGTAAAATGATTTAACCCCTTCAGATGGATTTACAGCGTGGGACACAGACTGAACGACGGAAGGTATGGAATATTGTTGTTTGTTTTTTTAACTTTATTTCAGGTGACAAGGGTCTTCAGGTGGATTAAGAGTATAATAAAAAATTAAAACACCCTGTGTCTTTATTTAATTAAAATACTTTTTAATAATGTGTGTGTTTTATTAACCATTTTGTACTATTGGATTAATAATGGATAGGTGTCATAATTGATGCCTCTCCATTATTAACCTGCCTTAATGTCACCTTACAATAGCAAGGTGACATTAACCCTTTATTACCCCATATCCCACCGCTACACGGGAGTGGGAAGAGAGAGTCTAAGTGACAGAATAGGCACATCTTCCAGTGTGCCTTTTCTGGGGTGGCTGGGGGCAGATGTTTTTAGCCAGGGGGATCCTATAACCATGGTACCTCCCTAGACTATTAATATCTGCCCTCAGTCACTGGCTTTCCCACTCTGGCGGAGAAAATTGCGCTGGAGCCCACGCCAATTTTTTCCGGGATTTAACCCTTTAATTTAAAAGCTAGAGACCCCAAATTTTACACAGAGACACTTGTTACATTAGTAAAGAGGAATATGTAATAAAAGAAGGGATATGAGATGGTTTACTGTATGTAAACCATGTTTCATATCCTGTCGGGTTTGTGAAGGAGATAGGAAAAGCCGGCAATTGAATTACCGGCTTTTCTGCTATCTAGCGCTGAATTAAATATAAATATGTGTCTCACTGACACATATATATATATATATATATATAGAGAGAGAGAGACTGTATATATGTTTTTAAGAATATTTGAGCCGATGGATCCATGATATGTCCATTTTGCAAGCCTGCGTGAAAAGAATTGCCGTACGGAAGCCATACGGATGCCATATGGATGATACACGGATAAATTTGTGTGTAAAAATCGCATCCTCGCATTGAATACGGAACAGTGTTTTGGGACAATTTCTGCATATTACGGCCATAAAAAACGGACCGTATTTTCATACGCCTAGTGTGACGCCGGCCTTAGGGTAGGTTCACATGAGTTATAAAAAATTACTCGGCGTTTCATCCAGAGAACTCAATCGATTTTGTTTTTCTCACTTGTCATCTGTATGCAGTCGTTTTTTGTTTTTTTACTGCAACAGCTATTCATAATTTACAAGACCTTTTACATTTTCATGTGTTACAGAATTGCAATGTATCTGTAAAAAGTGGATACTATGCAGTTGCTCCATATTGCATCCAATTTCTTGAGTCTCATGTGATTTATGGAAAAAACTAGTACATGCTGCGATTTTTTTTTTCTCAAGCAGAGTCAGTCAGGGAATAAAAACACTCATCTGTCTGCCCCCATTGGATAATATTGGGCCAACTGCAGTTCATTTTGTTCAATGACTGCACTCAGACTGAAAATACAGTTCTGTGAACAAACCTATAAGCCAAGCTTCATATTTGTATCAAAATGGCAGCAATTCGGGCCTTCAGCAAGGCCCCAATCACTTCATGGGGAGTCAATGGAAGCAGATGCACACAAGCACTAACAACAGCACCATTAAGGCTACTTTCACTCGAGCCTATTTTGTAATCCGTAGCAATCCGTCGTTTGGGGCAAAAAACGGATCCTGCAAATGTGCTCGCAGGATGCATTTTTTGCCCATTGACTTTTAGTGCCGACGGATCGCGACATATGGCCATACGTTGCGTCCGTCGTGCACTGGATCAGCCGTGTTTTGGCGGACCGTCGGCACGAAAAAACGTTCAAGTGAACTTTCTTTGTCTGTCGCGTCCGCCATTTTCGACCGCGCATGTGCGGCCGAAACTCCGCCCCCTCCTCCCCAGACTTCAGAATGGGCAGCGGATGCATTGAAAAACTGCATCCGCTGCCCACGTCTTGCACAAATTTCACAACGTGCGTCGATACGTCAGCCCGACGCATGGCGACGGACCCGTACCGACGCAAGTGTGAAAGAGGCCTCAAATGCAGCTGTCAGAGATTGGCAGTGGCATGTAAATGGTTAACAGCAGCGGGTGGAGCTAAACTCTGGCTGTGGCTGTTGGACACAGATGCTGGCTATTTAATTTACGTTGGTATCTGTCACATGTGCAGAGCGCTTAGCCCACTCCCCAAACATTGACACAATCAATGATGGCATTATCTGTCATGGGGTGATGGGTTAAATAATTTCTGAACAGTTTCTGCAGTGTTGCTATAAAGCGGTGTACCTCATCTGCAGCAATGTCTCGGTAGGTACATTGCATTGTATTATTTCCCTGACTTGCCTTTTTCCCATAGTGCAGTCTGAAGCCATGTCCAACACAAGTAAGAAACACCTTGCATTCTACATGCTCTAAGGCAAAAGTCTTTCATCAGACTGCACCTTATTCTTCCATTGCTTCATGGTCCAAGTTTGACGTTCACATGTTCCTTATAGGCACTTTTGGTAGTGGATACAAGAGAACAGTCCCATACACCAAAAGCACTGCCATTCCTAACAACTATCATAGCCAACTTTAAAGTTTTTAGCAATTTGCGCTACAGCAGCCTTTTTGTGGCAACAGTTAATAAAGGTTGGCCTTTGGCCGACACAAGACCTGCTGCTTTGGCCTGGTCGTCTGTCTGTTCCACTTTAGCCCTTGTCAATCAGTTGATCTGATCCTTATGCATGCTCATTGAAAGGTTGAAAAGAAAACAAGACAATGATCGGGTTACAGATATGGATATTTGTTTTACAAAAAACCCACAGTTAAGTTTTTATGAAAAATCATCTTTTTGCATTAATCACAATTATGCATATATTTGGCATTACAGCACTAAATTTGTTGCGGTCATTTAGAATTTTTATCCCTTGACAAAGCTACTCGCACCTTTGGGATTGACAGTCTTTCAAAAGCCATTCTTAATTTTTCCGTTGACAGCCATATGAGGGCTTGTTTTGTGTGAGATGAGTTGTACTTTTGATTGACATCATTCATTTATTCAATTCCTACACTTTTATTTATTTTTCATTAATGTTTACCAATCGGGATAATCTATTTCCTATTTTGATCAGACGTATACAGATGTAGCGATACCACGTGTCATTTTTAAAAAATTGATTTTTAATATTGGGGAGGGTGATGATTTCAACTTTCATATTTTTCGCTTATATATTTAAACTTATTTTTCAGTTTTTACACTGCATTTTAGTCCCCTTAGGGAACTTGAACCTGGGATCTTCTGATTGCTTGTACTATACACAGCAATACTGCAGTGTATAGCACAAATCACAGTCACATATGAATATATTATCAGGAGAATTGTCATCACAAATATCGGGATCTTCATTGGACCCCTGGCCATCATGGCAACTGATCAGCACCCAGCGTTTGCGTGACAAGGATGCCGATGAGCACATAGAATTAAATGTCCTCATTCTGGTATGCTGTAAATGCCAATGTCAGAGATTGATAGTTGAATTTAACGGGTTAACAGCTATGGCTGGGGCTCCACTCCATTTGTGGCTGTTAGGCCACGTTCACACTTTCAGTATTTGGTCAGTATTATACATTAGTATTTATTCCACTCTGGTTTTGGCTTACGATCAGGGTGCGAGTGCAATGTGAGAAAAAAAATTGCATTGCACTTGCAACAATGTTATTCCACGGACCACTAGGCATTGTTCATCTGTGAATTTTTCCTCACCTGGAATTGGGGTGAGGAAAAAAAATCACAGCAAGCCTTGTAAAATGGCAGAGACTCACCAATGCAAGTCAATCGGTGAGAGAAAAATTTATTTTACTCACACATCTCATAGGAAACCCGACATTTCATCAGCCAAGTACAGCAAATTCACAGTGTGAACTGTCAGAATAAATTAGACAGCATAGATATACAGATAGATGTCAGTGCCATATATAATTAATGCAGTGCATGTAGCTTTCTGTACATGTATTTAGTTAATAAATAAATATATGAAAGAAAATGGTGAGGGGTCCCCCTCATTTTTATTAACCAGCTGAGTGAAAACAGACAGCTTAGAGCTGGTCTCAATAGTCTGGGAAGAGGGAAAAAAACACGGAGCTTCCCATGCTATTAATATGAGCTCACAGCTGTCTACTTGGCTTTTACTGGTTATTAAAAATGGGGAACTGCCCCAAAAATGACATGGGGTACCCCTTATTTTAAATATCCAGCAAAGGCTAAGCAGACAGCTGCGGGCTGATATTAATAGCCTGGGAAGGGGTCATGGATATGGATATACCAGCCATTAGGCTCCCTAGAAATCGTAAATCCATTAGATTCACCAATACTGGTGCTATCCTTGGCTCTTACTGCTTGCCCTGGTGAGTTGGCAAGTGGGATAATGGTTTTCGGGATGATGTCAGCTGACATCAAGCCCAGGGGTTAGTAATGGAGAAGTGTCTATAAGGCACCCCCATAAATTTAAAGCACACACAAAGAAAAGTCCTTTTATTTCTACAAAGCTATCCTTGACCCTCCTTTACCCATTTATTACCTTTTAACAAATCAAAAATTCCAAAGGGGTCGGCCGTAAATCCATCCCACGTCCCACGATGATCTCCAACTCTGCTACATCCAGCTAGTGTGTTGACTGGTGACCTGAGTAATGCAACTGCTCAACATGCCAGTTAGGTGACTGGAGTTCATCGGCTATGAACTGCTGTAAACTTACTGATGCCAGCACTCGCTGCATGAGAAAGATAGAGGGCACAAAAATCAATCAACATATAGGATAGTATACAAAGTAGAGCACGTGTGTTAAGCACCTCCTGTATACAAGGAACATGGCTATGAGCAGTGCAAAATGGCTAGGAGTTTGTTATAAATAATAATGGTGTATGCCTCACAACCCCACCCAAAAAGCATGCTGAGGTTGTGAGGAATACAACATTATTATGGTGTATTATACTATATTGTGGGTGTTCTTTTTGTGCCCTCTACTGTACCTTGTACTGCACAGTGATACTTATTATTCTCATACTTTGAGACTAGCTGATATACAATGAAGATAGAAAAATATTTGCTATAGAATTTAGGTCACCGCGCTACCCTAATCAAGGACAATAGACTAGGCCAGTTCAAACAATATCCACAAGATGGTTCCAATTGGAGGGGAGCGCCCCCACTGTCGCAGGGCCGAGGGGCACCCGGTACCGGGCCTCTGTGTCTCGGTTCTGGGGTTGTCACGGTGGCTGGGCCCGGTCCGTGACCCTGCTGAGGGGCGTCCAGTGAAAGTTGAGAATGTGATGAGGTTGTGGTGCGGTGCCGGTCACAGTAAATAACGAGGACACCAGGTTGCAGTCTCTTTACCTCTTTACTGAAGGCTTCAGGATCCTCAGTCCGGAATACGGTTAACCGGGCTGCGTGAGTCCGGCTGGTCCGATGGCACCTCCAGAGTTCCCTTTGCAGGTGGAAATCTGTGCCTACCTTCTAGCGCTTGTGTGTTGTGGTCCTCCCCTGCTGTGTTTACGGGATAGTCCCCACAACTGTTGTGTCTGTTTCTGAAGTTCCCTCACAACTCGATTTTGATGTTCTTCTTCGTCCCCCCAGATGATATGGCTAGGACGCACCCGTATGATGGGTAGGCTCGGAGCTCTTCCGGGACCCTAGTGTTGCCCCTCTCCAACTGTTGCCCCCTATGTCTTCTTAGGTGATTTGAGTGAGACAGCCCGCCTATAACTGACTGTCCTGCCGTAGGTTTGAAGTAAGGCCTGGAGCTCAATACTTCCTCGGCGTTTCTGGCCACCGGCTACGCACCTCAGTAGGATGTTGCCTCGTCTCACAGCACGACTCCTACTGGTGTTTCTCCTTGTTGCGTTGATCTCATTTCTCACTCAGCACAATAAACCTCGCTTCTTGTCCTTTCTTGGGGTACCGCCGCGATGAAGTGCAGGCGCGGTCCCGTAACATTCTTTCCTGTTAGGTAGGCCTCTGTCAGGATCCCACCCCTGACAGGGACCCCCTGAATCTTCCCCTGCAACACCCTCTGCCACAGGATGTTGCCTGGTTCCAACCCAGTCAGCTTCTGACTAACTTCCTATCTAACCCCCAGTTTTACCAGATTGTGAGGAGTGGCCTAATACATAGCACCCTTAGCTCCCCCTGGAGGCCAGACTGTGAAGTGTATTGGTGTCTGTGATACCTGGTCAGGTGAACTCCTTCAGTGCCATCAGATGTACCATAGCCCCCCTTAGCGGCGGAGCATCAGTACTGCAACGACCAGGACTCTGGGGCACTGCACTCCCCCCCCGGTTAAACCCAGTACTCCTGGAATGGGAAGGAAACAGCAATACATGTCAGCAAAAAGACATACAATTTTGAAATGCAATAACAAGTAAACTTGAACAGAGCTTCCCTTTATGGGAGATGAGGACACTTGAACATTACAAACATGGTTAAATATTTTAAATAACACACTATAAATAACTTCTCTTACCCAACCGGGTATTCTACTTAGTGCAATTTCTGAACAATAATTTAACATTGCCTTTAAAGGGAACCTGTCACCCCGTTTTTTCGGTATGAGATAAAAATATTGTTAAATAGGGCCTGAGCTGAGCATTACAATAGTGTAGTTTGTGGACCCCGATTCCCCACCTATGCTGCCGAAATACGTTACCAAAGTAGTCGTTTTCGCCTGTCAATCAGGCTGGTCTGGTCAAAAGGGCGTGTTGTCTTCCCCCAGATTTTGCGTAGTTTTCCGTTGGTGGCGTAGTGGTGTGCGCATGCCCAAGGTCCAGAATCCTCTGCCAGGGGATTTAAAAGAGCGCGCTGTTCGTTATTTCATTGGTGATCGGTGGGCGCGGCCATCTTCCTTTGGCCGCGCGTGCGCAGAAGCGGCGCTCTGCTGGCCGCGGCTTCAGGAAAATGGTCGCGGGATGCCGCGCGTGCGCAGATGGATATCGCGGCGGCCATTTTCCTGAAGCCGCGACCAGCAGAGCGCCGCTTCTGCGCACGCGCGGCCAAAGGAAGATGGCCGCGCCCACCGATCACCAATGAAATAACGAACAGCGCGCTCTTTTAAATCCCCTGGCAGAGGATTCTGGACCTTGGGCATGCGCACACCACTACGCCACCAACGGAAAACTACGCAAAATCTGGGGGAAGACAACACGCCCTTTTGACCAGACCAGCCTGATTGACAGGCGAAAACGACTACTTTGGTAACGTATTTCGGCAGCATAGGTGGGGAATCGGGGTCCACAAACTACACTATTGTAATGCTCAGCTCAGGCCCTATTTAACAGTATTTTTATCTCATACCGAAAAAACGGGGTGATAGGTTCCCTTTAAGGACATACACACTGAATCCACTAAAGACCTTCTTATAAAACACTATAAGGCTAATCAACTTTTCTTCATTTTCCACCTTTACATCTGCAGGACCGCCTGTCTATCTGCCCCAGGCCTACTGCCTCTCGTTCTGTTGCAGGACTGCCCCTTTCCGCCCGGGCCTACTGCCTTTCTGCTACTATACACAGTATAGAACTTATCAACCTTCTCTCAGTTCAAGATCACTGAGCCATCTCTGTATGGCTCCTAGGAGGACTCACCGACTAACCCCTAGTCGGGTTGTAGCAGCAGAGCAAAACACAGAAGGACGAACAGTTAACTATATACAAATGATGAAGCATTCTTGCTTACTCAGTTTCTGGCTAAGCAGGAGGCGGCCTCCTCCCGGGCCTCACTGGACAAACGGGTCGTGATGGTGTAGCAAAGACCGATCCCAGTAACGATAGGATCCCTCGTTGGGACACCCTCCTCGCTCGTGGGTGAACACGACCCGTAATGACACGGTGGGTCTGAATTCCCTGGGGTTCCGTGAGGGCAGGTTCCGGCACCTTCCCTGCAGGAGGCTCGTCTTCCGACGTTCCGGCAATGGCCTGGAGTGCGACGCACCGCTGGATGCCCCGAGCTATCCAGCCAACCTCCCTCCTCCACCGGGTCTAAGTCACTGCGTCCGTGGGCTCCAGGTCGTGACCGTACCTTCCCCCGCAGGGTTCCACCTCTTCCCGATCCACACGGACCTGCAGTGGCTCTCCAATTTCTTGTATAACTCCCCGTCCTTCCCGGGAGTTCAAGAACACCACCACACCCCAATGTGACGGGGGAACCTCCTCGACTTCCATCAGGTCGATCTGGGCCGCAGGTTGGGGTCTATTCCTCCACGCCGTCATCAGGCGCCGCAGATGTTCTGCCTCCGGCAGGATCCTCAGGCCCTGCGCCTGCAGCTCGCACTCTGCCGCGGCCGGGATGGAGGAAGCAGGGGACACCGGATTTAGGCGGACCTTCGTAGGCAGGCCCAGCCGAGCGGTCACACAAGCATCGGCCTCCCGGCGGCATGCTATCTGCCGGGCCTCGGCTGTGGCCACACACTCCTCAGACAGATGCCAGTTGGGTCTGCCCGTCGGTAGCTCCGTAAGGGCCAGTCCCTGCAACGATGGCGCGTCTGGGGCTGTGTCGGGTGGTGCAGCCTCATGCTGGGTCGGGTCGTCCCCACGCGGTGCTCCCGGCGTCGCCATCTTTGCTTCCTCTCCAGTGTCTTCTTCCCGCGGTCTCTTTCGGGGGCGGCCCCGTCTCCATGGTCTCCACCCTCCAAAGAGGATGAGAAGGCGGACCTCGGCTGCTGACGGACACGTCCTCAGGATGCAAAAATGTTTAGACTGGGCGGCCATTGTCTTTTGCGCTCTTCAGCTTGTCTACGCCCACTTCCACGCCCTTCTTCTCCTCCTGCGCTCTCCTCAGCGCTGTAATGGCGGCGGTTTTTGGCGGCAAGTGGCAATGCACAGTCTTTGCAATAAGTCACAGTCCAAGCACAATAAATCACAGTTCCAAGGCACACATGACCTGATTCTTCAGGCTTAAGTAGATCCTGTTCGTGACGCCAAGTTGGAGCGCCCCCACTGTCGCAGGGCCGAGGGGCACCCGGTACCGGGCCTCTGTGTCTCGGTTCTGGGGTTGTCACGGTGCCTGGGCCTGGTCCGTGACCCTGCTGAGGGGCGTCCAGTGAAAGTTGAGAATGTGATGAGGTTGTGGTGCGGTGCCGGTCGCAGTAAATAACGAGGACACCACCAGGTTGCAGTCTCTTTACCTCTTTACTGAAGGCTTCAGGATCCTCAGTCCGGAATACTGTTAACCGGGCTGCGTGAGTCCGGCCGGTCCGATGGCACCTCCAGAGTTCCCTTTGCAGGTGGAAATCTGTGCCTACCTTCTAGCGCTTGTGTGTTGTGGTCCTCCCCTGCTGTGTTTACGGGATAGTCCCCACAACTGTTGAGTCTGTTTCTGAAGTTCCCTCACAACTCGATTTTGATGTTCTTCTTCGTCCCCCCAGATGATATGGCTAGGACGCACCCGTATGACGGGTAGGCTCGGAGCTCTTCCGGGACCCTAGTGTCGCCCCTCTCCAACTGTTGCCCCCTATGTCTTCTTAGGTGATTTGAGTGAGACAGCCCGCCTATAACTGACTGTCCTGCCGTAGGTTTGAAGTAAGGCCTGGAGCTCAATACTTCCTTGGCATTTCCGGCCACCGGCTACGCGCCTCAGTAGGATGTTGCCTCGTCTTACAGCACGACTCCTACTGGTGTTTTCTCCTTGTTGCATTGATCTCGTTTCTCACTCAGCACAATAAACCTCGCTTCTTGTCCTTTCTTGGGGTACCGCCGCGATGAAGTGCAGGCGCGGTCCCGTAACGTTCTTTCCTGTTCGCTAGGCCTCTGTCAGGATCCCACCCCTGACAGGGACCCCCCTGAATCTTCCCCTGCAACACCCTCTGCCACAGGATGTTGCCTGGTTCCAACCCAGTCAGCTTCTGACTAACTTCCTATCTAACCCCCAGTTTTACCAGATTGTGAGGATTGGCCTAATACATAGCACCCTTAGCTCCCCCTGGAGGCCAGACTGTGAAGTGTATTGGTGTCTGTGATACCTGGTCAGGTGAACTCCTTCAGTGCCATCAGACGTACCATAGCCCCCCTTAGCGGCGGAGCATCAGTACTGCAATGAGCAGGACTCTGGGGCGCTGCAGGAGTAAAGTAGGATAAACACTTACTGTTATTGCATCGCTGTAGTGCCGGTACTGTGTCTGTTAGGGCGTGATGGTGTGCTGGGAGAAAAAGGAGACGACTTGTCCTCCGTACATCCAGAGCTGGTGGTCAGGTCGGCGGCATGGGGTGGCAGAGCTGCGGGGAGCGTCCTCCCCTGTTGGCGCGCACCAGAGAGATTAGCAAGCGGTGTCTCGGCTGTTGTGAATTTGGATTCTGGGCTCCCCCGGTGGCCGCTTGTGGAATTGGACTTGTCATCCTCTTTCCTGTTTCACCTGATTCCATCAGTAGTGGGTGTCGCTATTTAAGCTCATTTCTCTGGTGGTTTCTTGCCGGTCAACAATGTTATCTGATGCCTCTCAGTGCTTGTTCCTGCTTCTAGACAACTACTAGATAAGTTGGACTTTTGTCCATGTTTTGTTTTGCCTATTTGTTCCAGTTCACAGCTGAAGTTTTGTTACTGTGTCTGGAAAGCTCTCGTTGATCAGGGATTGCTACTCTGGCGTTATGAGTTAATGCCAGAGTTTAAGGTAATCTCTGGATGGTGTTTTGTTAGTGTTTTTCTGCTGACCATGAAAGTATACTATCTGTCTTCTGCTATCTAGTAAGCGGACCTCAAATTTGCTAAGACTATTTTCCTGCTGCGTTTGTTGTTTCATCTGAACTCACCGTCATTATATGTGGGGGGCTACTGTCTTCTTTGGAATATTTCTCTAGAGGTGAGCCAGGTCTTATATTTCCCTCTGCTAGCTATTTAGGTCTTAGGCCAGAGCTGGGCATCTAGCGATAAATAGGTAATGCTACCTGGCTATTTCTAGTTGCGCGGCAGGCTTAGTTCATGGTCAGTATAGTTCCATCTTCCGAGAGCTTGTCCCTCTATAGGCTTGCTATGATCTCTGCCTGCAGAGATCATGACAGTTTGACCGGCCAGTAAAGTGTTAAAGACCCAGGTTGAGAAAGGAGAGTTATAAGTAGTCTGCTGGAATTTTTTTTTTTTTTTTCCTCCAGTCTGCGTTGCTGCAGTCTTTTTTCTCTCTCTCCTCCTAATCTCTGTATGCTCTGTGTGCACCTGACAATAATGGATCTCCAGAGTGTAACTGCGGGTTTGAATAATCTCATCACGAAAGTACAAAATTTACAAGATTTTGTGGTACATGCTCCGGTATCTGAGCCGAGAATTCCTTTGCCGGAGTTCTTCACAGGGAATAGAGCTAGCTTCCAGAATTTCCGAAATAATTGTAAGCTTTATTTGTCCCTGAAGTCTCGTTCAGCTGGAGACCCTGCTCAGCAGGTTAGGATTGTGATTTCCTTGCTCAGGGGTGACCCTCAAGATTGGGCCTTCTCATTGCCAGCAGGGGATCCTGCGTTACGCGATGTGGATGCGTTTTTTCTGGCCTTGGGCTTGCTTTATGAGGAACCTCATTTGGAACTTCAGGCAGAAAAAACTTTGATGGCACTATCTCAGGGGCAAGACGAAGCTGAAGTTTTCTGCCAAAAATTCCGTAAATGGTCTGTGCTTACTCAGTGGAATGAGTGCGCCTTGGCGGCAACTTTCAGAGAAGGTCTCTCTGATGCCGTTAAGGATGTTATGGTGGGGTTCCCTTTGCCTGCAGGTCTGAATGAGTCCATGACAATGGCTATTCAGATTGATAGGCGTCTGCGGGAGCGCAAACCGATGCACCATCTGGCGGTGTCTATGGAAAAGACGCCAGAAAGTATGCAGTGTGATAGAATTCTGTCCAGGAGCGAGCGACAGAATTTTAGACGGAAGAATGGATTGTGTTTCTATTGTGGGGATTCTACTCATGTTATATCGGCATGCTCTAGGCGTACAAAGAAGCTAGATAAGTCTGTTTCCATTGGCACCATTCAGTCTAAGTTTATTTTGTCTGTAACCCTGATTTGCTCTTTGTCATCCATTGCCACGGACGCCTATGTTGACTCTGGCGCCGCTCTGAGTCTTATGGATTGGTCCTTTGCCAATCGTTGTGGTTTTGATTTAGAGCCTTTGGAGACTCTTATTCCTCTGAAGGGGATTGACTCCACCCCATTGGCTAATAATAAACCACAATACTGGACACAAGTAACCATGCGTATCAATCCGGATCACCAGGAGATTATTCGTTTCCTGGTGCTGTATAATTTACATGACGATTTGGTACTGGGATTGCCATGGTTGCAGTCTCACAACCCAGTCTTGGACTGGAGAGCAATGTCTGTGTTGAGCTGGGGATGTAAGGGTATTCATGGGGACGTACCTTTGGTTTCTATTTCGTCGTCCATTCCCTCTGAAGTCCCTGAGTTCCTCTCTGATTATCAAGACGTCTTTGACGAACCCAAGCTTGGGTCGTTACCTCCGCACCGTGAGTGCGATTGCGCCATAGATTTGATACCGGGTTGTAAATATCCAAAGGGTCGTTTGTTTAATTTGTCTGTGCCGGAACATGCTGCTATGCGGGAATATATAAAGGAGTCTTTGGAAAAGGGACATATTCGTCCATCTTCTTCTCCCTTGGGAGCTGGGTTTTTCTTTGTCTCAAAAAAAGACGGCTCTTTGAGACCATGTATTGATTATCGGCTTCTGAATAAGATCACTGTTAAGTATCAATACCCATTGCCATTGCTTACTGATTTGTTTGCTCGTATAGAGGGTGCTAAGTGGTTCTCTAAAATTGATCTTCGTGGGGCGTATAATTTGGTGCGGATCAGGCAGGGGGATGAGTGGAAGACCGCATTTAATACGCCCGAGGGCCACTTTGAGTATTTGGTCATGCCTTTTGGTCTTTCTAATGCCCCTTCAGTTTTCCAGTCTTTTATGCATGATATTTTCCGCGATTTTCTGGATAAATTTATGATAATATATCTGGATGATATTCTGATTTTTTCTGATGACTGGGACTCTCATGTCCAGCAGGTCAGGAGAGTTTTTCAGGTTCTGCGGTCTAATTCTTTATGTGTGAAGGGGTCTAAGTGCGTTTTTGGGGTCCAGAAAATTTCCTTTTTGGGGTATATTTTTTCTCCCTCTTCCATTGAGATGGATCCCGTCAAGGTGCAAGCTATTTGTGACTGGACTCAGCCCTCCTCTCTTAAGGGTCTTCAGAGATTTTTGGGCTTTGCCAACTTTTACCGCCGATTTATTGCTGGTTTTTCGGATGTCGTTAAACCACTGACTGATTTGACCAGACAAGGCGCTGATGTTGCTAATTGGTCCCCTCATGCTGTAGAGGCCTTTCAGGAGCTTAAGCGCCGTTTTGCCTCTGCCCCTGTGTTGCGTCAGCCTGATGTGAATCTGCCTTTTCAGGTTGAGGTTGACGCTTCGGAGATCGGAGCTGGGGCAGTGTTGTCGCAGAAAGGTTCCGACTGCTCCGTCATTAGGCCTTGTGCCTTCTTTTCTCGCAAATTTTCGCCCGCAGAGCGGAATTATGATGTTGGGAATCGGGAGCTTTTGGCCATGAAGTGGGCGTTTGAGGAGTGGCGCCATTGGCTCGAGGGGGCTAGGCATCAGGTGGTGGTATTGACTGACCACAAAAATTTGATTTATCTTGAGACTGCCAGACGCCTGAATCCTAGACAGGCGCGCTGGTCTTTATTTTTTTCTCGCTTTAATTTTGTGGTGTCATACCTACCGGGTTCTAAGAATGTTAAGGCAGATGCCCTTTCTAGGAGTTTTGACCCGGACTCTCCTGGTAATTCTGAACCCACAGGTATCCTTAGGGAGGGAGTAATTTTGTCGGCCGTTTCTCCTGATCTGCGGCGGTCCTTGCAAGAGTTTCAGGCGGATAGACCGGATCGTTGTCCGCCTGATAGACTGTTTGTTCCGGATGATTGGACCAGCAGAGTCATCTCTGAGGTACATTCTTCTGCATTGGCAGGTCATCCCGGAATTTTTGGTACCAGGGATTTGGTGGCAAGATCCTTCTGGTGGCCTTCTCTGTCACGAGATGTGCGAGTCTTTGTGCAGTCATGTGACGTTTGTGCTCGGGCCAAGTCTTGTAGTTCTCGGGCTAGCGGACTGCTGTTGCCCTTGCCTATTCCTAAGAGGCCTTGGACACACATTTCGATGGATTTTATTTCAGATCTGCCTGTTTCCCAGAAGATGTCTGTCATCTGGGTGGTCTGTGACCGTTTCTCTAAAATGGTCCATTTGGTTCCTCTGCCCAAGTTGCCTTCTTCTTCTGAGTTGGTTCCTCTGTTTTTTCAGAATGTTGTCCGATTGCACGGTATTCCTGAGAATATTGTTTCTGACAGAGGTACCCAATTTGTGTCTAGATTTTGGCGGGCATTCTGTGCTAGGATGGGCATAGATTTGTCTTTTTCATCTGCTTTTCACCCTCAGACTAATGGCCAGACCGAGCGGACTAATCAGACCCTTGAGACATATCTGAGGTGTTTTGTCTCTGCTGACCAGGATGATTGGGTTGCTTTTTTGCCATTGGCAGAGTTCGCCCTCAATAATCGGGCCAGTTCTTCCACCTTGGTGTCCCCGTTTTTCTGTAATTCGGGGTTTCACCCTCGATTTTCCTCCGGTCAGGTGGAATCCTCGGATTGTCCTGGAGTGGATGCGGTGGTGGAGAGATTGCATCACATCTGGGGGCAGGTTATGGACAATTTGAAGTTGTCCCAGGAGAAGACTCAGCGTTTTGCCAACCGTCATCGTCTTGTTGGTTCTCGGCTTTGTGTTGGAGATTTAGTGTGGTTGTCTTCTCGTTTTGTCCCTATGAGGGTCTCTTCTCCTAAGTTTAAACCTCGGTTCATCGGCCCTTATAGAATATTGGAGATTCTTAATCCTGTTTCTTTCCGTTTGGACCTCCCTGCGTCCTTTTCCATTCATAACGTTTTTCATCGGTCGTTATTGCGCAGGTATGAGGTACCTGTTGTACCTTCAGTTGAGCCTCCTGCTCCGGTGTTGGTTGAGGGTGAGTTGGAGTACGTTGTGGAGAAAATTTTGGACTCTCGTGTTTCCAGACGGAAACTCCAGTATCTGGTCAACTGGAAGGGTTACGGCCAGGAGGATAATTCTTGGGTCAATGCATCTGATGTTCATGCTTCTGATCTTGTTCGTGCCTTCCATAGGGCTCATCCTGGTCGCCCTGGTGGATCTGGTGAGGGTTCGGTGCCCCCTCCTTGAGGGGGGGGTACTGTTGTGAATTTGGATTCTGGGCTCCCCCGGTGGCCGCTTGTGGAATTGGACTTGTCATCCTCTTTCCTGTTTCACCTGATTCCATCAGTAGTGGGTGTCGCTATTTAAGCTCATTTCTCTGGTGGTTTCTTGCCGGTCAACAATGTTATCTGATGCCTCTCAGTGCTTGTTCCTGCTTCTAGACAACTACTAGATAAGTTGGACTTTTGTCCATGTTTTGTTTTGCCTATTTGTTCCAGTTCACAGCTGAAGTTTTGTTACTGTGTCTGGAAAGCTCTCGTTGATCAGGGATTGCTACTCTGGCGTTATGAGTTAATGCCAGAGTTTAAGGTAATCTCTGGATGGTGTTTTGTTAGTGTTTTTCTGCTGACCATGAAAGTATACTATCTGTCTTCTGCTATCTAGTAAGCGGACCTCAAATTTGCTAAGACTATTTTCCTGCTGCGTTTGTTGTTTCATCTGAACTCACCGTCATTATATGTGGGGGGCTACTGTCTTCTTTGGAATATTTCTCTAGAGGTGAGCCAGGTCTTATATTTCCCTCTGCTAGCTATTTAGGTCTTAGGCCAGAGCTGGGCATCTAGCGATAAATAGGTAATGCTACCTGGCTATTTCTAGTTGCGCGGCAGGCTTAGTTCATGGTCAGTATAGTTCCATCTTCCGAGAGCTTGTCCCTCTATAGGCTTGCTATGATCTCTGCCTGCAGAGATCATGACACTCGGCCAAAGGCGCCGCTACACTGCAGCGGAGTGTAAGGGGGTGTGGTCTGGGTGATGTCACCTAGAGCTGCAGGGAGAGAGCAGGAGACAGGTGCCGTGCAGGGCCTAATTGCCTATGGTGCGCCCCCAGACGCAGGGCCGTGGGGTACTCGGTACCGGGCCTCTCTGTCTCAGTTCTGGGGTTGTCACGGTGGCTAGAGCCGGTCCATGACCCTGCTAAGGTGCGTACAATGAAAGGTGTAGGTGGTGGTGCGTGGGGCAGGTCGCGGTGAATAACGAGGACACAGGGTTGCAGTCTCTTTACCTCTTTACTGAAGGCTTCAAGATCCTCAATCCAGAGTACGGTTAACAGAGCTGGCTGAGACCGGCCAGTCCGATGGCACCTGCAGAGTTCCCTTTGCAGGTGGAAATCTGTGCCTACCTTCTAGCGCCTGTGTGTTGTAGTACTTCCCTGCTGAGCACCACGGGATAGTCCTCACAACTGTTGTGTCTGTTTCTGATGTTCTTTCCCACAACTTATGTCTGTTCTGATGTTCTTCTCTGTCCCCCAGATGATATGGCTAGGACGCACCCGTATGACGGGTAGGCCTGGAGTTCTTCCGGGACCCTAGTGACGCCCCTCTCCCACAGTTGCCCACTATGTCTGCTTAGGTGATTTAGGTGAGACAGCCAACCTATAATTAACTGTCCTGCCGTTGGTTTGAAGTAATGCTTGGAGCCCAATACTTCCTCGGCATTCCGGCCACCGGCTACGTGCCTCAGTAGGATGTTGCCTCGATCTTACGGCACGACTCCTACTGGTGTTTTCTCCTTTTTGCTATGATCTCGTTTCTCACTCTTCACAATAAACCTCGCTTCTTGTCCTTTCTTGAGATACCGCCGCGATGTAGTGCAGGCGCGGTTCCTTAACGTTCTGTCTTGTTCGCTAGGCCTCTGTCAGGATCCCACCCCTGACAGGGACCCCCCTGAATCTTCCCCTGCAACACCCTCTGCCACAGGATTTTGCCTGGTTCGACCCAGTCAGCTTCTGTCTAACTTTCTATCCAACCCCCAGTTTTACCAAATTGTGAGTGGCCTAATACATAGTGCCCTTTGCTCCCCCTGGAGGCCAGACTATGAAGTGTATTGGTGTCTGTGATACCTGGTCAGGTGAACTCCTTGAGTGCCATCAGACGTACCATCACTCCCCTTAGCGGCGGAGCATCAGTACTGCAACGACCAGGACTCTGGGGCGCTGCACCTACGCGATTTGAAGGTCACCGGACCTTCTTCGTCAGGGCTAAGGGTATGTGCACATGTTGCAGATTTTGCTGCAGAACCACAGCGTTTCCGTAGCTGCGGGTCCGCAGCGGTTTCCCATGAGTTTACAGTACAATGTAAACGTATGGGAAACGAAATCCGCAGTACACATGCTGCGGAAAAAAACGCGCGGAAATGCAGCGGTTTATATTCCGCAGCATGTCAATTCTTTGTGCGGATTCCGCTGTGGGTTTACGCCTGCTCCAATAGAAATCTGCAGGTGAAAACCCGGAGAGGAAACCGCAATAAATCCGCAGTAAAAACCGCAGTGGTCTTGCACTGCGGATTTATTAAATCCGCTGCGGAAAATTCCGCAATGGAATCCGCAGCGTGTGCACAAGCCCTAAAGGTCCCGGACGTCTGCTGCTCTGTATATAAAGAAGAAACCCCGCCCACCTCTAATAGAAAAAATATATGTAAATAAATGTGTGAGCTGCAGAGAACCCCCAAGAAGAAGGACTAGGGAACTGCTTAAAAGCTGGTTATGAATAACCATTAAAAATAATTAAAAAATTATTAAAAAATAGGTTGCCTAGTCTCATAATAGGACAAAAGTACTCATTTGAATCAGATATGAGCATAATTATCTCCCAATGTGCCATTTAAAAATGGAAAAAAAAATTATTACATTAAAAGGTAACTTTTATTAAATCAAATTAAAAAGGGGTATTGTTAAAAGACTAATTGGATTAAAAATCAGGTATTTAAATATACCTGTAAGAAATATAAAACCGTACTCGGTGATAAAAGAAAAGGGGTGGCCCAATAATCATAATGGCCACCCAGGGCCAAAATGGGAAGGGAAGGAGAAAAGGGAATTAAAAAGGGAAAAGAACATTACTGAAAATTATTGCGTGAGTACAAAGCTATGTGTGTTTAATATATATTTTTTTTTTCAGAAAAATATTTGTTAATGATTTTCCTTTTACTACCTATGCATATACCGTATACTTATTTTCTTGTCCAGTTGGTGTATTCATCCTTTTGAGCTTTCATTGTGAACCTTGCTTATTTTTTTTATTGTGTCTATACATTAATTACACTGGTTGTTCTTTTCTAATCTTATATATATTTTTGCAATAACATTTTTATTTGGAGGTCATGACATCATAATTTTGTAATGCTATGATTATGGTCCAGGGACATTTTTTTTCTCATTGTTAAAAAAAAAGGCAGAATTATTAGAATTTTATTGTTTATATTCTTACCTATATAAGACATATATGCTCCAAAATGGTGCCATTTTGGCTGAAATGCAACTCACCAGAAAAAAAAACAAGCCAACATACAAATTCTTCAATGAAAAAATATAGCTTATGAAAAGCAACATTAAAAATGCATTCTCTGACTATTATGCATTCACCTAATGTGTAGTTAAAGGAGTGAGGATCATTCAGCACAAGTGAAAATAGGTTTGAGTGAAGTGCAATTTTTACAGCCTGCTATAAATGTCAATGATTACACTGGGGTAATATTCAGCAGCCCACTCCTTACTTATTCAGTTCACACTAAGACAATTCAGAAACGAGTTAAAAACTGAGAAAAATGATGCCTCTTGTTTTTCCTCAACCCTTCTAGATTGTGAACATGAACTGGTGGACCTTTTTTTTATATTTTTTACATTCCATGGATATAAGACTTGGATATTTTTGCACTTTTACTTGCTATTTAGCTTTTCTTGTTCTGGGAAGATTTTAATATTTTACAAATAACTTTTCAAGATTGCCTTTCTACTACTAATTCTAATATGACTTTGTAAATACTAAGTCACGGAGTGGCAAAACAACCAGAAGAATCACACTTTAGAGTCCGGTGAGTATTTCTAATGTGTTTTTTTCTTTTATCACTGTGCGTTCACACTATAATCCACCTCTTTACATTAATATACATTTACTTAGACACCATCTTGGGGTACATACAGGTTATTGATGAATTTTTAGCTAGAACAGCTATTCTAGGGGTTTTTTTCTTGCATCATTTGCAGTGTGATATAGTTGATATGTCAACTTTATTTTCCAGGTTGTTATAATTGCGGTGATACCATTTTTGTTACTCTATTATGAGAGCCATAACTTTTTAATTAGTGCGTTGACAGCACTATGTGTCTTAGCACTTAATTCAATCTATAATTGGATAATCATAGCTACTTTTAATGTTGTTTTTGTTTTGCTTTCTGAGGCTTGATTAATAAAAACCGCAATTCATTATCTGGTTAAGGGCTGTCCCACACGTCCAGATAATTCCGGTACCGGAATAAATCGGTACCGGAGTTATCCGTGTCCGTGTGCCTGGGAACTCACGGAGGCCATACGTGCGGCACACGTGTGCCGCCCGTATGGCGAGTGGGTACCACACGGAGCGTGTGGTACCCACTCTGCATGGTGCTGAAGCTGCGATTCATATCTTCCCTGCAGCAACGTTTGCTGTAGAGAAAATATGAAGAATAGTGTTTAAAATAAAGATCTATGTGTCCGCCGCCCCCCCACCCCCTGTGCGCCCCCCCGCTGGTCAGAAAATACTTACCCGCTCCCTCGCTGCTTCCTGGTCTGGCCGCGGCTTCTCCTGCATGCGGTCACGTGGGGCCGATCATTTACAGTCATGAATATGTGGCTCCACCTCCCATAGGGGCGGAGCCGACTATTCATGATTGTAAATGATCGGCCCCACGTGACCGCATACAGTAGGAGGCGCGGCCAGACCAGGAAGGAGCGAGGGAGCGGGTAAGTATTTTCTGACCAGCGGGGGGGCGCACAGGGGGTGGGGGGGTGGCGGACACATGGATCTTTATTTTTAACACTATTCTTCATATTTTCTCTATAGCAAACGCTGCTACAGGGAAGATATGAATACCGGCTTCAGCACCATGTGGGGGGGACAGCGCTTACTGTAGCGCTGTCTCCTGCACGCACACGGACCCCAGACGGAGAATGTCCGTGTGAGGTCCGTGTTTTACGCGGACCCATTGACTCTATTGGGTCCGTGTAAAACGTGCGCTCCCACGAACACTGACATGTCTCCGTGTTTGGCACACGGAGACACGGTCCGCAAAAAATCAATGACATCTGAACAGATGCATTGATTTTTATGGGTCTACGTGTGTCAGTGTCTCCGGTACGTGAGGAAACTGTCACCTCACGTACCGGAGCCACTGACGTGTGAAACCGGCCTAACGCAGTGTTGCGCAACGTGCATTCCAGGATTACATGCAGCCCTTGATATTCTTTGTGGCCCCAACAATTTGGTCATAAACATTGTCTGTCTCTGCTGGCTTTTGACATGTATATTCCTTGCCAGAGAGAAGCGGTATGGTTTATAAAGCAAAGGTAGATAATTACCTATAGTTGACTCTGTACCCCTCTCTGAACCACCCAAATATTAACAGAATAGGAGTCTCCTAACCTCTGTGTAAGGGCTTAATGTTGATCCAGAAAAGTAGGACGAGTGTCATGCGAGTACGATTCGATCTTTCTCGCATGTCATATGGCTGCTATGTGTAGGCAATGCCTTTTTTTTCCTACAACTATTATTCAACAATCATGTACAGGAGCATTTACAGTGTTCTATTCTACAGAATGGGTAATTATCTGTAAAAAATCGGACAGCATACAGATGGTCCATGTGCCTTTTTTTTTTATTTTATTTTATTGGATTGCACTAGTCCGATTTCTCATCGGAGATGAGTATGAGCCCTAACACTCCAGAAAGGAGTTGATGATGTGGAAAGGTGGCCATACATAAATAAAATAAATAAGATTCTCTTCATTAGGGTTGAGCGAAATGGGTCGATCATTTTCAATAGTCGCCGACTTTTGGCTAAGTCGGCGTCTCATGAAACCCGATCCGACCCCTGTGCTTGTCGGCCATGCGGTACGCGACTTTCGCGCCAAAGTCGCGTTTCAATGACGCGAAAAGCGCCATTTCTCAGCCAATGAAGGTGAACGCAGAGTGTGGGCAGCGTGATGACATAGATCCTGGTCCCCACCATCTTAGAGAAGGGCATTGCAGTGATTGGCTTGCTGTCTGCGGCGTCACAGGGGCTATAAAGGGGCGTTCCCGCCGACCGCCATCTTACTGCTGCTGATCTGAGCTTAGGGAGAGGTTGCTGCCGCTTCGTCAGAAGCAGGGAGAGCGTTAGGCAGGGTCCACTAACCACCAAACCGCTTGTGCTGTAGCGATTTCCACTGTCCAACACCACCTTCGGTGTGCAGGAACAGTGGAAGCTATTTATTTTTTTTTTTCCTCAGCGCTGTAGCTCATTGGGCTGCCCTAGAAGGCTCCGTGATAGCTGTATTGCTGTGTGTACGCCACTGTGGAAACCAACTGCTTTTTTCAAAGCACATATCCTCTTGTTCCTTTCTGCACAGCTATCTTTTTTGTTTGTCCACACTTTTTATTTAATTTGTGCATCAGTCCACTCCTATTGCTGCCTGCCATACCTGGCTTAGATTACTGCAGGGAGATAGTAATTGTAGGACAGTCCCTGTTTTTTTTTTGTTTTTTTTGTGGGAGATTAAGATTGGCATTTCTGCTACAGTGCCATCCCTGTGTGTGCCATCTCTCACTGAGTGGGCCATAGAAAGCCTATTTATTTTTTCCGTGATTTGTGTTCTAAATTCTACCTCAACACAAAAACACTACATCAATCAGTGGTAGAAAAATATTGGCCTCAGTCAGGGCTTGTGTGCCACTGCTGTGTGTGCTATCTCTTATTCAGTGGGCTATAGAAAGCCTATTTATTTATTTATTTTTTTTCTTATTATTGGGTTTCTAAAGTCTCCCTTAAAAAACAAAAAATACATAAAAAAACAGTGGGAGAGTAATATTGCCCTTTCAGCTTGTGTGCCAGTCTTGACTCCTGGGTGTGCCACCTCTCTCTCTCATTCAGTGGGCCATAGAAAGGCTATTTATTTTTTTGGTTTTTTTAATATTATTTGGTTTCTAAAGTCTCCCTGAAAATAAAAAAAAAACTTAAAAAAACAGTGGGAGAGTAATATTGCCCTTTCAGCTTGTGCGCCAGTCTTGACTCCTGGGTGTGCCACCTCTCTCTCTCTAATTGTGGGCCATAGAAAGCCTTTTTTTTTTTTTTTTTTTTTTTTTAATATTATTGGGTTTCTAAAGTCTCCCTTAAAAAACAAAAAATACATAAAAAAACAGTGGGAGAGTAATATTGCCCTTTCAGCTTGTGTGCCAGTCTTGACTCCTGGGTGTGCCACCTCTCTCTCTCTCATTCAGTGGGCCATAGAAAGGCTATTTATTTTTTTGGTTTTTTTAATATTATTTGGTTTCTAAAGTCTCCCTGAAAAAAAAAAAAAACTTAAAAAAACAGTGGGAGAGTAATATTGCCCTTTCAGCTTGTGCGCCAGTCTTGACTCCTGGGTGTGCCACCTCTCTCTCTCTAATTGTGGGCCATAGAAAGCCTTTTTTTTTTTTTTTTTTTTTTTTTTTTAATATTATTTGGTTTCTAAAGTCTCCCTTAAAAAACAAAAAATACATAAAAAAACAGTGGGAGAGTAATATTGCCCTTTCAGCTTGTGTGCCAGTCTTGACTCCTGGGTGTGCCACCTCTCTCTCTCATTCAGTGGGCCATAGAAAGCCTTTTTTTTTTTGTTTTTTTTTTAATATTATTTGGTTTCTAAAGTCTCCCTGAGAAAAAAAATAAAATAAATTAGGTGGGAGATTAATATTGACATTAGTGCTTGAGTGACAGTCCTGCGTGTGTGTCATCTCTGTGATTTTGTGCCACAGAAAACAGAGTGTGTAACATTGTGCCTGATTTTCCTTGTGGTCTCACCAACCTGTTAAGGGATATTGAAATCATACTGAAGTTATAGCTCACCGTGTAAGTTGTTTGACAGCAACAAATAAAGTTACTTTGGCTAAGATTTTAAAACAATGAGGAAGTCTGGTGCAAGAGGTCGTCGTGGGCGTTCATTGTCAGCTGGTAATGATGGTAGTGGTAGTGGAGCATCAGGTGGTCGTGGGGATAAAAATATTCCACCTAAGTCTGGAGCTGTGGAGCCAGTTTCGTCGTCAGGCTACACAAGGCCTCGAACGCTCTCTTTTCTGGGAGTAGGAAAACCGCTTTTAAAGGCGGAGCAGCAACAGCAAGTTTTGGCTTACATTGCAGACTCAGCCTCTAGCTCTTTTGCCTCCTCTTCCGAAACTGGTAAATGTAAAAGCAGCGCGTCGCTTGTGGATGTTCACGGTAAGGGACAAGTCGCTTCCTTGTCCTCCTCAGCAAAAACTACAACAAGAGAGAAGGATGCAGCAGGCGACACAACGGGTCACTCCATGGAGCTCTTTACACATACCGTCCCTGGCTTAGAAAGTGAAACATTTAACAGGCCATGCCCATTACAAGTAGATTCTGACATGGAGTGCACTGATGCACAGCCACAGCCAGAGTACTATGCTGCTCCTTTGACTCAGACCACCACATTGCCCTCTCAGGGTACAGATCCACAATCAGACCCTGATGAGACTATGTTGCCCCGCCACGAACGCTATACCACCGACCGACACAGTGACACAGACGAAGTTGCACACGAGCTCGAAGAGGAGGTAATAGATGACCCAGTTATTGACCCCGATTGGCAGCCATTGGGGGAACAGGGTGCAGGCGGCAGTAGTTCAGAAGCGGAGGAGGGGCCGCAGCAGGCATCAACATCGCAACAGGTTCCATCTGCCGGGCCCGTATCTGGCCCAAAACGCGTGTCAAAGCCAAAACCTGTTGGAGGACAGCGTGGCCATCCGGTTAAAGCTCAGTCTGCAATCCCTGAAAAGGGATCCGAGTCTAGGAAGAGTGCAGTCTGGCATTTTTTTAAACAACATCCAACTGATCAGCGCAAAGTCATCTGTCAAAAATGTTCAACTAGCTTAAGCAGAGGTCAGAATCTGAAAAGTCTAAATACTAGTTGCATGCATAGACACTTAACCACCATGCATTTTCAAGCCTGGACTAACTACCAAACGTCCCTTAAGGTTGTAGCACCCTCGGCCAATGAAGCTAGTCAGCAACGCAACATCCCTTCCGTCACTGTAAGGCCACCATTTTCCGCACCACCGGCAGTATCTGTGCAGGTTTCTTTGCCAGCCAAAAGCAGTCAGGGTCAGGGAACCACCAGTTTTGTAGGAGGAAATATTGCATCTAGGGCACCGGCAGAAACAATACCGTCTCCAACCGTCTCTCAGTCTGCCATGTACACCGGCACACCCGAAAGTTCCACGATCTCCAGCTCTCCAGTCCAGCTCACCCTACATGAGACTCTGGTTAGAAAAAGGAAGTACTTATCCTCGCATCCGCGTACACAGGGTTTTAACGCCCACATAGCTAGACTAATCTCGTTAGAGATGATACCCTACCGGTTAGTTGAAAGCGAAGCTTTCAAAGCCCTGATGGAGTACGCTGAACCACGATACGAGCTACCCAGTCGACACTTTTTTTCCAGAAAAGCCATCCCAGCCCTGCACCAGCATGTTAAACAGCGCATCGTCCATGCACTCAGGCAAACTGTGAGTACAAAGGTGCACCTGACTACAGATGCATGGACCAGTAGGCATGGCCAGGGACGTTATGTGTCCATCACGGCACACTGGGTGAATGTGGTGGATGCAGGGTCCACAGGCGACATCAATTTAGGGACAGTTGTGCCTAGCCCACGGTCTAGGAAACAGTTGGCTGTAGGCGTTCGCACCCCCTCCTCCTCGTCCTCCTGCAGAAGCTACAGCTCTTCCACAGAACGCAGTCTGCCAACCACTCCATCGGCAGATGACACTGTTGCACACCAGTTGTCCCATTATGGGCCAGCTACTGCCAAGCGTCAGCAGGCTGTATTGGCTATGAAGTGTTTGGGCGACAACAGACACACCGCGGAAGTTCTGTCCGAGTTCTTGCAACAAGAAACGCAGTCGTGGCTGGGCACAGTAGATCTTGAGGCAGGCAAGGTAGTGAGTGATAACGGAAGGAATTTCATGGCTGCCATCTCCCTTTCCCAACTGAAACACATTCCTTGCCTGGCTCACACCTTAAACCTGGTGGTGCAGTGCTTATTGAAAACTTATCCTGGGTTCTCCGACCTGCTCCTCAAAGTGCGTGCACTTTGCTCACATATCCGACGTTCGCCTGTACACGCCAGCCGTATGCAGACCTATCAGCGGTCTTTGAACCTTCCCCAGCATCGCCTCATCATAGACGTTGCAACAAGGTGGAACTCAACACTGCACATGCTTCAGAGACTGTGCGAACAGAGGCGTGCTGTTATTTATTTGTGGGAGGATACACGGGCAGGCAGTAGGATGGCAGACATGGAGTTGTCAGGTGTGCAGTGGTCTAAGATACAAGACATGTGTCAAGTCCTTCAGTGTTTTGAGGAATGCACACGGCTGGTTAGTGCAGACAACGCCGTAATAAGCATGAGCATCCCCCTAATGCGTCTGCTGATGCAAAGTTTGACGCACATAAAGGAGCAGGCGTCTGCACCAGAGGAAGAGGAAAGCCTTGATGACAGTCAGCCATTGTCTGGTCAGGGCAGTGTACAGGACGAGGTAGCGGGCGAAGAGGAGGTGGAGGACGAGGAGGATGATGGGGATGAGTATATTTTTAATGCCGAACCTTTCCCGGGGGCACAGGAAATTGGTTGCGTGTCACGGCCGGGTTCTGGTTTTTTGAGGGACACAAGTGACGTAGATTTGCCTGCAACTGCCCCTCAACCAATCACAACCGGAGATTTGACAACTGGAACTTTGGCCCACATGGCGGATTATGCCTTACGTATCCTAAAAAGGGACACACGCATTACGAAAATGATGAACGATGACGATTACTGGTTGGCCTGCCTCCTTGATCCACGCTATAAAGGCAAATTGCAAAATATTATGCCACATGAGAACTTGGAACTAATATTAGCAACCAAACAATCAACTCTTGTTGACCGTTTGCTTCAGGCATTCCCAGCACACAGCGCACGTGATCGTTCTCACACGAGCTCCAGGGGGCAGCAGACTAGGAGTGTTAGGGGTGCACACATCAGAAGTGGCGTTGGACAGAGGGGTTTTCTGACCAGGTTGTGGAGTGATTTTGCTATGACCGCAGACAGGACAGGTACTGCTGCATCAATTGAAAGTGACAGGAGACAACATTTGTCCAGTATGGTTACTAACTATTTTTCATCCCTTATCGATGTTCTCCCTCAACCGTCATTCCCATTTGATTACTGGGCCTCCAAATTAGACACCTGGCCAGAATTGGCAGAATATGCATTGCAGGAGCTTGCTTGCCCGGCAGCAAGTGTCCTATCAGAAAGAGTATTCAGTGCTGCAGGTTCAATATTAACCGAAAAAAGGACTCGTCTGGCTACCCAAAATGTTGACGATCTAACATTCATTAAAATGAACCACAACTGGATTTCGAAATCTTTTGCCCCACCTTGCCCGGCCGACACCTAGCTTTCCTATGAAAAGCTCTTGCCTGTGAATTACTTTTCTAATGTCTAATTTGCTGCAGCTGATTGTACAGCATACGACATGTTTACACCTCCCTAAATGGCAAAACTCCCCACACGGGGCCGTGGTATCGCGACTTGGCGCAAGCACCCGTGAGACTGCTGTTTGTCTGAAGAGGTGGGTGTGCTCGCTTTTGGTTGACGGCATTGCTACTGGGTCCCTCATAGTACAATGTAGTGTCTCTGGCGGTGGCGGTGCGCACCCAACGTCAGACACACCGTTGTAACATGAGGGGCCCTGGGGCGGTCCCGCCGGCCTCAAGAGAGTTCCCCCCTACCCCAGCTCAAAATGTGCTCTACCACGTGCAAAATTATGTCGCACAGCTCCACCAATCTTTAGTCTATTCGCTGACATCATTCAATGTCTGGCACTGACAATACAAATTTGTAGACATCTATGATGCAACTTAAAGTAGTCTGTGTCTGTGTCCTATATTGGCACCATTAAATAGTTACTGCCAAATTACTATGTCAGAAACTCAGTAGATGAGCCCACCCCTGTACCTAAGTATGCCACCTTTTTTTTTGTTTTGGTTGTTTTGCGAGACATTAACATCTATTTATATTTTGGGAGTACTGGGACAGACACTTCTTGCACTACTCCTCCACTCACCACCAAGCTGCCTGTGTATCCATGTAACCGCTGTAAAACTGCCATGAGCCTATTGTTTGTTATTTTAGGCCTTTGATAGCCTGTCTGCGGTCCCTACTTTAAATACTCCTCCACTCATCACCAGCTGCCTGCCCGTGTATCCATGTAACCGCTGTAAAACTGCCATGAGCCTATTGTTTGTTATTTTAGGCCTTTGATAGCCTGTCTGCGGTCCCTACTTTAAATACTCCTCCACTCATCACCAGCTGCCTGCCCGTGTATCCATGTAACCGCTGTAAAACTGCCATGAGCCTATTGTTTGTTATTTTAGGCCTTTGATAGCCTGTCTGCGGTCCCTACTTTAAATACTCCTCCACTCATCACCAGCTGCCTGCCCGTGTATCCATGTAACCGCTGCAAAACTGCCATGAGCCTATTGTTTGTTATTTTAGGCCTTTGATAGCCTGTCTGCGGTCCCTACTTTAAATACTCCTCCACTCATCACCAGCTGCCTGCCCGTGTATCCATGTAACCGCTGTAAAACTGCCATGAGCCTATTGTTTGTTATTTTAGGCCTTTGATAGCCTGTCTGCGGTCCCTACTTTAAATACTCCTCCACTCACCACCAAGCTGCCTGTGTATCCATGTAACCGCTGTAAAACTGCCATGAGCCTATTGTTTGTTATTTTAGGCCTTTGATAGCCTGTCTGCGGTCCCTACTTTAAATACTCCTCCACTCACCACCAAGCTGCCTGCCCGTGTATCCATGTAACCGCTGTAAAACTGCCATGAGCCTATTGTTTGTTATTTTAGGCCTTCGAAGCCTGTCTGCGGTCCCTCCTTCCACTAGGCCTCCACTGACCAGACCACTGCTGCCCGTGTACCCCTGGAACCAATTTTAAAGTGCCTACAGCCAGCCCATTTTATTGTGTTAGGCCTTCGAAGCCTGTCTGCGGTCCCTCCTTCCACTAGGCCTCCACTGACCAGACCACTGCTGCCCGTGTACCCCTGGAACCAATTTTAAAGTGCCTACAGCCAGCCCATTTTATTGTGTTAGGCCTTCGAAGCCTGTCTGCGGTCCCTCCTTCCAATAGGCCTACACTGACAAAGGTACACCTGACAACAGACACATGGACCTGTAGGCATGGCCACGGAAGGTTACGTGTCCTTTGTGGCTCAATGGGTTAATGTATTGGATGCATGGTCCACACAGGGGACAGCCTGCTAAGTCTGTATGCAGTCCCTAATTCAAGTTGTCCTCAACTGAATAAAGCTGAGCTTCTACCTTCTGGCTCTCATTAAGTGTTTTTTAAAAAACAAAATGGTGGTTCCGGCCTACTAACGGTGTCTGCCCCTGCCTGGTGTTGCCCTCAACTGAATAAAGCTGAGCTTCAACCTTCTGGCTCTCATTAAGTGTTTTTTAAAAAACAAAATGGTGGTTCCGGCCTACTAACGGCTTCTGCCCCTCCCTGGTGTTGCCCTCAACTGAATAAAGCTGAGCTTCTACCTTCCGGCTCTGATTAACTGCTGTTTTTAAACACATTGCTGGTTCCGGCCTACTAACGGCTTCTGCCCCTCCCTGGTGTTGCCCTCAACTGAATAAAGCTGAGCTTCTACCTTCCGGCTCTGATTAACTGCTGTTTTTAAACACATTGCTGGTTCCGGCCTACTAACGGCTTCTGCCCCTCCCTGGTGTTGCCCTCAACTGAATAAAGCTGAGCTTCAACCTTCTGGCTCTCATTAAGTGTTTTTTAAAAAACAAAATGGTGGTTAGGGCCTACTAACGGCTTCTGCCCCTCCCTGGTGTTGCCCTCAACTGAATAAAGCTGAGCTTCTACCTTCCGGCTCTGATTAACTGCTGTTTTTAAACACATTGCTGGTTCCGGCCTACTAACGGCTTCTGCCCCTCCCTGGTGTTGCCCTCAACTGAATAAAGCTGAGCTTCTACCTTCCGGCTCTGATTAACTGCTGTTTTTAAACACATTGCTGGTTCCGGCCTACTAACGGCTTCTGCCCCTCCCTGGTGTTGCCCTCAACTGAATAAAGCTGAGCTTCAACCTTCTGGCTCTCATTAAGTGTTTTTTAAAAAACAAAATGGTGGTTCCGGCCTACTAACGGTGTCTGCCCCTGCCTGGTGTTGCCCTCAACTGAATAAAGCTGAGCTTCAACCTTCTGGCTCTCATTAAGTGTTTTTTAAAAAACAAAATGGTGTTTAGGGCCTACTAACGGTGTCTGCCCCTCCCTGGTGTTGCCCTCAACTGAATAAAGCTGAGCTTCAACCTTCTGGCTCTCATTAAGTGTTTTTTAAAAAACAAAATGGTGGTTAGGGCCTACTAACGGTGTCTGCCCCTCCCTGGTGTTGTCCTCAACTGAACAAAGCTGAGCTTCCACATTCTGGCTTTCGGCCTATACTATCAGATATTAAACTGCATTTGGCCTACTAGTGTGGTTAGGCCCTTGAAACAGTGTCTGCTGCTCTTGGGTTTGCTACTCCACTGAACAAAGCAATGCCGCCTGTTTAGTCCTGTTACCAATTTTGATCTGCATTTAGCCTACTTTATTCTTTGGCCCTATATCTGTTTCCTCATCATCCTGCCCATTGCCCAGCCACTGCTAGATGAGTCTGCTGGTACATTGACCTAGACCACTACATTCCCCTTGTACTCTACACAGCCAGAATCTGACCCTGCTGAAAGTAAGGTTCCCCTTCCCGCATATTATACCACCTTACACAGGGACAAAGAGGAAGGTGCAGATGAAAGTGCAGGTTCCTTCATCAGGTGGGGGGGCATACTCGTTGGCGACGTCACTGGCACAGGGCCACTCAGAGTACACAAAAGTGTCGCTGCTGGTGGGAGGCGCCCCCGCCATGCAAACACACCGCCGTACTTTGAGGGGCCCTGTGCCAGTGCCAATGCGAACGAGTGGGCCCCCCCTGCTTGCTCAGGATCACAGCACTTGCAACGTTGAAATACTTACCTCTCCCTGCTCCACCGCCATGACGTAGTCCATGTTTCCTGGGCCCACTAAAACCTTGAACCAGCCCTACCCCCACAACTTTTGCCAAATGACCCCCAATTTCCAGTGCCCAACTATTATTATAAAGTTAATTAAGATTGACAAGCTTCAGAAAACAAGAATGGATGTTTTTGGCAGTAAAATGTGCACTGTAGGTGTTTTCCTGGCCTCCACTCACTGCCGGCTATGCTTCCCCATTGACTTGCATTGGGTTTCGTGTTTCGGTCGATCCCCGACTTTTAGCGATAATCGGCCGACTTCACTCGACTCGACTCTGGACTAAATCGGGTTTCACAAAACCAGACTCGATCTTAAAAAAATGAAAGTCGCTCAACCCTACTCTTCATTGTTTTATCGGAGGAGTGAAGCATGTTTTAGTAACTCAAGTTAACCCGTTCCCGACATTTGCGATCGCCCACACATAGCAGCTGTGCACGGAAGATTGTCTCCAGGTGTTAAGCTGAGGTGAACAACATAGCTGAAACCCAGCTCTCACTGTCGCAAGAGGGGCCTGGCAGTTTAAACCCCTAAATGCTGAGATCAATATCGATCACAGCATTTAGGACACAGTGAGAGGGAGGGGGGCTCCTTCTCCCCTCCGATCGGTGCCCCTGCAACGTTATTCTGAGGGTCTGATCATTGCCATGGTGACCCATCATGACGACATCCAGGTCACCAATGCATGGTCTAGCAAGCTTGCCCGTGCAAAAACTGACATGTATAAAGCATTGTAATGCTTTATACCAGCGATCAGACTGTTGAAAGTGAAAGGCTCATAAAGGGAAGAAGTTTAAAAAAAAAAAGTTAAACAAAATTGTAAAAACATTTGTTTTAAAAATCACAATAATAAAGAAATATTGCATCAATAAATAAGTATTTTTATGTAAAAAAAAAAGTACACGTTTGATATCTCCTGTTCATGAAGACCTGACCTCTAAAATTGTTACACTAGTTAATCCCTTCAGTGAAAATTGTAAAAAAAATAAAAAATTTAAAAACTATGCTTTTTTATCATACCGCCGAACAAAAAATAGAATAAAACAAGATCAAAAAGACAAATCTAAATAAAAATGGTATCGCAAAAAACGAGCCACCAAACAGTTTAATCCGCAGAAAAATACAAAAGTTATAGCTTGTGGGATAAAGCAATGCAAAAATATTTTTTTCTATAAAATAGTTTTTGTGTAAGAGAGCCCAAACAAACACAAATGATACCAATGTGGTATTGCTGTAATTATAGTGACATGAAGAATAAATCCGTTTTTATCAATTTTATGACATGCGGAATGGCATAAAACAAAAAAAATCAAACCCTGAATTGCTGGTTTGAAAGAGATCAAAAAACTTTATATAACTGAAAAAGGTGTCACTAAGGCTGGAGTCACACACAACGTATAAAAAAATCGGTCTGTTTTCCACGGACAAGAATCGCACAAATGTATCATGAACAGTGATCCATGTGCAATGTGAGGATGCGATTTTTCTCCAAAAATATCCGTGTGTCATCCGTATGGCATCCGTACGGCGAGATTTTCTTGCCGGCTTGCAAAATGGACATATAATGGATCCATGGGCTCAAATATTCATGAAAACATATATATAGTCTATATGTATATGTGTGTGTGTGTGTATATATATATATATATATATATATATATATATATATATATATATATATATATATATATATATATATACTAGATGGCAGCCCGATTCTAAAGAATCGGGAGTCTAGAATCCATATATACTTTGTATTATTCTTACATTTGAATAAATAATCTAATATATAATTGCCTAGAATACTACTTCCTGCAATTTGTGCCAACTTCCGTGGCTTTGTCCGGAGCTAATGTCCGGAGATAATGTCCGGAGCTAATGTCCGGAGCTAATGTCCGGAGCTAATGTCCGGAGATAAGTGACGTCACCAGTGTCCTACACCCAGGCAGAGCACAGGGGCCCCAGGCAGCATATGGGGCCCCAGGCAGAACACAGTGGCCCCAGGCAGAGCACAGTGGCCCCAGGCAGAGCACAGGGGCCCCAGGCAGCATATGGGGCCCCAGGCAGAGCACAGTGGTCCCAGGCAGAGCACAGGGGCCCCAGGCAGACTATGGGGCCCCAGGCAGAGCACAGTGGCCCCAGGCAGAGCACAGGGGCCCCAGGCAGCATATGGGGCCCCAGGCAGAGCACAGGGGCCCCAGGCAGCATATGGGGCCCCAGGCAGAGCACAGTGGCCCCAGGCAGAGCACAGGGGCCCCAGGCAGAACATGGGGCCCCAGGCAGAGCACAGGGGCCCCAGGCAGCATATGGGGCCCCAGGCAGAGCACAGGGGCCCCAGGCAGAGCACAGGGGCCCCAGGCAGCATATGGGGCCCCAGGCAGAGCACAGGGGCCCCAGGCAGCATATGGGGCCCCAGGCAGAGCACAGTGGCCCCAGGCAGAGCACAGGGGCCCCAGGAAGAACATGGGGCCCCAGGCAGAGCACAGGGGCCCCAGGCAGAGCACAGGGGCCCCAGGCAGCATATGGGGCCCTAGGCAGAGCACAGGGGCCCCAGGCAGCATATGGGGCCCCAGGCAGAGCACAGTGGCCCCAGGCAGCATATGGGGCCCAGGCAGAGCACAGTGGCCCCAGGCAGAGCACAGGGGCCCCAGGCAGCATATGGGGCCCCAGGCAGAGCACAGTGGTCCCAGGCAGAGCACAGGGGCCCCAGGCAGCATATGGGGCCCCAGGCAGAGCACAGTGGTCCCAGGCAGAGCACAGGGGCCCCAGGCAGCCTATGGGGCCCCAGGCAGAGCACAGTGGCCCCAGGCAGCATATGGGGCCCCAGGCAGAGCACAGGGGCCCCAGGCAGCATATGGGGCCCCAGGCAGAGCACCGTGGCCCCAGGCAGAGCACAGGGGCCCCAGGCAGCATATGGGGCCCCAGGCAGAGCACAGTGGTCCCAGGCAGAGCACAGGGGCCCCAGGCAGCCTATGGGGCCCCAGGCAGAGCACAGTGGCCCCAGGCAGAACATGGGGCCCCAGGCAGAGCACAGGGGCCCCAGGCAGAGCACAGGGGCCCCAGGCAGCATATGGGGCCCCAGGCAGAGCACAGTGGTCCCAGGTAGAGCACAGGGGCCCCAGGCAGTCTATGGGGCCCCAGGCAGAGCACAGGGGCCCCAGGCAGCATATGGGGCCCCAGGCAGAGCACAGGGGCCCCAGGCAGCATATGGGGCCCCAGGCAGAGCACAGTGGCCCCAGGCAGAGCACAGGGGCCCCAGGCAGAACATGGGGCCCCAGGCAGAGCACAGGGGCCCCAGGCAGAGCACAGGGGCCCCAGGCAGCATATGGGGCCCCAGGCAGAGCACAGCGATATTTTGGACCACTGTGCGGTGTTTCAGACCCCCTGTGTGATGTCTGGGGCCCTGTTATATTAAAGATTAAAGTAACGTATATTAAAGTATATTATAGATCAAATTTGACACGTTTATGAGCACCATTGAGTGATATACTCAAGAATGACATAATTTTTCAACATTTTATGGTTTCAAACTGTAAACACTCAGAGTTTTTTTTACTTCAACCAGAAAACCTTAACGGTTCATAAAAAACTTGACTGTTCAGGATATGATAAAAGTCATAGTATTCTGAATCTTTAACTTATAAAGATACCTTTACATGGGGTGATTATTGGTTCCAGAGAGGCTTTCGGCCGATAATCGTACACATGGCTGGTGACAGGACAATACAATATAAACGTTCAAAGGTAAACACTGATAACATTAAAATCTAATATATAATTGCCTAGAATACTACTTCCGGCAATTTGTGCCAACTTCCGTGGCTTTGTCCGGAGATAATGTCCGGAGATAAGTGACGTCACCAGCGTCCTACACCCGCTCAGGGTGGACAAAGATATATGCCTTCGTGGTGCGCGGCACTTTTCTGATTGGTTGCCGCCTGCCGCGAGCGACCAATCAGAAATGTGCCGTACTGTCAAGAATTGTCAAGAGCTGGTGAGTGCAGCCATTTTTTGTTCTTTCTTACTATTATTTATTAATTGTATTATTCTTACATTTGAATAAATAAAGTATATATGGATTCTAGACTCCCTATTCTTTAGAATCGGGCTGCCATCTAGTTAATAAATAATAGTAAGAAAGAACAAAAAATGGCTGCACTCACTGTGCTCTGCCTGGGGCCCCATATGCTGCCTGGGGCCCCTGTGCTCTGCCTGGGGCCCCTGTGCTCTGCCTGGGGCCCCATGTTCTGCCTGGGGCCACTGTGCTCTGCCTGGGGCCCCATAGGCTGCCTGGGGCCCCTGTGCTCTGCCTTGGACCACTGTGCTCTGCCTGGGGCCCCATATGCTGCCTGGGGCCCCTGTGCTCTGCCTGGGGCCACTGTGCTCTGCCTGGGGCCCCATATGCTGCCTGGGGCCCCTGTGCTCTGCCTGGGGCCCCATATGCTGCCTGGGGCCCCTGTGCTCTGCCTGGGGCCCCTGTGCTCTGCCTGGGGCCCCATGTTCTGCCTGGGGCCCCTGTGCTCTGCCTGGGGCCACTGTGCTCTGCCTGGGGCCCCATATTCTGCCTGGGGCCACTGTGCTCTGCCTGGGGCCCCATAAGCTGCCTGGGGCCCCTGTGCTCTGCCTGGGACCACTGTGCTCTGCCTGGGGCCCCATATGCTGCCTGGGGCCCCTTTGCTCTGCCTGGGGCCACTGTGCTCTGCCTGGGGCCCCATATGCTGCCTGGGGCCCCTGTGCTCTGCCTGGGGCCCCATATGCTGCCTGGGGCCCCTGTGCTCTGCCTGGGGCCCCATATGCTGCCTGGGGCCCCTGTGCTCTGCCTGGGGCCCCTGTCCTCTGCCTGGGGCCCCATGTTCTGCCTGGGGCCCCTGTGCTCTGCCTGGGGCCACTGTGCTCTGCCTGGGGCCCCATATGCTGCCTGGGGCCCCTGTGCTCTGCCTGGGGCCCATATGCTGCCTGGGGCCCCTGTGCTCTGCCTTGGGCCACTGTGCTCTGCCTGGGGCCCCATAGGCTGCCTGGGGCCCCTGTGCTCTGCCTGGGACCACTGTGCTCTGCCTGGGGCCCCATATGCTGCCTGGGGCCCCTGTGCTCTGCCTGGGGCCACTGTGCTCTGCCTGGGGCCCCATATGCTGCCTGGGGCCCCTGTGCTCTGCCTGGGGCCCCATATGCTGCCTCGGGCCCCTGTGCTCTGCCTGGGGCCACTGTGCTCTGCCTGGGGCCCCATATGCTGCCTGGGGCCCCTGTGCTCTGCCTGGGTGTAGGACACTGGTGACGTCACTTATCTCCGGACATTAGCTCCGGACATTAGCTCCGGACATTATCTCCGGACATTAGCTCCGGACATTATCTCTGGACATTACCTCCGGACAAAGCCACGGAAGTTGGCACAAATTGCAGGAAGTAGTGTTCTAGGCAATTATATATTAGATGGGCATTTCCTGAAGGAAATACATGGTGCTTGAACAGCGCTACCAGCTTTACAGCACCACTTTTCACACACGGGACTGGGGGGCGCGCTTACTTTTGCACCCGGGGCCGGGGGCGCGCTTACTTTTGCACCCAGGGGCGCACTTACTTTTGCACCCGGAGGCGCACTTACTTTTACACCCGGGGGCGCACTTACTTTTGCACCCGGGGGCGCACTTACTTTTGCACCCGGGGGCGCACTTACTTTTGCACCCGGGGGCGCACTTACTTTTGCACCCGGGGGCGCACTTACTTTTGCACCCGGGGGCGCACTTACTTTTGCACCCGGGGGCGCACTTACTTTTGGGGGGCGGGGCTCCTCGGCCTCCGATTTGGTTGGTGGGGCCCCTCGTCCTCCGATTTGGTGGGTGGGGACCCTCGGCCTCCGATTTGGTGGGCGGGGACCCTCGACCTCCGATTTGGTGGGCGGGGACCCTCGGCCTCCGCTTTGGTGGGCGGGGCCCCTCGGCCTCCGATTTGGTGGGCGGGGTCCCTCTGCCTCCGATTTGGTGGGCGGGGACCCTCGGCCTCCGCTTTGGTTGGCGGGGCCCCACGGCCTCCGATTTGGTGGGCGGGGTTCCTCTGCCTCCGCTTTAATGGGCGGGGCCGCTCGGCCTTCGATTTGGTGGGCGGGGACCCTCGGCCTCCGCTTTGGTGGGCGGGGCCCCTCGGCCTCCGATTTGGTGGGCGGGGTCCCTCTGCCTCCGATTTGGTGGGCGGGGACCCTCGGCCTCCGCTTTGGTTGGCGGGGCCCCACGGCCTCCGATTTGGTGGGCGGGGTTCCTCTGCCTCCGCTTTAATGGGCGGGGCCGCTCGGCCTTCGATTTGGTGGGCGGGGCTCCTTGGCCTCCGATTTGGTTGGTGGGGCCCCTCGGCCTCCGATTTGGTGGGCGGGGCCCCTTATCCTCCGATTTGGTGGGCGGGGACCCTCGGCCTCCGATTTGGTGGGTGGGGACCCTCGGCCTCCCATTTGGTTGGTGGGGCCCTTCGGCCTCCGATTTGGTGGGCGGGGACCCTCGGCCTCTGATTTGGTGGGCGGGGACCCTCGGCCTCCAATTTGGTGACGGGGACCCTCGGCCTCCGATTTGGTGGGCGGGGACCCTCGGCCTCCGATTTGGTGGGTGGGGACCCTCGGCTTCCGATTTGGTGGGCGGGGCCCCTCGGCCTCCGATGTGGTGGGCGGGGCCCCTCGGCCTCTGCTTTGGTGGGCGGGGCCGGGCCCCTCGGCCTCCGCTTTGGTGGGCGGGGCCGCTCGGCCTTCGATTTGGTGGGCGGGGCTCCTCGGCCTTCGATTTGGTTGGCGGGGCCCCTCGGCCTCCGATTTGGTTGGCGGGGCCCCTCGGCCTCCGATTTGGTGGGCGGGGACTCTCGGCCTCCGATTTGGTGGGCGGGGACCCTCGGCCTCCGATTTGGTGGGCGGGGACCCTCGGCCTCCGATTTGGTGGGCAGGGACCTTGGGCCTCCGATTTGGTGGTCGGGGACCCTCGGCCTCCACTTTGGTGGGCGGGGCCCCTCGGCATCCGATTTGGTGGTCGGGGACCCTCGGCCTCCGCTTTGGTGGGCGGGGCCCCTCGGACTCCGATTTGGTGGGCGGGGTCCCTCTGCCTCCGATTTGGTGTGCGGGGACCCTCGGCCTCCGCTTTGGTGGGCGGGGCCCCTCGGCCTTCGATTTGGTGGGCGGGGCCCCTCGGCCTCCAATTTGGTTGGTGTGGACCCTCGGCCTCCGATTTGGTGGGCGGGGACCCTCGGCCTCCGATTTGGTGGGTGGGGACCCTCGGCCTCTGATTTGGTGGGCGGGGACCCTCGGCCTCCGATTTGGTGGGCGGGGCCCATCGGTCTCCGATGTGGTGGGCGGGGCCCCTCGGCCTCCGATTTGGTGGGTGGGGACCCCCGGCCTCCGATTTGGTGGGCGGGGCCCCTCGGCCTCCGATTTGGTGGGCGGGGACCCTCGGCCTCCGAATTGGTGGGCGGGGCCCCTCGGCCTCCAATTTGGTGGGCGGGGCCCCTCGGCCTCCGATGTGGTGGTCGGGGCCCCTCGGCCTCCGCTTTGGTGGGCGGGGCGGGGACCCTCGGCCTCCGATTTGGTGGGCGGGGACCCTCGGCCTCCGATTTGGTTGGCTGGGACCCTCGGCCTCCGATTTGGTTGGCGGGGCACCTCGGCCTCCGATTTAATGGGCAGGGACCCTCGGCCTCCGATTTGGTGGGTGGGGCCCCTCGGCCTCCGATTTGGTTGGTGGGGCCCCTCGGCCTCCGATTTGGTGGGCGGGGACCCTCGGCCTCCGATTTGGTGGGCGGGGACCCTCGGCCTCCGATTTGGTGGGCGGGGACCCTCGGCCTCCGATTTGGTGGGTGGGGACCCTCGGCCTCCGATTTGGTGGGCGGGGACCCCTCGGCCTCCGATTTGGTGGGTGGGGACCCTCGGCCTCCGATTTGGTGGGCGGGGCCCCTCGGCCTCCGATTTGGTGGGCGGGGCCCCTCGGCCTCCGATGTGGTGGTCGGGGCCCCTCGGCCTCCGCTTTGTTGGGCGGGGCCGGGCCCCTCGGCCTCCGCTTTGGTGGGTGGGGCCGCTCGGCCTTCGATTTGTTGGGCGGGGCTCCTCGGCCTCCGATTTGGTTGGCGGGGCCCCTCGGCCTCCGATTTGGTTGGCGGGGCCCCTTATCCTCCGATTTGGTGGGCGGGGACTCTCGGCCTCTGATTTGGTGGGCGGGGACCCTCGGCCTCCGATTTGGTGGGCGGGGCCCCTCGGCCTCCGATTTGGTTGGCGGGGCCCCTCGGCCTCCGATTTGGTGGGCGGGGCCCCTCGGCCTCCGATTTGGTGGGCGGGGCCCCTCGGCCTCCGATTTGGTTGGTGGGGCCCCTCAGCCTCCGATTTGGTGGGCGGGGACCCTCGGCCTCCGATTTGGTGGGCGGGGACCCTCGGCCTCCGATTTGGTGGGCGGGGACCCTCGGCCTCCGATGTGGTGGGCGGGGCCCCTCGGCCTCCGCTTTGGTGGGCGGGGCCAGGCCTCTCGGCCTCCGCTTTGGTGGGCGGGGCCGCTCAGCCTTCGATTTGGTGGGCGGGGCTCCTCGGCCTCCGATTTGGTTGGCGAAGCCCCTCGGCCTCCGATTTGGTTGGCGGGGCCCCTCGGCCTCCGATTTGGTGGGCGGGGACTCTCGGCCTCCGATTTGGTGGGCGGGGACCCTTGGCCTCCGATTTGGTGGGCGGGGACCCTCGGCCTCCGATTTGGTGGGCAGGGACCCTCGGCCTCCGATTTGGTGGTCGGGGACCCTCGGCCTCCGCTTTGGTGGGCGGGGCCCCTCGGCCTCCGATTTGGTGGGCGGGGTCCCTCTGCCTCCGATTTGGTGTGCGGGGACCCTCGGCCTCCGCTTTGGTGGGCGGGGCCGCTCGGCCTTCGATTTGGTGGGCGGGGCCGCTCGGCCTTCGATTTGGTGGGCGGGGCTCCTCGGCCTCCGATTTGGTTGGCGGGGCCCCTCGGCCTCCGATTTGGTTGGCGGGGCCCCTCGGCCTCCGATTTGGTGTGTGCTCTGCCTGGGGCCACTGTGCTCTGCCTGGGGCCCCATATGCTGCCTGGGGCCCCTGTGCTCTGCCTGGGGCCCCATATGCTGCCTGGGGCCCCTGTGCTCTGCCTGGGGCCCCATAGGCTGCCTGGGGCCCCTGTGCTCTACCTGGGACCACTGTGCTCTGCCTGGGGCCCCATATGCTGCCTGGGGCCCCTGTGCTCTGCCTGGGGCCCCTGTGCTCTGCCTGGGGCCCCATGTTCTGCCTGGGGCCACTGTGCTCTGCCTGGGGCCCCATAGGCTGCCTGGGGCCCCTGTGCTCTGCCTGGGACCACTGTGCTCTGCCTGGGGCCCCATATGCTGCCTGGGGCCCCTGTGCTCTGCCTGGGGCCACTGTGCTCTGCCTGGGGCCCCATATGCTGCCTGGGGCCCCTGTGCTCTGCCTGGGGCCCCATATGCTGCCTCGGGCCCCTGTGCTCTGCCTGGGGCCCCTGTGCTCTGCCTGGGGCCCCATGTTCTGCCTGGGGCCCCTGTGCTCTGCCTGGGGCCACTGTGCTCTGCCTGGGGCCCCATGTTCTGCCTGGGGCCACTGTGCTCTGCCTGGGGCCCCATAAGCTGCCTGGGGCCCCTGTGCTCTGCCTGGGACCACTGTGCTCTGCCTGGGGCCCCATATGCTGCCTGGGGCCCCTGTGCTCTGCCTGGGGCCACTGTGCTCTGCCTGGGGCCCCATATGATGCCTGGGGCCACTGTGCTCTGCCTGGGGCCCCATATGCTGCCTGGGGCCCCTGTGCTCTGCCTGGGGCCCCATATGCTGCCTGGGGCCCCTGTGCTCTGCCTGGGGCCCCTGTGCTCTGCCTGGGGCCCCATGTTCTTCCTGGGGCCCCTGTGCTCTGCCTGGGGCCACTGTGCTCTGCCTGGGGCCCCATATGCTGCCTGGGGCCCCTGTGCTCTGCCTGGGGCCCCATATGCTGCCTGGGGCCCCTGTGCTCTGCCTGGGGCCCCTGTGCTCTGCCTGGGGCCCCATATGCTGCCTGGGGCCCCTGTGCTCTGCCTGGGGCCCCTGTGCTCTGCCTGGGGCCCCATGTTCTGCCTGGGGCCCCTGTGCTCTGCCTGGGGCCACTGTGCTCTGCCTGGGGCCCCATATGCTGCCTGGGGCTCCTGTGCTCTGCCTGGGGCCCCATATGCTGCCTGGGGCCCCTGTGCTCTGCCTGGGGCCACTGTGCTCTGCCTGGGGCCCCATAGGCTGCCTGGGGCCCCTGTGCTCTGCCTGGGACCACTGTGCTCTGCCTGGGGCCCCATATGCTGCCTGGGGCCCCTGTGCTCTGCCTGGGGCCACTGTGCTCTGCCTGGGGCCCCATATGCTGCCTGGGGCCCCTGTGCTCTGCCTGGGTGTAGGACACTGGTGACGTCACTTATCTCCGGACATTAGCTCCGGACATTAGCTCCGGACATTATCTCCGGACATTAGCTCCGGACATTAGCTCCGGACATTAGCTCCGGACAAAGCCACGGAAGTTGGCACAAATTGCAGGAAGTAGTATTCTAGGCAATTATATATTAGATATATTTACAGTATATTTCATACAAAACTAGGTAGCAGAAAAGCCGGTAATTCAATTGTCGGCTTTTGCTAACTCCTTACCAAACCCAACAGGGTATGAGACATGGTTTGCATACAATAAACCATGGCATATCCATTATATTTTTATATATCCCTCCCTAATAATGTTAAAGGGGCTCTGTCACCTGAATTTGGAGGGAACAATTTTCAGTCATATGGCCGGGATTTTCGGGTGTTTGATTCACCCTTTCCTTACCCTCTGGCTGCATGCTGGCTGCAATATTGGATTGAAGTTCATTCTCTGTCCTCCATAGTACATGAATGCGTAAGGCAAGATTGCCTTGTGCAGGCATGTACTACGGAGGACAGAGAATGAACTTCAATCCAATATTGCAGCCAGCGGGTAAGGAAAGGGTGAATCAAACACCCGAAAACCCCGCCCATATGACTGAAAATTGTTCCCTCCAAATTCAGGTGACAGAGTCCCTTTAATGTGTGTGTGCAAAATTTGGGAGCTCTAGGTGTTAAATTAAAGGGTTAATTCATGGAAAAAACTGTTGTGGGCTCCCGCGCAACTTTCCCCACCAGAGAGGGAAAGCCAGTGACTGAGGGCAGATATTAATAGTCTAGAGAGGGACCATGGTTATTGCCCCACCCAGCTAAAAACATCTGCCCCAGTCTCCCCAGAAAAGGCACATCTGTAAGGCGCCTATTCCGGCACTTAGCCTCTCTCTTCCCACTGCCCTGTGGCATTGGCATATGGGGTAATAAGGGGTTAATGTCACCTTGCTATTGTAAGGGGACATTTAGCCTGGTCTATAATGGAGAGGTGTCAATAAGACACCTATCCATTATTAAGCCACTAGTCTGAAAGGGTTAAAAAAAAACACACACACACACGCACACGCACACGCACGCACATTAAGAATAAAGTATTTTAATGAAATAAATAAACACACATTATGTTTCATTATCTTTATTGTATGCTCAATCCAACTGAGACCCTCGTTCTCCTGTAAAAAATTCCAAAATAAAAAAGCAACAATATCCCATACCTGTCCACCGTACAGTCAAGTCCCACGCTGTAAATCCATCTCAAGGGGTTAAATACATTTACAACCACTAATGCTGCTGCTCCTGGCTGTAAAAGACTGGGAAATGAATGAAATCCAGGGAACGGAGCTTCGGTGACTAGCGGTGCCGTCACCGAAGCTGCACTCCCTGGTGGCAGGAACTCTGTAGTGTAGGAAAGTTTCTGAATATTTTCTCACGCTGCAGAGTTCATATGAGTTCATCTATATATACAGTATATATCAGACCAAATGAGAAATATCAGGGCGTCAAAGGAGAACTGGAGAAGATGTGGAAGGTGAAGGCAACAGCGATTCCAGTTGTGATAGGAGCACTTGGAGCACTGACCCCCTAAGCTGGAAGAATGGCTACAACAGATCCCAGGAGCAACATCTGAGCTCCGTCCAGAAAAGCGCAATGCTGGGAACAACTAAGATCCTGTGCAGAACCCTCAAACTCCCAGGTCTCTGGTAGAGGACCCGAGAATGAGAAAAGACAGCAAAGACCACCCCATTGGGGGTGAGAAGGAAGGTTTTTTTATGTACACTCACCGGCCACTTTATTAGGTACACCATGCTAGTAACGGGTTGGACCCCCTTTTGCCTTCAGAACTGCCTCAATTCTTCGTGGCATAGATTCAACAAGGTGCTGGAAGCATTCCTCAGAGATTTTGGTCCATATTGACATGATGGCATCACACAGTTGCCGCAGATTTGTCGGCTGCACATCCCAAAGATGCTCCATACAAGGCAGGATGGATCCATGCTTTCATGTTGTTTACGCCAAATTCTGACCCTACCATCCGAATGTCGCAGCAGAAATCGAGACTCATCAGACCAAGCAACGTTTTTCCAATCTTCTACTGTCCAATTTCGATGAGCTTGTACAAATTGTAGCCTCAGTTTCCTGTTCTTAGCTGAAAGGAGTGGTACCCGGTGTGGTCTTCTGCTGCTGTAGCCCATCTGCCTCAAAGTTCGACGCACTGTGCATTCAGAGATGCTCTTAGGCCTACCTTGGTTGTAACGGGTGTCGATTTGAGTCACTGTTGCCTTTCTATCAGCTCGAACCAGTCTGCCCATTCTCCTCTGACCTCTGGCATCAACAAGGCATTTCCGCCCACAGAACTGCCGCTCACTGGATTTTTTTTCTTTTTCGGACCATTCTCTGTAAACCCTAGAGATGGTTGTGCGTGAAAATCCCAGTAGATCAGCAGTTTCTGAAATACTCAGACCAGCCCTTCTGGCACCAACAACCATGCCACGTTCAAAGGCACTCAAATCACCTTTCTTCCCCATACTGATGCTCGGTTTGAACTGCAGGAGATTGTCTTGACCATGTCTACATGCCTAAATGCACTGAGTTGCCGCCATGTGATTGGCTGATTAGAAATTAAGTGTTAACAAGAAGTTGGACAGGTGTACCTAATAAAGTGGCCAGTGAGTGTATATATTTAATATAATATACCTGTGCAATGGTTAAGTGCACAGCCTACGACATGGGAGCCTGGGGTTCAAATCATGGCTCTGCCATGTGGAAAAATAAATTGAGTAAATTATATACAAAGGCTGTTATAGCGTAGTGGTTAACGTGCGCAACCACCAACGTGGGAGACTGAGTGTTCAAATCCTGGCTGTGCCCTGTTGGAAATAATATGCCAGTAATGTCCCTTGGGCAAGACTACTAACACTACACTTTGTTCCACATTATTATGCAAATAATATTTCCTCATATTTTCTCTAAATTACCTATCTGAATTGCAGTCATTGTTATTTTCCAGTCATCTACTATTCTAGTATAATTGCAATGTTTTGGAGCAAACTGCCTATGAAAACAGTATATTTAAAAAAAAAATAAACACTCAAAATGCATGTTCCAAATTATTATGCACAGCAGAGTTTTCAACTTTTTTTTTTATTTTGAACAAAAAAATGGTCAATTGTGAAGTTATAAGCATTATCAGCTTATTACAAAATGAAATCAAACAGTTTTCAAGTGAAAACTTTATTCTAGGTGATGTTACATTTGCACATAGGACCCCTTGTTCGAAAGAAGCTTCTGAACTCTCTCGTCCATTGAATTTGTCAGTTTTTGGATGGTTTCTGCTTCAATTGTTTTGCATGTGGACAGAATACCCTCCCAGAGCTGTTGCTTAGATGTGAACTGCCTCCCGCCATCATAGACACTCCTTTTGATGATGCTCCAGAGGTTCTCAATGGGGTTTAGGTCAGGGGAAGATGGTGGCCACACCATAAGTTTGTCCTCTTTTATGCCCATAGCAGCCAGAGATGCAGATGTGTTTTTTGCAGCATGAGACGGTGCATTATCATGCATGAAAATGATCTTGCTGCGGAAAGCACGGTTCTTCCTCTTGAACCATGGCAGGAAGTGTTGTTTTAGAAACTCCACATAGATTAGGGAGTTCATATTTACCCCTTCAGGGATCATAAAGGGGCCGACAATCTCTCTCCCCCTGATTCCAGCCCAAAATATTACTCCACCTCCTCCTTGTTGGCGCCTTAGCCGTGTTTTCATGGGGTGTCCATCTGCAGCGCCCCAGAGTCCTGGTCGTTGCAGTACTGATACTCCGCCGCTAAGGGGGGCTATGGTACGTCTGATGGCACTGAAGGAGTTCACCTGACCAGGTATCACAGACACCAATACACTTCACAGTCTGGCCTCCAGGGGGAGCTAAGGGTGCTATGTATTAGGCCACTCCTCACAATCTGGTAAAACGGGGTTAGAGAGGAAGTTAGAGAGAAGCTGACTGGGAATCGAACAGGCAACATCCTGTGGCAGAGGGTGTTGCGGGGAGAGACTCAGGGGGGTCCTTGTCAGGAGTGGGATCCTGGCAGAGACCTAGCGAACTGAGAGAGAACGTTACGGGACCGCACCTGCACCTGATCGCGGCGGTACCCCAAGAAAGGACAAGAAGCAAGGTTTATTGTGCTGAGTGAGAAACGAGATCAACGCAACAAGGAGAAACACCAGTAGGAGTCGTGCTGTAAGACGAGGCAACATCCTACTGAGGCGCGTAGCCGGTGGCCGGAACGCCGAGGAAGTATAGAGCTCCAGGCCTAACTTCAAACCTACGGTAGGACAGTCAGTTATAGGCGGGCTGTCTCACCCTAATCACCTAAGAAGACATAGGGGGCAACATTTGGAGAGGGGCGACTCTAGGGTCCCGGAAGAACTCCGAGCCTACCCGTCATACGGGTGCGTCCTAGCCATATCATCTGGGGGACGAAGAAGAACATCATAATCGAGTTGTGAGGGAACTTCAGAAACAGACACAACAGTTGTGGGGACTATCCCGTAAGCACAGCAGGGGAGGACCACAACACACAAGCGCTAGAAGGTAGGCACAGATTTCCACCTGCAAAGGGAACTCTGGAGGTGCCATCGTACCGGCCGGACTTGCGCAGCCTGGTTAACCGTATTCCGGACTGAGGATCCTGAAGCCTTCAGTAAAGAGGTAAAGAGACTGCAACCTGGTGTCCTCGTTATTTACTGCTGCCTGCACCACATCATAACATCATCACCATACCTCCACCTTCATTGTACGCCCCTCAGCAGGGTCACGGACCGGGTCTAGCCACCGTGACAACCCCAGAACAGAGACTCAGAGGCCCGGTACCGGGTACCCCTCGGCCCTGCGGCAGTGGGGGCGCTACAACTTGGCGTCACGAACAGGATCTACTTAAGCCTGAAGAAACAGGTCATGTGGGCCTTGAGACTGTGATTTATTGTACTTGGACTGTGACTTATTGCAAAGACTGTATTACCGCCCAAACCGCCGCCATTGTGGTACCATGTGGCGTGCAGGAAGAGTGGGGCATGTCATCGTGGGTGTAGCCTGGAAGAGTGGCGCGAAGGTGGAACCAGCCCCTCACAGATACTACTATGTCCGGGAGATATGTCCATCAACGAGAAAGGTCCGCCTCCTAGTGTGGGATGGTGAAGGAGAGAGAAGCCGCCCTCCGGACGGGGAGGAGCAAGAACCACTGGATGCCACGAGGCAGAATCTGGTTGGCAGCATGGCGAGCGGAAGCGACCCAGGAGAGGGGGAGAAGACCCGTACCAGTCCCCGCCAATGGGAGCCGAGGCAGCTCCTACCAGGCTGCGCAGACCAGGAAATCCTCGGAGCGGAGGTGGAAGAGCTGTGCTGACAGTTCCGGAGTCTGTGCCAGCGAGCGGCCATCGCTGGTGAGGGACCGCGTCATCACCAGGCGCTGGTGCCGCAACCGGCAGCAGAGGAGGCCAGCGCCGGAGATGCTCCGGAAGCAGGTATCAGCGCCGACCCTGCCACGGCGACCAAAGAGTCCTTGCTGGTAGATGTGGACTCACCTCCACCGCGACCACCCGGACGGGTGTGTAGTCGCATTGAATGCGAGAGGCCCTGGGAAACCCTGCAGACGGCCGACAACCCCCTGCGACCCACTAAGCAGCCCGTAAATTTTCAGGGAGAATGGGTGACCTTCAAGTGGACCCGTGCGGCCACCACCGATCTGATTGGGTTCCTAGGGGACGTCCAGGAGAAGGGGGAGAGTATCGAGGTCATCCGCCAGAGGGAATATCGCCAGCAGCTGCACCAGCAGGAAGAGGAGTGGGCCCGCAAGAAAGAGCTCCGGCGTCAGGCGGAGCGGGAGAAGGACCTTCAGGCTAAAGCCCGGGTTAGGCAAGCTGCTGAGGAGGACTGGGGCCCGCAGCGCTGTGGGGTCATCAGCGATTTCCGCCTGCAAGGGGGTTGGGGCTTTATTAAAGAGCCCGGTCTCGCCTTAGAAGTATTCGTCAACCGGCGGGATGTGGAAGCGCATAGTGCAGCACCCCAGAGTCCTGGTTGTTGCAGTACTGTGGCTCCGCCACTATGGGGAGCTATGGTACGTCTGATTGCACTAAGGAGTTTCTCTGACCAGGTACACTCACACCACACTTCACACTCCGGCCACCAGGGGGGGTGGTCCTATTTAGTAGGCCACTCCTCACAACTCTGGTAAAACTGGGGGTTGGACAGGAAGACAGGGAGAAGTAGCTGGGAAGAGCTAGTGAGAGGACCTGTCAGGGATGGGATCCTGGCAGACTCCTCAGAGCAGAACAAACCAGTGAACAACGGGAATACAGCAAAGAGGAATTAATACCAGAAGGAGTCGTGCTGTTAGACCGAGGCAACATCCTTCTGAGGCGCAAACAGTCGGTGGCCGGAACGCCGAGCAAGTAAGAGACTTTAAGTACACTGCAAACCACGGCCGGACAGCCAATTATAGGTTGGCTGTCTCACTGAACACCTAAGCAGACAACGGAGGCAGCTGTGGGAGAGGGGCGACTCTAGGGTCCCGGAAGAACTCCAGGCCTACCCCGTCATACGGGTGCGTCCTACCATATCATCTGGAGGACGGAGAAAACGAACATCAGAGACAGACAGAAACAGTTGTGAGGACTATCCCGGGAGCTCAGCAGGGAAGAACTACAACACTCAGCGCTAGAAGGTAGACACTGATTCCCACCTGTAAAGAGAACTCCTGATGTGCCTTTGGACCGGCCGGTCTCTGACAACCCAGTTAACAGCGCTCTGGACTGAGGTCTCCAACACCTTCAGTAAAGAGGTAAAGAGACTGCAACCTGGTGTCCTCGTTATTTATTGCGACCGGCACTTCACAACTGCACCACCAACATCCACACCTATTATTCACTGTGCGCCCCACGGCAGGGTCACGGACCGGGGCCTAGCCGCCGTGACAACCCCCAGAAGCAGAGACTCGTAGGCCCGGTACCAGGTACCCCTCGGCCCTGCGGCGGTGTGGGGGCGCTACAACTTGGCGTCACGAACAGGATCTACTTAAGCCTGAAGAATCAGGTCATGTGTGCCTTGGAACTGTGATTTATTGCGCTTGAATTGTACTTTATTGAAAAGACTGTGTGTTGCCATTTACCGCCAAAATTCGCCATTGCCGCGCACGGAGGGAGGAGCCTTAGCTACGTGGGCGGAATCAGCCAAAAGAAGCGCGGAACGGAAAGCGCGGTAAGGCGCCAATCCCGGAAGAGGAACTCCGACCTCCAGCAGGTTCGTGGGAGGAAGGGACAGCCATGTCTGAGTCGGGAGGAGAGGAGGTGGCGGTCGCAGCCGCGGACGCAGGGGCAGCTCCGGTCCCCGCAGCGGACGGAGCCGCGGCCCTAATACCACCACCGGTAGCCGCAGAACCCGCTGTTCCTCCCAACCAGCCGGACGCTGCCGCTAACACAAAAGCCATAATGCCCTTCTCTATGCCGTACCTGCCCGGAGCGGCTTGGCTTCCGCGATACTCTGGGGAGTCGCATACGTTCACTGACTTTAAAGAGGGGCTCTGCAGCCTGCTCGAGTTCTATCCCCTAACCGAGCCTCAGAAGGTCCATATGATAACCGGCCAACTCTTTGGGGCGGCTCTGAGAGAATTGAAATCCTGGCCCGCTGAGGATAAAGAAACTGCACAACAGATTTTTGCCAAGCTTAAAGCCACCTTTGATACTCGCACTGCTACGGAAATTAAACTGACTTTTTATGGATGCAAACAAAGGCCACAGGATAGCTTACGGGATTATGCCCTTAATCTCCAGGAAGCGATGCGGGCCATTAAGCAGAGTGACCCCGGCAGCGTGCAGGATGAGGATAAAATCCTGAAGGAGCGGTTCATTGAGGGGCTCCTGTGCAGTCACCAGCGGGGCCAATTGCACTTCCTGGCCATGCAAAATCCAGACTTGACTTTTGCGCAGTTTAAAGATAAAGCTATCCAGGCATTGCAGGAGCGACAGCCCAGCCGCGCAGTACCACCCAGGTGCCCCGCTCTGACATACCACCAGGAGGTGGCATCGGATACCCCAGTTGCCGCGGAGGCCGACGCCCAGAGCTTCGAGGACGACTCCCCTGCAGGACTCCGTCTCCAGATGCAAGAGCTAACCAAGAGCGTTGCTGCCCTGGCCCGGGCGGTGCAGTCCCTACAGGAGGCCCCCAAAGAGAAGATCCAGTTGGCTTCTAGCCCGGAGGATGTCCCTTGGAAGCGACAGAGGAGGACTCCGCCGATCAGGAGCCGGCCCGACGATCGCTTCCACCAGGATGGACGACCCATCTGCCGCCGCTGTCACCAGGTGGGCCATCTTGCAAGGTACTGTCCTTTAAACGAGCAACCCCTGGGGCAAAGGGACAACCCCCAGGAGTAGGACGGTCAGGCCCGCAGCATTGGAGAACCAAGTATATTGGAGGACGACCAGTTCTCCCTGTAGTGGTTGATGGAATCCCCTTGAATGCTTTGCTGGACACCGGTTCTCAGGTGACGACTATACCTTACGTGCTCTACAAACGGTATTGGGAGGACGCTGATATTACTCGTGGCCCTGACGATGATTTCACCATAATCGCCAGTAATGGTCAGCCGTTGCCACAAGTGGGGTATAAGGAGGTCACCATCAAAGTGGGGCGGGTGGAATTGAAAGCCCAAGGGATTGTGATTGTTGATATTGATCGCTGAGAATGTAATCCCATGATGACTCTTGGTACTAATGTTATAGAAAATTGTCTTGCAGAAGTGATTGTTTTGTTGCAACAGGTGGCAGAAACCGCTGGCCACAGTAAGCAACATGCCCTGCAGAAGGAAATCAGAGCTCTGATGCAGAGACAGCAGGTAGAGCTGACTGGTGGTGAGATTGGTCGTGTCACTGTGAGTGATTCAAACCCCATCGCGATACCCCCCAAGAGTGAAATGTTAATATGGTGTCGAGCAGCCATAGGCCTCAGGGGTAAGGACTACCAGGCCTTGGTAGAACCCGTATATTCAGACAATAGGCCTACTGTTCTGACAGCCCGGGGGGTGGTCGACGTCCGTCAGGGGAGAGTGCCCGTACGTGTCCTCAATTGTGGGGAGGAAGAGGTTCACCTCACCAAGTATACCACGCTCGCCAAATTGTTCACTGTCAATAATAATGTGATACAGACACCTGAACCCTTGGTCCCGTCAAACTTGGCGGAGAACAAAGGTTCTGCAGAGCCCTCGAAGGACTGGTGTCGGGAATTGCATGTGGGCACTGACTCTACCCCATCCCATCAAAAACAGGGGGCCTACAGGGTGGTACACGAGTACGAGCAGATATTCAGCAAACACCCCTCAGATTTTGGGCAGGTGAAAGGGATCAAACATCACATCCCCACGGGAGATCACCGACCCATAAAAGAGAGATATCGCCCTGTACCCCCAGCTCATTACCAGTGTGCCAAGGACATGTTGCGGGAAATGAAGGAGGCTGGGGTGGTGAGAGACAGCTGTAGCCCCTGGGCAGCTCCGTTAGTCCTTGTTAAAAAGAAAGATGGTACAATGAGGATGTGTGTTGATTACAGGCAGTTGAATCGCATTACACATAAGGACGCATACCCACTGCCTAGGATAGAGGAGTCTCTGGCTGCCTTAAAATCTGCTAACTACTCTCTACCTTAGATCTCACCAGTGGGTACTGGCAGGTTCCTGTAGCGGAGGTGGACAAAGAGAAGACGGCCTTCACAACGCCAATGGGTCTCTGTGAGTTCAACTACATGCCCTTCGGATTGTGCAATGCTCCCGGAACGTTCCAGAGGATGATGGAGAGCTGCCTGGGACACCTGAACTTTGAAACCGTGCTGCTATATTTGGATGATGTCATTGTCTTCTCTAAGACCTACGAAGACCACCTGAAGCACCTGGCCGAGGTGTTTGAAGCCCTATCCAACTTTGGCTTAAAGGTGAAACCGTCCAAGTGTCATCTGCTGAAACCTAAAGTGCAGTACCTGGGCCATGTGGTGAGCGCTGAAGGAGTGGCCCCAGACCCCGACAAGGTCACAGTGATTAAGGACTGGCCAAAGCCCAGTGACCTCCACGAAGTCCGGCAGTTCCTCGGGCTGGTAGGCTATTACCGGAGGTTCATTAAGGACTTCACCAAGAAGGCCGCACCCTTGCAAAACCTGTTGGTGGGCAAACCAAAGAAGACCAAGGGGAGGAACACCCCCTTTGATTGGAACGAAGAGCTGGAGGAATCCTTCACCTGTTTGAAGTCGGCACTGACGGGAGAAGAGGTACTGGCTTACCCCGAATACGACCAACCATTTGTGCTGTACACAGATGCCAGTAATGTGGGACTAGGAGCCGTGCTGTCTCAAGTCCAGAAAGGCAGGGAAAGAGTGATCGCTTACGCCAGCAGGAAACTCCGTCCCACGGAAAGGAACCCTGACAACTACAGTTCCTTCAAACTGGAATTCCTTGCCCTTGTCTGGGCAGTGACAGAGAGGTTTAAGCACTACCTGGCCTCCGCGAAATTCACCGTCTTCACGGACAACAATCCGCTAACGCATCTGGGTACTGCCAAACTCGGGGCTTTGGAACAGCGGTGGATGGCCCGGCTGTCCAACTATGATTTCACCATCAAATATCGGGCAGGACACCAGAATGCCAATGCCGATGCTCTGTCCCGAATGCCCAATTTACCAGAAGTGGGAGAATACCCGGAGGCACTTGAAGAGGTGGAGCTGCCTGCCTTCCATCGCCCCAAAGCCACTCAGAACTCTCACCATGTGAAGAACAGGCACAAGAACCAACCGGATGCCACGCTGAATCCCCTGCCCCACCACGGATGGGCAGAAACCCAGGATAGTGACCCCGCGGTCCGTCAGGTGAAGGAGCTCTTGACGCAGGCTGGGTTGCACCCTGGCCCAGACGACCCACAAGAAACCCAACAGCTGTGGAAGGGGAGAAGCAAGCTGTTTATCCATGATGGCAAGCTGTGCAGGAGGAGCATTGACCCACGTACTCATGAATTGGTGTGGCAGATAGTGGTGCCCAGGCGAGATGCGCCCATGGTTCTGGGAGCCTACCATGATGGAGCCGGACACTTCGGATGGAGGAAGCTAGGGAAGCTGCTCCGAGGGAGGTTCTATTGGATTGGCATGAAGAGAACCATTGAGAAGTGGTGTCGGGAGTGTGGTCCATGTAGTCTGCGCAGGAAGGACCGTGACAGTCAGCGGGCTCCCCTGCGGCCTATCATCACCAAAAGGCCGCTCGAACTGGTCGCGCTGGATCATGTGAAGCTGACACCTAGCCGGTCGGGCTATATCTACGCCCTTACCATCGTGGACCACTACTCCAGGTTTTTGGTGGTTGTGCCTGTCAAGGATCTAACGGCCAGGACTGCCGCCAGGGCCTTCCAGCAACACTTTTGTAGGCCCCATGGCTACCCAGAGAAGGTACTGACTGATCAGGGACCTGCATTCGAAGCGGAAGTGTTCCAAGAATTCTGCCAACTGTACGGGTGTAAGAAGATCAGGACCACACCGTACCATCCTCAAACCAACGGGATGTGCGAGAAGATGAACCAAGTGGTAATTGATTTATTGAAGACCTTACCCGTGGAGGAACGGAACCTGTGGCCGACAAAGTTGCCTGACTTGGTGGATATGTACAATCACATCCCAGTAAGTTCCACCAACTGTACTCCAGCGTACCTGATGCGAGGAAGATCTAGTCGGTTACCCGTTGATCTGGACATGGGGGTCCTAGTACCCGAAGATACCTCGCCGGATGCAGATTGGGATGCAGAAAGGCAGCGAAGGTACCGCGAAGTACAGGAGTGTGTAGAGAGAAGTCTCGCCCAGGCTAGGCAGAAGCAAGAAAGGGACTACAACCAACATGCTCCTGCGATCCCCCTGTCACCTGGTGAGCAAGTACTTAAACGAAAGAGGAGATTACACAAGCTCGATGACCAATGGGAAGCGGAACCGTATACCATCCTGCCATCCGACTTCGACAACACAAAGGTCTGTCTCATCAGCAAGGACAGAGGGGAGACCTCGACAGCGGTATCCAGGGATCACCTTAAGGTCTGCCCCGATAAGTTGAAAGAGAGGGGCACGGCCCCAGAAATCTCCCCGCCGGTGGAAAAGGAGAAGATGTTCCATACCGTCCTTGGTGACTTTCCCCAATCCTGGACTCAGATAAACCAAGCCATCGCGGTGCCTGTTCTAATGTTTCAACAGCCGGACCCACCAGAACCAATGGTGGTACCAGATCATCTGGCCCCGCTACCTCAACAAGCCTTACCTGATGAAGCCATGCCAACCATTGAGCCGGCAAATCCTCCCTCTGCTATCAGTGAATCTGCTGTACCCACTGTTGATAACCGCAGCTCTGAGAGCCCCAACCTGCCAGTGCTACCCAGACTCACTAGAAGTGTAGTTAGAAGACAGTGCACTACACCAGCGGTAGCAAGCATAGCGGGCCCTGTTAGGCCAATAGCAACCCCTGCGCTGCGAAGGTCCACACGCAGCACTCAAAATCAAACTCCCCTCCGCTACAAAACTTGGAGGTATTGATAAGGGCTGCTATTTAATTGAAAATGTTTGTATGCATATCTTTTGTTACAGGTTTTTAAATGGACACTAGAGTAATGGACGGTGAATTGCTCAAAAAACTTTCATAAGGGGGACCCCTTTGTTTACCCGGGGTCCCCGCTGTTTCAACCACTGAACTGAGAGTCATAAACTGTGCATGACCTAACTTTTGCAACGTTCAAGAATCCTCACCTCCCGTAAAGGGAAGCATAGTTATGTTCAATTGTTATGCTATTTAAAAAATTTGTGTGTTTCCTGTTAACATGTATTATTGTTCTTGTTTTCCCAGTCCCGGAGTACTGGATTTAACCGGGGGGGAGTGCAGCACCCCAGAGTCCTGGTTGTTGCAGTACTGTGGCTCCGCCACTATGGGGAGCTATGGTACGTCTGATTGCACTAAGGAGTTTCTCTGACCAGGTACACTCACACCACACTTCACACTCCGGCCACCAGGGGGGGTGGTCCTATTTAGTAGGCCACTCCTCACAACTCTGGTAAAACTGGGGGTTGGACAGGAAGACAGGGAGAAGTAGCTGGGAAGAGCTAGTGAGAGGACCTGTCAGGGATGGGATCCTGGCAGACTCCTCAGAGCAGAACAAACCAGTGAACAACGGGAATACAGCAAAGAGGAATTAATACCAGAAGGAGTCGTGCTGTTAGACCGAGGCAACATCCTTCTGAGGCGCAAACAGTCGGTGGCCGGAACGCCGAGCAAGTAAGAGACTTTAAGTACACTGCAAACCACGGCCGGACAGCCAATTATAGGTTGGCTGTCTCACTGAACACCTAAGCAGACAACGGAGGCAGCTGTGGGAGAGGGGCGACTCTAGGGTCCCGGAAGAACTCCAGGCCTACCCCGTCATACGGGTGCGTCCTACCATATCATCTGGAGGACGGAGAAAACGAACATCAGAGACAGACAGAAACAGTTGTGAGGACTATCCCGGGAGCTCAGCAGGGAAGAACTACAACACTCAGCGCTAGAAGGTAGACACTGATTCCCACCTGTAAAGAGAACTCCTGATGTGCCTTTGGACCGGCCGGTCTCTGACAACCCAGTTAACAGCGCTCTGGACTGAGGTCTCCAACACCTTCAGTAAAGAGGTAAAGAGACTGCAACCTGGTGTCCTCGTTATTTATTGCGACCGGCACTTCACAACTGCACCACCAACATCCACACCTATTATTCACTGTGCGCCCCACGGCAGGGTCACGGACCGGGGCCTAGCCGCCGTGACTACCCCCAGAAGCAGAGACTCGTAGGCCCGGTACCGGGTACCCCTCGGCCCTGCGGCGGTGTGGGGGCGCTACAATTTCATCGAGGGACACCCAGGTCGGGTTAACTCTTAAAGGGATCCCTTCGTTTACCCGGGATCCCTATTATTGCCTTTTTGGTTTTGTTCCTCGTTCATCACTGTTGAAAAGAACTGCTGGATCATGAACACTGCATGATTACAAACTCACTGTAAATAGGTTGCACCTTCTTAAAGGTGCCCTCTACTGGTTTTACAAAAGAAAGGACTCTTTGCGAAGAAACTGTTCCTGGAAGCAGTACCGGAGTCCTTGCTGCACACTGACTTGCAGCTTGAGAAAGTTGCACTACCTCATAGAGACTTGGTCCCCTCTTAAAGGGAAAGTTTATCCAGAGCACTTAAAGTATAATGATGCCTTAAGAGAAATAGTGATAATGCTTACATGTAAAGTTATGTGTAGTTAGACAGTTAATTGTGAGAAGCTGACTGGGAATCGAACAGGCAACATCCTGTGGCAGAGGGTGTTGCGGGGAGAGACTCAGGGGGGTCCCTGTCAGGGGTGGGATCCCGACAGAGGCCTAGCGAACAGAGAGAACGTTACGGGACCGCGCCTGCACTAGATAGCGGCGGTGCCCTAAGAAAGGAAAAGAAGCGAGGTATATTGCAGAGACTCAGAGGCCCGGTACCGGGTACCCCTCGGCCCTGCGACAGTGGGGGCGCTACATCACCATCAATGAGTTTAAATGACAAACAAAAAAATTCTAACCTTATCACTCCTAAACTCTTTGTGCATAATAATTTGGAACACAGTGTATAGTGCCTACCTCAATAAACATGAGAGTGTCACGAACAAAGAGAGTCATGTTGGCTTGGACGTCTGCCAGATTAATAATGTCCACATCAGATGCCGAGGAACCAGGACAACCTGATGATAAATGGGCTACTGTAGCAAACCATACATGAACAAGGCAAGAGAACCTAGAACTGATTAAATACTACTATAACAGCAGGCCAAATGAGAGAGGATATATGAAGCAGATGTAACAAGTTGGCACGGGGTGGTAGTCATGGCCGGGATTACTTAGACAGTCAGTGAGCACCCCGGCCCCTTGCACACAAACAGACAATTGAGGTCCTAGTTCTGTGGTACGGTCAGGTACCTCCATCATATGTGTACTCCAGCCACTAGGGATGAGCTCGCAGTAAAACACCACAGTCCATAGTTCTGTTCCAGCGGGAAAACTTTACTATACCAATGCAATGCTTCCTGCTCTGTCCCTGCAGCTTTGTGAGATGGCATGTTCTCCACAATTTCTATCCAGGCCAGGAACTATAAAAGTCCTTCTAGGGTCGGTCCTCAACACCAGGACCCGTCCACACCAGTGTCCCCCTCGAACAGGGTACACTGTGCTCCTGGCAGTGGAGCACGTCCTGCCTCGGGCAAGTCTGCCTGAGCTCTGCTCTAAGAAGAGGAAATCCTCCTGTAAGAATGGTGGACATACCCCTTTTTACCTCCTTCTGTCCCTGAACTAACTTTATAAAAATTTAGTCACATAACATTCACTGTACATTACACATTACCCATAAAACATTATACATGAAATGAGTCGCCCCCAGGGCAGTGGGGTACTCGGTACTGGGTCCGGTCGCAAGGGGGATGTCACGGTGGCTGCGACCCAGTCAGTGGCCCTGGGCCTCAACGTTAAAGGGGAAAATGTTCAAAGTCTGTCGTGACGCCACCTGTGGAGTTCGGTCAGTAGCAGGACCGACGCTGCATTAACCCCTTCATGACCCAGCCTATTTTGACCTTAATAACCTGGCCGTTTTTTGCAATTCTGACCAGTGTCCCTTTATGAGGTAATAACTCAGGAACGCTTCAACGGATCCTAGCGGTTCTGAGATTGTTTTTTCGAGACATATTGTGCTTCATGTTAGTGGTAAATTTAGGTCGATAATTTCTGCGTTTATTTGTGAAAAAAACGGAAATTTGGCGAAAATTTACAAAATTTTGCAATTTTCACATTTTGAATTTTTATTCTGTTAAACCAGAAAGTTATGTGACACAAAATAGTTAATAAATAAAATTTCCTACATGTCTACTTTACATCAGCACAATTTTGGAAACAAAATTTTTTTTTGCTAGGAAGTTATAAGGGTTAAAATTTGACCAGTGATTTCTCATTTTTACAACAAAATTTACAAAACCATTTTTTTTAGGGACCACCTCACATTTGAAGTCAGTTTGAGGGTTCTATATGGCTGAAAATACCCAAAAGTGACACCATTCTAAAAACTGCACCCCTCAAGGTGCTCAAAACCACATTCAAGAAGTTTATTAACCCTTCAGGTGTTTCACAGCAGCAGAAGCAACATGGAAGGAAAAAATGAACATTTAACTTTTTAGTCACAAAAATGATCTTTTAGCAACAATTTTTTTATTTTCCCAAGGGTAAAGGAAAAACTGGACCATGAACTCTGTTGTCCAGTTTGTCCTGAGTATGCTGATACCTCATATGTGGGGGTAAACCACTGTTTGGGTGCACGACAGGGCTCGGAAGGGAAGGCACGCCATTTACCTTTTTGAATGGAAAATTAGCTCCAATCATTAGCGGACACCATGTCGCGTTTGGAGAGCCCCTGTGTGCCTAAACATTGGAGCTCCCCCACAAGTGACCCCATTTTGTAAACTAGACGCCCCAAGGAACTAATCTAGATGTGTGGTGAGCACTTTGAACCCCCAAGTCCTTCACAGAAGTTTATAACGCAGAGCCATGAAAATAAAAAATAATTTTTCTTTTCTCAAAAAATGATTTTTTAGCCCACAATTTTTTATTTTCCCAAGGTTAACAGGAGAAGTTGGACCTCAAAAGTTGTTGTCCAGTTTCTCCTGAGTACGCTGATACCCCATATGTGGGGATAAACCACTGTTTGGGCACACGTCGGGGCTCAGAATGGAAGCAGTGACGTTTTGAAATGCAGATTTTGATGGAATGGTCTGCGGGTGTCACGTTGCATTTGCAGAGCCCCTGATGGACCTAAACAGTAGAAACCCCCCACAAGTGACCCAATTTTGGAAACTAGACCCCCCCAAAGGAACTTATCTAGATGTGTGGTGAGCACTTTGAACCCCCAAGTGCTTCACAGAAGTTTATAACGCAGAGCCGTGAAAATAAAAAATAATTTTTCATTCCTCTAAAATTATGTTTTAGCAAGCAATTTTTTATTTTCGCAAGGGTAACAGGACAAATTGAACCCCAATAATTGTTGCCCAGTTTGTCCTGAGTATGCTGGTACCCCATATGTGGGGGTAAACCACTGTTTGGGCGCAAGTCGGGGCTCGGAAGGGAGGGAGCACCATTTGACTTTTTGAACGCAAGATTGGCTGGAATCAATGGTGGCGCCATGTTGCGTTTGGAGACCCCTGATGTGCCTAAACACTGGAACCCCCTCAATTCTAACTTCAACACTAACCCCAACACACCCCAAACCCTAATCCCAACTCTAGATATAACCCTAACCCAACACACCCCTAACCCAACACACCCTAACCCAACACACCCCTAACCCTAATCTCAACCCTAACCCTAATCCCAACCCTAACCACAACCCTAACCCCAACACACTCTTAACCCTAACCACAAGCCTAATCTTAACCCTATTTCCAACCCTAGCCCTAATTCCAACCCTAACTCTAATTCCATCCCTAACCCTAAGGCTATGTGCCCACATTGCGGATTCGTGTGAGATTTTTCCGCACCATTTTTGAAAAGTCCGCAGGTAAAAGGCACTGCGTTTTACCTACGCATTTACAGCGGATTTCCAGTGTTTTTTGTGTGGATTTCACCTGCGGATTCCTATTGAGGAGCAGGTGTAAAACGGAATCTGCACAAAGAATTGACATGCTGCGGAAAATACAACACAGCGTTTCCGCGCGGTATTTTCCGCACCATGGGCACAGCGGATTTGGTTTTCAGTAGGTTTACATGGTACTGTAAACCTGATGGAAAACTGCTACTAATCAGCAGCGGCCAATCCGCTGCGGATCCACAGCCAAATCCTCACCATGTGTGCATAAACCCTAACCCCCCAAATTTTTTCTTTATTTTTATTATTGTCCCTACCTATGGGGGTGATAAAGGGGGGGTCCATTTACTATTTTTTTTATTTTGATCACTGTGATAGGTTTTATCACAGTGATCAAAATGTACCTGGAACGAATCTGCCAGCCAGCAGATTCGGCGGGCGCACTGCGCATGCGCCCGCCATTTTGGAAGATGGCAGCGCCCATGAAAAGACAGACGGACACCACGAGGCTCGGTAAGTATGAGGGGGGGAGATCGGAGCACGGGGGGGGATCGAAGCACGGGAGGAGCAGACAGGAGGACGGGGGAGCGGGCAGGAGGATGGAGGGGAGCGGACCACAGTACGGGGGAGAAAGGAGGACTGGGGAGGCGATCGGTGGTGGGGGGGGCAGATTAGGTTTTCCAGCCATGGCTGATGATATTGCAGCATCGGTCATGGCTGGATTGTAATATTTCACCATTTTCATAGGTGAAATATTACAAATCGCTCTGATTGGCTGTTTTACTTTCAACAGCCAATCAGAGCGATCGCAGCCACGGGGGGTGGGGGGGTGAAGCCACCCCCACAGGGCTGAAGTACCACTCCCTCTGTCCCTGCAGATCGGGTGAAATTGGAGTTAACCCTTTCACCCAATCTGCAGGGACGCGATCATTCCATGACGCCACATAGGCATCACAGGTCGGATTGGCACAGACTTTCATGACGCCTACGTGGCGTCAAAGGTCGGGAAGGGGTTAAAGGGGTCCCCTGGGGGATGTTGCGGCAGCACTGGTGTTACACTTCCCACAGGTGAAGCGGGGTCCCCAGGGGTCCTATGGCGTGTGGCAAGGTGGTGATATGTGCCGATGAATAAATGGAGGAGACAAGTTGTAAGTCTTTACTTGATTTACTGTAGGTTGCTGGCCACAGTCCAGGGTACCAGGCACAGAAGATGGTGATGGTGGGCCGGCCGGCTCAGAGGAAATAGAGGGTTCCCCTCTCCAGTAGAGGTCCATGAGCCTTTCCAACTAGCGCCATTAAAGGTGAGGTCCCTGCTGCCTGAAGCTTCCTACAGAGTCCTCCAGTTTTCCCCCTGTCCTGCGACAGGTACCTGCACGACGTGCAGCTTGAGCCTTTTTACAGGGACTCTAACATGCCCCGGGCTCCTCAGGTGCTGCTGCGTCTCAGGCATGGTGCGGGCAGGTAACGTGCAGTGTCGTGCCTGTTGTGAATTCTGTTCTCGAGCTCCCTCCTGTGGTTATGAATGGTACTTCGGCGAGTTCTGTTCATGGACTCCCTCTGGTGGCTGTGAGTGGAGCTGCTGGTTCTGAGATTCCTTCTCCAGCTGATCTCGTTCAGGTCTTGGCTGGCTGCTCTATTTAACTCCACTCAGATCGTTACTTGATGCCAGCTGTCAATGTCCTAGTACTGGTTCAGTTCACTTGGATCTTTCAGATGACCTGTCTATTTCAGCAAAAGCTAAGTCCTTGCTAGCTTATTTGTTACCACTGTGTTTTTGTCCAGCTTGCTATAATGAATTTATCTTGTTAGCTGGAAGCTCTGGGATGCAGAGTGGCACCACCGCGCCGTGAGTCGGTGCGGTGGTTTCTTTTGCACACTCTGCGTGGTTTTTTGTTAGTTTTTTATGCTGACCGCAAAGATACCTTTTATATCCTCAGTCTGTTTAGTCAAGTCTGGCCTCCTATGCTGAAACCTATTTCATTCCTGTGTTTGTAACTTCCATCTTAACTCACAGTCAATATATGTGGGGGCTGCCTATTTCTTTGGGGAATTTCTCTGAGGCAAGGTAGGCTGTATTTTCTATCTTTAGGGGTAGTTAGCTCTTAGGCTGTGAAGAGGCATCTAGGCAGAGTCAGGAACGCTCCACGGCTATTTCTAGTTGTTGTGATAGGATTAGGGGTTGCGGTCAGCAGAGCTCCCACTTCCCAGAGCTCGTCCTGTATCGCTAGATTGCTCATCTGGTCATTTCTAGTGTTCCTAACCACCAGTCCAACATAACAGTACAGCTGGCCCACAAAGTGTTAATGCATCTCAATAGAGGGATAAGAGAAGTTCTGAGACCATTTTTTTTTCTCTGCAGTGTATTTTGTATTTCTTTTCCCCTTAACCTCTGGGTGGTTCAGGACACAGGTGTAGATATGGACATTCAAGGTCTGTCCTCTTGTGTGGATCAACTCACTGCAAGGGTACAAAGCATTCAAGATTATGTAGTTCAGAACCCGATGTTAGAACCCAGAATTCCAATTCCTGATTTGTTTTCTGGGGATAGATCTAAGTTCCTGAATTTCAAAAATAATTGTAGACTGTTTTTTGCTTTGAAACCCCGCTCCTCTGGTGACCCCATTCAGCAAGTAAAAATCATTATTTCTCTGCTACGTGGCGACCCTCAAGACTGGGCATTTTCCCTTGCGCCAGAAGATCCTGCATTGCGTAATGTAGATGCGTTTTTTCTGGCGCTTGGATTGCTTTATGATGAACCAGATTCAGTGGATCAGGCAGAGAAAATTTTGCTGGCTTTGTGTCAGGGTCAGGATGAAGCGGAGGTATATTGTCAGAAGTTCAGAAAGTGGTCTGTGCTTACTCAGTGGAATGAGTGTGCCCTGGCCGCAATTTTCAGAAAGGGTCTTTCTGAAGCCCTTAAGGATGTTATGGTGGGATTCCCCACGCCTGCTGGTCTGAATGAGTCTATGTCCTTGGCCATTCAGATCGATCGACGCTTACCTGAGCGCAAAAATGTGCACCATTTGGCGGTGTTTCCTGAGCAGAAGCCTGAGCCTATGCAATGTGATAGGACCTTGACCAGAGCTGAACGGCAAGAATACAGACGTCAGAATGGGCTGTGTTTTTACTGTGGTGACTCTACTCATGCTATCTCTGATTGTCCTAAGCGCACTAAACGGTTCGCTAGGTCTGCCACCATTGGTACTGTACAGCCAAAATTTCTTTTGTCCGTTACTCTGATTTGCTCTTTGTCATCCTATTCTGTTATGGCATTTGTGGATTCAGGCGCTGCCCTGAATTTGATGGACTTGGAGTTTGCCAGGCGCTGTGGTTTTTTCTTGGAGCCCTTGCAGTATCCTATTCCATTGAGAGGAATTGATGCTACACCTTTGGCCAAGAATAAGCCTCAGTACTGGACTCAATTGACCATGTGCATGGCTCCTGCACATGAGGAGGATATTCGCTTTTTGGTGTTGCATAATCTGCATGATGTGGTCTTTTTGGGTTTGCCATGGCTACAGGTCCATAATCCTGTATTGGATTGGAAATCAATGTCTGTATCCAGTTGGGGTTGTCAAGGGGTACATGGGGATGTCCCATTGTTGTCTATTTCGTCCTCCCATCCTTCTGAAGTCCCTGAGTTCTTGTCAGATTACCGGGATGTATTTGATGAGCCCAAATCCAGTGCCCTACCTCCTCATAGGGATTGCGATTGTGCTATTAATTTGATTCCTGGTAGTAAGTTTCCGAAGGGCCGACTGTTCAATTTATCTGTGCCGGAACACGCTGCAATGCGGAGTTATATAAAGGAGTCCTTGGAGAAAGGGCATATTCGCCCATCGTCGTCACCGTTGGGAGCAGGGTTCTTTTTTGTGGCCAAGAAGGATGGTTCTCTGAGACCTTGTATAGATTACCGCCTTCTTAATAAAATCACCGTCAAATTTCAGTACCCATTGCCGCTACTGTCTGATTTGTTTGCTCGGATTAAGGGAGCTAGCTGGTTCACCAAGATAGATCTTCGAGGGGCGTATAATCTTGTGCGTATTAAACGGGGCGACGAATGGAAAACAGCATTTAATACGCCCGAGGGCCATTTTGAGTACTTGGTATTGCCATTCGGGCTTTCTAATGCTCCATCTGTGTTTCAGTCCTTTATGCATGACATCTTCCGAAAGTACCTGGATAGATTCATGATTGTATATTTGGATGATATTTTGGTCTTTTCGGATGATTGGGAGTCTCATGTGAAGCAGGTCAGAATGGTGTTCCAGGTCCTTCGTGCTCATTCCTTGTTTGTGAAAGGGTCTAAATGTCTCTTTGGAGTTCAGAAGGTTTCATTTTTGGGCTTCATTTTTTCCCCTTCTACTATCGAGATGGACCCTGTTAAAGTTCAGGCAATTTATGATTGGACTCAGCCTACTTCTGTGAAGAGCCTTCAGAAATTTCTGGGCTTTGCTAATTTTTACCGTCGCTTCATCGCTAATTTTTCTAGTGTTGTTAAACCATTGACTGATTTAACCAAGAAAGGTGCTGATGTGGTCAATTGGTCCTCTGCGGCCGTTGAGGCTTTTCAGGAGCTGAAGCATCGTTTTTCTTCTGCCCCTGTGTTGTCAGCCAGATGTTTCACTCCCGTTTCAGGTCGAGGTGGATGCTTCTGAGATTGGAGCAGGGGCTGTTTTGTCTCAAAGAGGTTCTGATGGCTCTGTAATGAAACCATGTGCTTTCTTTTCTAGAAAGTTTTCGCCTGCTGAGCGCAATTATGATGTGGGTAATCGAGAGTTGTTGGCTATGAAGTGGGCGTTTGAGGAGTGGCGACATTGGCTTGAAGGAGCCAAACATCGCGTGGTGGTCTTGACGGATCACAAGAATCTGACTTATCTCGAGTCTGCCAAGCATTTGAATCCTAGACAGGCTCGATGGTCGCTGTTTTTCTCCCGCTTCAATTTTGTGGTTTCGTACCTTCCGGGTTCTAAGAATGTGAAGGCTGATGCCCTTTCTAGGAGTTTTGTGTCTGATTCTCCGGGAGTTCCTGAGCCGGCTGGTATTCTCAAAGAGGGGTCTAATTTTGTCTGCCATCTCCCCTGATTTGCGGTGGGTGCTGCAGGAGTTTCAGGCTGATAGACCTGACCGTTGCCCAGCGGAGAAGCTGTTTGTCCCTGATAGATGGACTAGTAGAGTTATCTCTGAGGTTCATTGTTCGGTGTTGGCTGGTCATCCTGGAATCTTTGGTACCAGAGATTTGGTGGCTAGATCCTTTTGGTGGCCTTCCTTGTCACGAGATGTGCGTTCTTTTGTGCAGTCCTGTGGGACGTGTGCTCGGGCTAAGCCCTGCTGTTCTCGTGCCAGTGGGTTGCTTTTGCCCTTGCCGGTCCCGAAAAGGCCCTGGACGCATATTTCCATGGATTTTATTTCAGATCTCCCTCTCAGAGGATGTTAGTTATCTGGGTGGTTTGTGATCGCTTCTCTAAGATGGTCCATTTGGTACCTTTACCTAAATTGCCTTCCTCCTCTGATTTGGTTCCATTGTTTTTCCAGCATGTGGTTCGTTTACATGGCATTCCGGAGAACATCGTGTCGGACAGAGGTTCCCATTTTGTTTCAAGATTTTGGCGGTCCTTTTGTGCCAAGATGGGCATTGATTTGTCTTTTTCTTCAGCTTTCCATCCTCAGACAAATGGCCAAACCGAACGAACCAATCAGACTTTGGAAACATATCTGAGATGCTTTGTTTCTGCTGATCAGGATGATTGGGTGTCCTTCTTGCCTTTGGCTGAGTTCGCCCTTAATAATCGGGCCAGCTTGGCTACTTTGGTTTCGCCTTTTTTCTGTAATTCTGGTTTCCACCCTCGTTTTTCTTCAGGGCAGGTTGAGCCTTCGGACTGTCCTGGTGTGGATTCTGTGGTGGACAGGTTGCAGCAAATTTGGACTCACGTAGTGGACAATTTGACATTGTCCCAGGAGAAGGCTCAATGTTTCGCTAACCGCCGTCGCTGTGTTGGTCCCCGACTTCGTGTTGGAGATTTGGTTTGGTTGTCGTCTTGTTTTGTTCCTATGAAGGTTTCGTCTCCTAAGTTTAAGCCTCGTTTCATTTGTCCTTATAAGATTTCTGAAATTATTAATCCTGTGTCATTTCGTTTGGACCTTCCAGCTTCTTTCGCCATCCATAATGTGTTCCATAGGTCGTTGTTGCGGAGATATGTGGCTCCTATGGTTCCCTCCGTTGATCCTCCTGCCCCGGTGTTGATTGAGGGGGAGTTGGAGTATGTGGTGGAGAAGATTTTGGATTCTCATATTTCGAGACGGAAACTTCAGTATCTGGTCAAGTGGAAAGGTTATGGTCAGGAGGATAATTCCTGGGTGGTTGCCTCTGATGTTCATGCTGCCGATCTTGTTCGTGCCTTTCATTTGGCTCGCCCGCAGCAGCCTGGGGGCTCTGGTGAGGGTTCGGTGACCCCTCCTCAAGGGGGGGGGGTACTGTTGTGAATTCTGTTCTCGAGCTCCCTCCTGTGGTTATGAATGGTACTTCGGCGAGTTCTGTTCATGGACTCCCTCTGGTGGCTGTGAGTGGAGCTGCTGGTTCTGAGATTCCTTCTCCAGCTGATCTCGTTCAGGTCTTGGCTGGCTGCTCTATTTAACTCCACTCAGATCATTACTTGATGCCAGCTGTCAATGTCCTAGTACTGGTTCAGTTCACTTGGATCTTTCAGATGACCTGTCTATTTCAGCAAAAGCTAAGTCCTTGCTAGCTTATTTGTTACCACTGTGTTTTTGTCCAGCTTGCTATAATGAATTTATCTTGTTAGCTGGAAGCTCTGGGATGCAGAGTGGCACCACCGCGCCGTGAGTCGGTGCGGTGGTTTCTTTTGCACACTCTGCGTGGTTTTTTGTTAGTTTTTTTATGCTGACCGCAAAGATACCTTTTATATCCTCAGTCTGTTTAGTCAAGTCTGGCCTCCTATGCTGAAACCTATTTCATTCCTGTGTTTGTAACTTCCATCTTAACTCACAGTCAATATATGTGGGGCTGCCTATTTCTTTGGGGAATTTCTCTGAGGCAAGGTAGGCTGTATTTTCTATCTTTAGGGGTAGTTAGCTCTTAGGCTGTGAAGAGGCGTCTAGGCAGAGTCAGGAACGCTCCACGGCTATTTCTAGTTGTTGTGATAGGAATAGGGGTTGCGGTCAGCAGAGCTTCCACTTCCCAGAGCTCGTCCTGTATCGCTAGTTTGCTCATCTGGTCATTTCTAGTGTTCCTAACCACCAGTCCAACATAACACGTGCCCTCCGGTTCTGCTCTGTGTACTAGAGTCCCACAAAAGCCTCGGGCTCCTGGTTCCCAGCTACTGTGCTTCAGCTCTGAGGGTACCCTGCCACAGTTCCCCTCTGAGCTCTGTTCCTCTCCTGTGCTCCTTCCCTTCTGGCTACTCCACATACAACAACCATTCTAGGTTATCTGTCCTTCCAGAGGCTGCAGCTCCCTCGTGGCTGCCAGGCCTCTCTGTCTGCACTCAGTTCCAGACTTCCTTCTTCTCTCTCTCCCTCCTGGAGACTAACTGTCTCTGTCCACTGTCTCTCCCAGACTGGCTAGCTCCTCCTCCAGGTCCGGATACATAAAGCATAGGGAAGCTCCCCTGAATCCGGGTCTTGAGCTCCCCCTTCTGGCCTGTATTCAGAATGTGTTGCATGTGTGTGCCTTACCTGGTGAAGAGAACTCCATTGCCTCTGAACATGACATTACCTTCCCCGAAGGAAAAGCAACATCACTGCAGCAACCTGCCACCTGGGGTGCAGCAGAAACATTACACATAAAACTTGAGGGAACCATTGAAGTGCCGCATGGGCCCAGTGTGAAGGAGAGAGAGAGGAGGCAACTGAGGTTCTCCGCCACCTCCTCACACTCCTCTCTCCTAAAATATGGTCATCCCTGACCATAATGGCTCCTGTAAACTTAACACAGTTTATTAAACACATGCAATCTCTGTCTGATGCTGCTGATGAGTCCAACATGACCTCGGAGGAGGTAAAACCTTTAGAAACAAGAGTTCCATTTCTCCTTAAGGTGGGTCCAACTGACCCCGGTCTCTTGGCTCCTGGGACCCATTTAAACATACTGGCCCGATGGCCACACAGTCCTTACCCGGCTCGCCTCTCGGGTCCTCATATTCATCTCCTCCTGCTCCCTCCTTTTTCTAGATTACTGGCCCATTAACACTTTGGTGAGCTGCTTTTAACGGGGGATAGTTCAGGGTTAAAAATGGGTAAAGTTCAAGGTTATAATAGTTCAGTCCTTATAGCAGCTACACACACAGTTCATAGCAACAAACCCTCGTAGGTTTCTAGCCCCGTAATCCAGCAGGGGATGCGCAACCGTGCGCAAAGAAACTTGGAGGAGGGGGAAAACAAAGTCTTTCAACTGTGACCGTGATGGTCACCACTGACACCTAGTTCAGGTGCCATATTGGGCTCTTTGCCCTCGAGAGACGCGGAACAGTCTCTTCACTCACATTCTTTCTAAAGTGCAACCGGCACAACTTTCTTAAAGGGGCCGCATTAGTCAATACATGGCCGTTGGTTAGAATAGTGGGCTGCATTTGAACCTTGCACAACAATGTATGCATGGGCTGAGGATCCGCTGGAGGAGGAGTCTCCACTGCTTCTCCTACTCTGTGCCCCCTCCAGCAGCGGCACCATGGCTCCCAAAGCTTCCGGCTCTGGTAATGCACCTGAGGCCACCACACTCTGTCCAGGCGCCGCTTCCTTCTGTCTAGCTTCAGAAACTGTGACCGTTGCAGATGGCCACTCACAACTCTAGACCTCCCATGGTCATCCTTCCTCCAAACTGGATGCCATTTTCATAGCCACCACATATGGCCCTCGAGGTCCTTGGTCCTTCACAAAAGTGATGCAGTCCCACAGTTGAAGGGGGCCCCTATTAGCAATGGATCCAGCATTCAAGTAAACTTTTTCTCCAGTGCTGGTCTCCAGGATAAATCCATAACCCCTCATGGAGTCAAAGTGCCGGGCAATGCCGCTGGTCACCTGTTCAGTCATAGCTCCCCGCCGGGGTGCTGAGGCTCCTTCACTATGCGGCGCTCTCACAGCTTCTTCTCCTGAATGACTCCCCGAATCCACCGAGCCTCCTCAAGAGAGTGCACCCCTGGGCTCCTCCAGACATGCGCCAGAAGAGGCATTGAGAGTCAGCCACGATGGTGAGGATGGAGGAGATGAGGGGGTAGAGGCTAGTGTGGCGGTCTGGTCATTCCACGAATGGTGGTGCCACTCTCCATTTTTGCACCACTGACTGCTGTTTCCTTGTCAGCGGTCGGCGACATCTTAAAGTCACTATCAGCCACCATCTTTAACTCTTTCACGGCTGTCAACAGTCCACAAGTCTCAGAACTCTTCTCCACTAGTTCTGTAACTGCAGGGCTTCTGGACTCGATCCTTCCGACTATGCTAAGTATAACAAGGTGGCATGGGGTGGCAGTCATGGCCGAGTTTACTAAGACACAGTCAGTGAGCACCCCGGCCCCTTGCACACAAACAGACAAATGAGGTCCTAGTCCTGTGGTATGGCCAGTTACCTCCATCATACGTGTACTACAGCCGCTAGGGATCAGCTCGCAGGAAAACACCACAGGCCACAGTTCTGTTCCAATGGGAAAACTTTACTATAACAATGCAATGCTTCCTCCTCTGTCCCTGCAGCTTTGTGAGACTGCATGGTCTCCACTGTTCCCATCCAGGCCAGGAACCATAAAAGTCTTTTTGGGGTTGGTCCTCAACACCAGGACCCGTCCACCCTGCCCGACAGTCCATGATAGGTAGTGTCCCCCTTGACTGGGGTACTCTCTGCTCCTGGCAGTGGAGCACGTCCTGCCCGAGCTCTGCTCTAAGACCAGGAAATCTTTCTCCTGTAAGCCTGGTGGACAGGCCTCCTTTTTAACTCCTTCTGTCCCTGAACTAGCTTTATACACATGTAGTCACATAACATTCACAGTGCATTACACATTACACATAAAACAATATACATGAAACATTACACATAAAACTTGGTGGAACAATTAAGGTGCCGCATGGGTCCAATGTGAAGGAGAGAGGAGGCAACTGAGGTTCCCCGCCACCTCCTTACATGTATGAGGAAACTCTGAATGGATACAAGACCTGCATGTCCAATGACTGAGAAACATTTAGTCACCCATTGTTTCAATCTCATACAGGGAAAGTTATAATCACAATTTGAGATGGATCAACTGCACTGCAGATTGCAAGTGCCAACGTCAGCAGGGGAGGTGAGTATAGGCTTGATTTTTTTTTTTTATCTGGGCCGAACATTTAGTTTAAAAAGGGGTTGTCTTAGTGATGGACAAGCATTTTAACCAGTGTAACAGGACAAAATGGACCCCAAAATTTGTGCAATTTGTCCTGAGCCAGCCAATACTCCATATGTGGGGGAAAACTGTTTGGGCACACAACAAGGCTCGGAAAGGAAGGAGTAACATTTTGGAATGGGTGTCATGTCGCATTTGCTTCATAGAATTTTACAGCGTTGAACTTTAAATGGCAAAAATAATTTTTCCTACAAAATGTTGTTTTAGCAGCAATTTGCTTTCATTTCAACAAGGATAGCAAAAGAAAATAGACTCAAAATTTGTTGTGCAATTAGTCTTGAGTACACTGACAATACTGTTTTCCCCACTTAGTCAGCCACCAATTGTGCAAGTTCTCCCACTTAAAAAGGCCTGTAATTGACATCATAAGTAGACCACAACTATGAGAGTCAAAATGAGATAACAAATGCAGAAAATCACCTTGTCTGATTTGTCAAGATTTATTTTGCAAAATATGGTGGAAAATAAGTATTTGGTCACCTAAAAATATGCAAGATTTCTGGCTCTCACAGACCTGTAACTTCTTCATTAAGAGGCTCCTCTGTCCTCCACTCATTACCTGTAGTAATGACACCTTTTTGAACTTGTTATCAGTATAAAAGACACCTGTTCACAACCTCAGTCACACTCCAAACTCCACTATGATGAAGACCAAAGAGCTGTGGAAGGACACCAGAAACAAATTTATAGCCCTGCATCAGGCTTTGAAGACTGAATCTGCAACAGTCAAGCAGCTTGGTATGATGAAATCAACTGTGGGGGCAATAATAAGGAAAATGGAAGACATGCAAGACCACTGATAATCTCCCTCTATCTGGAGCTCCACACAAGATCTCACCTCGTGGGGTCAAAATGATCACAATAACAGTGAGCAAAAATCCTAGAAACACATGGGGGACCTAGTGAATGAACTGCATAGAGCTGGGACCACCGTAACAAAGGCTACCATCAGTAACACACTGCACCGCCAGGGATTCAGATCCTGCAGTGCCAGGCGTGTCCCCATGCTTAAGCCAGCACATGTCTGGGCCCATCTGAAGTTTGCTAAAGAGCATTTGGATTATCCAGAAGAATATTGGGAGAATGTCATATGGTCTGATGAAACCAAAGTAGAACTGTTTGATAAAAACAAAGCTCGTCATGTTTGGAGGAGACAGAATGCTGAGTTGCATCCAAAGAACACCATACCTACTGAGAAGCATGGGGGTGGCAACATCATGCTTTGCGGCTGTTTCTCTGCAAAGGGACAGGGCGACTGATCCATGTATATGAAAGATGAATGGTGCATGTATCGTGAGATTTTGAGTGCAAACCTCCTTCCGTCAGCAAAGGCATTGAAGATGAAATGGATGGGTCTTTGATCCCAAGCACACCACTAGGGCAACGAAGAAGTGGTTTCGCAAGAAGCATATGAAGGTCCTGGAGTGGCCTAGCCTTCTCCAGATCTCAATTGCATAAAAAACCTGTGGAGGGAGTTGAAAGTCCGTGTTGCCCAGCGACAGGCCCAAAACATCACTGCTCTAGAGGCGATGTGCATGGAGGAATGGGCCAACATACCACCAACAGTGAGTGCCAACCTTGTGAAGACTTACAGAAAACATTTGACCGCTGTCATTGCCAACAAAGGATATATAACAAAATATTAAGATTAAATTTTGTTAATGATCAAATACTTATTTTCCACCATAATTTGCTAAATAAATTTTGCCAAATCAGACAAGGTGATTTTCTGGATTTGTTTTCTCATTTTGACTCTCATAGTTGTGGTCTACCTATGATGCCAGTTACCGGCCTCTCTCATCTTTTTAAGTGGGAGAACTTGCATAATTGGTGGCTGACTAAATACTTTTTTCCCCACTGTTTGTGGTTGAAAACTACTTTTGAGGCACAGTACAAAGCTCAGAAGGGATGAAGCGCCATATTGGAGTTCAGATTTTGCTGGAATGGTTTGAGGGTACCATGTCACATTGGCAAAGACTTTGAGGTGCCAGAACAGCAGAGAATCCTCCACCTCCCAATAAACAACATCCTTTTAAAAACTACACCTCTCACTAAATTCATCTAGGGGTGCAGTTTTCAAATTCACACCACAGGTATGTCACAGCATTTTATATCATTGGGCAGTGCTTTTCCAGAACCCTTTTTTTTTTGCTACCAGTAACATGGAAGCCCCCTATATTTCTATTAACAGATGATGGACCTGAGTGGGGACTTGCTTTTTTGTGGATTGAGATGAAGCTTTTGTCGGGACTATTTCAAATAAAGTTTGGGGATCAAATTTAGCCTGTTCTCTATGCTGAACACTAACATCGGGGTTTCCATGTAAATCTCTGAATGACGGAATTCAGATGACATACCCAACTGGTCCAGTCACTATAATAAGGCAGCAGAGTTACTCTGGACTCCGTCAGACCACTGAGCAGAGTCCTTCTTTTCAGAAGTGCACAAAACTATGGACGACCGGGTTTTTATGCTCTCCTAAAAACACGGACACCACCAGATCATAGGCCAGACAACGTCCAAAGTGATCGCGTCTGCCTCCTTATAGGGAATCTTCCGTTGGGGGTTCTGTCTGAATCACGTATATCAGAGATTTACATGGAAACCCCAATGCAAGCGCTCAGCGTAGCGCACAGGATAAATGTGCGCTGAGCCTTACTGCGATCTTTGGGAGGCAGAATGAACAAATCAATAATAGGTCAAGAATTTTTTTTTTCCCTTTTATCAAGTTTCTCATGCAGTATAAGATATTATATTGCCCTAAGCAAGAAGGTGAATCACAGAGCAAAGTACAATTGAATATAATCAGTTTTATTAATAAATAGTACAAAACAAAGGTTGCCATTAAAATACATAAATAGAAAGATAACAGTGATGGTGACACCTAAGTGCCATGCCTGGCAGGAATATAATACAAATGTAAGGGGGTATAAACAGGATAAACCCTCTGGCAAATACACACAATACAGGGATGGATAGTAGGGCAAAATTAGTACACTTAAGGGCTAAATGGTGGCTCACATAAGTATGCAAGTGCAGAGACAATATAAATAAATAGTCACAGTATGTTAAATCAGTCAATATAGTAAGATATGTGAAGCCATCAAAAGTATAACCATACTACAGGCGGACAAAGTTATCACTAATGAAAAAAGTCCCAAGATCCACAATAAACATATCAGAGGGTACTGCATAATAATAGAGATAAAACCAACCTAAGTGCCGGACACGGAAGAAGCCCCGACGTGCGTTTTGTCTATCAATGCTTCCTCGGGGGGCGTGGTGTAAAGAGGGTATTTCAGGTATTTATAGGGCATTCGTGAATGGAAGCCCCAATAGCGCGGTCTAATGCGGCGCTTCCTGCAGCATGGCGGCGGACCGGAAACCATGGAACCCGGCGTCTGATGTCGCAGGTCACCGCCCACCGCCGACACATCAGCAAAAGTGGGCGGGGGGCCGCGACGCCTCTGAGACGCTTGTCCATGGAAACAGATCGGCGCCAGCAGCAGGAAGCACACGCCGCTACCAAATAAGATGTAAGAAAAATAAATAATAATCATAACAGCACTAATCAATAGCCCAGTTCACGTGTTGGTACATGTGCAAGCATAAAAGGACCATACATATATACATAAATAGATTATTCTCAAGGGAGAGGAGTATATAAAGGGAAAATACAAAAGCCATGTGTCAGAGAAACAATTAATCACCAACAGGCTGATCCAATAAAAAGTAACTATACACATAATAAAATATGCGAAGAACACATAACATGGAACATTAATCTATTTGTGGGAAACACAAACAGAGTAATTATACATGTGAATGAGATATGAATTAATACTATAATATATGTGGAGAATAACTCCAAAATCCCGCAATCAAGTTAAAAAACATAAAAAGTAGCAAAAAGTCTGCTGGTAATAATAAAGACAAAAACACCACACATGTACATATCAAGTGACAATAAAGTGTAAGAAATATCGTTTCTCCTTGCGGAGACTGACATGATAAGCATGTCGAGGTGAGGAGACTTAAAGCCGCAATGCTCCTCTGGGAAATATGCAAATTGTCTCTTCAGAGAGGAAGAAGACTAGAACTCTAGTGCCACCTATTGAAGTAGCAATCCTAACAGTCAATGTCGACCCTTTAACGAGCCTTGTCACATGACTTAGGATAATAGCCAAACCAGAATCTCAATTTGCAGACACTGTGTTTCGGGGTACTGCCCCTCGTCAGTGCAAAATGGAGATCTGGTTTGGCTGATTGAGAGGCGTCTGACCGGGATCCAAGAAGTATCGTTTCTCCTTGCGGAGAGTGACATGATAAGCATTTCGAGGTGAGTACCAAAACACAGTGTCACTCTCCACAAGGAGAAACGATACTTCTTGGATCCCGGTCAGACACCTCTCAATCAGCCAAACCAGATCTTCACTTTGCACTGAGGAGGGGCAGTACCCTGAAACAGTGTCTGCAAATTGAGATTCTGGTTTGGCTATTATCCTAAGTCATGTGACAAGGCTTGTTAAAGGGTCGACATTGACTGTTAGAATTGCTACTTCCAATAGGTGGCAATAGAGTTCTAGTCCTCTTCCTCTCTGAAGAGACAATTTGAATAAAGTGTAAAGCATTAATTACTTCTGTTCCTTCTTCTCTTCTCTTTGTGTTGCAAAATAGAACAACAAAAAACGCCGCGCAGAGACCACCAGTGCAAAATACAAAACAGACCTGCATAAACAGAAGATAAAAAGGTGAGAGTTAAAATACATAAAAATATACAAACAAACACAACACAAACTTTATAAAAATGGAGCAAAGCTGAGAATTTCATTCAGGCCTTTAGGGCGAACGCAATCAATTTTAAATATCCAACGTGCCTCCAGCTGGGCTAGTCTTTTCTTGATGTCACCCCCACATTTATCAGGTACAATGCAGTCAATACGACAGATCTTAAGTAATCGGCTGTTACAATCATGTACCGATTTAAAATGTTGTGCTATTGGTTTGAGAATTTCGTCAGCCTGAAATTCAACAGCATTTTCAATATCACGAACGTGTTCTTCGAGGCGTCGCGGTCTCCCCGCCCACTTTTGCTGATGCATCGGCGGTGGGCGGTGACCTGCGACGTCAGACGCCGGGGCCATGGTTTCCGGTCTGCCGCCATGAAGCAGGAAGCGCCGCATTAGACCGCGCTATTTCGGCTTCCATTCATGAATGCCCTATAAATACCTGCAATACTCTCTTTACACCACGCCCCCCGAGGAAGCACTGATAGCGAAACGCGCGTCGGGGCTTCTTCCGTGTTCGGCACTTAGGTTGGTTTTATCTCTATTATTAAGCAGTACCCTCTGATATGTTTATTATGGATCTAGGGACTTTTTTCATTAGTGATAACTTTGTCCGCTTGTAATATGGTAATACTTTTGATGGCTTCACATATCTTACTATATTGACTGATTTAACATACTGTGACTATTTATTTATATTGTCTCTGCACTTGCATACTTATGTGAGCCACCATTTAGCCCTTAAGTGTACTAATTTTGTCCTACTATCCCTCCCTGTATTGGGTTTATTTTCCAGAGGGTTTATCCTGTTTATACCCCCTTATATTTGTATTATATTCCTGCGGGGCATGGCACTTAGGTGTCACCATCCCTGTTATCTTTCTTTTAATGTATTTTAATGGCTACCTTTGTTTTGTACTATTTATTAATAAAAGTGATTATATTCAATTGTACTTTGCTCTGTGATTCACCTTCTTGCTTAAGGTAATATATTGTATATGATGTGATAGAGCTATTATTTATTTTGGCCATCGTTTGGTAAACAATAGTATAAGATATTAGACAACTTTATTCTCCGGGTAGGTGCAATTCACAGCATGCTTTTCAATACGGATGGCCACTTGGAAATGGGTAGTATGCATGCTGCGAAGCGAGGGCATGGAATTCTCTGTATCTATAGCTCTTTCAGCATGCTGTCTGAAATATAGTGAATCGCAAGTTTTTTAACCTTTTGTGGAGGATAGGGTAAGAGAACCATGTTTTTACTCTGGTTTTGGTTGAAAGAAGAGCAATATAATATATTTATTAGTAACTCAAGGGGATCATGTACGTCAGTGTTCTTAAAACAGGCCTTGCCTTTGGTCATTGTTAGTCTTGACTTAGCATCTCAGAAAACTGATAAAGCTTGATCTAGCCTGAGAAGGGTAGAGATAGTTGGAAACCTCACAGGTAGATTGGCCTTGTAATCACCTTATCTGGTCCAATGTCAAGTCTCCACCACTGATCTTGACGTCTGGCATTGGATATTGCGATGACATCACGTCAGGAGCACAGCACCAAACCGTGATCTATGACTGGGGCGTTCTGTTTACATTGGAACAGTTTTTGAACTCAGCAATTGTTTGCTGTGCTGTTGATATGAAGTCAGAGCTGCAGACATCAGGAGCAGTGGCAGAGACTTGACGGTGACCCCAGGAACGTGAGAATGCCGTGGTTTACTTTTTAACAAAATTCCAGCTGGGACTGAACAATATCTAAAAGGGAACAACCTTAAGGAACAGAAAGAGGCTAATAGAAATATCCTTTTGCTTGATCTTCGTTTTTCTTTTTTTGTTGCTCTTGTCCATTTCAATATACCTTTTTTCTTTTCTTTTTGCATTTTTCATGTATTTGCATTTGTTTTCTTACAGTCTGCTCATGATGAAAAGATGTCCTGCTCATTAAAACAGAAGTTCATTGCATGCAATTTATTGGTGCTCATTTTCATCTTGCTCTTCTACCTTCTACAACCCAAAGATTCTAAAATGCGTTATGTTCCCAACATTGCCATCGGACCCTTAATACCATTACAGGATAACAAAACCTTCATCATCGCTCCATACTATGATCCCAGGGACTCCAATTTAATAAGAATACTTGCTATAGTCCATTACACAGTGAAGCACATCTTCTGTGTGTTTTATTGTAAGCAATTTAGTTATGTACATGTTATGGCAGAAATTGATATTGTTCGGGACGGCTTTGGATTCCCTTTTGAGACAGTAAATCTACTTTGCAAAATTCCACCTGATTGTGATTATAACTACATCTCTGTTTATTCAAACCGCACAAAAGACATAAGCCAAATTCCAATGTTTGAAATCTCAAAAGATCCAATAGGGTCATTTTCTGCCAATTTTACGGTTTGCATCTCTGCCTTTTATGGAAAGTTTGATAATGTTTTGCAAGTGATCCAAACTATTGAAATGTATAAATTACTTGGAGCTTCTAGAATCACCATCTATAACACGAGCTGTGGTGACAATGTGGACAAGGTTTTGAGATATTACACTCAAGAAGGTGTCTTAGAGGTAGTACCCTGGCCAATAGACAAATATCTGAAGACCTCCACAACATGGAAATATGTTAAAGGACTCGACAGTGAAATTGGCTACTATGGACAAATTGCATCTTTAAATGACTGCATGTACAGAAATATGTTTAAAAGTGAATATGTTCTTCTAAATGACATTGATGAGATTATCATTCCAGTAAAATATTGGGACTGGTCAACTTTAATGAGGAATCTCCAAAAGCAGTATCCATATACAAGTGTCTTTCGTTTTGAAAATCATGCTTTTCCATCAACTGTTCAAGCATCTGAATTCAACCTTTGGAATAATATCCCTGGAGATAATATTCTTCAACATTCTTATAGAGAACCTAGTGACAACCTGTCCATCAAGCCACGGAAAATGATTATTAATCCACGAAATGTAATTCAGACATTAATCCACTCCGTTGCAAAGACTAGAGGTAATTCTACAAACGTTTCAAGACGTCTCGCTATTCTATTTCACTGTAAGAAAAAACAAAACAAGGCGATTCTAGAGAGTGACTGGATCAAAGATGACATAATTTTGAGGTACAATAGGTCCTTAGTGCCTAAAGTTGATCAGGTTGTTCAAAAACTTTTCCCACAGCACTAGCTCAGATATAAGAGAATCTTTGAAAGAAAAAAAATACTTTATTTTTATTCTTTTTTTAAATTGCAACTGGTTTATGTCAAATGGTTTGTATTAAAAGTTCAGTATCTCTTCAAAATTAAAGAATAAACATGATGACTACCAATCAGAGTAGATTTTACAAGCCCATTAATCTTCTGCTGAGCATCTTTGAATAAAGCATTTGCATTTACAGGTTATTGTAGCATCACTCTTTATTTTACTCCTCTTGTGTAGCTAATCCAAAATATTACTTTTTGTAACATTTTGCATTGTATAACATTTTGGGTTTTTATGGTGTAAGACTTAAGACTGTAAGTGAAAAGAACCTATTACTATTCTTGTCATTATCCACCTACATTCACGATCTAACAATCCTGAAGCATATGCGATTACAATTCTTCATTGTGTTTTTCTTCTGTTACTCCTTTTATAACTTTTTTCAATAAATTAATGACTGGGTGTTGACAGGGGAATGCACCTACAAATAATGACACAGTCCAATCCGTTTTAGCAGTGTACGGACAAGCCTTTTGACAAAAAATGAATAGACATTGTCCTTAAAGATTGCCTGTAATTTTATATGACTTGGCTTTCAATAGGCCACTCTAATTTGATGCCTAATTGAGTTGGCATTCCATCTTGTTTTGATGAAAATTTAATTTTTAGCATTTTTTTTTCTAGGAAGCTCCGGGTAGGGAGACGTGTATCTCATAAGTGTGTTGAGGAGAGCCATAAGATCAAATACTTGTTTAACCTCAACACATAAGGTAATTGAGAGAAGCAACCTATAACATGTATTGTTTAACCTTACATAAGTTTTCCTCAGACAAAGTGAGACACTGAAGATGGCTGCCATCTCCTGTAGCAGAGCCGTGTGCTCTGGTATCCAAGATGAACAATGAAGACACTAAAGATGGCTGCCATTTCCTGTATCACCATGCTGTGTGCTCTGGTATCCAAGATGACGCCCACCCTGATGACCTCATGGATCCACCCATGGACTTGCTCATGCCCAACCCACTAACCAATGAAATACATCCGATCACTCCCATTTTAGAGCTAACCGAGCCCCCTTACAGGAGATATATAACATTGTGTTTTCACTAATAAAATCCCTTCTTGGAGCTGAGCCACACATTGATCAAGGAGAGTTACAGCTGACTGTGTCTGGTGTATTTCTTTAGTGCACATGATCAATATCTATTAGGCCAGGAATAGGCAACTAGAGAATTGAACATTATATTAATTGTTCAACCCTAATATTTGGCTGCCCAACCTGGGGCCAGCAGAGGAGAGCCCTGAACCCTGAGGACCGGCGAGTGGAACGGCTGGATGCATTGAGTACCCCGAACCTGGAGACTGATCACCTCCTTAACAGAACACGGTAAGTCTGCTGATTTTTATAATCTGTAGTCTTTACCTGTGTCCTTCGGGGTATCCTGTGCAGATTGCCTGCTGCCTGTTACATGTTGTGAAGAGGGGAGATGACTAGTAGTTAAGAGAAGCAAGGTTTTTTTTTCTACAGAGGGAGAAGTGATAAAACAGGAAAAACAGGTTTTTACAGAAGGAGATGACTGGTACTTAGGAAAAGCATTGTGTTTGGAACAGGAATAGCAGGTTTCTAGGAAAGAAGAAGCAAGTGTTTACAGAAGGAAAAGCATGTGGTAGGACGGGAAAAACAAGTTTGTTTTTAGAGAAGGAAAGCAAGCAAGTAGAAAAAAAAAAAAAATAATAATTTTTGTCTGTGGTATACGGTTGTCGCCTGTGATAAGATTTTCAGTTCTGTACAAGAGAGACTAGGACCTGGAGTGATTGACTCGGCCTAGGGGGGCCCGGTAAAGCTTGGAGTGATTGACTCAGTTCGGGCATATTAAATTGTGTAGCGGCTCATTAAAAACTTGGAGTGATTGACTGAGTTTGAGCCAAATAATTAAACTTATAGTTTTTGCCCCGTGACATCGAGTGAGTGACTCTGCACGGGGACCGGTAAGTTAGGGAGCAATTTGACAAAGTAGGGAATAATTGGTTTGTAAAGTACGGAGCACGGAAGTCAGACAGGGACCACGTGACAAGAAGCAATAGGAACTGAGTACTGCAGACTCAGTTCCCTTTAGAATCTCAGGTTTGAGTCATCTCCCACGTCTTATTGTTTGTTTGGTGTTTGTTATCTTGATAGATAGATATACTGTATATCTATAGAAAGATGGAGAAATTAATAAATTAATGCAGTTCTGCCGTATGGGCACTAAGCCAAATTCAGATGGCAAGTTAGACTCATGCACATTAGTGGAAATTGTGTGGAATGCCAGAAGGGGGGATGGTTACAGCCCCTGGAGTGGAAGATTGTCTTAGTAAAAAAAAAAAAAAGAAAAGGTATCCTAGAAGATAATGGATTGTTGTCTATTGCTAGGGCAGGAGAAAGAGTCTCTGAAAGTCTGTATAGAGAAAATTGGGTAGAGGAGGAAAGGAAAAAAAGAGGTAAAGTTTTGACTTATGTGTATTACAAAAATATATCCTGTGAGCGGCCACCACCGTATAATGGTGGCCCAGAGCCATGTGCTAAATGTAATGGCGGCCATTTTGTTGATGGCGAATGTGTTAAATGTAATAGCAGCCAAAATGGTGGCCCAGAGCCATGTGCTAAATGTAATGGTGGCCATTTTGTTGATGGCGAATGTGTTAAATGTAATAGCAGCCAAAATGATGGCCCAGAGCCATGTGCTAAATGTAATGGTGGCCATTTTGTTGGTGGTAAATATAATTCTGACGGCGGCCATTTTGTTGGTGGTAAATATAATTCTGACGGCGGCCATATTGTTGGTGGTAAATATAATTCTGACGGCGGCCATTTTGTGGTGGTAAATATAATCCTGACGGCGGCCATTTTGTTGATGGCAAAGGTGTTAATGCTAACGGCGGCCATGTTGTGGATGGCAAATGTAATTCTGACGGCAGCCATGTTATGGATGGCGAATGTGCTGCTCCTGGTGGTGAACATCTCAGATTAAGGCTACACACCACATCACCAAATCCTTGTTACCCAGTAATGACCACTGATGGCCAATACTATATTCCTTCGGGAAGTGAACAGGCTTTACCCATGTTTCCCGTCTCAGTGGTTTCCAGTGGGGCACCGACCCTTTCCCCTATCACTCCTGTCGGGAATCCAGCAGTCCTCCCACCTGGATCGTCCCCAGCACCTACCCTTTCTACTGTCACTTCCACTGCCAATTTAGCCGCACACCCACATGAGATGCTCCAAGCAGCGGCCTCTCCTCCCAATGCTTCCACTATAACAGCACTCTCACGCAGTCTACCTAACCCTATACCCGGTACCTCACAGGCTGTCTCGCAGCCAAGCGCACACCTGTATGGGACGGTGGTGACCGTATCAAGGGGGGGCTCAATCTGGGAGGGTGATACCAATAGCCCAGGAAGCACAAAGGGAAGGGAATGTTGGCAACCTATTTTTGAAAAAGAACTTCCTGAGGGACCCTTGTTAGTGGTGGGAAAGGGTGACATAACAACAATGGAGACAGACGCTATTGTTAATGCTGCCAATTCTCGGTTAGAGCACAATGGAGGTGTAGCTAGAGCTATAGTTGAAGCAGGAGGGGCGACTATTCAAGCTGACAGTCAAATCATTGTTGAGTCATGTGGTCAGATAGCGGTTGGGGACATAGCGGTGACTAAAGCTGGCAATCTCCTGTGTAGAATGATCATACACACTGTGACCCCTACTTATGACCCTATTCATCCAGACGTTAGTGCTCAACAACTTCGTGCAGCAATAACTCGCATTAATGAGGACAGGACTGTTAAAAGCTTTTAAGACTGCCTGCGTCACCTGGAGCCCACACCATGATACTGGAGCTGCCCAAATAGAGCTCCTCATTCCAGGACTGTTACCTCCTCCGGCTCCTCATACACAAGTGATTACATCTGCACTCCCAGTGCCATCTCTACTCCTGCCTCAGGTGCCACCACCAACAGTGCCAATGCTCATGTCTGAGGAGCCCAACATCTATGTCAAGTTTACACCCCAGCATGACTTTCTACAGGAGCATGACGAGACATGGGACTCTGGTGTTGAGTTCTGCCAAGAACCTAAGACAAGGGCCTCGGATGAGTTGGCTGACCTATCAATTATTATTGTCGCAAAAGGTTTCCAGATGCCTCAAAGCTGATGCAGCCATTGTACGATGACCTCAAGATGTCAGCGTTTCCACTATGAACAAAATCCGTGGAAGCTTTCTACGCTCTTAACCCCTTAAGCCCCGAGGGTGGTTTACACGTTAATGACCGGGCCAATTTTTACAATTCTGACCACTGTCCCTTTATGAGGCTATAACTCTGGAACGCTTTGACGGATCTTGGCGATTCTGACATTGTTTTCTCGTGACATATTGTACTTCATGTTAGTGGTAAAATTTATTCGATATAACTTGCGTTTATTTGTGAAAAAATTGAAATTTGGCGAAAATTTTGAAAATGTCGCAATTTTCCAACTTTGAATTTTTATGCCCTTAAATCACAGACATATGTCATGCAAAATACTTAATAAGTAACATTTCCCACATGTCTACTTTACATCAGTACAATTTTGGAACCAAAATTTTTTTTTGTGACGGAGTTATAAGGGTTAAAAGTTGACCAGCAATTTCTCATTTTTACAACACCATTTTTTTTTAGGGACCACATCTCATTTGAAGTCATTTTGAGGGGTCTATATGATAGAAAATACCCAAGTGTGACACCATTCTAAAAACTGCACCCCTCAAGGTGCTCAAAACCACATTCAAGAAGCTTATTAACCCTTCAGGTGTTTCACAGGAATTTTTGGAATGTTTAAATAAAAATGAACATTTATTTCACACAAAATTTATTTCAGCTCCAATTTGTTTTATTTTACCAAGGGTAACAGGAGAAAATGGACCCCCAAGGTTGTTGTACAATTTGTCCTGAGTATGCTGATACCCCATATGTGGGGGTAAACCACTGTTTGGGCGCATGGCAGAGCTCGGAAGGAAAGGAGCGCCATTTGACTTTTCAATGCAAAATTGACTGGAATTGAGATGGGACGCCATGTTGCGTTTGGAGAGCCCCTGATGTGCCTAAACACTGAAACCCCCTACAAGTGACACCATTTTGGAAAGTAAACCCCCTAAGGAACTTATCTTGATGTGTGGTGAGTAGTGTTGAGCGATACCGTCCGATACTTGAAAGTATCGGTATCGGAAAGTATCGGCCGATACCGGCAAAGTATCGGATCTAATCCGATACCGATACCCGATACCAATACAAGTCAATGGGACTCAAGTATCGGACGGTATCCCTGATGGTTCCCAGGGTCTGAAGGAGAGAAAACTCTCCTTCAGGCCCTGGGAACCATATTAATGTGTAAAATAAAGAATTAAAATAAAAAATATTGCTATACTCACCTCACCGAGGGAACCGGCAGCGTTGTTTGCTTAAAATGCACGCTTTTCCTTCCTTCCGTGACGTCACGGCTTCTGATTGGTCGCGTACCGCCCATGTGGCCGCGACGCGACCAATCACAGCAAGCCGTGACGTAATTTTCAGGTCCTTCTAGGCATTCAGTATTTTAAAATTACGTTCCGGCTTTGTGATTGGTCGCATCGCGTTCACATGGGCGACGCGACCAATCACAAGCCATGACGTCACGGGAGGCAGGAGACGCGCGCATTTTAAAATGCGCGCGTGTCCAGCCTCCCGTGACGTCACGGCTTGTGATTGGTCACGTCGCCCATATGGCCGTGACGCAACCAATCACAGCAAGCCGTGACGTAATTTCAGGTCCTTCAGGATTTTAAAATTACGTTCTGGCTTGTGATTGGTCGCGTCGCGGTCACATGGGCGACGCGACCAATCACAAGCCGTGACGTCACGGGAGGCTGGACACGCGCGCATTTTAAAATGCGCGCGTCTCCTGCCTCCCGTAACGTCACGGCTTGTGATTGGTCGCGTCGCCCATGTGACCGCGACGCGACCAATCACAAAGCCGGGACGTAATTTTAAAATACTGAATGCCTAGAAGGACCTGAAAATTACGTCACGGCTTGCTGTGATTGGTCGCGTCGCGGCCACATGGGCGGCACGCGACCAATCAGAAGCCGTGACGTCACGGAAGGAAGGAAAAGCGCGCATTTTAAGCAAACAACGCTGCCGGTTCCCTCGGTGAGGTCCAGGCTGCGTCGGAGAGGTGAGTATAGCAATATTTTTTATTTTAATTCTTTCTTTTACACATTAATGTTGTTTCGATACCGATACCCGATACCACAAAAGTATCGGATCTCGGTATCGGAATTCCGATACAGCAAATATCGGCCGATACCCGATACTTGCGGTATCGGAATGCTCAACACTAGTGGTGAGCACTTTGACCCACCAAGTGCTTCACAGAAGTTTATAATGCAGAGCCGTAAAAAAAAAAAATCATATTTTTTCACAAAAATGATCTTTTCGCCCCCAATTTTTTATTTTCCCAAGGGTAACAGAAGAAATTGGACCCCAAAAAATGTTGTGCAATTTGTCCTGAGTACGCTGATACCCCATATGTGGGTGTAAACCATTGTTTGGGCGCATGGCAGAGCTTGGAAGGGAAGGAGCGCCATTTGACTTTTCAATGCAAAATTGACTGGAATTGAGATGGGACGCCATGTTGCGTTTGGAGAGCCCCTGATGTGCCTAAACATTGAAACTCCCTACAAGTGACACCATTTTGGAAAGTAGACCCCCTAAGGAACTTATCTAGATGTGTGGTGAGCACTTTGACCCACCAAGTGCTTCACAGAAGTTTATAATGCAGAGCCGTAAAAATAAAAAATCATATTTTTTCACAAAAATGATCTTTTTGCCCCCAATTTTTTATTTTCCCAAGGGTAAGAGAAGAAATTGGACCCCAAAAAATGTTGTGCAATTTTTCCTGAGTACGCTGATACCCCATATGTGGGTGTAAACCATTGTTTGGGCGCATGGCAGAGCTTGGAAGGGAAGGAGCGCCATTTGACTTTTCAATGCAAAATTGACTGGAATTGAGATGGGACGCCATGTTGCGTTTGGAGAGCCCCTGATGTGCCTAAACATTGAAACCCCCCACAAGTGACACCATTTTGGAAAGTAGACCCCCTAAGGAACTTATCTAGATGTGTTTTGAGAGCTTTGAACCCCCAAGTGTTTCACTACAGATTATAACGCAGAGCCGTGAAAATATATATATATTTTTTTTCTCAAAAATGATTTTTTTAGCCCCCAGTTTTGTATTTTCACAAGGGTAACAGGATAAATTAGACCCCAAAAGTTGTTGTCCAATTTGTCCTGAGTACGCTGATACCCCATATTTGGGGGGGAACCACTGTTTGGGTGCATGACAGAGCTCGGAAGGGAAGGAGCGCCATTTGGAATGCAGCCTTAAATGGATTGGTCTGCAGGCGTCACGTTGCATTTGCAGAGCCCCTGATGTACCCAAACAGTACAAACCCCCCACAAGTGACCCCATATTGGAAACTAGACCTCCCAAGGAACTTATCTAGATGTGTTGTGAGAACTTTGAACCCCCAAGTGTTTCACTACAGTTTATAACGCAGAGCCGTGAAAATAAAACATCTTTTTTTTCCCACAAAAATGATTTTTAGCCCCCCAAATTTTTATTTTCCTAAGGATAACAAGAGAACTTGGACCCCAGAAGTTGTTGCTCAATTTGTCCCGAGTACGCTGATAACACATATGTTGGGGTAAACCCCTTTTTGTGCGCACGGGAGAGCTCGGAAGGGAAGGAGCACTGTTTTACTTTTTCAACGCAGAATTGGCTGGAATTGAGATTGGACGCCATGTCGCGCTTGGAGAGCCCCTGATGTGCCTGGACAGTGGAAACTCCCCAATTCTACCTGAAACCCTAACCCAAACACACCCCTAACCCTAATCCCAACGGTAACCCAAACCACACCCCTAGCCCTGACACACCCATAATTCTAATCCCAACCCTAATCCAAACCGTAAATGTAATCCAAACCCTAACCCTAACTTTAGCCCCAACCCTAACCCTAACTTTACCTCCAACCCTAGCCCTAACCCTAACCCTAACCCTACCCCTAACCCTAAACGTGACTGAAATACGTGGCACTGAAATACGTGGCACTGAAATACGTGGCACTGAAATACGTGGCACTGAAATACGTGGCACTGAAATATGTGGCACTGAAATATGTGATACGTGGCACTTAAATACGTGGCACTGAAACACGTGGCACTGAAATACGTGATACGTGGCACTGAAATACGTGGCACTGAAACACGTGGCACTGAAATACGTGGCACTGAAATACGTGGCACTGAAATACGTGGCACTGAAATACGTGGCACTTAAATACGTGGCACTTAAATACGTGGCACTATGACTGTCAGAAAATGTTCATTAAATGGTTAGGGGTGAGGTTAGGGGTAGAGCTAGGGTTAGGGTTTGGATCCCTTTATCACCTTGATGGTGGTGGGTGGCTTTTCAGTGTGTTTTCTGTTTTTTTTCGATAAAAACGCATGCGTTTTTAACGCAAACAAACGCATGTGCTTAAAAACGCAAGAAAATACTGCAGGTTGTATTTCTGAAAATGAACGCATGCAGAAAAAAAACGCATGCGTTTGAAAACGCGACCAAACGTGTACAAAAAAACGCATGCGTTTTCAATGTTAAATATAGGGAAAAAACGCATGCGTTTTTTTGTGCAAAAAACGCTGCAGACAAAAACGCAAGTGTGAAACCAGCGACGCTTTTTATAGCAAAAAAGTTTTTGCGTCTCCACATTTTGAGACCTATAATTTTTCCACATTTTGCTCCACAGAGTCATTTGAGGTCTTGTTTTTTGCGGGACGAGTTGACGTTTTTATTGGTAACATTTTCGGACATGTGACCATTTTTGATCACTTTTTATTCCGATTTTTGTGAGGCAGAATGACCAAAAACCTGCTATTCATGAATTTCTTTTGGGAGAGGCGTTTATACCGTTCCGCGTTTGGTAAAATTGATAAAGCAGTTTTATTCGACGGGTCAGTACGATTACAGCGATACCTCATTTATATCATTTTTTTATGTTTTGGCGCTTTTATACGATAAAAACTATTTTATAGAAAAAATAATTATTTTGGTATCGCTTTATTCTCAGGACTATAACTTTTTTATTTTTTTGCTGATGAGGCTGTATGGCAGCTTGTTTTTTGCGGGACAAGATGACGTTTTCAGCGGTACCATGGATATTTATATCAGTCTTTTTGATCGCGTGTTATTCCACTTTTTGTTCGGCGGTATGGTAATAAAGCGTTGTTTTTTGCCTCGTTTTTTTTTTTTTTTTCTTACGGTGTTTACTGAAGGGGTTAACTAGTGGGGCAGTTTTATAGGTTGGGTCGTTACGGACGCGGCGATACTAAATATGTATACTTTTATTGTTTCGTTTTTTTTATTTAGATAAAGAAATGTATTTATGGGAATAATATATATATTTTTTTTATTATTTATTTAGGAATTTTTTTTTTTTTTTTTTTACACGTGGAAATTTTTTTTTTTAACTTTTTTACTTTGTCCCAGGGGGGGACATTACAGATCGATGATCTGATAGTGTGCACAGCACTCTGTCAATGATAAGAGATAAGAGATCACCGATCTCACTTACATCGGTGCAGGCTTACCAGCGTCTGCTCTGAGCAGGCACTCGGTAAGCCACCTCCTTCCCTGCAGGACCCGGATGCCGCGGCCATCTTGGATCCGGGACCTGCAGCCAGGAAGGAGGTAGGAGACCCTCTCAGCAACGCGATCACATCGCGTTGCTCCGGGGGTCTCAGGGAAGCCCGCAGGGAGCCCCCTCCCTGCGCGATGCTTCCCTATACCGCCGGTACACTGCGATCATGTTTGATCGCGGTGTGCCGGGGGTTAATGTGCCGGGGGCGGTCCGTGACCGCTCCTGGCACATAGTGCCGGATGTCAGCTGCGATAGGCAGCTGACACCCGGCCGCGATCGGCCGCGCTCCCCCCGTGAGCGCGGCCGATCGCGTATGACGTACTATCCCGTCACCCGGAATTAAGTCCCAGGTCACCTTGACGGGATAGTACGTCATACGGGATTAAGGGGTTAAACAGGCCATACAGTCTGCACCAGCTCTTTGAATCCCAAATCCTGATATCATCTGAGGACATCCAGTTCTCTTAATGGCTCCACACGACATAATTGCTATTGTTGGAACCTAAACATCTGTTGGTGCAGCATCATATGAGACTCCAATGTTCGCTCTTGGTTCCGGATAATGTCACTCTTGTCCGCTGCAGCATCTTCAAACTGTCCACGCTGCTTCCTCTTTCCAGGGGGGATGTGGATGATGATACTGATGCTCTCGGAGATGATGCCTCTACACACTCAGAGGATCATGACTGTCTCAAACAAATGCAGGAAGAAGCAGCCTCCAAGAAAAACGTGTCTGAAGACCCACTCCCACATGCTGACCTGACGTTCTTCACTGATGGTTCCAGATTTGCAGATGAAACAGGAAGGTTCCATACGGGATATGCCATGGTTACACATGACCAGGTCATCTCAGCTGGATCCCTACCACCGCACGTCTGCACAAGAAGCGGAACTTAAAGCTTTGACGTTGGCTTGTCAGGAAGCGACGGAGAAGGTGGTCAACATCTACACGGATTCAAGATACGCTTTTGGAGTGGCTCATGACTTCAGCAGTATCTGGGCAGCCAGAGGATACCTAACGTCCAGTGGAACTCATCTAAAACATGCTGCTACCATGCAAGAACTTGTGGTCACTCTGGATCTACCTTCAAAGGTTGCAGTGATCAAGATCAAAGCTCACTGGAGACTGGATTCTCCAGAAGCAAAGGGGAACTTCTTTGCTGACAAAACAGCAAAAACCTATGCTGTGGATCCATTTAGGAAAGAGAAAGCAGCGGTGTACGTGTCACAAGACACTGAAGAAGGGACTAAAGCCTCTCTTATAAGGATTATCCATCTACATCAAGACAAGACATCAGATGATGAAAAGAAGTCATGGCAAGAAGGAGGAGCTAAAAAAGGATGAAGATGGAGTCTGGAGGGTGAACACAAAGGTCTACCCTGTAATCTGTACCCCTCAGTGACAGAATGGGCTCACGGTATCACCCACAGAGGCAAGAATCGGATGAATGACCTGATTTGGAAGATTTATATGGCACCTGGGATCTCTACTGTCACCCAAAATTATTTCAAGTCCTGCCTTGTGTGTGCAGCATGCAATCCAGCACCGCCTCAGAAAGTTACTCAGAAACATTTGGCTAAACCACTTTATCTCTTTCAGATTGACCACATTCGAATGCCAAAAGTAGGGAAGTACGAGTATGTACTGGTAGTGACTGACATGTTCTCAGGATAGCCCGAAGCCTATCCAGTAACCAACATGACTGCCAGAGTGACTGTTAAGAGACTGATGACTGAAGTAGTCTGCAGATATGGGATCCCAGAGGTAATTGAGAGTGACCAAGTACCTGCGTTCACTGCAGCACTGACTAAGGAACTATGGACATTAGTGGGAGCTGATTTGGGTTTACATACTCCGTATCACCCCCAGAGCAGTGGGAAAGTAGAAACACTGAATGGCACCTTCAAAAATAAATTACTGAAAGCAAGTCAGGAGGTCAGACTTGGACAGACATTTTGCACGTTGCCTTATACTCAGTCAGAAACACTCCAAGGGGTTCCACTAAACTCACACCATTCGAGATTCTTTTTGGGGGGCCTCCAAGATTGGGTCAATATTTTCCACAACAGCTAGCCTTGGGAAGTGATACTCTTGTAAATTATGTAATTGTTGCTACTAAAGAACTGTCAATAACACATGTACAAGTTTTATCATCCATTCCAGGTCCAGATTCCAGTGACGGTACCCATACTTTCTAACCTGGTGGTACCCATACTTTCTAACCTGGTGACTACATGCTGGTAAAGAAGTTCATCAGAAAAGACATTCCTGGAGTCGAGATTTAAGGGTCCCTACTAAGTGCTCCTGACTACTCCTACTTCAGTCAGGATTGCTGAGCGCCTCCTGGATCCATCTCTCACATTATAAAGTTGTTAGACAGTTAGGGACAGGGTAGGATCTGACCTGCTTGTCAAAGTCCAGCTACAAAGGGAGGTTTTCCACAAGGGAAAACTTGTCTCAAACTGGTGAAAACTCCAATTTCCCCTCCCGGGCAAGACGGTCAGATCTAGGATGTGTATTTCAGGGTGAGTCACATGTGTATTTTATGTAACCATGGAGATAGGAGATTGGAGAGTAATAGATCCAGCAGGTAGGGAAGCCCCGAGGACATGGGTAACGCGCTCCGATATACCTCCTCGGTATACCCATAATTGGTCACACATTCTCTGGTGTCTATAACATCCATATTGTCATGAAGCTTCTGATGTCATAATAACACTTAACATCGGTGGGTTAGGGAACCACGGTGGGATCAAGATAAAAGAAAAGGTTAATAAAGTATTTAGGGGGGACTGTTGAGGAGAGCCATAAGATCAAATACTTAATTAACCTCAACACATAAGGTAATTGAGAGAAGCAACCTATAACATGTATTGTTTAACCTTACATAAGTTTTCCTCAGACAAAGTGAGACACTGAAGATGGCTGCCATCTCCTGTAGCAGAGCCGTGTGCTCTGGTATCCAAGATGAACAATGAAGACACTAAAGATGGCTGCCATTTCCTGTATCACCATGCTGTGTGCTCTGGTATCCAAGATGACGCCCACCCTGATGACCTCATGGATCCACCCATGGACTTGCTCATGCCCAACCCACTAACCAATGAAATACATCCGATCACTCCCATTTTAGAGCTAACCGAGCCCCCTTACAGGAGATATATAACATTGTGTTTTCACTAATAAAATCCCTTCTTGGAGCTGAGCCACACATTGATCAAGGAGAGTTACAGCTGACTGTGTCTGGTGTATTTCTTTAGTGCACATGATCAATATCTATTAGGCCAGGAGTAGGCAACTAGAGAATTGAACATTATATTAATTGTTCAACCCTAATAAGTGGAGAAAGAAGGATATTTTTCTCCTATAGGAATTGTCATTAAATATTATTTAGGTTGTTAGACTGGCTCTGTAGTATGTAAAGGTTTCTAAATGACGGTGACTATTTAAGAATTTTCTGGAATAATGGATTCATGTTTTCATTCAATTATGATGTTCAAGAATGAAAGAGTCAAACTAAAGAAGCAGTGCTACTTTATTTTTATATATTAAATGTGTGTGTATATGTGCATATAATACATTTTCCTACTGCTGTGCTCTCTGATGTATAGCGCCATTCTCCTCTGCTTTTTGGTGTAAGCCAGAAGTCTTTCACAATGTAAGCCCATGGACCCTCATTAGACTTACTTTGTTAAAGTCACTTCAGAACAGTTTGCAGTGACATCACTGAGAAGCCATGAAGAATGGCGCTGGACACCAGAGAAAGCAGTGCTAGGTGAATATATTAAAGAATCACTCCTCCCATTAAAGTTTTTAGCCTCTTAATATATTGCAACCATCATAATATTTAACACTGTGTACTTACAATTGCTCATGTTGCCCTTCTACCCAGCTAATTCTTCTCTTTTCTCTGCTCTGTGTAGAAACAGGAAGTCTCTTGTCCCTGCAGAAATCATTCCCCTCGTTAACTCCACAACAAGATCATTATTATTAGGCATTCACGTAGGACTAGTTTAACAGTTCTATTACCTGTATGCCCATATTAATAGGTCATCTACATCCGGGGGGGTGACATATTTCTTTTAGTCATGTGATGTCTTAGACCTAATGGAAAAGAGAAGAATTAACTGGGTAGGTAGGCAAAATGAGCAATTGTAAGTACATATATACAGTACAGACCAAAAGTTTGGACACACCTTCTCATTTAAAGATTTTTCTGTATTTTCATGACTATGAAAATTGTACATTCACACTGAAGGCATCAAAATTATGAATTAACACGTGGAATTATATACTTAACAAAAAAGTGTGAAATAACTGAAATTATGTCTTATATTCTAGGTTCTTCAAAATAGCCATCTTTTGCTTTGATGACTGCTTTGCACACTCTTGGCATTCTCTTGATGAGCTTCAAGAGGTAGTCACCGGGAATGGTCTTCCAACAATCTTGAAGAAGTTCCCAGAGATGCTTAGCACTTGTTGGTCCTTTTACCTTCACTCTGCGGTTCAGCTCACCCCAAACCATCTCGATTGGGTTCATGTCTGGTGACTGTGGAGGCCAGGTCATCTGGCGTAGCACCCCATCACTCTCCTTCTTGGTCAAATAGCCCTTACACAGCCTGGAGGTGTGTTTGGGGTCATTGTCCTGTTGAAAAATAATTGATGGTCCAACTAAACGCAAACCGGATGGAATAGCATGCTGCTGCAAGATGCTGTGGTAGCCATGCTGGTTCAGTATGCCTTCAATTTTGAAAAACTCCCTAACAGTGTCACAAGCAAAGCACCCCCACACCATCAAACCTCCTCCATGCTTCACGGTGGGAACCAGGCATGAAGAGTCCATCCGTTCACCTTTTCTGCGTCGCACAAAGACACGGTGGTTGGAACCAAAGAGCTCAAATTTGGACTCATCAGACCAAAGCACGGATTTCCACTGGTCCAATGTCCATTCCTTGTGTTATTTAGCCCAAACAAGTCTCTTCTGCTTGTTGCCTGTCCTTAGCAGTGGTTTCCTGGCAGCTATTTTACCATGAAGGCCTGCTGCACAAAGTCTCCTCTTAACAGTTGTTGTAGAGATGTGTCTGCTGCTAGAACTCTGTGTGGCATTGACCTGGTCTCTAATCTGAGCTGCAGTTAACCTGCGATTTCTGAGGCTGGTGACTAGGATAAACTTATCCTCAGAAGCAGAGGTGACTCTTGGTCTTCCTTTCCTGGGCGGTCCTCATGTGAGCCAGTTTCTTTGTAGCGCTTGATTGTTTTTGCAACTGCACTTGAGGTCACTTTCAAAGTTTTCCCAATTTTTCGGACTGACTGACCTTCATTTCTTAAAGTAATGATGGCCACTCGTTTTTCTTTACTTAGCTGCTTTTTTCTTGCCATAATACAAATTCTAACAGTCTATTCAGTAGGACTATCAGCTGTGCATCCACCAGACTTCTGCACAACACAACTGATGGTCCCAACTCCATTTATTATAAGGCAAGAAATCTCACTTATTAAACCTGACAGGGCACACCTGTAAAGTGAAAACCATTCCCGGTGACTACCTCTTGAAACTCATCAAGAGAATGCCAAGAGTGTGCAAAGCAGTCATCAAAGCAAAAGGTAGCTACTTTGAAGAACCTAGAATATAAGACATAATTTCAGTTGGTTCACACTTTTTTGTTAAGTATATAATTCCACATGTGTTAGTTCATAGTTTTGATGCCTTCAGTGTGAATGTACAATTTTCATAGTCATGAAAATACAGAAAAATCTTTAAATGAGAAGGTGTCCAAACTTTTGGTCTGTACTGTATACTGCTCAAAAAAATAAAGGGAACACTATAATCTCACATCCTAGATATCACTGAATGAAACATTCAAGTTGTCAATATTTATTCATTACATAGTGGAATGTGTTGAGAACAATAAAACCTAAAAATTATCAACGTAAGTAACAACTAATATCCCACGGAGGTCTGGAGTTGGAATGATGCTCAAAATCAAAGTGGAAAATGAAGTTACAGGCTGATCCAACTTCAGTGGAAAAGCCTCAAGAAAAGGAAATGATGCTCAGTAGTGTGTGTGACCTCCACGTGCCTGTATGACCTTCCTACAATGCCTGAGCATGCTCCTGATGAGGCGGCGGATGGTCTCCTGAGGGATCTCCTCCCAGACCTAGACTAAAGCATCCGCCAACTCCTGGACAGTCTGTGGTGCAATGTGACGTTGGTGGATAGTGCGAGACATGATGTCCCAGATGTGTTCAATCGGATTCAGGTCTGGGGAACGGGCGGGCCAGTCCATAGCTTCAATGCCTTCATCTTGAAGGAACTGCTGATACACTCCAGCCACATGAGGTCTGGCATTGTCCTGCATTGGGAGGAACCCAGGGCCAACTGCACCAGCATATGGTCTCACAAGGGGTCTGAGGATTTCATCTCGGTACCTAATGGCAGTCAGGCTACCTCTGGCGAGCACATCGAGGGCTGTGTGGCCCTCCGAAGAAATGCCACCCCACACCATTACTGACCCACTGCAAAACCGAACATGCTGAAGGATGTTGTAGGCAGCAGATCACTCTCCACGGCATCTCCAGACTCTGTCTGTCACATGTGCTCAGTGTGAACCTGCTTTCATCTGTGAAGAGCACAGGGCGCCAGCGGCGAATTTGCTAATCCTGGTGCTCTGTCTCAAATGCCAAGCATCCTGCATGGTGTTGGGCTGTGAGCACAACCCCAATCAGTGGACGTCGGTCCCTCAGTCCATCCTCATGGAGTCGGTTTCTAACCGTTTCTTCAGACACATGCACATTTGTGACCTGCTGTAGGTCATTTTTCAGGGCTCTGGCAGTGCTCCTCCTATTCCTCCTTGCACAAAGGCTGAGGTAGCGGTCTTGCTGCTGGGTTGCTGCCCTCATACGGCCCCCTCTACATCTCCTGGTGTACTGGCCTGTCAGTACACCAAGCCAACAAATTAGTTTCAGGAGTCGCAAGTATAAGGACCCTTGATGTTGGGTTGCGAGCTTATCTATTTTGGCCAAAATATTAACCAATACCTCATTTAATGTTTTTATCATATGTATTAATTTTTTCATCTTTTATTGCACTTTTTATCATTTTTTGCAGGATGCAGCTAGGCCCCTTTTTGTTGACTTGGTGTACTGGGGCTTTTGTCTCTGTGGGGTGCATATACTGTATAGTGCTGGGCAGCCCACCTTTTAATATTATGGGCGTCATCAATAGGCTGTTAGCCAGACACTTTGCATCACACATACTTATGTGACTGGCATTCTACTCAAGCCCTATTTGAGTAGATATGGAAAAAGGGACTGTGCAGCAGATATTTACCAAACTTAAAATCACCTTTGACACCCGCACCGCTGCAGAAATCAAAATGAAGTTTTTCGGGTGCAAGCAAAGAACACAGGATAGCATACGGGACTATGCCCTTAATCTGCAAGAGGCACTGTGGCCTATAAACAGGTTGACCCTAACAGCATACAGGACAGGGATAAGATCTTAAAGGAACAGTTCATTGAGGGACCCCTGTCCAGCACCCACAGGACAAAGCTGCGAATCCTGGTCTTGCAAAACCCTGACCTGGACTTTGCACAATTTAAAGACAGGGCAATCCAGGTGCTGCATGAACCTCAGCCCAGCCGCACAGTGCCCTCTAGGAGTCCAGCCCTCACGTACCACTAGGAGGTGGCATCATATCCTCAGGTCCCCGCTGAGGCCGACTCACAGATCCTGGATGATGACCCCTCCACAGGACTGCGCCTCCATGTCCAGGAACTGACTAAAAGCGTAGCTGCACAAGCCCGAACTGTGCAGTCCCTACAGGAATCCCCAAACAAGATCAAGCTAGCTTCCAGACCGGAGGACGTCCCTTGGCGACAACAGAAGAGGATCCCGCTGACCAGAGGAAGAGACGACGACAGGCAGGACATATTACAAGGTACTGTCATTTAAACGAGCGACCCCTGGGACAGAGGGCCAACACCCAGGAATAGGAGGACAAGGCCTACAAAACTGGTGAGCCAAGTACGTCGGAGGACGACCAGTCCTCCCTATTGTGATCGACGGCATCCCGATGAACGCTTTGTTGGACACTGGTTCTCAGATGACGACTATGCCTTACATTCTCTATAAATGTTGTTGGGCTGACACAGACATTACCCGTGGCCCTGATAGTGATTTGATAATAGTTGTCAGTAATCGTCAGCCTTCACCAAGGTGGGGTACAAGGAGGTCACCATTAAGGTGGGGCGGGTAGAATTGAAGGCCCAAGGAATGGTGTTTGTTGATATTGACCGACGTGAATGTAACCCTATGGTGACCACTGGTACTAATGTCATTGAAAATTGTCTTGCCGAGATTATTGTCTTGTTATTACAACAGGTGGCCGAAACTGCTGGTTCCAGTGAGAAGAGAGTCCTGCAAAAAGAAATCAGAGCCCTGGTGCAGAGACAACAGGTAGAACTGTCTGGTGGAGAAATTGGACGTGTCACAGTGAGTGATCTGATCCCCATTTCAATACCCCCAGGAGTAAAATGTTAATATGCTGTCGGGCAGCAATAGGTCTCAGAGGTAAAGACTACCAGGCCCTGGTAGAACCTGTGTATTCAGATAGTAGGCCCACAATCCTAACAGCCAGAGGGGTGGTTGAAGTCCGCAAGGGGAGGGTACCAGTACGTGTTCTTAACTGTGGAGAGAAGGAGGTTCACTTAACCAGATATGCCACACTTGCCAACCAGGCGGAGGACAATGGCTCTGCAGGACAAATGGAGGTTTGGTGTCAGAAATTACACATGGGCACTGACTCAACCCCATCACACCAGAAACATGGTGCTCACCAGGTGGTCCATGAGTATGAGCGGGTATTCAGCAAACACCCACTAGATTTTGGGCAGGTAAAAGGGGTTCAACATCATATCCCCACGGGATGTCATCCACCCATTAAGGAGAGGTACCGGCCAGTACCACCAGCTCACTACCAGTGTGCCAAAAGTATGTTACGAGAGATGAAGGAGGCTGGGGTAATCAGAGATAGTTGTTGCCCCTGGGCCGCTCCACTAGTGCTCGACAGGAAAAAGAATGGCACAATGTGGATGTGTGTTGATTATAGGCAGATAAACCACATTACACATAAGGATGCATACCCGTTGCCCAGAATTGAAGAGTCATTAGCTGCTTTAAAATCTGCTAACTACTTTTTCACCTTGGATCTCACCAGTGGGTACTGGCAGGTTCCCGTGGCAGAGGCGGCCAAAGAAAAGACGGCCTTCACAACACCGATGGGTCTCTCTAAATTCAACTACATGCCATTCAGACTGTGCTACACACCAGGTACATTTCAGGGGATGATGAAGTGCTGTCTCGGGCACAAGAATTTCGAAACCGTCTTGTTGTACCTGGACGATATCATCGTCTTCTCTAAGACATATGAAGACCACCTGAAGCACCTGGCCGAGGTGTTCGAAGCTCTGTCCAACTTTGACCTGAAGGTAAAACCATCCAAATGCCATCTGTTAAAGCCCAAAGTGCGGTACTTGGGCCATGTGGTAAGCGCCGAAGGAGTGGCACCAGACCCTGACAAGGTCACTGTGATCAGGGACTGGCCGAAGCCCAAGAACATCCATGAAGTCCGGCAATTCTTCAGGTGGGTAGGCTACTACACAAGATTTGTCAAAAACTTCACTAAGATAGCCACACCACTGCAAGACCTGTTAGTGGGTCAATCCAAGAAAACCAAGGGTAAGAATACCCTGTTTGACTGGAACGACAGGCTGGAGGGATTCTTCACTTGGTTGAAGTTGGCTCTCACAGGAGATGAGGTACTGGCCTACCCTGAATAAGACCAACCGTTTGTGCTGTACACGTACGCCAGCAACGTGGGACTGGGAGCAGTGTTGTCCCAGGTGCAGACAGGCAAAGAAAGAGTAATTCCCTCCGCCAGCAGGAAGCTTCATCCCACTGAAAGGAACAATGAAAACTGCAGTTCCTTCAAGCTGGAGTTCCTCGCCATAGTCTGGGTGGTAACAGAGCGCCTCAAACACTACCTGGCCTCAGCAAGATTCACAGTTTTCATGGACAACAACCTGATGACACACCTGGAGACGGCAAAACTAGGTGCCTTGGAGCAGCGATAGATGGCCCGGTTGTCCAATTATCAATTGCCGATGCGCTGTCCAGGATGCCCAACTTACCAGAGGCGGAAGAAGATCCAGAAGCACTTGAAGAGATAGTTACCAGCCTTCCATCGCCCCGGAGCGACTCAGTATTCCAATTATGTGAGGAACAAGCGCAACAACAAGCAAGAAGCCACGCTTAACCCTTTGCCCCACCATGGATGGGCAGAGACGCAGGACAGTGACCCCGTGGTCAGTCTGGTCAAATTGCTAGTCCAGATGATCCACAAGAGACTCAACAGCTGTGGAAGGAGAAGGGCAAATTGTTTATCTATGATGGTAAGCTGTGCCTCAGGAATATTGATCCACGCACCCACGAGTTGGTCTGGCAGATAGTGGTCCCGAGACAAGATGCGCCAATGGTTCTGGAAGCATACCACGATGGAGCAGGACACTTTGAATGGAAGAAGTTAGAGATGCTACTCCATGGAAGGTTCTACTGGATTGTCATGAGAAAAGCCATTGAAGAGCGGTGCCAAGAGTGTGGCCCACGCAACCTGTGCAGAAAGGACTGTGACAGCCAGAGGGCTCCCCTACAGCCCATAGTCACCAAACAGCCACTTGAACTGGTGGCCTTAGGCCACGTGAAGCTAACTCCAAGCTGGTCAGGCTATGTCTATGCTTTGACCATTGTGGACCATTACTCCAGATTCCTGGTAGTAGTACCTGTCAAGAACCAGACAGCGAAGATGGCAGCCAAAGCCTTCCAACAACACTTTTGTCGACCACACGGATACCCTGAGAAGGTACTAACCGACCAAGGCCCAGCCTTTGCAGCAGAAGTGTTTCAAGAGTTCTGCAACCTGTACGGATGCAAGAAGATAAGGACAACCCCATGTCACCCAAAAACCAATGGTATGTGTGAAAAGATGAATCAAATAGTAATTGACTTACTGAAAACCTTGCCTTTGCATGAAAGAAACTTATGGCCAGAGAAGTTGCCAGACTTGGTAGATCTATACAATCACATCCCAGTGAATTCCACCAACTGCACTCCAGCCTACCTGATGAGATGAAGATCTAGCAAATTACCTGTTGATCTAGACATGGGAGTCCTAGTGCAGCGCCCCAGAGACCTGGTCGTTGCAGTAACATCGCTCCGCCACTAAGGGGAGTGATGGTACGTCTGATGGCACCAAAAGAGTTCACCTGACCAGGTATAACAGGCACCAATACACTTCACCGTCTGGCCTCCAGGGGGAGCTAAGGGCACTATGCATTAGGCCACTCCTCACAATCTGGTAAAACTGGGGGTTGGATAGAAAGTGAGAGAGAAGCTGACTGGGTTTTGCCCAGGCAACACCTGGTGAGAGAAGGGGTTGCTTGAGAGGATTCAGGGGGGTCCCTGTCAGGGGTGGGATCCTGACAGAGGCCAAGCGAACAGAACAGAACGTTACGGAACTGCGCCTGCACTGATTTGCGGCGGTATCTTAAGAAAGGACAAGAAGCGAGGGTTATTGTGAAGCAGTGAGAAACGAGATCGCAGCAAAAAAGGATATAACACCAGTAGGAGTCGTGCCCCGAGATCAGCAACATCCTACTGAGGCGCGTCGCCGGTGGCCGGAACGCCGAGGAAGTATTGGGCTCCAAGCATTACTTCAAACAGCGGCAGGACAGTTAATTATAGGTTGGCTGTCTCACCTAAATCACCTAAGCAGACATAGGGGGCAATTGTGGGAGAGGGGCGACACTAGGGTCCCGGAAGAACTCCAGGCCTACCCGTCATACGAGTGTGTCCTAGCCATATCATCTGGGGGACGGAGAAGAACATCAGAACAGACACAACAGTTATGAAGACTATCCCGTGGTGCTCAGCAGGGAAGTACTACAACACACAGGCGCTATAAGGGAGGCACTGATTTCCACCTGTGAAGGGAACTCTGGAGGTGCCTTCGGACCGGCCGGTCTCAGCCAGCCCTGTTAGCAGTGCTCCGGATTGCGGATCCTGAAGCCTACAGTAAAGAGGTAAAGAGACTGCAACCCTGTGTCCTCGTTATTTCCTCGCACCACGCACCACTACCTTTAATTGGACGCCCCTTAGCAGGGTCACGGACCGGGTCAGGCCACCGTGACAACCCCAAGACTGGGAGGCTCGGTACTGAGTGCCCCACGGCCCTGCGTCTGGGGGCGCTCCACTAACACCAGAAACTACCTCACCAGATGCAGATTGGGATAATGAGCGACAATAGAAATACTGCTAAGTACAAGAGTGTGTAAAGAGAAGCTTGTCCCAAGCAAGACAAAAACAAGAGAGAAACTACAATCAACATGCCCCTGCAGTTTACTTGTCACCAGGTGAACAAGTGCTAAAGCCTAAGAGAAGAATGCATAAACTTGGCGACCAGTGGGAAGCAGAACCGTATACCATTTTACCATCAAACTTTGACAAAACGAAAGTATGCCTTATAAGCAAAGATGGAGGAGAAACTTCAACTGCGGTATCCAGAGATCACCTTAAAGTATGCCCTGATAAACTGAGAGACAAGGAAAAAGACCCCAGTACTTCTCAATCTACAGAAGAAAAAGAAAAGAAAATCCATACTGTTCTTGGATTTTTTCCCTGTCTTGGACTCAAGTACATCAAACCATTGTGATACCTGTTTTGACTTTACCCCAGTTGGAAATACCAGAGGAAAATGTGACTCAGAACTGTACTGAAACAGAAGAGACTTTACACCTGTGGGCTCAAGCAGCAAACGTCACCCCAGCAGTGGAACCAGAGAATCCACCCTCTGCTATCGGTGAATCTGTCAGACCCATGGTGAATCTAAGAAGTCTCAGACAATTACCAAGTTTACCTACACAATGCAGGCCTACAAGTAGTACAGACACTAGAGGGTACACAATAACAACAGCAAAAATGTTAGACCAGGAACTACGTAGGTCTACTCGTAGCACCAAAGGTCAAATCTGTAATAATTATAGGGGATAACTCAGGAGACTCTTTGCGTGGAACAAGACAACTACAGAACACAGTTTTATAAGTGGTAAAGTCTATATTATCACACGGTGATTCAAACAGGTGCAGAGAGAAACTCAAGTCCACAACACTTGGTGCAAATAATAAACGCAGGTTAGCAGTCTATAGGAAACTTCAGAGGAAAATGCAATCAAGCAGAAAGTCTATGAAGCACAGTTATTCTTGAGGATACTTGACACGAATAAATCCTTGTCTTAGTCCAGGCACCGATAGATATGCTTATTAGGCAGTTCAAATCATATCTTAGCTCAACCAGGGAGGCCTGGTTAATAGTCTCAGGTTATTGCAAAGCAGCAACAGCTTACATGACCAGCAAATGCAGATGGAAGTAAACACGAACAGCAGATGAAGGAGGATTACTGGAAACTTGTGTATGCAGCAGGAACTCAGAGCAGAGTAGCAGGATCACCACACAGGTTCACAGGAGCAGGTGTATAGCCAGGGAGTAATCAGAGGTCAGGAGCTGGATGCAAGGCAGAATACTCTAGCACAGACTGAAGGCTGGGGTGGAGTTTTATAGCAGGAGACACAGTGCACATGAGACCAAAGACGCCATCTTGGAAAAGGGCAGTAATGAACAAAAGGTAAAAAATGTTCAGAGTCCTGACATTACTCCCTCCTTAGAAGCGGCCTCAGGACGATCCTGGACCTGGTTTCCCAGGGAATCTCTGATGAAAATGAGAAATCTTCTGTTGGGCATTGATGTTTTCCACAGGTTCCCAAGAGTCTTCCTCCAGATTCTGTCTCATCGCAGTCAGCCTTTCCTCCACTGCCGGAACCAGAGAATTAATTGGAGACCTAGGTAAAATACACGGATGATAACCCAGATTGGCAAAGAAAGGTGTAAATTTAGTGGAGGCGCTCTGAGAATTATTATATGAAAATTCGGCTAACGGCATCAACTCCAACCAATCATCCTGGAGATGGCTGACATAACATCTTAGATATTGTTCCAGCCTCTGGTTGGTACGCTCAGTCTGACCATTTGTCTGGGGATGGTAAGCAGAAGAGAGACAGACATTAATATTGAGTGCAGAGCAAAACCCCTTCCAGAATCTTGAAGTGAACTGTACTCCACGGTCAGAGATGACCTCATCCGGAACCCCGTGCAACCGAAAGACATTCTGTATAACCAAAATGAGCAGCTTTAGTCAGGCGATCAACTACCAACATGATTGTATTCATGCCCCCCGATGTAGGCAGCTCCACAATAAAGTCCATTGATATAGACCCCCAAGGGCGGGACGGAACAGGTAATGGTTGTAGAAGACCCGTAGGTGCCACATGAGGAGTCTTGTAACGGGCACATACCTCGCAAGAGAGAACATAGTCCTTGGTATCCTTCAGGCAAGTTGGCCACTGTTATGCTGTAAAAATCAGGCTGCACTCAGATGTCACCCGAGTGCAGTCCTATTTCAGTGTGACAATTCAAAGAGGGAAAACGGAGAGTGGACCCTCTAGACCGCGACGACGAACCCCTCACGGACGAGCTTAGACCGCCCCCTATACAGGGAGAGTTAGGGGCAGGCCCGTGAGGGACTATCGCCACGGAAGCTGGAGGACCAGGACGGGAGAATACCAAGAAGAGGCGGAGATAGTAGGACCACAGGATAGGTGAGTACTGCAGAGACACAGGACTGGTGGGTAAATTGCAGCAGTGCAGGGTCTGGCGGAGGAACTGAGGAAACGCAGAGGCTAGCAGGATACAGGAAAGACAGGATAAACCCAAAATCAGAGGGAAAAACGAACTTCACAGAGACTAAGAGCGGCCAGGAACACCTGAAGGAACAAATGATAACCAGGCACAGAGGGACGGCAGGAAGCAGTTTAAATACCTAAAGGCAGGGTAGCACTTCCAGGTAACAGACCTCCAGAACCATAGAGAGGACAATAAGGAGGAACGACTTCCGTGTACTAATCCTCCAGAACCATAGAGGAGACGAAGAGGAGGACCGACAGAAGATCAGAAGTGCACACGCGCAGCACTGAACCTGGTATGCACGCGCGCACGAGAAGCAGAGGCCGGAAGCGAGCGCGGAGGGAGAGACGCTGACTGGGGAGGCGGCAGCAGCGGTATGATAGTACTCCCATCTTTACATCCCTCCTTCCTCTTTAGGCCAGAAAGAAATTTAGCTAAAATTCGAGGATCCTGAATATTCTCCCGAGGCTCCCAGGATCTCTCATCAGGACCGAAACCCTTCCAGTCGACCAAAAACAAAGTTCTACCTCTAATTTTTTTCATGGCCAAAATATCCTTAACCTCAAAAACATTGTCTGTGGAAACAGGCGAAGGTGAAGAAAGAGTCGAGGCATGAAACCGATTAAACACTACAGGCTTAAGGAGAGATACATGAAAGGAATTAGGGATACGAAGAGAGGCAGGTAACTTAAGTTTGTAAGAAACGTTGTTAATACATGCCAAAACCTCAAAAGGACCAATATAACGGGGACCCAGTTTATGTGAAGGGATTTTAAGGCGAATAAATCTAGAAGAAAGCCAGACCGTATCCCCAGGATGGAACACAGGAGAATCGAGACGCCTTTTATCTGCATGCCTCTTCATCCTATGCTGAGCTAGTTCGAGAGCAGACGTGGTCTCCTGCCAAACCCTGGAGAATTCTCTAGACAGAAGATCTGCCGCCGGCACAGTAGAGACAGGAGGAACTGGTAGAGGAAGACCAGGGTGTTGTCCGTAGACGACAAAAAATGGAGATTTGGTAGAAGCTTCGCTGGTGTGGTTATTATAAGAAAACTCGGCCCATGGTAGTAAGTCTGACCAATCATTTTGATGAGCGTTGGAGAAATGCCGGAGATAAGCAACCAGGATCTGATTGGTACTCTCCACTTGGCCGTTGGACTGTGGATGATAGGCCGAAGAAAAATTAAGCGAAATGTTCAGTGACTTACAGAGAGATCTCCAGAAATGAGCAGTGAACTGAACTCCCCGGTCAGAAACAATGTGCTGTGGAAGACCATGAATGCGAAAAATATGTTGAAGAAAAATCTTTGCCAGTTCAGGAGCTGAAGGCAGACCAGGAAGAGCAATGAAATGTGCCATTTTAGAAAAACGGTCCACAACTACGAGGATGACGGTACAACCACAGGAACGAGGCAGATCAGTTAAGAAATCCAGTGCAATATGTTGCCACGGAGCAGTAGGCACTGGAAGAGGAAGAAGAAGCCCGGAAGGAAGCCGCCTGGGTACTTTGTTCTTGGCACAGGAAGGACAAGAGACCACAAAAGCTTGGACATCCTTCAAAAGAGTCGGCCACCAGTAGTAACGAGATATTAGATCAAGAGTTTTCTTGAAACCGACATGTCCCGCTAGCTTGGAAGCATGTCCCCAGAGTAACACACGTCTCCTGTTCATCTCAGAAACGAAAGTCTTACCCAGAGGTAAAGAGGTCATAGATACTGGAGCAAGTGTGATGATTCTAGCGGGGTCAATGATGTGCGAGGATTCCTCCTCAGTGTCCACCGACAAGAAGGACCTGGATAGAGCGTCAGCTTTGAAGTTCTTTTCTCCAGGCAGGAAGCGAAGTTCAAAGTCAAATCGGGCAAAGTACAAGGCCCACCTGGCCTGTCGTGGATTCAGTCGGTGCGCTGAACGGATGTATGCCAAATTCTTATGATCCTTAAAGATGACAAAGGGATGTAAGGCTCCTTCCAACATATATCTCCACTCCTCTAAGGCCAATTTAATGGCCAAAAGTTCTCTGTCGCCAATGGAATAATTTCTTTCAGAAGAAGAGAAACTCTTGGAGAAGAAACCACAGGGCACAAGACGACAAGTAGAAGACTTCTGAGAAAGCACAGCTCTGGCACCGACAGCAGAGGCGTCAACCTCTAGGAAGAAGGGTTTATTAGCTTCAGGGCGATGGAGTAAAGGAGCGGAGGCGAATGCTTCTTTGAGAGAATGAAAAGTCTTTTCAGCCTCTGCTGGCCAAAGACGAGGATTGGCACCCTTCTTTATCAAAGAGGAGATGGAAGCCGACAAGGAGGAGAAATGAGGAATAAATTGGCAATAGTAATTTGCGAATCCTAGAAAGCGCTGAATCGCCTTAACCCCAAGCGGACGTGGCCAGTTGACTACGGCAGAAACTTTAGCCGGATCCATACAAAGACCAGAATCAGAGATGATGAAGCCCAGGAATGGCAGGGACGACTGTTCGAAGGCACACTTCTCAAGTTTAGCATACAGACGATTCTCCCTCAGACGGAGAAGAACTTGCCGCACATGTCTCCTATGAGAAAGCAGATCCGGTGAAAACACAAGGATGTCATCCAAGTACACCACTACACAGGTGTAAAGTAGGTCCCGAAAAACATTATTCACCAACTCTTGAAAAACTGCAGGAGCATTACATAAGCCGAAAGGCATCACCAAATACTCATAATGACCGTCTCTGGTGTTAAACGCAGTCTTCTATTCGTCTCCCGAACGAATTCGGATCAAGTTGTAAGCTCCTCTGAGATCCAGTTTAGTGAAGACTCGTGCTCCACGCAGACGATCAAAAAGTTCTGGGATGAGAGGAAGTGGATACTTGTTTTTAATGGTGATGTTATTGAGGCCACGGTAATCAATGCAGGGACGAAGGGAACCGTCCTTCTTCTTGACGAAGAAAAAAACAGCGCCTGCAGGTGAGGAGCATTTCCATATAAAGCCTCTGGCCAGATTCTCTTGAACGTATTCAGACATGGCTAGAGTCTCGGAGGGTGACAGAGGATAAATATGACCTCTAGGAGGAGTAGAGCCGGATACAAGATCTATCGGACAGTCGTATGGGCGATACGGAGGTAAGACCTCTGCTTCCTTTTTGTTGAAAACGTCCGAAAAAGAGTGATAAGCTGCGGGTAGATTCGCTAGTTCCGGAGCCGAGGGAGAGAGACTAGCAGGCTTGACGGGAAGCGGGCATCTGTTTTGTCAAAACTGTCCCCAGGATAGGACGTCCCCAGTACGCCAATTCAGAGTAGGTTCATGGTTTCTTAGCCAGGGGAATCCTAAAAGAAATGCATGGGATAAAGACGGTAAAACATAAAATGCCAACTTTTCTCGATGTAAAGCTCCAATTTGAATCTCAATCTCCTCTGTGACAGAAGAAACGACCTCCCACAAAGGCTGACCGTCGACAGAAGCTATTTGCCTAGGAACCTCCAAGGATCTGACAGTAATCCCAAGCCTCTCGACCAGCTCAAGTTGAACAAAATTCCCAGCCGCACCAGAATCTACATAAGCCTCAAGAGAGAAGCGACTGGAACCCATGTGTAAAATGACAGGCAAAATCAAAGGTGGAGAGGAATCATGGCTACCTAGGGAGGCCTCTCTTACCTGACCTAGGCGGAGGCGTTTCCCGGCTTCTGGGGACAAGAACGCAGAAGATGGGAAGCGCTGCCACAATAAAAGCATAAGCCCTGTGCATGTCTCTCTTTTTGGCGTTGTTCGGCAGGCTTGAGGCGATCAACCTGCATAGGCTCAGAGGAAGAAGAGGAAGAAGCTGCAGTGGTTTGGGAAAGAGAAGTACCATGTGTAACGGAGGATAAACGAGGAGGTCTCCTCTCTCTGACAACCTCACGAGAACGCTCCTGGAACCGCAAATCAATGCGAGTCGCCAAAGAGATAAGGTCATCTAAAGCAGAAGGAGTATCCCGCCCTGCCAGCTCATCCTTAATACGGGAAGACAAACCTCGCCAAAATGCTCCCACCAAAGCCTCATTATTCCAACCTAAATCAGAGGGCAGCGTCCGGAAACGGATGGCATATTGAGCTACAGAAAGGGTCCCCTGACTAAGGTTGAAAAGAGACTCAGTAGTCGATATCAGACGACCAGGTTCATCAAACACCTTGCGGAAGGTGTCTAAAAAGAGAGCAAGTTGAGAAACCACAGGATCATCTCGCTCCCAAAGAGGGATCACCCAAGCCAAAGCCTCGCCCTCCAAATGGGACACCACAAAAGCCACCTTAGCACGGTCAGTTGGGTACAGTAGCGGGGATAATTCAAAGTGTAGTTGACACTGGTTGAGAAACCCGCGACATAATTTAGGATCCCCACCATACCGAGGTGGCCTGGCAAGACGGGGCGAGGGCTGTGGAGCAGACGCCTGTACAGGAGCAGAAGCGGCAGTCTGAAGAGAGAGAAGTCGATTATCGACAGAGGCCATAAAATTCAAAATATGGGACTGAGTGTCCCGTTGTTGACTTAACTCTTGCTGAAGAGACACCAACTGAGTAGCGTTACCAGGGTCGGTAGACTGTAACGTCGCGAGACGAGACTCCATGTTCTTGAGAAAGGACATGATTCTAGTCTGGTTCTCCCGCAAAAAAAGTAACTCCTTTTGAGTGGCAGCGACACCAGCGGGGTCCATGGCCTGGTTATACTGTTATGCTGTAAAAATCAGGCTGCACTCAGATGTCACCCGAGTGCAGTCCTATTTCAGTGTGACAATTCAAAGAGGGAAAACGGAGAGTGGACCCTCTAGACCACGACGACGAACCCCTCACGGACGAGCTGACCAGATAGACTGCCCCCTATACAGGGAGAGTTAGGGGCAGGCCCGTGAGGGACTATCGCCACGGAAGCTGGAGGACCAGGACGGGAGAAGACCAAGAAGAGGCGGAGATAGTAGGACCACAGGATAGGTGAGTACTGCAGAGACACAGGACTGGTGGGTAAACTGCAGCAGTGCAGGGTCTGGCGGAGGAACTGAAGAAAAACAGAGGCTAGCAGGATACAGGAAAGACAGGATGAACCCAAAGTCAGAGGGAAAAATGAACTTCACAGAGACTAAGAGCGGCCAGGAACACCTGAAGGAACAAATGATAACCAGGCACAGAGGGACGGCAGGAAGCAGTTTAAATACCTAAAGGCAGGGTAGCACTTTCAGGTAACAGACCTCCAGAACCATAGAGAGGACAATAAGGAGGAACGACTTCCGTGTACTAATCCTCCAGGACCATAGAGGAGACAAAGAGGAGGACCGACAGAAGATCAGAAGTGCACACGCGCAGTACTGAACCTGGTATGCGTGCGCGCACGAGATGCAGAGGCAGGGAGCGAACGTGGAGGGAGAGACGCTGACTGGGGAGGCGGCAGCAGCGGTATGATAGCCACCAGAAGAATCGGCTCAGGAACTGTTGTGTCTTCTGTACCCCCCTGTGACCAGCCAACTTGGAGTCATGTACCAACTTGACGATCTGCAGACGGACGACATCCGGGATGTAGATACGTCGATCTCTGTACCACATGCCACCCTTAAAGACAAGATTAATATCCACAGGTGGGTTGGCCAGAAATACATCACCTTCATAGGCCTCCCTGCACTCCTGTTGTGAATTTGCTTTTTGCTCCCTCTAGTGGTTACTAGTTTTTTGACTCTGGTTTTTCTGTCATTCCTTTTATCCGCACCTGGGTCGTTAGTTAGGGGTGTTGCTATATCCTGACCTTTGCTGGAAGCTCTAGGGGGCTGGTGTTCTCCCCCCGGACCGTTAGACGGTTCGGGGGTTCTTGAATTTCCAGTGTGGATTTTGACAGGGTTTTTGTTGACCATATAAGTTACCTTTCTTTATTCTGCTATCAGTAAGCGGGCCTCTCTGTGCTAAACCTGATTCATTTCTGTGTTTGTCATTTCCTCTTACCTCACCGTCATTATTTGTGGGGGGCTTCTATCCAGCTTTGGGGTCCCCTTCTCTGGAGGCAAGAAAGGTCTTTGTTTTCCTCTACTAGGGGTAGCTAGATTCTCCGGCTGGCGCGTGTCATCTAGAATCAACGTAGGAATGATCCCCGGCTACTTCTAGTGTTGGCGTTAGGAGTAGATATATGGTCAACCCAGTTACCACTGCCCTATGAGCTGGATTTTTGTATTCTGCAGACTTCCACGTTCCTCTGAGACCCTCGCCATTGGGGTCATAACAGTTTGCCAGGCCAGTATTAAATGTTTAATGCATTGCAGAAGAGGGATTATAAGAAAGAAGATTCTGAGTTTTTTTTTTTTTTTTTTCTTCTTCCCCTTTACCTCAGAGTGGCTATGCTTGCTGCAGACATGAATGTCCAGAACTTGATTACAAGTGTGGACCAGCTGGCTACTCGTGTGCAGGGCATACAAGACTATGTTATCAGAAATCCTAGGTCAGAACCTAAAATACCGATTCCTGAACTGTTTTCCGGAGACAGGTTTAAGTTTAGGAATTTCGTGAATAATTGTAAATTGTTTTTGTCCCTGAGACCCTCAGGATTGGGCTTTTTCGCTGGCGCCAGGAGATCCGGCATTGGCTGATCTTGATGCGTTTTTTCTGGCGCTCGGTTTACTTTATGAGGAACCCAATCTTGAGATTCAGGCAGAAAAGGCCTTGCTGGCTATGTCTCAGGGGCAGGACGAGGCTGAAGTGTATTGCCAAAAATTTCGGAAATGGTCCGTGCTGACACATTGGAACGAGTGTGCACTGGCCGCTAATTTTAGAAATGGCCTTTCTGAAGCCATTAAGAATGTTATGGTGGGTTTTCCCATTCCCACAGGTCTGAATGATACTATGGCACTGGCTATTCAAATTGACCGGCGGTTGCGGGAGCGCAAAACCGCAAATTCCCTCATGGTGTTGTCTGAACAGACACCTAATTCGGTGCAATGTGATAGAAAAACCGCAAATTCCCTCATGGTGTTGTCTGAACAGACACCTGATTTAATGCAATGTGATAGAATCCTGACTAGAAATGAGCGGAAAATTCATAGACGCCGGAATGGCTTGTGCTACTACTGTGGTGATTCTACACATGTTATCTCAGCATGCTCTAAACGTATAGCTAAGGTTGTTAGTCCTGTCACCGTTGGTAATTTGCAACCTAAATTTATTCTGTCTGTAACTTTGATTTGCTCACTGTCATCTTATCCTGTCATGGCGTTTGTAGATTCAGGTGCTGCCCTGAGTCTCATGGATCTCTCATTTGCTAAGCGCTGTGGTTTTACTCTTGAACCATTAGAAAATCCTATTCCTCTTAGGGGTATTGATGCTACACCATTGGCAGCAAATAAACCGCAGTATTGGACACAGGTTACCATGTGCATGACTCCTGAACACCGCGAGGTGATACGTTTCCTGGTTTTACATAAAATGCATGATTTGGTTGTTTTAGGGCTGCCATGGTTACAGACCCATAATCCAGTCCTGGACTGGAAGGCTATGTCAGTCTCAAGTTGGGGCTGTCGTGGTATTCATGGGGATTCCCTGCCTGTGTCTATTGCTTCTTCTACGCCTTCGGAAGTTCCGGAGTATTTGTCTGATTATCAGGATGTCTTCAGTGAGTCTGAGTCCAGTGCACTACCTCCTCATAGGGACTGTGACTGTGCTATAGATTTGATCCCAGGCAGTAAGTTTCCTAAGGGAAGACTGTTTAATCTGTCGGTACCTGAACATACCGCTATGCGTTCATATATCAAGGAGTCTCTGGAGAAAGGACATATTCGTCTGTCTTCTTCCCCTCTTGGTGCGGGATTCTTTTTTGTGGCAAAAAAGGACGGATCTTTGAGACCTTGTATTGATTATCGGCTTTTAAATAAGATCACTGTCAAATTTCAGTATCCTTTACCGCTGTTGTCTGACTTGTTTGCCCGGATTAAGGGTGCCAAGTGGTTCACCAAGATAGACCTTCGTGGTGCGTACAACCTTGTGCGCATTAAGCAAGGTGATGAATGGAAAACCGCATTCAATACGCCCGAAGGTCATTTTGAGTACTTGGTGATGCCTTTTGGGCTCTCCAATGCGCCTTCAGTTTTTCAGTCCTTTATGCATGACATTTTCCGGAAGTATCTGGATAAATTTTTGATTGTTTATCTGGATGATATTTTGGTTTTTTCTGATAATTGGGATTCGCATGTGGAGCAGGTCAGGTTGGTCTTTAAAATTTTGCGTGAAAATTCTTTGTTTGTCAAGGGCTCAAAGTGTCTCTTTGGTGTACAGAAGGTTCCCTTTTTGGGGTTCATTTTTTCCCCTTCTGCTGTGGAGATGGACCCAGTCAAGGTCCGAGCTATTCTTGATTGGACTCAGCCCTCGTCAGTTAAGAGTCTTCAGAAGTTCTTGGGCTTCGCTAACTTCTACCGTCGTTTTATTGCTAATTTTTCTAGCATTGTGAAACCTTTGACGGATATGACCAAGAAGGGCTCCGATGTAGCTAACTGGGCTCCTGCTGCCGTGGAGGCCTTCCAGGAGTTGAAACGCCGGTTTACTTCAGCGCCTGTTTTGTGCCAGCCTGACGTCTCACTTCCCTTTCAGGTTGAGGTGGATGCTTCGGAGATTGGGGCAGGGGCCGTTTTGTCGCAGAGAGGCCCTGGTTGCTCTGTTATGAAACCTTGTGCCTTTTTCTCTAGGAAGTTTTCGCCTGCCGAGCGAAATTATGATGTGGGCAATCGGGAGTTGTTGGCCATGAAATGGGCATTTGAGGAGTGGCGTCATTGGCTCGAGGGTGCTAAGCATCGTGTGGTGGTCTTGACTGATCACAAAAATCTGATGTATCTCGAGTCTGCTAAACGCCTTAATCCGAGACAGGCCCGCTGGTCATTGTTTTTCTCCCGCTTTGATTTTGTTGTCTCGTATTTACCAGGTTCAAAGAATGTGAAGGCCGATGCTCTTTCTAGGAGCTTTGTGCCTGATGCTCCTGGAGTCGCTGATCCTGTTGGTATTCTTAAAGATGGAGTTATCTTGTCAGCTATTTCTCCGGATCTGCGACGTGTGTTGCAGAGATTTCAGGCTGATAGGCCTGAGTCTTGTCCACCTGACAGACTGTTTGTCCCGGATAAGTGGACCAGCAGAGTCATTTCCGAGGTTCATTCCTCGGTGTTGGCAGGTCACCCGGGAATTTTTGGCACCAGAGATCTGGTGGCCAGGTCCTTTTGGTGGCCTTCCTTGTCAAGGGATGTGCGGTCATTTGTGCAGTCCTGTGGGACTTGTGCTCGAGCTAAGCCTTGCTGTTCTCGTGCCAGCGGTTTGCTCTTGCCCTTGCCTGTCCCGAAGAGACCTTGGACACATATCTCCATGGATTTCATTTCTGATCTTCCGCTATCTCAGGGCATGTCCGTTATCTGGGTGATATGTGATCGCTTCTCTAAGATGGTCCATTTGGTTCCTTTGCCTAAGCTGCCTTCCTCTTCCGATCTGGTTCCTGTGTTTTTCCAGAACGTGGTTCGTTTGCACGGCATCCCTGAGAATATTGTGTCAGACAGAGGATCCCAGTTCGTTTCCAGGTTCTGGCGATCCTTTTGTAGTAGGATGGGCATTGATTTGTCGTTTTCGTCTGCTTTCCATCCTCAGACTAATGGACAGACGGAGCGAACCAATCAGACTTTGGAGGCTTATTTGAGGTGTTTTGTCTCTGCTGATCAGGACGATTGGGTGACATTCTTGCCGTTGGCTGAGTTTGCCCTTAATAATCGGGCTAGTTCCGCCACCTTGGTTTCGCCTTTTTTCTGCAACTCTGGTTTCCATCCTCGCTTTTCTTCGGGTCATGTGGAGCCTTCTGACTGTCCTGGGGTGGATTCTGTGGTGGATAGGTTGCAGCAGATCTGGAATCATGTGGTGGACAACTTGAAGTTGTCACAGGAGAAGGCTCAGCGCTTTGCCAACCGCCGCCGCGGTGTGGGTCCCCGACTACGCGTTGGGGATTTGGTATGGCTTTCTTCCCGCTTTGTTCCTATGAAGGTCTCCTCTCCCAAATTTAAACCTCGTTTTATTGGGCCTTACAAGATATTGGAAATCCTTAATCCTGTATCTTTTCGTCTGGATCTTCCTGTGTCGTTTGCTATTCACAATGTATTTCATAGGTCCTTGTTGCGGCGGTACATTGTGCCTGTATTTCCTTCTGCTGAGCCTCCTGCTCCGGTGTTGGTTGAGGGCGAGTTGGAGTACGTGGTGGAGAAGATCTTGGATTCTCGCCTCTCCAGGCGGAGGCTTCAGTACCTGGTCAAGTGGAAGGGCTATGGTCAGGAGGATAATTCCTGGGTGGTCGCCTCTGATGTTCATGCGGCCGATTTAGTTCGTGCCTTTCATGCCGCTCATCCTGATCGCCCTGGTGGTCGTGGTGAGGGTTCGGTGACCCCTCACTAAGGGGGGGGTACTGTTGTGAATTTGCTTTTTGCTCCCTCTAGTGGTTACTAGTTTTTTGACTCTGGTTTTTCTGTCATTCCTTTTATCCGCACCTGGGTCGTTAGTTAGGGGTGTTGCTATATCCTGACCTTTGCTGGAAGCTCTAGGGGGCTGGTGTTCTCCCCCCGGACCGTTAGACGGTTCGGGGGTTCTTGAATTTCCAGTGTGGATTTTGACAGGGTTTTTGTTGACCATATAAGTTACCTTTCTTTATTCTGCTATCAGTAAGCGGGCCTCTCTGTGCTAAACCTGATTCATTTCTGTGTTTGTCATTTCCTCTTACCTCACCGTCATTATTTGTGGGGGGCTTCTATCCAGCTTTGGGGTCCCCTTCTCTGGAGGCAAGAAAGGTCTTTGTTTTCCTCTACTAGGGGTAGCTAGATTCTCCGGCTGGCGCGTGTCATCTAGAATCAACGTAGGAATGATCCCCGGCTACTTCTAGTGTTGGCGTTAGGAGTAGATATATGGTCAACCCAGTTACCACTGCCCTATGAGCTGGATTTTTGTATTCTGCAGACTTCCACGTTCCTCTGAGACCCTCGCCATTGGGGTCATAACACACTCCTTGCACAAGTCCTGATTGTGGATAACTCCGATGAAATTGGCATCAGATAGAATGGTCTTGGCTCCAGGTACGGAATCCGCAGCATGGATTCGGGATAAAGCATCAGCCTTCCCATTACGAGAACCTGGACGGTTCGAGATAACAAAGTTAAATTGATGTAAAAATAAGTTCCAACGAGCCTGACGAGGAGAAAGACATCTAGCGGATCTAAGGAACTCTAGATTGCGATGGTCAGTTAGCACTATGATCTGTTGTGCAGCTCCTTGCAGATGATGCCTCCATTCTTTGAAAGCCGCAATAATAGCCAGCAATTCCTTGTCTCCCACGTCGTAATTCTTCTCTGCTGAGGTTAGTCTACGGGAAAAGAAAGCACAAGGATGTAGCAGACACTTCTCTCCAGTTCTTTGGGAGAGAATAGCCCCCAAGGCATTATCAGACGCGTCCACCTCCACAATGAAAAAAAGTGTTGGATCTGGGTGTATCAACAGCGGTGCTGAGGTGAAACAGATCTTAAGCCGATCAAAAACTTCTTGAGCCTGTGATGACCACTTAAAGGGCTTTTCCTTCTTTGTCAAGGAAGTAATGGGATGGACAATATCAGAAAAATTTCGAATGAAGCTTCTGTAGAAATTTGCAAAACTAATAAAACGTTGGATCTCCTTAACGTTCTTGGGTACCGGCCAGTCAAGGATAGCCTGAATCTTACCAGATTCCATGTTCAGCCCCTGGGGGGAGATGATATAACTTAAGAACTGTATCTCAGAGCGATGGAACTCGCATTTCTCCGGCTTAATATACAGGTGGTTCTCTTTCAGACGTCTTAAATCAGTTTTGACATGTTATTCATGTTCCTGTAGAGAGTCAGAAAAGATTAGTATATCGTCCAAATAGATCACTACAAACTGGTCCAACAAATCTCTGAAAATGTCATTAGCAAGGTGTTGAAATGTTGCAGGGGCGTTACAAAGCCCGAAGGGCATTACAAGAGATTCAAAGTGTCCATACCGGCATCTGAATGCTGTCTTCCACTCATCCCCTGGACAAATACGCACCAAATTATAAACCCCACGAAGATCCAGTTTAGAGAACACCTTAGCATGGCAGACTTTTTCCAGTAATTTGGGAATCAGAGGCAAAGGGTAACGGTTTCGTACGGTTACCTTATTGAGTTCTCGATAGTCAACACAGGGTCTCAGGGTCCCATCCTTCTTCTTTACAAAAAAGATAGGTGCCCCTGCTGGTGAGGAAGAAGGACGTATGAAGCCTTTGGCCAGATTTTCATCAATATACTCTTTTAAGGCTTGAAGCTCAGGTGCCGCCAAAGGGTATACGTTACCAAAAGGAATGGCTGCCCCGGGAAGCAGCTCAATGGGACAGTCATAATGCCTGTGTGGAGGAAGCTGATCTGCATTCTTCTTGTCACAAATGTCAGAGAACTCTTTATAAGCTGGAGGTAAAGAAAATACCTGTACATGTGGTTCCGTAGCCGTGGACTCAGGGACAGCTTCTGTTAACGCTGAGTTGCTCCTTGTTGGGAAGATAATCTCCTTGGTCTCCCAGTTTATAATTGGGTTCGGAGAACGCAACCAAGGAATGCCTAAAATCACAGGAAAATGAGAAGAAATTAGCAAGAAAGAAAGTTGCTCCTGATGCTTAGGCTCCAACAATATTTCAAGGGGTACGGTCTCCTGATCCACAGGCCCAGAGATTAAAGGTGACCCACCCACTGTTTCCATGGTAATTGGAGAGGCTCTTTGCTGAATTTTAATACCATGTTCCTTGGCAAATGCGATATTCATGAAATTGCCACCTGCACCAGAGTCAATCATAGCTGAACTGGAAATCCACTGTCCTGAACACAGGATCTTAATAGGGAGAGAACAGTGAGAGTTCTTTTCCTTCAGCTCCTTGGGGGGTGAAGTCATAGAAAGTGAATGGAATACAGCGTTTAAAGGCAGGCTACATTCAGAGATGTCAGATTCATCATCGCAGTTGTCATACTCCCCTATTGCTGCTAGCACCTTGTTAGGCCGTCTAGGACACTTAGGACAATTGATCAAGAAGTGGTCAGACTGGCCGCAGTACAAGCATAGACTTTCACGCAGGCGATGCTCCCGGCGCTCATTGATCTTGCGCCTCTGAACGGAATCAATTTGCATGGGCACCTCCTCCACCTCCCGAGAGGTTTTACCTGCAGGCTCTTTGGAAGGAAGGGAAAAGTTAGAAATACGGTTATATGCAGCAAATTTCTCCTGCCTACGCTCAGTAAGGTGAATGTCTATGCGCACACAATGCTGTATAAATGTCTCTAGATCTTGTGGTGACTCAGAGCGGGCTAGTTCATCTTTTACAATACTAGACAGACCCCTTTTAAAAATAGGCAATTGTGCATAACTGTCCCAATTGGTATCTACCACCAATCTCCTGAATTCAGTGGCATACTCAATAACAGAACGTTTAGCCTGGCGTAAAGACAACAAAGCAGATTCAGCGGTTACACGGCGATTAGGGTCATCAAACATTAATGCCATAGCGGCCAAGAAATCATCCAAGTCATTTAACCGTGGGTCACGAGACTCAATCATCGGATTCACCCAGGCGAGCGCTCGTGAGGTCAGTAGCATTATTACACACAATACTTTGGATCTATCAGTAGGAAAACGGTCAGCATGCACATCAAAATATAGCATACATTGATTCACAAAGCCACAAAATTTGTCGTGATCACCATTAAATCTGAATGGGGGCAACTTAGGTGGACCAGCTGGTGGCGGTTGCCCAGAGGGTAAAGTCACTTGTGCAGCTATTTGCGTGCTTATGTCCTGAAAAGCCCGTCCATACTGGGACTCTATGCCAGCAAGTTTGTTTTCCTGGGCTGCCATGCGGTTGCTCAAGTCCCGCAAGGTTTGTCCAAACACTTGTTGATTGTGTTCAAAGCTTCCAAACTTCTTTTGCAGACCTTCCACATCTTTCTGCAGTGATCTAATTATGGAAAACACCTGCTCTAATTTGCTTTCTGCAGTCATTGTTCCAGCAGTCTCCTTTTTTTTTTTTAGGCTAGAGTATCCTGTAATAATTATAGGGGATAACTCAGGAGACTCTTTGAGTGGAACAAGACAACTACAGAACACAGTTTTATAAGTGGTAAAGTCTATATTATCACACAGTGATTCAAACAGGTGCAGAGAGAAACTCAAGTCCACAACACTTGGTACAAATAATAAACGCAGGTTAGCAGTCTATAGGAAACTTCAGAGGAAAATGCAATCAAGCAGAAAGTCTATGAAGCACAGTTATTCTTGAGGATACTTGACACGAATAAATCCTTGTCTTAGTCCAGGCACCGATAGATATGCTTATTAGGCAGTTCAAATCATATCTTAGCTCAACCAGGGAGGCCTGGTTAATAGTCTCAGGTTATTGCAAAGCAGCAACAGCTTACATGACCAGCAAATGCAGATGGAAGTAAACACGAACAGCAGATGAAGGAGGATTACTGGAAACTTGTGTATGCAGCAGGAACTCAGAGCAGAGTAGCAGGATCACCACACAGGTTCACAGGAGCAGGTGTATAGCCAGGGAATAATCAGAGGTCAGGAGCTGGATGCAAGGCAGAATACTCTAGCACAGACTGAAGGCTGGGGTGGAGTTTTATAGCAGGAGACACAGTAATGCACAAAAGGTAAAAAATGTTCAGAGTCCTGACAAAATCTCAGCCCGTTACAGGAAGTAAAAATAACAATAATTGGTGTTACCTGTTTGAAGTGTTTGCATATATTTGTTACAGGTTTAAAATGGACAATGGGGTAATGGACAGTGGATTACCCAAAAACTGTTTTTGTACATAGTTGGTACCCTCAAGGTGCACCTTGGTTCTACCCACTTTGCCGGCATGGGTAGGGCATTGTTTCTTCAGACCTGAAGCTAAAACTATCTGGCGCAGCCAAACCCTGGGCCTGGATACGTAGCCCGCCCAAGAACAACTTTGGGGGTTTATGACGGGTCCCTTGCTTCTGTAGTGTTTTATATCAACAAGGACACCCTGGTATAAGACCAGTTGTACATTTACAAAATGTTTACTTGCAGCGTTCAAGCCAAAAGTGCATCCCGTAAGGGAAGAAAAAGTTATTAACCTGTTCAAATGTATTTCAAAATGTAATTGCACCTTGTAACCTTTGGTTTATGTTTCCTTGTCCCAGTCCAGGAGTACTGGATTTAACGGGGTGGATGTGGCACCCCAGGAGTTTGGGTAACACAGTAGTGCCACCCTCCTCTCAGCGAGGGTAGTGCTATTCCTGTAAACAAGAGGGATCCTTTTGGCAGGTAATCTCACACACAATACCTTCTAAATCCAGGCCAGGAGGGGGAGCTAAAAACCCGGTTTTAGGGCAGCTACCCTGAATAAGGATCCTGGTCTGGAGGAGTGTTGTGAATTCTGTTCTCGAGCTCCCTCCTGTGGTTATGAATGGTACTTCGGCGAGTTCTGTTCATGGACTCCCTCTGGTGGCTGTGAGTGGAGCTGCTGGTTCTGAGATTCCTTCTCCAGCTGATCTCGTTCAGGTCTTGGCTGGCTGCTCTATTTAACTCCACTCAGATCGTTACTTGATGCCAGCTGTCAATGTCCTAGTACTGGTTCAGTTCACTTGGATTTTTCAGATGACCTGTCTACTTCAGCAAAAGCTAAGTCCTTGCTAGCTTATTTGTTACCACTGTGTTTTTGTCCAGCTTGCTATATTGAATTTATCTTGTTAACTGGAAGATCTGGGATGCAGAGTGGCACCACCGCGCCGTGAGTCGGTGCGATGGTTTCTTTTGCACACTCTGCGTGGATTTTTGTTAGTTTTTTATGCTGACCGCAAAGATACCTTTTCTATCCTCAGTCTGTTTAGTCAAGTCTGGCCTCCTATGCTGAAACCTATTTCATTCCTGTGTTTGTAACTTCCATCTTAACTCACAGTCAATATATGTGGGGGCTGCCTATTTCTTTGGGGAATTTCTCTGAGGCAAGGTAGGCTGTATTTTCTATCTTTAGGGGTAGTTAGCTCTTAGGCTGTGAAGAGGCATCTAGGCAGAGTCAGGAACGCTCCACAGCTATTTCTAGTAGGATTAGGGGTTGCGGTCAGCAGAGCTCCCACTTCCCAGAGCTCATCCTGTATCGCTAGTTTGCTCATCTGGTCATTTCTAGTGTTCCTAACCACCAGCCCAACATAACAGTACAGCTGGCCACAAAGTGTTAATGCATCTCAATAGAGGGATAAGAGAAGTTCTGAGACCATTTTTTTTTCTCTGCAGTGTGTTTTGTATTTCTTTTCCCCTTAACCTCTGGGTGGTTCAGGACACAGGTGTAGATATGGACATTCAAGGTCTGTTCTCTTGTGTGGATCAACTCACTGCAAGGGTACAAAGCATTCAAGATTATGTAGTTCAGAACCCAATGTTAGAACCCAGAATTCCAATTCCTGATTTGTTTTCTGGGGATAGATCTAAGTTCCTGAATTTCAAAAATAATTGTAGACTGTTTTTTGCTTTGAAACCCCGCTCCTCTGGTGACCCCATTCAGCAAGTAAAAATCATTATTTCTCTGCTACGTGGCGACCCTCAAGACTGGGCATTTTCCCTTGCGCCAGAAGATCCTGCATTGCGCAATGTAGATGCGTTTTTTCTGGCGCTTGGATTGCTTTATGATGAACCAGATTCAGTGGATCAGGCAGAGAAAATTTTGCTGGCTTTGTGTCAGGGTCAGAATGAAGCGGAGGTATATTGTCAGAAGTTCAGAAAGTGGTCTGTGCTTACTCAGTGGAATGAGTGTGCCCTGGCGGCAATTTTCAGAAAGGGTCTTTCTGAAGCCCTTAAGGATGTTATGGTGGGATTCCCCACGCCTGCTGGTCTGAATGAGTCTATGTCCTTGGCCATTCAGATCGATCGACGCTTACGTGACCGCAAAAATGTGCACCATTTGGCGGTGTTTCCTGAGCAGAAGCCTGAGCCTATGCAATGTGATAGGACCTTGACCAGAGCTGAACGGCAAGAATACAGACGTCAGAATGGGCTGTGTTTTTACTGTGGTGACTCCACTCATGCTATCTCTGATTGTCCTAAGCGCACTAAACGGTTCGCTAGGTCTGCCACCATTGGTACTGTACAGCCAAAATTTATTTTGTCCGTTACTCTGATTTGCTCTTTGTCGTCCTATTCTGTTATGGCATTTGTGGATTCAGGCGCTGCCCTGAATTTGATGGACTTGAAGTTTGCCAGGCGCTGTGGTTTTTTCTTGGAGCCCTTGCAGTATCCTATTCCATTGAGAGGAATTGATGCTACACCTTTGGCCAAGAATAAGCCTCAGTACTGGACTCAATTGACCATGTGCATGGCTCCTGCACATCAGGAGGATATTCGCTTTTTGGTGTTGCATAATCTGCATGATGTGGTCGTTTTGGGTTTGCCATGGCTACAGGTCCATAATCCTGTATTGGATTGGAAATCAATGTCTGTATCCAGTTGGGGTTGTCAAGGGGTACATGGGGATGTCCCATTGTTGTCTATTTCGTCCTCCCATCCTTCTGAAGTCCCTGAGTTTTTGTCAGATTACCGGGATGTATTCGATGAGCCCAAATCCAGTGCCCTACCTCCTCATAGGGATTGCGATTGTGCTATTAATTTGATTCCTGGTAGTAAGTTTCCGAAGGGCCGACTGTTCAATTTATCTGTGTCAGAACACGCTGCAATGTGGAGTTATATAAAGGAGTCCTTGGAGAAAGGGCATATTCGCCCGTCGTCGTCACCGTTGGGAGCAGGGTTCTTTTTTGTGGCCAAGAAGGATGGTTCTCTGAGACCTTGTATAGATTACCGCCTTCTTAATAAAATCACCGTCAAATTTCAGTACCCATTGCCGCTACTGTCTGATTTGTTTGCTTGGATTAAGGGAGCTAGCTGGTTCACCAAGATAGATCTTCGAGGGATGTATAATCTTGTGCGTATTAAACGGGGCAACGAATGGAAAACAGCATTTAATACGCCCGAGGGCCATTTTGAGTACTTGGTGATGCCATTCGGGCTTTCTAATGCTCCATCTGTGTTTCAGTCCTTTATGCATGACATCTTCCGAAAGTACCTGGATAGATTCATGATTGTATATTTGGATGATATTTTGGTCTTTTCGGACGATTAGGAGTCTCATGTGAAGCAGGTCAGAATGGTGTTCCAGGTCCTTCGTGCTCATTCCTTGTTTGTGAAGGGGTCTAAATGTCTCTTTGGAGTTCAGAAGGTTTCATTTTTGGGCTTCATTTTTTCCCCTTCTACTATCGAGATGGACCCTGTTAAAGTTCAGGCCATTTATGATTGGACTCAGCCTACTTCTGTGAAGAGCCTTCAGAAATTTCTGGGCTTTGCTAATTTTTACCGTCGCTTCATCGCTAATTTTTCTAGTGTTGTTAAACCATTGACTGATTTAACCAAGAAAGGTGCTGATGTGGTCGATTGGTCCTCTGCGGCCGTTGAGGCTTTTCAGGAGCTGAAGCGTCGTTTTTCTTCTGCCCCTGTGTTGTGTCAGCCAGATGTTTCGCTCCCGTTTCAGGTTGAGGTGGATGCTTCTGAGATTGGAGCAGGGGCTGTTTTGTCTCAAAGAGGTTCTGATGGCTCTGTAATGAAACCATGTGCTTTCTTTTCTAGAAAGTTTTCGCCTGCTGAGCGCAATTATGATGTGGGTAATCGAGAGTTGTTGGCTATGAAGTGGGCGTTTGAGGAGTGGCGACATTGGCTTGAGGGAGCCAAACATCGCGTGGTGGTCTTGACGTATCACAAGAATCTGACTTATCTCTAGTCTGCCAAGCGTTTGAATCCTAGACAGGCTCGATGGTCGCTGTTTTTCTCCTGCTTCAATTTTGTGGTTTCGTACCTTTTGGGTTCTAAGAATGTGAAGGCTGATGCCCTTTCTAGGAGTTTTGTGCCTGATTCTCCGGGAGTTCCTGAGCCGGCTGGTATTCTCAAAGAGGGGGTAATTTTGTCTGCCATCTCCCCTGATTTGCGGCGGGTGCTGCAGGAGTTTCAGGCTGATAGACCTGACCGTTGCCCAGCGGAGAAGCTGTTTGTCCCTGATAGATGGACTAGTAGAGTTATCTCTGAGGTTCATTGTTCGGTGTTGGCTGGTCATCCTGGAATCTTTGGTACCAGAGATTTGGTGGCCAGATCCTTTTGGTGGCCTTCCTTGTCACGAGATGTGCGTTCTTTTGTGCAGTCCTGTGGGACTTGTGCTCGGGCTAAGCCCTGCTGTTCTCGTGCCAGTGGGTTGCTTTTGCCCTTGCCGGTCCCGAAAAGGCCCTGGACGCATATTTCCATGGATTTTATTTCAGATCTCCCTGTCTCTCAGAGGATGTCAGTTATCTGGGTGGTTTGTGATCGCTTCTCTAAGATGGTCCATTTGGTACCTTTGCCTAAATTGCCTTCCTCCTCTGATTTGGTTCCATTGTTTTTCCAGCATGTGGTTCGTTTACATGGCATTCCGGAGAACATCGTGTCGGACAGAGGTTACCAGTTTGTTTCAAGATTTTGGCGGTCCTTTTGTGCTAAGATGGGCATTGATTTGTCTTTTTCTTCAGCTTTCCATCCTCAGACAAATGGCCAAACCGAACGAACCAATCAGACTTTGGAAACATATCTGAGATGCTTTGTTTCTGCTGATCAGGATGATTGGGTGTCCTTCTTGCCTTTGGCTGAGTTCGCCCTTAATAATCGGGCCAGCTCGGCTACTTTGGTTTCGCCTTTTTTCTGTAATTCTGGTTTCCGCTCTCGTTTTTCTTCAGGGCAGGTTGAGCCTTCGGACTGTCCTGGTGTGGATTCTGTGGTGGACAGGTTGAAGCAAATTTGGACTCACGTAGTGGACAATTTGACATTGTCCCAGGAGAAGGCTCAACGTTTCGCTAACCGCCGTCGCTGTGTTGGTCCCCGACTTCGTGTTGGGGATTTGGTTTGGTTGTTATCTCGTTTTGTTCCTATGAAGGTTTCGTCTCCTAAGTTTAAGCCTCGTTTCATTGGTCCTTATAAGATTTCTGAAATTATTAATCCTGTGTCATTTCGTTTGGACCTTCCAGCTTCTTTCGCCATCCATAATGTGTTCCATAGGTCGTTGTTGCGGAGATATGTGGCTCCTATGGTTCCCTCCGTTGATCCTCCTGCCCCGGTGTTGGTTGAGGGGGAGTTGGAGTATGTGGTGGAGAAGATTTTGGATTCTCGTATTTCGAGACGGAAACTTCAGTATCTAGTCAAGTGGAAAGATTATGGTCAGGAGGATAATTCCTGGGTGGTTGCCTCTGATGTTCATGCTGCCGATCTTGTTCGTGCCTTTCATTTGGCTCGCCCGGAGCGGCCTGGGGGCTCTGGTGAGGGTTCGGTGACCCCTCCTCAAGGGGGGGGTACTGTTGTGAATTCTGTTCTCGAGCTCCCTCCTGTGGTTATGAATGGTACTTCGGCGAGTTCTGTTCATGGACTCCCTCTGGTGGCTGTGAGTGGAGCTGCTGGTTCTGAGATTCCTTCTCCAGCTGATCTCGTTCAGGTCTTGGCTGGCTGCTCTATTTAACTCCACTCAGATCGTTACTTGATGCCAGATGTCAATGTCCTAGTACTGGTTCAGTTCACTTGGATCTTTCAGATGACCTGTCTACCTCAGCAAAAGCTAAGTCCTTGCTAGCTTATTTGTTACCACTGTGTTTTTGTCCAGCTTGCTATATTGAATTTATCTTGTTAGCTTGAAGCTCTGGGATGCAGAGTGGCACCACCATGCCGTGAGTCGGTGCGGTGGTTTCTTTTGCACACTCTGCGTGGTTTTTGTTAGTTTTTTATGCTGACCGCAAAGATACCTTTTCTATCCTCAGTCTGTTTAGTCAAGTCTGGCCTCCTATGCTGAAACCTATTTCATTCCTGTGTTTGTAACTTCCATCTTAACTCACAGTCAATATATGTGGGGGCTGCCTATTTCTTTGGGGAATTTCTCTGAGGCAAGGTAGGCTGTATTTTCTATCTTTAGGGGTAGGTAGCTCTTAGGCTGTGAAGAGGCGTCTAGGCAGAGTCAGGAACGCTCCACGGCTATTTCTAGTTGTTGTGATAGGATTAGGGGTTGCGGTCAGCAGAGCTCCCCCTTCCCAGAGCTCGTCCTGTATCGCTAGTTTGCTCATCTGGTCATTTCTAGTGTTCCTAACCACCAGCCCAACATAGCAGATGAGGTGTCAGACAGTTGGTCCAGAGAGACCAGAGAGTGCAGTTCTGTCTTGAGAAGACAGGAATGGAGCAGAGGAAAGAATGAGAGCTCAAGGAGGGGACGATTAGGCCCCTAAGAGCCAGAGCGCAGAAACCGGGCACCGGGAGCCCGACGTTGTGGATAGCTGTAAGGTCCACAGCAGACCCGGAGGACATAGGACTATAAGTATACTACCCATACCATACCTGAGGTAAATCAGCAGATAGAGCCTGGAGTCACCGTATCAGAGACCCCCAAGAGTACAGCTCAAGCTGCCTGCCATGCAGGTTCTGTCCCAGGACAGGAGAGAGAAAGGAGTACTTTGCCAGCAAACCACAGGTAGCAAGGTATGAGGAACCCAGCGCATAGAGGAAGACTCCCAACCTGACCTGCCAAAGGGAAGTCTTCTTGTTTCCGGGCTGCCTGTACTCCTTCTGTACCTGTTGCCGGTGCCCTGGACTGTGGCGTGCTACCAACAGTAAACCAGGTAAAGACTGCAACCCTGAGTCCTCTGTTATTTACCGGCAACATATCATACCTGCCATAAACCTTGGGAGCCCTGGGGACCAGTGGCGTAACTACAAAGTTATGGGCCCCGGTGCGAACTTCCAAATACAGTGATCGAATAATATCAAATACAAGGAACAAATACCACAACATCATGACCAGACCACATATTACCACCACATAGTGACTGAATACTACAATACTGATCAATAATAAAAAAAAACCACAATACTATCACCATAAGTGCCATTATACACAGGAGATCTGTACTTAGTATGCAGTGTCTGTGTACAGGTAATACAGTGATCACCAGTGACATTATACACAGGAGCTCTGTATATAGTGTATAGGTAATCCAGTGATCACTGGTGACAATATACACAGGACCTCTGTATATAGTATACAGTGTATAGTGTCAGTGTATAGGTAACACACTGACTCACCAGTGACGTCTCTAGGTGAAGTCCTTCATCTTTCATCCCGCACAGACCGCCATCACTTCATCCAGCCAGGACTTATCTCTGCAGGAAATAACACAGTTATCTCGAGTTGCACTTGCATAACACATTAATTTTCCCAACTTCTACATTACACCACATGAAGAAAGCGACATAGTGTCACTCTACACAGTAATAGGACCGCCCCTCCATTTAAAACAGTGTACTCAAAAAATAAAATAAATACATCACTGCAGTAATAATATCCCTTAATTAGCCCCTATGGTAATAATATTCGCCATCCTAGCCCCCGTGTGTCTCATTCCTGGCTCCAGCCATATGTTCTCCCATCCTGCCCTAATGAGTATCCATCGTGCCCCGTATGATCTTCCCATCCTGCCCCATCTGTCTCCATCGTATCCATCCTGCCCCATGATCCTGCCCCATCTGTCTCCAATCCTGCCTCCAGTGTCTCCAGTCATGCCGCCATGTCTGTCATCCTGCCCCCTGTGTCTCCAATCATGCCCCGTTTCTCCATTCTGCCCGTGTCCAGCAATCTGCCCCTGTGTCCAGCTTTCTGCCCCAATGTCCAGCGTTCTGCCCCAATGTCCAGCTTTCTGCCCCAGTGTCCAGCGTTCTGCCCCAGTGTCCAGCGTTCTGCCCCAGTGTCCAGCGTTCTGCCCCCGTGTCCAGCGTTCTGCCCCCGTGTCCAGCGTTCTGCCCCCGTGTGCAGCGTTCTGCCCCCGTGTGCAGCGTTCTGCCCCCGTGTGCAGCGTTCTGCCCCCGTGTGCAGCTTTCTGGCCCCGTGTCCAGCGTTTTGGCCCAGTGTCCAGCTTTCTGCCCCCGTGTCCAGCGTTCTGCCCCCGTGTCCAGCGTTCTGGCCCAGTGTCCAGCTTTCTGCCCCCGTGTCCAGCTTTCTGCCCCCGTGTCCAGCGTTCTGCCCCAGTGTCCTGCGTTCTGCCCCAGTGTCCAGCGTTCTGCCCCAGTGTCCAGCTTTCTGCCCCAGTGTCCAGCTTTCTGCCCCCTTGTTCAGCGTTCTGCCCCAGTGTCCAGCGTTCTGCCCTTGTGTCCAGCGTTCTGCCCCTGTGTCCAGCGTTCTGCCCCTGTGTCCAGCGTTCTGCCCCCCTGTGTCCAGCTTTCTGCCCCCCTGTGTCCAGCTTTCTGCCCCCATGTCCAGCTTTCTGCCCCCCTGTGTCCAGCTTTCTGCACCCCTGTGTCCAGCTTTCTGCCCCCTTGTGTCCAGCTTTCTGCCCCCCTGTGTCCAGCTTTCTGCCCCCCTGTGTCCAGCTTTCTGCCCCCCTGTGTCCAGCTTTCTGCCCCCCTGTGTCCAGCTTTCTGCCCTGGGCCCCCCGGATCGCCGCTCTCAATAAAAAAAAAAAAAAAAGTTCTGCTTACCTGACCGTGATCCTGCTCAATCTGGTTATCGGTGGGGGCGGCCATCTTCCTGAGGCCGTGCTTGCGCAGGTGGAGTGCTCTGCTGCCCGGGGCTTCAGGAAAATGGCCGCGGGATGCCACGCGTGCGCAGATGGAGATCGCGGCGGCCATTTTTCTGAAGCCGACATGCGAACAGGTAAATTCTGCGCCGCCGGCGACCCACCCCCCGCATTGTGCCGCCCCCGCATTGTGCCGCCCCCCGCATTGTGCCGCCCGGGGCGGCCCGCCCCGGCCCGCCCCCCCCCGCCTTCCTACGACTCCGACCTGCCGGCCCTGGGCCCCTGACCTGCTGGGCCCGGTCGCAATCGTGACCGCTGCGACCGCGGTAGTTACGCCCCTGCTGGGGACCCTGCTTCACCTGTGGGAACAGTCACCATCCAGCCACCTTACCATCACCCCAGAGGACCCCTTTAAGTGGCATCGGTCCCTACTGACCGAGAACCACAAGTGGCATCACGAAAATAGACTTTCACAATACCCCTTAAAAGACCGTTCCCCTATAATTGAGTACCAGGGCCACGGACCAGGTCGCAGCCACCGTGACATCCCCTTTAAGAGCAACTGGACCCAGTACCGAGTACCCCACTGCCCTGGTGGGCAACTCACTGTCATACATAATAATACCAACACTGTGCCCCTTGCATAGTAGAATGTCTCCTTTGTGCACTCACATTAGCCTCCACACTCTTTAATGGTTCCGACAGTAGCTCCCACATTGTCTAAAAGTCCCCACACTGTATATAAACCCCGTTCATGACAGCTCCCACAGTAACTCCCACACTGTATGATGGCCCCCACAGTAGCCTTTAAACTGTACTGTATAATGGCCCTCGCGTTAGCTCCGACATTGTGTAGGTCTTTTTTATTATATAAAAATACTTCACGTGACACAACTGCGATACATTACAAAATAAAACACAACAGAACAAAACATAAAAACAAAACTCCAATCAGATGACAGAATCAGACAAAAATCACAAAGAAATAAACCAGAAACGGAAATAAAATGGAGAAAGTTCATCATGACCTACAAACAGGGAAAAGAAAGAAAAATTGTAATAAAATAAAGGGAAAAAAACAAAATAACCATAACTACATAAATACCCCCATAAAATATTAAACAATGAATAGTATAAAATCCCCGGCCCAGCTTCATAGCTCCAACATTGTGTTATGACCCCCACAATAGCTATCAAGGTCTATACTGGCCCCCGCATTAGCTCCCATAAGACCTCAAAGAGGGGACCAGAAAGAAAGAGGGAAGCAGAAGAGGGGGACGTAAATATTGCTCATGTAAAGAAGAAAATTTGCCCCCTGGTACTTCTCTTTTTTTTCCCTTCTCTCCCATTAGGGCTCTTGTTGTCCAGATTGAGTATAAGTACCGGCGCCTACGCCTTAATGTGAACATCTATACGTGTAGCGCCCCCACTGCTGCAGGGCCGAGGGGTACCCAGTACCGGGCCTCTGAGTCTCTGCTCTGGGGTTGTCACGGTGGCTAGACCCGGTCCGTGACCCTGCTGAGGGGCGTACAATAATAGATGTGGATGGTGGTGGAGGTGCGGTGCAGTAAATAACGAGGACACCAGGTTGCAGTCTCTTTACCTCTTTACTGAAGGCTTCTGAGTCCTCAATCCGGAATACGGTTAACAGGGCTGCGCAAGTCCGGCCGGTCCGATGGCACCTCCAGAGTTCCCTTTGCAGGTGGAAATCTGTGCCTACCTTCCTGCGCTTGTGTTGTGGTCCTCCCCTGCTGTGCTTACGGGATAGTACCCCACAACTGTTGTGTCTGTTTCTCGTGTTCCCTCACAACTCGATTCTGATGTTCTCCCTCTACGTCCCCCTGATCTTACGGTTAGGACGCACCCGTATGACGGGAGGCTCGGAGCTCTTCCGGGACTCTTGCGTCGCCCCACTCCTGTTGTTACCCCCCTGTGTCTTCCTGGGTCTGGGTGAGACAGCCCGCCTGTAACTGACTGTCCTGCCGTGGGTTTGAAGTTTGGCTTGGAGCTCTATACTTCCTCGGCGTTCCGGCCACCGGTTATGCGCCTCAATAGGATGTTGCCTTGTCTTACAGCACGACTCCTACTGGTATTCTCCTTGTTGCGTTGATCTCGTTTCTCACTCAGCACAATAAATCTTGCTTCTTTTCCTTTCTTGGGGTACCGCCGCTATATCGTGCAGGCGCGGTCCCTTAACGTTCTCTCTGTTCGCTAGGCCTCTGTCAGAATCCCACCCCTGACAGGGACCCCTCTGAATCTTCCCCTACAACACCCTCTGCCACAAGGTGTTGCCTGGTTCCAACCCAGCCAGCTTTCTCTCTAACTTCCTGCCTAACCCCCAGTTTTACCAGACTGTGAGGAGTGGCCTAATAAATAGAACCCTTAGCTCCCCATGGAGGCCAGACTGTGAAATGTATTGGTGTCTGTGATACCTGGTCAGATGAACTCCTTCAGTGCCATCAGACGTACCATAGCCCCCCTTAGCGGTGGAGCCACAGTACTGCAACGACCAGGACTCTGGGGCGCTGCACTCCCCCCCGGTTAAATCCAGTACTCCTGGACTGGGAAGAAAACAACAATACATGTCAGCAAAAAGACATACAATTTTGAAAATGCAAGTACAAGTAAACTTTTAACAGAGCTTCCCTTTATGGGAGATGAGGACACTTGAACGTTACAAACATAGTTAAATACTTTAAATAACTTTTCTTACCCAACCGGGTATTCTACTAAGTGCAAAATCTTTGAACAATAATTTAACATTGCCTTTAAGGACGTACTCGCTAAATCCACTAAAGACCTTCTTATATCACATATAAGGCTAATTAACTTTTATGCATTCTCCTTCTTTAAATCTGCAGGACCGCCTGTCCTAACTGCTCCAGACCTACTGCCTCTCCTTTCTGTACAGGACCGCCCCTTTCCACCCGGGCCTACTGTCCTTCCACTACTATACACAGTATAGAACATATAATTTTTCTTTCAGTTCAAGATCACTGAGCCATCTCTGTATGGCTCCTAGGAGGACTCACTAACTAACCCCGTACGGGTTCACTTCCTGTCCTCGTTCTTCTATCAACATCATTAAACATTTCTTACAATCAACTAGTTAGCTACATTTAACTTTCACATATCGGCATTATTACTTTTTCTTTTAGAGCATCATCATTCTCTAAGTACTACCAATGAACATCCCCTTTAAGAGGGGACCAAGTCTCTATGAGGTAGTGCAACTTCTCAAGCTGCAAGTCTGTTCGCAATAAGGACTCCGGTAATGTTTTCAAAAACAGTATCTTCACAAAGTGTCCTTTCTTTATGTAAAACCAGTAGAGAGCACCTTTAAGAAGGTGCAAACTATGTACAAAAAGTTTGTAATCATGCATTGTTCATGATTCAGCAGTTCTTTCAATGATGAATAAACAGGAAACAAAAACAAAAAAGCAGAAGAAGGGATCCCGGGTAAACAAAGGGATCCCTTTAAGAGTTAACCCTGATCGGGTTGTAGCAGAAAGCAGGGAAACAAGCAGTTAACTATTTACATATCCATGGCATCGAGGTTTACTCTCGCTCTGGCGGCCGTAACTCCGCATAGACCTCGCCCGGCAAGGTGATTGGCGAGATCGGGGCCTTTAAGAAGTGCTCCATACCCGTGGCCCAATCCCAGGGTGTAAAGCGCCGGAGTCTATAGGTCCCAGGGAGAGGGGGTTCCGCGACGGGGCCTATCAGCGGGTCCTCTGCTGGCGAGGCAGAGTCATTCTTCATACCTGCTTCAGATGCGGTCCCTCCGGTGCCGATCTGCTCCGTCTCCGCTGGGATCTAGAACGCTGGTTGCAGGGCCTTGCGCTGCGGCGTTGTCATCTCCGTTTGCAGCATCTCGCTTTCCGGCAGAGCCTTGCTTTCTGGCTTCGGAGCGCTGGAACTTCTTTCCTGCTCCGGACCAGACGAGGCTGCCGACAGACGTCTGGCGAGGCTCCCGATGAAGGTCTTCTTCCACCCGGCCTCAGTGCCCAGCTGCGTCCGCAGGAGTTGGTCGCTGAGCTCATCCACTCCGGCCGGCAGGAAGTCAGTATCAGCGGTGGAGGCCTGGTCACGGTGTCCCTCCGTGTAGCTGGGGGAGTCCTCTGCTCCGACCCCACGCTCCGGTTCCGGGCAGCTCGCCATGGCGTCCTCCACGTGGTTCGCTTCTTCTTCCTCGTCCTTTTCCCGCTCTCTCCTTCGTGGGCGGTTTCGTTTTCTCTGTCTCCGCCCTCCATTGAGAATTAGGAGGCGGATCTCGGATGCTGACGGACACGTCCTCAAGGGGCAGAAACACTTAGACTGGGCGGCCATTGTCTTTCGCGCTTTTCAGCTTGTGTACGCCCACTCCACGCCCTTCTTCTTCTCCTGCGCTCCCCTTAGCGCTGTAATGGCGGCGGTTTTGGCGGGAACTTCTGGTGGCAAGTGGCAACACACAGTCTTTGCAATAAGTCACAGTCCAAGTATAATAAATCACAGTTCCAAAGCACACATGACCTGATTCTTCAGGCTTAAGTAGATCCTGTTTGTGATGCCAAGTTGTAGCGCCCCCACTGCCGCAGGGCCGAGGGGTACCCGGTACCGGGCCTCTGAGTCTCTGCTCTGGGGTTGTCACGGTGGCTAGACCCGGTCCGTGACCCTGCTGAGGAGCGTACAATAATAGATGTGGATGGTGGTGGAGGTGCGGTGCAGTAAATAACGAGGACACCAGGTTGCAGTCTCTTTACCTCTTTACTGAAGGCTTCTGAGTCCTCAATCCGGAATACGGTTAACAGGGCTGCGCAAGTCCGGCCGGTCCGATGGCACCTCCAGAGTTCCCTTTGCAGGTGGAAATCTGTGCCTACCTTCCTGCGCTTGTGTTGTGGTCCTCCCCTGCTGTGCTTACGGGATAGTACCCCACAACTGTTGTGTCTGTTTCTCGTGTTCCCTCACAACTCGATTCTGATGTTCTCCCTCTACGTCCCCCTGATCTTACGGTTAGGACGCACCCGTATGACGGGAGGCTCGGAGCTCTTCCGGGACTCTTGCGTCGCCCCACTCCTGTTGTTACCCCCCTGTGTCTTCCTGGGTCTGGGTGAGACAGCCCGCCTGTAACTGACTGTCCTGCCGTGGGTTTGAAGTTTGGCTTGGAGCTCTATACTTCCTCGGCGTTCCGGCCACCGGTTATGCGCCTCAATAGGATGTTGCCTCGTCTTACAGCACGACTCCTACTGGTATTCTCCTTGTTGCGTTGATCTCGTTTCTCACTCAGCACAATAAATCTCGCTTCTTATCCTTTCTTGGGGTACCGCCGCTATATCGTGCAGGCGCGGTCCCGTAACTTTCTCTCTGTTCGGTAGGCCTCTGTCAGGATCCCACCCCTGACAGGGACCCCTCTGAATCTTCCCCTACAACACCCTCTGCCACAAGGTGTTGCCTGGTTCCAACCCAGCCAGCTTTCTATCTAACTTCCTGCCTAACCCCCAGTTTTACCAGACTGTGAGGAGTGGCCTAATAAATAGAACCCTTAGCTCCCCCTGGAGGCCAGACTGTGAAATGTATTGGTGTCTGTGATACCTGGTCAGATGAACTCCTTCAGTGCCATCAGACGTACCATAGCCCCCCTTAGCGGCGGAGCCACAGTACTGCAACGACCAGGACTCTGGGGCGCTGCATACGCACTTACTGGCTGTCATATACCCTGGCCCCGGCCACAGGACTATGGCACATGGTGTGTGTGTATATAATAAACAAGTATATATATACTGTATACGGAACGCTCGCCAGGGCCGTGGGGTACTCGGTACCAGGTCCGGTACTTAAAGGGATGTATCATGGCGGCGGTGACCCGGTCCCTGGCCCTGGGCACCCATGTAAAAGGGATGGTCTTTAAAGGGGTTTGTAAAGTAATAAAAGTTTGTGACGCCACCTGTGGTACTCTGTCAGGGGTGACTGACACTGCTTAAAGGGGCCCTCTAGGGTAGTGTTATGGCAGCAGGGATGGTATGGCTTCCCACAGGTGAAGCTAGGTCCCCAGGGCTCCTGATGTGTTGGGCAAGGATGGTGTGATGCCAGAAATAAACGGAGGACACAGGGTTGCAGTCTCTTTACCTGGTTTACTGATGGTAGACAGCCTCAGTCCAGGGTACCAGCAACAGGTGTCGATGCAGTCCAGGCAGCCTGAAAATGAGTAGGATTCCTTTTGCCAGGTCAGATTGGGAGCTTTCCGCTATGCGCTAAATAATAGTCCCTTGTTGCCTGTGGCTTCTGTCAAGGTCTTCTCTTACTCTCTGTCCTGGGACAGTTCCTGCATGGTAGGCAACGCGAGCCATTTCATTGGGGTAACTATACACGGTGACTCCGGACTCTGGATGTTGCTGTACCTCAGGGTGTAATGTGGGCAAGTCACTTTTAATTTCCTGCCCTCTGGATCTGCCGTGGGACATGTAGTTCCACACAGCCTCGGGCTCCCGTTGCCCAGTTTCTGCACTTCAGCTTAGAGGGAGCTCAATCACAGTTCCCCTCCGAATTCTTTTGTTCTCCTTTGCTTCTCCCCTCTGACACTTGCTATCAATGCAACCTGTCTGGTTCTCTTCTGTTCTGGAGCTGCAGCTCCACATGTGGCTGCACTGTCCCACTCTGCTCGCACTCTTCTCTCCTCCACTGTCTCTCTCCAACTCCAACTGACTAACTCCTCCTCCAGACCAGAATATATATCTGGGGGAAGCTCCCCTGAAACCGGGTTCAGAGCTCCCCCTTCTGGCCTGGATTCAGAATGTGTTGCATGTAGGTGTATTACCTGTTAAAGGGAATCCTACTTGAATCCAGGCATGACATTACCCTCCCTGAAAGGAAGGCAACATCACTGTAACAACCGGTTACCCGAGGTGTTATATATATATATATATATATATATATATATATATATATATATATATATATATATACACTGCTCAAAAAAATAAAGGGAAGACTAAACTCTCACATCCTAGATATCACTGAATTAAATTTTCCAGCTGTAAATCTTTATTCACTACATAGTGGAATGTGTTGAGAACAATAAAACCTAAAAATGATCAACGTAAATCACAACTAATATCCCACGGTGGTCTGGAATTGGAATAATGCTCAATATCAAAGTGGAAAATGAAGTTACAGGCTGATCCAACTTCAGTGGAAATGCATCAAGACAAGGAAATGATGCTCAGTAGTGTGTGTGGCCTCCACGTACCTGTATGACCTACCTACAACACCTGGGCATGCTCCTGATGAGGCGGCGGATGGTCTCCTGAGGGATCTCCTCCCAGACCTGGATTAAAGCATCCGCCAACTCCTGAACAGTCTGTGGTGCAACGTGATGGTGGTGGATGGTGCAAGACATGATGTACCAGATGTGTTCAATTGGATTCAGGTCTGGGGAATGGGCGGGCCAGTCCATAGCTTCAATGCCTTCATCTTGCAGGAACTGCTGACACACTCCAGCCACATGAGGTCTGGCATTGTCCTGCATTAGGAGGAACCCAGGGCCAACCGCACCAGCATATGGTCTCACAAGGGGTCTGAGGATCTCATCCTGCTACCTATTGGCCATCAGGCTACCTCTGGCGAGCACATGGAGGGCTGTGTGGCCCTCCAAAGAAATGCCACCCCACACCATTACTGACCCACTGCCAAACCGGTCATGCAGAGGGATGTTGCAGGCAGATCGCTCTCCACGGCGTCTCCAGACTCTGTAACGCTTGTCACATTTGCTCAGTGTGAACCTGCTTTCATCTGTGAAGAGCACAGGGTGCCAGTGGCGAATTTGCCAATCCTGGTTTTCTGTGGCAAATGCCAAGCATCCTGCACGGTGTGGAACTGTGAGCACAACCCTCATCTGTGGACGTCGGGCACTCAGACCATCCTCATGGAGTCAGTTTCTAACCGTTTCTAACACATACACATTTGTGGCCTGCAGGAGGTAATTTTGCAGAACTCTGGCAGTGCTTCTCCTGTTCCTCCTTGCACAAAGGCTGAGGTAGCGGTCCTGCTACTCGGTTGTTGCCCTTCTACGGCCCCCTCCACCTCTCCTGGTGTACTGGCCTGTCTCCTGGTAGCACCTCGAGCCTCTGGACACTACACTTACAGACACAGAAAACCTTCTTGCCACAGCTTGCATTCATGTGCCATCCTGGATGAGCTGCACAACCTGAGCCACTTGTGTGGGTTGTAGAGTCCGTCTCATGCTACCATGAGTGTGAAAGCACAACCAACATTCAAAAGTGACCAAAACATCAATCTGAAAGCATTGGTACTGAGATGCAGAACCACTCTTTTATTGAGTGTGTCTTGATAATTGCCAATAATTTCCATCTGTTGTCTATTCCATTTGCACAAAAGCATGTGAAATTGATTGTCAAACAGTGTAGTGTTGCTTCCTAAGTGGACAGTTTGATTTCACAGAAGTTTGATTTACTTGGAGTTATGTTCTGTTGTTTAAGTGTTCCCTTTATTTTTTTTGAGCGGTGTGTGTATGTATATATATATATACACTCACCGGCCACTTTATTAGGTACACCATGCAACGGGTTGGACCCCTTTTGCCTTCAGAACTGCCTCAATTCTTTGTGGCATAGATTCAACAAGGTGCTGGAAGCATTCCTCAGAGATTTTGGTCCATATTGACATGATGGCATCACACAGTTGCCGCAGATTTGTCGGCTGCACATCCCAAAGATGCTCCATACAAGGCAGGATGGATCCATGCTTTCATGTTGTTTACGCCAAATTCTGACCCTACCATCCGAATGTCGCAGCAGAAATCGAGACTCATCAGACCAAGCAACGTTTTTCCAATCTTCTACTGTCCAATTTCGATGAGCTTGTACAAATTGTAGCCTCAGTTTCCTGTTCTTAGCTGAAAGGAGTGGTACCCGGTGTGGTCTTCTGCTGCTGTAGCCCATCTGCCTCAAAGTTCGACGCACTGTGCGTTCAGAGATGCTCTTAGGCCTACCTTGGTTGTAACGGGTGGCGATTTGAGTCACTGTTGCCTTTCTATCAGCTCGAACCAGTCTGCCCATTCTCCTCTGACCTCTGGCATCAACAAGGCATTTCCGCCCACAGAACTGCCGCTCACTGGATTTTTTTTCTTTTTCGGACCATTCTCTGTAAACCCTAGAGATGGTTGTGCGTGAAAATCCCAGTAGATCAGCAGTTTCTGAAATACTCAGACCAGCCCTTCTGGCACCAACAACCATGCCACGTTCAAAGGCACTCAAATCACCTTTCTTCCCCATACTGATGCTCGGTTTGAACTGCAGGAGATTGTCTTGACCATGTCTACATGCCTAAATGCACTGAGTTGCCGCCATGAGATTGGCTGATTAGAAATTAAGTGTTAACAAGAAGTTGGACAGGTGTACCTAATAAAGTGGCCAGTGAGTGTATATATATATATATATATATATATATATATATATATATATGTATATGTATATATATATATATGCAGTACAGACCAAAAGTTTGGACACACTCTCTCATTTAAAGATGTTTCTGTATTTTCATGACTATTAAAATCGTACATTCACACTGAAGGCATCAAAACTATGAATTAACACATGTGGAATTATATACTTAACAAAAAAGTGTGAAACAACTGAAAATACGTCTTATATTCTAGGTTCTTCAAAGTAGCCACCTTTTGCTTTTGGAGCGCCCCCAGACACAGGGCAACGGGGTACTCAGCGCCGGGTCGCCTCTGCACGACCAGGACTCTGGGGCGCTGCACTCCCCCCCCCGTTAAATCCAGTACTCCCGGACTGGGAAAAGAAGAACAACAATACATGTTAGCAAAAGACATATGGAGCGCCCCCAGATGCAGGGCAGCTGGGTACCGGGTCTCTGTCTCGGTTCCGGGGATGTCACAGTGGCCCGACCCAGTCAATAGCCCTGCTAAGGGGCATCCAATTAAAGGTGTAGGCAGAAGTCTGTCAAGTGTTCGTGACGCCGCCTGTGGTATTTGGTCAGGATGACCGACGCTGCTAGGGGTCCGCTGGGGTGATGGAATGGCAGCTAGATGGTGTACCTTCCCACAGGTGAAGTATGTCCCCAGGGCTTCCCTTGAGGTGTAGATGGTAATGGTGTAGGTCGCAGTAAATAACGAGGACACAGGGTTGCAGTCTCTTTACCTTTTACTGTAGACTTCAGCATCCACAATCCGGAGCACTGCTAACAGGGCTGGCTGAGTCCGGCCGGTCCGAAGGCACATCCAGAGTTCCCTTTGCAGGTGGAAATCAGTAGCCTTCACACTTGCGCCTGTGTGTTGTAGTACCTCCCTGCTGAGCACCACAGGATAGTCCTCACAACTCTTGTATCTAGTTCTGATGTTCTCTCTCTCTCCGTCCCCCAGTTGGTATGGCTAGGATGCACCCGTATGACGGGGCAGGCCTGGAGCTATTTTATAGGGACCCTAGAGACGCCCCTCTCCCATAATTGCTTCCGTTGTCTGCTTAGGTGAAAAGGTGAGACAGCCAACCTAAAGTTAACTGCCCTGCCGTGATCTGGAGTATTGTGTAGAGCCAGTACTCCCTCGGTGTTCCGGCCACCGGCTACGCACCTCAGAAGGATGTTGCCACGATCTTAGGGCATGACTCCTCCCGGTATTATCTCTTAGTGCTGTGATCTCGTTTCTCACTTCTCCACAATATACTCCGCTTCTTGTCCTTTCTTAAGATGCCACCGCAATGAAGTGCAGGCGCAGCTCCGTAACGATCTGTCTCTTGCTAGGCCACTGTCAGGATCCCGCCCCTGACAGGGACCTCCCTGGATCTTCCCAGTAACTCTCTCCCTACATGTTACCTGGGCAAAACCCAGTCAGCTTCTCCTCTAACTTCCTATCCAACCCCCCGTTTTACCAGAGTGTGAGGAGTGGCCTAATAAATAGAACCTTTTGCTCCCCCTGGTGGCCGGAGTGTGAAGTGTAATGTGTGACTGTGTTACCTGGTCAGGTGAACTCTTTTGGTACAATCAGACGTACCATCACTCCCCTTAGCGGCAGAGTGACGATACTGCACGACCAGGACTCTGGGGCGCTGCACATACAAAATTTTGAAATGCTGTAAACAATTAAATAACAGTGCTTCCCTTTATGGGAGGTGAGGACGCTTGAATGTTGCGAAAATCTTGGTCATGCACAGTTCATGACTCCCAGTTCAGTGAGTGCAACTTGAAACAGCAGGGATCCCGGGTAAACAAAGGGATCCCTTTTGAAAGTTTTGGAGCAATTCACTATCCATTACTCCATTGTCCATTTTAAACCTGCAACAAAGATATATATACAAACACCAAACAGCAGCATCCGTTAATATTTCCAAGTTTTGTAGCGAATTAGGGTTTGATTCTTGGTGCTACATGTAGACCTCCGCAGTGTTGGGGTTGCTAGTAACCTAACAGGGCCCGCTGTGCTTGCTATCGCTGGTGTGGTGCACTGTCTTCTAGCTACACTTCTAGTGAGTCTGGGTAGCACTGGTAGACTGTAGCTCTCATGACTGCTGCTACTAATTGTGGGCATGGCAGATTCTCTGATAGCAGAGGGGGAACTAGCCGGTTCAACTGTTGGCATGGTATCCTCTGGTGGAATCTGCTGTGAATCTGGCATCACATTTGGTTCTGGCGGCTTCAGCTGACGAAACGTTAAAACAGGGACCATGATGGCCTGATTTATTTGAGTCCAAGACTGGGGAAAATCCCCAAGAACAGTGTGTATCATCTTCTCCTCTTCCACGGGCGGAGATGTCCCTGGGTCTGTTTCCCTATCTCTCAACTTATCAGGGCATATTTTGAGGTGGTCTCTGGATATTGCCGTTGAGGTTTCTCCCCCATCTTTGCTGATGAGACAGACCTTTGTATTGTCAAAATCGGATAGCAGGATGGTATATGGTTCCGCTTCCCATTGATCGTCAAGCTTGTGTAATCTCCTCTTCCATTTGAGCACTCGCTCACCGGGTGACAAGGGAATTGCAGGAGCATGCTGGTTGTAGTCCCTTTCTTGTTTTTGTCTGGCTTGGGTTAGACTTCTTTCCACGCATTCCTGTATTTTGCGGTACCTTTGCTGCCTTTCTGTGTCCCAATCTGCATTTGGCGAGGTGTCTTCGGGGGTTAGGACCCCCATGTCTAGGTCAACAGGTAATTTGCTAGATCTTCCTCGCATCAGGTATGCTGGAGTGCAGTTGGTGGAATTCACTGGGATGTGGTTGTACATATCTACCAAGTCAGGCAACATGGTTGGCCACAAGTTCCATTCTTCCACAGGCAAGGTCTTCAGTAAGTCGATTACCACTTGGTTCATCTTCTCGCACATCCCGTTAGTTTGTGCGTGATACGGCGTTCTGATCTTCTTACACCCGTATAAACTGCAGAATTCCTGGAACACCTCCGCTTCGAATGCTGGCCCTTGATCGGTCAGCACCTTCTCCGGGTACCCATGCGGTCTACAGAAGTACTGCTGGAAGGCTTTGTCGGCCGTTCGGGCCGTCAGATCTTTGACCGGCACAACTACCAGAAATCTAGAGTAGTGGTCCACGATGGTAAGAGCGTAGGCATAGCCTGACCGGCTGGGTGTTAGCTTTACGTGATTTAGCGTGACCAGCTCAAGCAGCCGTTTGGTGATGATAGGCTGCAGGGGAGCCCTTTGGCTGTCACGGTCCTTCCTGCGTAGGCTACATGGGCCACACTCTCGACACCACTTCTCGATGGCTTTTTTCATGCCAATCCAGTAGAACCTCTCGCTTAGTAGACTCTCCAACTTCCTCCATCCAAAGTGTCCTGCCCCATTGTGGCACGCTCCCAGAACCATTGGCGCATCTTGCCATGGGACTACTATCTGCCATACCAACTCATGAGTGCGTGGGTCGATGCTTCTTTGGCACAGTTTAGCATCGTGAATAAACAGTTTGCCTCTCCCCTTCCACAGCTGTTGTGTTTCTAGTGAATCATCCGGGCCGGGATGCGAACCTGCCTGCATCAGGAGCTCTTTCACCCGACGGACCACAGGGTCACCGTCCTGGGTCTCTGCCCATCCGTGGTGGGGCAGGGGATTCAGCATGGCATCCTGCTTGTTCTTGCACCTGTTCTCCACATGATGGGAACACTGGGTGGCCTTGGGGCGATGGAAAGTGGGCAATTCTATCTCTTCAAGTGCTTCCGGGTCTTCTCCCGTTTCTGGCAAGTTGGGCATCCTGGACAATGCATCGGCATTCGCATTCTTGTGCCCTGCCTGGTACTTGATGGTGAAGTCAAAATTGGACAACCGGGCCATCCACCGCTGTTCCAAGGTGCCAAGTTTTGCTGTGTCCAGGTGTGTTAGTGGATTATTGTCCATGAAGATGGTGAATTTTGCTGAGGCCAAGTAGTGCTTGAACCTCTCCGTCACTGCCCAAACGATGGCGAGGAACTCCAGCTTAAAGGAACTGTAGTTGTCAGGGTTCCTTTCAGTGGGACGAAGTTTCCTGCTGGCATAAGCAATTACCCTCTCCTTGCCTTTCTGGACCTGGGACAACACGGCTCCCAATCCCAAGTTGCTGGCATCCGTATACAGCACAATCGGTTGGTCATATTCAGGGTTGGCCAGTACCTCTTCTCCTGTTAGCGCCAACTTTAAACAAGTGAAGGATCCCTCCAGTCCATCATTCCAGTCAAAAGGGGTATTCTTACACTTCGTTTTCTTGGACTGGCCCACCAACAGGTCTTGCAATGGCGCGGCTTTCTTGGTGAAGTCCTTGATAAACCTCCTGTAGTAGCCCACCAACCCGAGGAACTGCCGGACTTCATGGAGGTTGCTGGGCTTCGGCTAGTCCTTGATCACAGTGACCTTGTCGGGATCTGGGGCCACTCCTTCAGCACTCACCACATGGCCCAGGTACTGCACTTTGGGTTTTAGCAGATGGCATTTGGATGGTTTTACCTTTAAGCTAAAGTTGGACAAGGCTTCAAACACCTCGGCCAGGTGCTTCAGGTGGTCTTCATAAGTCTTGGAGAAGACAATGACATCGTCCAGATATAGCAACACGGTTTCAAAGTTCTTGTGTCCCAGGCAGCACTCCATCATCCTCTGGAACGTTCCTGGGGCATAGCACAGTCCGAAGGGCATGTAGTTGAATTCGCAGAGACCCATCGGTGTTGTGAAGGCCGTCTTTTCCTTGTCCGCCTCTGCCACGGGAACCTGCCAGTACCCACTGGTGAGATCTAAGGTAGAGAAGTAGTTAGCAGATTTTAAAGCGGCCAAGGATTCCTCTATCCTGGGCAGTGGGTATGCATCCTTATGTGTAATGCGATTTAGCTGGCTATAATCAACACACATCCTCATTGTGCCATCCTTCTTCCTGACGAGGACTAATGGAGCTGCCCAGGGGCTACAACTGTCTCTCACTACCCCAGCCTCCTTCATCTCTCGCAACATGTCTTTGGCACACTGATAATGAGCTGGAGGTACAGGACGGTATCTCTCTTTTATAGGTGGATGATCTCCGGTGGGGATATGATGTTGAATCCCTTTTACCTGCCCAAAATCTAGGGGGTGTTTGCTGAATACCCGCTCATACTCATGAACCACCCTGTAGGCCCCCTGTTTCTGGTGTGATGGGGTAGAGTCAGTGCCCACCTGCAATTCCCGACACCAATCTACCGTTTGCCCGGCAGAGCCATTGTTCTCCGCCTGGTTGGACGGGACCAAGGGTTCGGGTGCCTGTACCGCATTATTATCAACAGTAAACAGTTTGGCAAGTGTAGCATATTTGGTTAGGTGGACCTCTTCCTCTCCACAGTTAAGGACACGTACTGGCACCCTCCCCTTGCGGACTTCAACCATTCCCCTGGCGGTCAGGAGGGTAGGCCTACTATCTGAATATACAGGTTCTACCAGGGCCTGGTAGTCTTTAACCCGGAGGCCTATTGCTGCTTGACACCATATTAACATTTCACTCCTGGGGGGTATTGCAATGGGGATTGAATCACTCACGGTGACACGGCCAATTTCACCACCAGTCAGCTCTACCTGTTGTCTCTGCATGAGAGCCCGGATTTCCTTCTGCAGGGCACGTTGCTCACTGTAACCAGCTGTTTCTGCTACCTGCTGTAACAAGACAATAACCTCTGCAAGACAATTTTCTATGACATTAGTACCAAGGGTCATCATGGGGTTACATTCACGCCGGTCAATATCAACAATTACAATTCCTTGGGCCTCCAATTCTACCCGCCCCACTTTAATGGTGACATCTTTGTACCCCACTTGTGGCAATGGCTGACCATTGCTGGCTATTATGGTGAAATCATCATCGGGGCCACGAGCGATGTCGGTGTCCTCCCAATAACGTTTATAAAGGATGTAAGGCATAGTTGTCACCTGAGAACCGGTGTCCAACAAAGCGTTCATGGGGATACCGTCGATCACAATGGGGAGAACTGGTCGTCCTCCAATGTATTTGGCTCTCCAATTTTGCGGGCCTGGTCGTCCTACTCCTGGGGGTTGGCCCTCTGCCCCAGGGGTTGCTCGTTTAAATGACAGTACCTTGCAACATGGCCCACCTGGTTGCAGCGGCGGCAGATGGGTCGCCCGTCCTGGTGAAAGCGATCGCCTCTGGTCGGCAGAATCCTCCTCTGTCGTCGCCAGGGAACATCCTCTGGTCCGGAAGCCAGCTTGATCTTCTCCTTGGGGGCCTCCTGTAGGGAGGTCCGGGCTAAGGCAGCAACGCTCTTGGTCAGCTCCTGCATCTGGAGGCGTAGTCCTGCAGGGGAATTACCTTCTAGGATCTGGGCATCGGCCTTGGCAGAAACGGGAGCATCTGACACCACCTCCTGGTGGTACGTGAGAGCTTGATGCCTGGGAAGTACTGCACGGCTGGGCTGTCGCTCCTGGAGCACCTGGATGGCTTTGTCTTTAAATTGCGCGAAGGTCAGGTCAGGATTCTGCATGGCCATGAGGTGCAGTCGGGCCCTTTGGTGACTGCACAGGAGCCCCTCGATGAACCGCTCCTTTAAGAGTTTATCCTCATCTTGCATGCTATTTGGGTCATTCTGCTTGATGGCCCGCAATGCCTCCTGGAGATTAAGGGCATAGTCCCGTAAGCTATCCTGCGGCCTCTGCTCGCACCCATAGAACGTCAATTTAATTTCTGTGGCGGTGCAGGTGTCAAAGGTGGTTTTAAGCTTTGCAAAGACCTGCTGCGCAGTTCTCTTATCCGCAGCGGGCCAGGACTTCACATCCCTCAGAGCCGCTCCAAATAGTTGGCCCGTTATCATGTGAACTTTCTGAGGCTCTGTCAGGGGGTAAAACTCAAGCAGGCTGCAGATCCCTTCTTTAAAGTCAGTAAATGTATGCGATTCTCCCGAGTATCGCGGGAGCCAGGCTGCTCCAGGTATATATGGCATGGAGAAGGGCATTATGGCCGCCGTAGCTGCGGCAGTGTCCAGTTGGCTGATGGGAGCGGCAAGCTCTGCGGGACTCGGTGGCGGTACCAGGCCCGTGGCTGCGCCTACTGCGGGGCCCAGAGGGGTTTCTGTATCTGCGACCACCGCTACCTCCCCTCCCGGGTTGGACATGGCCGCTCCTCCCTTCTGCTAACCTGGTGGAAGTCGGGGGTCCCCTCGGGGTCAGCACTTCACTGCGTCTCCACTTCTGGCTTTCCAGGCAGCAGCACGGCACCCGCCTTCCCGCTTTTCACTCTTTTTGGCCGGCTCCGCCCACGAAGCTATGGCTCCTCCCCTCACGCTCCGCACGGCGCGGCAATGGCGGATTTTGGCGGCAAATGGCAACACAGTTCAAGCACAATTCAGACACAATTCCAAGGCACACATGACCTGATTCTCAGGCTTAAGTGCATCCTGTTGGTGATGCCAAAATTGGAGCGCCCCCAGACACAGGGCAACGGGGTACTCAGCGCCGGGTCGCCTCTGTCTCGGTTCTGGGGATGTCACAGTGGCCCGACCCGGTCCGTGACCCTGCTAAGGGGCGCCCAATCAAAGGTGTAGATAGAAGTCTGTCAAGTGAGGTATTCGGTCAGGATGGCCGACGCTGCTGTGGGTCTGCTGGGGTGATGGAATGGCAGCTAGATGGTGTACCTTCCCACAGGTGAAGTATGTCCCCAGGGCTTCCCTCGAGGTGTAGATGATGACGGTGTAGGTCGCAGTAATTAACGAGGACACAGGGTTGCAGTCTCTTTACCTTTTACTGTAGACTTCAGCATCCACAATCCGGAGCACTGCTAACAGGGCTGGCTGAGACCGGAAGGTCCAAAGGCACATCCAGAGTTCCCTTTGCAGGTGGAAATCAGTAGCCTTCCTACTAGCGCCTGTGTTTTGTAGTACCTCCCTGCTGAGCACCACGGGATAGTCCTCACAACTCTTGTATCTGTCTCTGATGTTCTCTCTCTCTCTCTCCTTCCCCCAGATGGTATGGATAGGACGCACCCGTATGACGGGGTAGGCCTGGAGTTAATTTATAGGGACCCTAGAGACACCCCTCTCCCACAATTGCCTCCGTTGACTTCGTAGGTGTAAAGTGTGGACAGCCGACTTGGAATTAGCTGCCCCTGCCACTGTTTAGAGTAATTCGTGAAGTAAGTACTCCCACGGTGTTCCGACCACCGGCTACACGCCTCAGAAGGATGTTGCCATGATCTTAGGGCAGGACTCCTCCTGGTACTATCTCCTAGTGCTGTGATCTCGCTTCTCACTTCTCCACAATATACTTAGCTTCTGGTCCTTTCTTAGGAGACTGCCGCTATAAGGTACAGGCGCAGCTCTGTGATGATCTTTCTGTGCTAGGCCGCTGTCAGGATCCCACACCCAACAGATCCTCCCTGGAACTCTCCCAGGCTGCTTTCTGACTAACTTCCTGTCCAACCCCCAGTTTTACCAGAGTGTGAGGAGTGGCCTAATAAATAGAACCTTTTGCTCCCCCTGGTGGCCGGAGTGTGAAGTGTAGTGTGTGACTGTGATACCTGGTCAGGTGAACTCTTTTAGTACAATCAGACGTACCACCACTCCCCCTGGTGGAAGAGCGACAATACTGCACGACCAGGACTCTGGGGGCTGCACTTTGATGACTGCTTTGCACACTCTTGGCATTCTCTTGATGAGCTTGAAGAGGTAGTCACCGGAAATGGTCTTCCAACAATCTTGATGGAGTTCCCAGAGATGCTTAGCACTTGTTGGCCCTTTTGCCTTCACTCTGCAGTCCAGCTCACCCCAAACCATCTCGATTGGGTTCAGGTATGGTGACTGTGGAGGCCAGGTCATCTGGCGTAGCACCCCATCACTCTCCTTCTTGGTGAAATAGCCCTTACACAGCCTGGAGGTATGTTTGGGGTCCTTGTCCTGTTGAAAAATAAATGATGGTCTAAACGCAAACCGGATGGAATAGTATTCTGCTGCAAGATGCTGTGGTTCAGTATGCCTTCAATTTTGAATAAATCCCTAACAGTGTCACCTGCAAAGCACCCCCACACCATCACACCTCCTCCTCCATGCTTCACGGTGGGAACCAGGCATGTAGAGTCCATCCGTTCACCTTTTCTACCTCGCACAAAGACAACAGTGGCAGAAGCTCCAGGTGGGCCCCTCAGAGCAATGGGCCTGGGGTGACTGCACCCTCTGCCCACCCTGGTAGCTACTGCATCCTGCATTCCAAGCACACGGTGGAGTCAGGCCCACTCATGACAGCTACAAGGAACAATCCTGTCAGTCTGGAACATACATCCTTCTGGCCTAGACAGGAAAATGAAGATTTCTGCAAGCCGGAGAAATTCCCTGTCATGGTGGATATCCAGGAAAAAACTTGGGGATGAAGAACCTTTGGATCCCTTCTCCCTTCATCCGTATTACCACTGACGCAAGCCAGAAAGGTTGGGGAGCAGTGGTGGAAGGTCAGTATCTGCAGGGTACATGGTCCCTGGAAGACCAAAGGAGATTGTCCAATTACAGAGACTTAAAGGCTGTATGGGAGACACTGCAACAATGATAAGACATGGTCAGAGATTATCATGTGAAGATTTTTTCGGACAACGTCATGATTGTTTCCTTTCTGCATCACAAAGGAGGTCCAAGAGGCCAACTCCTTCAGGCCTTAGCAGAGCAAATATTTTAGTGGACATAAAGAAGCATTCTTTCCATCTCGGCAGTTCACTTGAAGGGCTCCAAAAACAGAGTAACAAACTTTTGTCAGCATGGAAAAACTGTGGTCCTTCGAATCGAAACAGAATCCAGAAGTGTTCCACCAGCTTACCCAGAGTTGAGTGGTTCCACATATAGATCTGTTCACAACCCGGAAGAATACAAAAGTAGCAAGGTTTTTCTCCATAGACCCAAGAGACAACTCAGAAAGGGTGGATGCCCTATATCAAAGTTAGGAAGAGGATCTTCTTTCCCCTTTATACCAAGGGTCCTGAGGAAGATCCAGGAAGATTAAGCCACGGTGATACCGGTGGCCCCATTCTGGCGCAAAAGAAGTTGGTTCCCGGTGTTACACCACATGGCCCTGGAGGATCCAGTTCCCCTTCCGAATAGATATGACATGCTGTCCCAGAGTCCCTTCTTGCATCAAGAGTTGCGCTATCTACGCCTGGCAGCTTGGATCCTGAGAGACAAAATAAAGCATCATGTGAAATATAGAAGTAAAAAACACTGTGAAAAGTAAAGGACAAAAAAGAAAAGGTGTAAATAAACCAAAGTACAAAAGAAAATATGTTAAAAAAAGGATTTTTATTGAAACTCAATTAAAAATAGTGCCATAAACATGGATGGTAAAAATATATCAAAGTTAGCCAGAAGATGGCGCCACCAGCAGTAACCAGAAAAGTAACATAGTAATAAATGAGATAAATATAAACTGCAACCCACTGGAATGTGACAACAAAAAAAGAAGAAAAAAGATGATAAGAGGTAATAAAAAGTGCAACTAAGGTAACTATACTGTGGTGCCAGGATTCCCTACATATGTTTTGGCATATGAGCCTTCTTCCAGTGGAGTGAAGAAGGCTCATATGCTGAAATGTACATAGGGACTCCTGGTGACACAGTATTTTCCTGGTAAATGTTTAACCACATACACCCCTTGCATCTGACCACCTTTGTTTTGTGACATATTACATGACTTATGCTTACCTTAGTTGCACTTTTTATTACCTCTTATCTTTTTTTGTCACATTCCATGTGTGGGTTGCAGTTTGTATTTACCTCATATATTACTATCTTACTTTTCTAGTAAACTGCTGGTGGCGACATCTTGTGGCTAACTTTGATATATTTTTACCATTCATGGCAGTATTTTTAGTTGAGTTTCAATAAAAATACTTGTTTTAACATATTTTCTGGTATATGATTTCTTTGGATCCTGAGAGGCAGCTCCTAAGCTCCAAAGGACTATCGGACAGGGTAATGATGACTATGCAGGCAAGCAGAAAGCAATCTATTCTAAAGTATGGAAAAAATTCTGCTCATATGTAGGGGAATCCGTTACAGAGTCATCCCGTCCAGATATTCCTAAAAACCTAGAGTTCCTCCAGATAGGGACTAAAGCCTAGCACGCTAAAAGTACAGATCTCTGCCCTTAGCGCCTTTCTGGACTTCCTCTAGCAGACCACCCCTGGGTTGTGAGGTTTTCTCGAGCAGCTACTAGGTTGAGGCCCACAATCAGAAAAAACTGTACCACCATGTGACCTAAACCTAGCGCTAGTAGTGACCCTATGCAAACCTCCCTTTGAACCCCAGGAAGTAGCTAATATTAACTTTCTCTCCCTGAAAACTGCATTCTTGGTGGCAGTTGCAGCGCCCCAGAGTCCTGGTCGTGCAGTATTGTCGCTCTTCCACCAGGGGCAGTGATGGTACGTCTGATTGTACTAAAAGAGTTCACCTGACCAGGTAACACAGTCACACACTACACTTCACACTCCGGCCACCAGGGGGAGCAAAAGGTTCTATCTATTAGGCCACTCCTCACACACGGGTAAAACTGGGGGTTGGATAGGAAGTTAGGGAGAAAGCAGACTGGGAGAGTTCCAGGGAGGACCTGTCAGGTGTGGGATCCTGACAGCGGCCTAGCACAGACAGATCGTTACGAAGCTGCGCCTGCACTGCATCGCGGCAGTCTCCTAAGAAAGGACAAGAAGCGAAGTATATTGTGGAGAAGTGAGAAACGAGATCACAGCACTAGGAGATAATAACAGGAGGAGTCCTGCCTTAAGATCGCGGCAACATCCTTCTGAGGCGCGTAGCCGGTGGCAGGAAAACCGAGGGAGTACTGACTACACGCATTACTCCAGATAGCGGCAGGGGCAGCTAATTCCACATTGGCTGTCCACCCTTTACACCTACGAAGACAACGGAGGCAAGTTGTGGGAGAGGGGCATCTCTAGGGTCCCTATAAACTAACTCCAGGCCTACCCCGTCATACGGGTGCGTCCTAGCCATACCAACTGGGGGACGGAGAGAGAGAGAGAGAACATCAGAACTAGATACAAGAGTTGTGAGGACTATCCCATGGTGCTCAGCAGGGAGGTACTACAACACACAGGCGCTGGTAGGAAGGCTACTGATTTCCACCTGCAAGGGAACTCTGGATGTGCCTTCGGACCGGCCGGTCTCAGCTTGCCCTGTTAGCAGTGCTCTGGATTGTGGATGCCGAAGTCTACAGTAAAAGGTAAAGAGACTGCAACCCTGTGTCTTCATTATTTACTGCGACCTACATCATCACCATCTACACCTCAAGGGAAGCCCTGGGGACATACTTCACCTGTGGGAAGGTATACCATCTAGCTGCCATCCCATCACCCCAGCGAACCCCTAGCAGCGTCGGTCATCCTGACCGAATACCACAGGTGGCATCACGAGCACTTAACAGACTTCTACCGACACCTTTAATTGGACGCCCCTTAGCAGGGCCACGGACCGGGTCGGGCCACCGTGACATCCCCAGAACCGAGACCGCGAGACCCGGTACCCCGCTGCCCTGCGTCTGGGGGCGCTCCACAGTCACCTCTGCAAAATGGTTAGGGCAAATCCAGGCATTGTCACAAAGGGATCCTTATCTACAGATCATAGAGGACAGTCTAATATTTAGGCTTGATCCTTCTTTACTACGAAACGTAGTATCAAAGGCAAATTTGAACCAGAAGATCGTTCGGCCATCTTTCTGTCAGCTTCCGAAGAACTAAAAAGAAAGACTATTCCACATACTGGATGTAAAAAGATCAGTGATGCGCAGTGTGGAGGTCACAAATTCCTAGAGACAGGACTCAAACTTGTTTATACAGTATGCAGCAAAGAATAAAGGCAAGAAAGAATCAAAGATGACCTTATCCAGATGGATTACTTCAACCATTTCTCGGTCATACAAATCAGAAGACAACGAGCCCCCACTTAACATTAAAGCTCACTCCACGAGAGCGTCCTGGGCTGAGAGAGCAGGGGGTTCCATAGACCAAATTTGTGTTACCGGAACTTGGTCTAATATAACGTCTTTCTGTAGACACTACAAGCTAGATGTAATGTCAGGTCAGCAGCTAGCTTACGGTCGGAAAGTCCTGCAGGTAGTAGTCCCACCCTAAAATGCCATTGATTTGGTATTTCTCCTGTCGTGCTGTCATGAGGGACATCCTGTGAAAATATTAAATAGTCCCATCGGTAATTGTATTTCGAGGAGTCCAACATGACAGCATCATTACATTCCCTTCTCTGAATTCTGAAAGCTTTTGTGAGGTTAACATTTGTATGTAAGAATTCAATAAAATAGAGTTGCATCCTTCCTGGTGTGGTGATTGGGGAAATCCTTGAGGTTGAGCTGCGGGGGGGGGTGCTTTTATCCTACTGTGATTCCTGTCCCTAGAGAATGAGTAAGACTACCTCCTTTCATACTGTCATGATGGACTCCTGGAAATACAATTACCAGTAGGACTAATTCCTATATTTGGCTCTAGATGTTAGACCCCATACTTAAGGGGTTTTCTGTGATTTTACTATTCCCACTCACCCCAGGGCAGGGAGTCAATCTGGGTGTTTTTCCCTTCGTAGACCCGCGGAAAGAACTACACCACCCTCCCCTTATCTACTTACTATAATCCAAGATACAATCTGGCTTTGGGACTCGTGTTGTAATACTTTGGACAGTGACAAGGGAGCTGTTGTCACGATGTATGGTGGTCAAGGTAAGGACATCCCTCTTGTCTTTATACTTGCCTACCAGCATATTGTCACTGCATTGGTTTCTGTTTTCACCTTTTCTCAGCACTTGCCCAATTAGTGGCTTAGGGAGGCCTCTCTGATTTTTTTTGCATGGTGCTGCATGCAAGTGTATCTCTGACAGAGGGTCTTGAAAAGTGGGATGCTGGTGTAAAAGTTATCTATGTAGAGGATAACCCTTATCCAACAGAGGATGCAGCAATTCCCACACATTATGTCAGAATTTGAGCCTCCCTTTGAAATGAACCACAGATTCATTTATGCAGACAGGGCTGCTGCCAGGAATTTTATGGCCCCAAACTGTCAAAATTATTGGGCCCCCTTGAGACTCCATCCAGGCTCCACCCCTCGAACCTTCCGAACCTCAATGGCGTTTACGAATCATAGAATGATAGAGTTGGAAGGGACCTCCTGGGTCATCTGGTCCAACCCCCTGCTCAAAGCAGGATTCACTAAATCATCCCAAACAGATGTCTATCCAGCCTCTGTTTGAAAACTTCCATGGAAGGTCCACTCATTGATCACCCTAACTGTCAAAAAGTTTTTTTCTAATATATATTCTATGTCTCCTTCCATTCAGTTTCATCCCATTGCTTCTAGACTTTCCTTGTGGAAATGAGAATAAAGATGATCCTTCTACAAGGTGACAGCCCTTGAGAAATTTGTAGACAGCTATTAAGTCTCCTCTCAGTCTTCTTTTCTGCAAGCTAAACATTCTCAAATCCTGTAACCGTTCCTCATAGGACATGGTTTGCAGACCGGTTACCATTCTGGTCACTCTTTTCTGAACTTGCTCCAGTTTGTTGATGTCTTTTTTAAAATGTGGTGCCCAAAACTGGACACAGTATTCCAGTTGAGGTCTGACCAAAGAGAAGTAGAGGGAAATAATGACTTTGCGTGATCTAGACTGATTGCTTCTGTTAATACATCCTAGAATTGCATTTGCCTTTTTTGCTGCTGCATCACACTGTTGACTCATGTTCAGTTTATGATCTATTAGTATACCCAAGTCTTTTTTCACATGTGCTGCTACTTAGCCCTATTCCTCCCATTCTGTATATGCTTTTTTCATTTTATTGCCCAGATGTAGTACTTTGTATTTTTCCTTGTTAAACACCATTCTGTTAGTTGCTGCCCACTGCTCCAGTTTATTTATATCTTTTTGAATCCTCTCCCTCTCTTCTCTAGTGTTAGCTATCCCTCCTAGCTTTGTGTCATCAGCAAATTTAATCAGTGTACCCTCAATTCCTTCATCTAAATCATCGATAAAGATGTTGAACAATACAGGGTCCAGGACAGAACCCTGTGGTACCCTACTTGAGACATTCTTCCAACTGGATGTGCAGCCATTTACGACCACTCTTTGGGTCCGATCACTAAGTCAATTATGAATCCACCTAACAGTTGCCTTGTCCATTCCATACTTAAGGTACCTTCACACTAAACAACTTTACAACGAGAACAACAACGATCCGTGACGTTGCAGCGTCCTGGATAGCGATCTCGTTGTGTTTGACACGCAGCAGCGATCTGGATCCCGCTGTGATATCGCTGGTGGGAGCTAGAAGTCCAGAACTTTATTTGGTCGTCAGATCGGTGTGTATCGTCGTGTTTGACAGCAAAAGCAACGATGCCAGCAATGTTTTACATGGAGCTAACGACCTGTGAGAACGATAAGTGAGCCACCGCTACGTCACAGGATCGCTCCTGCATCGTTCTGGAGCTGCTGTGTTTGACATCTCTACAGCGACCTAAACAGCGACGCTGCAGCGATCGGCTCGTTGTCTATATCGCTGCAGTGTCGCTGAGTGTGACGGTACCTTTAGTCATTTTTTCAATAAGGATGGTGTGAGATACTTTGTCAAATGCATTGCTGAAGTCAAGATATACTATATCTACAGCATTTCTCAAACCGCTGCACGACCAGCTCTACTCTCGCCTACTGTATCCTCACCCATCCCTTGTAGATTGCGAGTCCTCACAGGCAGGGTCCGCTCTCCTCCTGTACCAGTTGTGACCTGTATTGTTTAAGATTATTGTACTTGTTTTTATTATGTATACCCCTCCTCACATGTAAAGTGCCATGGAATAAATGGCGCTATAATAATAATAATTTCTCTGATCCACCCAGTCAGTGATTCTGCCATAGAAGGAAATTAAGTTAGTCTGACATGACTGATTAGTTACAAATCGATGCTGACTCTAGTTAATCACTTTATTCTTATCCAGGTACTTACATAAATGTTGTTTAATAATTTGTTCAAAGATCTTTCCTGGTATGGAAGTCAGACTCACGGCCTATAGTTCACTGGGTCCACCTTCTTGCCCTTTTTCAAGATAGGAACAACATAATTTTTCGAAATTCTTGGAGAACAGGAGAAGTCCCAGAAGACTGGAGAAGAGCAAATGGAGAGTGGTTCAAAAATTTCTTCTGTCTCCTTGAGATCTCTGGGGTGTAATTCATCTGGACCTGGAGACTTAAATTCATTTATGTTAGCTAAGTGTTTCCTTACTATCTTTCTGTTTATAGATATCCTGGATTCTTCTATTTCTTTAATAGGACAGTGAAGGTCAGTTGATGTTACATTTGCTTTCTGAGGGAAAACAGATGCAAAATAGGAATTTAAAAGTTCAGCCTTCTCTACATCCTTTCTTTCCATTTCATCATTTTCATCCTGTAAAAATCCTATAGCATCCTTGACTTTTCTTTTACTTTTAACATATCCCCAAAATCCTTTTTTATTGCTTTTGACGTCTCTTGCAAGCCTCAATTCATTGTCAGCTTTAGTTAATCTGATTCGTGCCCTGCAGGTTCTGCAGACAAAATTATATTCTTCTTTAGATATGCCTCCCTCTTTCCATTTGATAAACACATGCTAAAAAGGAAGAAAGAAATGTTTAAGTTCTGTATTCATCCATCCTGGTTTCCTTAAATGCTTTGTATTCTTCCCTCTTTTTGGAATTGTTAACGATTGTGCTTTGAGAATCTAATTTTTCAAGATTTCCCAACCTTCCTGGACATTTTGTCTTTAAGGATATCCAGCTATTGGATTCCTCTGATTCTCTTTCTGAGTCCATTAAACTCTGCCTTTCTGAAATCTAACCTTGAAGTTTGAGTCTTCACAGGTCTTCCTTCTCTAGTTATCCAAAATTCTAAAATAGCATGATCTCTACCTCCTCAACCATTTGCTCCCTGTTTATAAGGATTAGATCCATGGTAGCAGATCCCCTTGTTTATCCCCTTGTTTTCTCCCCTACCTTTTGGAAAATAAAGTTGTCAGCAAGAGAGGATAAGAATTTGCTTCACCTGTTAGTTTTGCCTGAGAGAAATTCCCCACAAATGTCTGTACAAATGTACTCGGTGAGCACCGAGCATTTCCGGGATTACTTGGCGGGAACTGGTGTCTCCACCCAGCATTTTTGGCGGACTTTAGAGACCCAATCACGCTGCAGGGATTGTCTGCCAGGCCATGAAACGCCGCAGCCATCTTTGTTGTGGCCGTGCAGTGATTGGCTTCGCAGCACAGCATCATCAAGAGTATAAGAGACCTGGTGTCACTTTGCTCGCCGCATTCAGCTCCGGATTCAGCGAGTGTAGGGAGAGCTGCTGCAGAGATAGGGTCAGAATTGTGATTTTAATAGTTAGTGTAGGTCTGCAACTGTTCAGTCCACAACTCCTGAGAAATCAACAATCCTTTTTAGGGTTAATTCATAGGTCCCAAGATTGCAATGCTAGGTAGGCAGGGCACAGCATATCCACATCAGTGCAAGGCCTGCAGGCACTATATGTGCGTACATAGCTCCCTCCCACTGCATCCCTCCCAAAGCTCCATAACCGCCTGCTGCTGCTTATTTACTATATACCTAGCTGCAGTTTTCATTTTTTTTTTTTCAAAAATTCAACAGACTCCCCCAAAAATTGTTTATACAGTCTGTTATGTCAGACTGAGGCCTGGTGCATCTGTTTAAAAATCATAGTCTGTCAGGCATACGTAGCATAGTTCTGTGTGCTAGCCTTGTTCAATTTATTTATTTATTTTTTTTTTATCAATTCAACCAAAAGCCCCAAAAAATTTAATACAAGTCTGTTATGTCAGGCTGAGGGCTGGTGTTTCTGTTTTTGATAAATCGTATTTCCGCAGGCATACATAGCACAGTTCTGTGTGCTAGCCTTGTGCCACTGTTTTTTTTTTTATTTTAAAAATTCTACAAACCCCCCCCAAAATTTAATACAGTCTGTTATGTCAGGCTGAGTCCTGTTGTATCTGTGGTGGAAAAATCGTAGCTTGACAGGCATAAGTTTCATAGTTCTGTCTGCTAGCCTTGTTTTTTTTTTGTTTTTTTTTTTAAATTCAACAAAGCCCTAAAAAAAAAGTTAATACTGTCTGTTATGTCAGGCTGAGGCCTGTTGTATCTGTGGTGGAAAAATCGTAGCTTGACAGGCATAAGTTTCATAGATTTGTCTGCTAGCCTTGTTCTTTTTTTTTATTTTAAAAATTCTGCAAAACCCAAAAATAAAATTATACAGTCTGTTATGTCAGGCTGAGTCCTGGTGTATCTGATTTTGAAAAATTGTATTTCCGCAGGCATACGTAGCATAGTTCTGTGTGCTAGCCTTGGTCAAATTTTTTTTGGTTAAATTCACCAAAAAACACATTAATACAGTCGGTTATGACAGGCTGAGTTCTGGTGCATTCCTTTTGAAAAAACGTATTTCCACAGGCATACGTAGCATAGTTCTGTGTGCTAGCCTTGTGCCACTCTTTCTTTTATTGTTTTAAATTCACCAAAAAGCCCCCCAAAATTTTAATACAGTCTGTAATGTCAGGCTGAGGCCTGGTGTTTGTGTTTGAAAAATCGTAGCTTTGCAGGCATACTGATCAGATATAATTTATCTCCAAATAAATACATTTGTGTCGAGCTTTTGAAATATTAAAGAAGTCCATTTAAAATGAGCAAGGCAAGGGATGGGGAAATGGACGTGATGCTGATGGTGCATGCAGAGGACGAGGCCGTGGCCAAGGTGAAAGTGGGCCACGACAAAGACCCACATCTTCTCGCTCGACCTTTCTGTCCCAGTTTCTAGGGGACCGCAGCACACCACTATTGAAGGCAGAGCAGTGTGAAACGGTTGTTGGTAGGATAGCGGATAATGCTTCCAGTCACTTAGCCACCACCACCACTACTATGTCTTCAACACGATCAAGTCTGAATAGCCGTGAGTGTGGCCCAGATATTCCAGACCCTGATCATCCTTCCTCCCACCATGACGAGTGCCCTGAGACAAGTGATCCCACACTTGGACACTCTGAAGAGCTGTCCAGTTTTCCATTTCAAGATTCCGGACTCTCGGCCGGTAAACTTGTAGTAGGGACAGATGATATTGCATGTAGCGATGCCCAAAGCTTTGACCAGCCCCGATCACATGAAGGCGATGGTGGGAAAGTGTCACAAGAGGTGGACGATGATGAGACACAATTGCCAGAAATTTAGGAGGAGGAGCAGGGTGCGGATGTGGAAGACGAGGTGGTGGGTGACATAGTGACTGACCCAACCTGGCAGGAGGACATGCAGAGCGAGAACAGCAGCACACATGGGGAAGGAGGCATATCACCCCAACAGGCAGAAAGAAGCAGTGTGGTGGCCACAGACAGAAGGCGTGCATCTGTTCCCCATAATGCCAACATGAGGGAAGTTGCTATTCCAACTGTCAGATCTTCCTAAGTCTGGTTATTTTTTAAAGACTCTGCCGATAACCCCAACAGGCCATTTGCAGCACCTGCCATGCCCGCATCAGCAGGGGCAGCAAAACTACCAGCCTGACCACCACCAGCATGATCAGGCACATGGCAGCAAAGCACCCGACTTTGTGGGCCGAACCCCAGGCTCCAGGAACACTGTCTGCAGGTGAGACCACTGCTTCTTCCACTGTTTTGCGTTGAAGCCAATCCCCAGTCCACCGTGCATGTGAAGATGCCTCTAGCCCTGCACCTGTTGTTGCCCACAGTCAAGCATCACCATCATCAAGCCCGTCCACGTCCTTGTCCCAGCACAGCCTTCAGTTGTCTATACCCCAGTCATTGGAACGCAAGCGGAAATACCCAGCCAACGCCTCACAGGCCACAGTCCTAAATTCTAACATTTCTCTTCTGCTTGTGCTTGAAATGTTGCCTTTTAGGCTCTTTTAGGTGGAAGATTTCCGCAACCTGATGGTGGCGGCTGTCCCACGGTACTCAGTCCCCAGTCGCCACTATTTCTCCAGGTGTGCCATACCGGAATTGCACCAGCATGTGTCCCACAACAATACCCATGCCCTCAACAATGCTGTTACAGGGAAAAGTCCACCTAACCACGGACACGTGGACAAGTGCTTGTGGCCAGGGACAGTACATCTCACTTATGGCACACTGGGTTAACATAGTGGAAGCCGGGATCCAGTCGGACCTTGGGATGCAATACATCCTCCCCATGCCGAGGATTGCGGGCCCTGCATCAATCAGGGTTGCCCCTAGAGTGTACAGCTCCTGCACCTCCTCCTCTGCAGTCTCCATCTCTGAAATCAACACATCAGTCAGAAGCTGGAAGCACTGCAGCACTGCCTCAGCCAAGTGGCAACAGGCTGTGTTGAAGCTAATCTGACAAACCGCACAATGTAGAAGAGTTGTGGACAGTGCTGAAAGAGCGGTCAGATATTTGAATGACACCGCTGAACCTATAGCCAGGCATAGTCATGTGTGACAATGGCCGGAATCTGGTGGCAGCTCTGAGGCAAGGAGAGCTCACACATGTACCTTTCTTGGCTCATGTGCTTAACCTCGTGGTTCAATGTTTTCTGAAAAGCTACCCGAAGCTGCCAGATCTGCTAGTGAAAGTACGCGTCTGTCTGCCTATTTTAGAAAGTCAGCTACAGCTTCAGCTGCCCTTGCCGTGCTTCAGCAGCGTTTGCAGCTTCCGACTCACCGACTGGTGTGTGATGTCCTCACGTGCTGGAACTCTACGCTGCATATGTTGGAAAGGATTTGTGAGCAGAAGAGGACAGTTGTTGACTACTAACATCAACAAGGCCATTGATATTCCATTCAGACTCCACACATAAGACCTCAGGAGTGGACATGGATGTCAGACATATGTACCATCCTACAAAACTTTGAGGACTGCACCAAGATGGTGAGTGGTGATGACGCCAAGATTAGCATCACCATCCCGCTTCCCAGAATTCTGAAAACCTCTCTGCTCACAGTTAAAGAGAATGCATTGCAGGCAGAGCATGAGGACATGGATCAAGGAACCATACAGGGGGATTACCCTCAGCCCAGCCTCATGTCTTTCCAACGTGGATTGGTAGGCAATGAGGAGGAGGAGGAGGAAGAACAGGAGCTACTTTCATGCACTATAGACGGTACTACAAGCACAGCTGTCATATCGTCTGTTCAGCGGGGATGGTCTGAGCACAGGGAGGAGGATGAGGATGAGGACAGCATGGTTAGTCATCCTGTTGGCGAGGACACGGAAGTCTTGCCTGTTAGCAGTCTGGCACACATGGCTGACTTTATGCTGCGCTGCGTTTCACATGACCCTCGCATTATAAACATATTTGGTGACTCATTACTGGTTGGTGACACTTCTAGACCCAAGCTGCAAGGAAAACTTTCAATCTCTTCTGCCAGAGGCAGAGAGATGTACTAAAATGTTGCAGTACCATAGGTCCCTTATAGCAGAATTACTTAGAAAATCCCATGTGAGAACACTGGCAGCAGACGTCAGGAGTTTGTTGTACAACCAAGAAGTCCAAGCAAAAGAGACAGAAGTACAATCCAGCTCAGGCAGGGGAACAATGGCAAAGTTCTGGGACAGTTTTCTCAGATCCTCCCATCGTGCCAGGACAGAGGCAAGGGGTGCTGTCACAAGAAGTGCAATGTATGGGAAGATGCTGAGGGAGTACCTTGCCGATCGTACAAACGTCCTCCGGGATTCCTCTGTGCCTTTTAATTATTGGGTATCCAAGCTGGACACGTGGCATGAACTGGCTCTCTATGCCTTGGATGTCCTGGCCTGCTCTGCTGCTAGCATTCTGTCCAAACGGGTTTTTAGTGCCGCTGGTGAAATTATAACAGAGAAGCGCAACCGCCTGTCAACTGAAAATGCTGACAGGCTGACTCTTATAAAAATGAACAAGGGCTGGATTGGGAAAGACTTCTGTACACCACCAAGTGAAAACAGCGAAACATAACCTTTAATACTTTCTGCTTTTTGGGGAGGTGTATTCTCATGCACCTCTTCACAATCACACATGGGTATACGCTTCTAGATTTGGTATGTTTGTTGTTATCCTCCTCCTTATCCTCATCATCCACAACCAGTAGAACACCAGGGTGAATGGATTCCGTTATGCCAAAGTCACAATTTTTTTCGTGCAAGCGTGTCTATGATGCCCATAGTATATTTTTAAAAAATTTACCCCCCTGGAGAAATGTTTGTCAGCCCATACACTTAGTGTATGGGCATTACAAGTCTAGGAGACCCGCTAATTTAAATTGAGCCTAGATTTCAATGAGGCCTTCAGCAATGTCTCCTCATTCTCCACCACTAGACCACCAGGCTTAACGTCTTCTGTGCTGCTACAGACAGTCAAATTTTGGGCAAAGGTGTCTATGATGCCCATAGTATATTTTTTAAAAATTTAACCCCCCTGGGGAAATGTTTGTCAGCCCACACACTTAGTGTATCGGCATTACAAGTCTAGGAGACCTGCTAATTTAAATTGGGCCTAGTTTTCAATGAAACCTTCAGCTATGTCTCCTCATTCTCCACCACTAGATCACCAGGCTTAATGTCTTCTGTGCTGCTATGGACAGTCAATTTTTGGGCAAAGGTGTCTATGATCCCCATGAAATATTTTTAACAAATTTACCCCATGGGCTAATGCTTGTCAGGCCATGCACTCTATTACAAGTCTCAGAGACCCACACCCCTACATTGGGCCTACTTCTTAACTCGGTTTCCTGCAATGTCTCTTCCTTATCTCCGACTACATCACCTGGGTGAATGTGTTCTGTACTGTTATAGGCTGGTGAATTTTGGGCAAGGGGGGTTGTGATGGCAATAGTATATTTTTTAAAAAGGTACCCCCCATTGGAGAATTGTTTGTCAGCCGATGCACTCCATTACAAGTCTCAGAGACCCACACCCCTACATTGGGCCTACTTCTTAACTCGGTTTCCTGCAATGTCTCTTCATTACCTGCCACTTGTTTACCAGGGTTAAAGTGCTCTGTACTGTTATAGGCCGGTGAATTTTGGGCAAGGGGAGCTGTGATGGCAATAGTATATTTGAAAAAAAGGTATCCCCCATTGGTGAAACCACATCCTTGTTGGCAAAGACTTCATAACATTTGTGTACCTTAAAGAACTCACCTGAAAAGCTCCTTTTTGTGTTGCCTGGTTGCTCACATTGAACACAATAGACTTCATATAAATATGATAAATTTGATAAAGCAATGCTGTTCGTTTGGCTCAGTAGTTCATTACAAATATTTATTTGTCCACTATATTAGTTTCTCTCCTTATGAGCAATAACTTTGGCTGCATCAAATGGTAAGAGTTCAATACAAAAAAGTGATGGCTGAATGCTTTTAGATGCAGAGGACTTAATCAATTTTGGCTGAGATAACTTGTATGAGGGAGACTGCATGTTCCTTCTTTCTTTCTAGGACAATAAACAGGAATAGTAATAAATGCTCTTTTTATCTGTAAAGTAATTATTTGAAAGGATGTCAGATCATCTATATTGTGTCTCCAATATTTACTACACAGCCGAACAGAACAGTTATGGAAAATTGAGCATGGTCACAGTTATTTTTTAGAAAATCTTCACATTCTTGCAGTTGTCACTTTTATTTCCGGAATACATAGTAGCAGCTATTTTTAACATTACTTACCTATAGATACTGGTCAAGAAGATTGTCATGATTATCCAGAGTACTCAATGGGTTAAGCTTAAGTTTTTCTAGAAAGGCTGAATATAGATATGATTGGATTGCTGTTAATAGTGTAGTGCGAACATACAAATGGTGATTTTGAATACAGATTGAAATATACCAAATGCATTCAGTCAATTACATAGCTGCATTTCTTGGAAAACATTCACAGATGTGACAGACAATGCTCATAGTGACACAATCTTGAGAAATGTTTGCTTATTCACTTCACAAACAGTTCTAAGCTTCTATGTGTCTGTTGTTTGGCATTGTAAAACATTAAGGTTTTCTCAACCTCTGCCTGTTGTGGTTTTATCTAAATCCTTGTGACTTTTATATTCTAAGGGTTTATGGCCCCTCATCTGATGACTCCATGATATCTCAGTTTCATCCAGCCTTGAAAGCTGGCCACTTGAAGGGCTGGGTGAAACTAGAGTTACTACATAGTGTAAATCACTATATAAGACCAGAGAAACATGACTAAGACAGATGCCACAACTGAGGTACCTGTACATGTACAGTGTGCTCATACCTGCATAATTGGGGATGCCCATGCAGTGTAGGTAATCTCCCAGGGGTTCTCTGTCTTGGTGTTGCTTCTCTGATATTCCAGATGGATGATGTTTAAAAGCCTCTTGGTGATGATGTAAGCATACTGTAAGTGGTTAATCTTTATATATACTTAATCATTATATGTATTTAATCCAAATATGTACTTAACCTTTGTATGTTAACATATACAAAAATGTACGCACTCATACTATTCAATCATACTATTCCTTGAATTTTGTGCTTTGAAATAAAATTGAATTGTATTGCAAGTATTAGCCTTCTTTAAAGCCATATCTGAATCTTAGTGTTTAAAATATTGGCAAATAAAATTGCCAAATTCTCCTGTAAATCATTCTGCAAAGAGGGAACCATCATACCTAGTGTTGAGCATTCCGATACCGCAAGTATCGGGTATCGGCCGATACTTGCGGGTATCGGAATTCCGATACCGAGATCCGTTACTTTTGTGGTATCTGGTATCAGTATCGAAACAACATTAATGTGTAAAATAAAGAACTAAAATAAAAAATAGGGATGTACTCACCTCTCCGACGCAGCCTGGACCTTACCGAGGGAACCGGGAGCCTTCTTTGCTTAAAATGCGCGCGTTTCCTGCCTTCCGTGACGTCACGGCTTGTGATTGGTTGCGTGCCGCCCATGTGACCGCGACGCGACCAATCACAGCAAGCCGTGACGTAATTTTCAGGTCCTGAATGCCTAATTCTAGGCATTCAAGATTTGAAAATTACGTTACGGCTTGTGATTGGTCGCATCGCGGTCACATGGGCGACGCGACCAATCACAAGCCGTGACATCACGGGAGGCAGGAAACGCGCGCATTTTAAAATTACGTCACGGCTTGTGATTGGTTGCGTGCCGCCCATGTGACCGCGACGTGACCAATCACAGCAAGCCGTGACGTAATTTTCAGGTCCTGAATGCCTAGAATTATGAATTAGGCATTCAGGACCTGAAAATTACGTCACGGCTTGCTTTGATTGGTCGCGTCGCGGTCACATGGGTGGCACGCAACCAATCACAAGCCATGACATCACGGAAGGCAGGAAACGCGCGCATTTTAAGCAAAGAAGGCTCCAGGTTCCCTCGGTGAGGTCCAGGCTGCATCGGAGAGGTGAGTATATCAATATTTTTTATTTTAATTCTTTATTTTACACATTAATATGGATCCCAGGGCCTGAAGGAGAGTTTCCTCTCCTTCAGACCCTGGGAACCATCAGGGATACCGTCCGATACTTGAGTCCCATTGACTTGTATTGATATCGGGTATCGGTATCGGATTAGATCCGATACTTTGCCGGTATCGGCCGATACTTTCCGATACCGATACTTTCAAGTATCGGACGGTATCGCTCAACACTAATCATACCATTAAAAAAGACAAAATGTTGATCGTCCCTCAATGTAGTGCATCCTGCTCTTAACATATTGTCAGGATTCCATTACCATTTGAAAACCAAGAAAGGGTTTGACAACTTGAGGTTTCATTGTACACAATTTTTTTTTTAAAACTAACAGTCTCCTGTCTCCAATCACGTCATTCAGACTGCATTGTTGGGTAATCTCAAAAGCTTAACTGAAAACAGACATCATTTTTTGTCACATTAGTATCTTTCACTCGCTTTTGGACTAATTGGTAATATTTTTATCAGCCACAACTCTGAAGTGTTAGCAAGTTTCCGTGGAAGAGATAACAAATCCTTTCATTTTTTTTTTCCTTGCAGTCAGTTCTCCTTAACCCTGTGTGATTTTATATGTGATTTTTTATTTGATCACTGAGAAATGGATTTGGTAGGGGAAGAATGCACTTTTCTGACATTTTAAAAAAATCTTTTGGAATCATGCCTTGTTTAACGTTAACCATGTTGCAATTCCATTTTCCATATAAAAAAGATGAAGAAACAGCGGCACTCACCAGGTTGCTGAATAAATGTCTTTAATGTGTTTTCAATCCATGAACCAGATTATGTTAAACACATTCCAGGTAATAGCGAGGGTGCGGGGAGTGAAGGAGGACGCCAGCCGTTTCGTGCAATCAGCACTTCTACGGGTCCATGTAAAGTTAAAATGATGTCATTTCCTCTTATAAAGGCTACATGAACATCATGACAAAACAAGTTACTGACATTAGTATTGCATTTTAAAATAAATTGCTTTTTACCATCAATATCAGTATTATACACATATGCTTACTGAACATAGACCAAATTTATAGGAGCTATTTTTACAGAAATACTGCCATATCTAGCTTATCATTCAGACCGAGCGGTCCTTGGGCATTAGCCTTTATAATCCATCTCCCTTCTTCCCTCAAAAGTTGCTTATTATGATTACCTCCTTGAGGTGGAAATTTCACTATATCAAGCCCTGCGAATTGAAGTTCAGGATTACCGTTATGTTTTTCTTGCATGTGCTTTATAAGCCGCATGCACCCTTTACCTGATACTACAGAATTGTAGTGCTCTCGAAACCTCGTTACCAAAGGGCGTATAGTTTTTCCAATATAGAAATAATTGCAAGGGCAAAATATCGCATAAACCACAAACTTACTCTTACATCATATAAAATCACGAACTTTGTGAGTTATACCTCCAATTTTTACAGGATTGTCTAATCTATTTAAGTGGCAAAATCTGCAATTTTTACATTTAAAATTCCCTTTAGGTAAATCTTTTATCAACCAGTTATTTTGTGCAGGCAATAACCTATTGTGCACTAATAAATCTCCCAGGTTTTTAGTACGCTTGTATGCAAATTGTTGATCTAACGTAGTTATTTTTTCTAGTTCCCTGTCATTTTGTAGCATATGCCAATTTTTTCTTATCGCCGCATATACTGCTTTATCAATTGGACTATGGGAGAAGGTGAAGGTGAATTTCCAAATATTTTTATCTCCAAGAGGGGGTTCTTTTATTTTTCGTTTTCTAATTAACTGAGATTGAGTCAGTTTCTCCCCGAATTTCTGCTTGATTTAGCACTTCTAAGGGATACCCTCTATTTAAAAAGCGCGTTTAAAGCTCCGCAATTTGTTCTTTATACATTTTATTGTCATTATTAATCTTTCTGAGTCTAACCATTTGGCTATAAGGAATAGCTAGTTTCGTATGACTCGGATGGGCGCTGTCATAATGCATACAATTATTTGTTGCAGTGGGCTTTCTAAATACCCTAGTATTATTTGTCCCCTCCACAATCTCAACCTTCACATCTAAAAACTCCAAAGAGTTTTTGTCAAAGTACGAAGTGAATCGCATGTTCTCCTTTTTACCAGCATTTAAATAATACAAAGTTACCAAAGTCCTCCTCTGTGCCATCCCATATAATGAAGATGTCATCTGCGAACCGCAGATAGGTACGTATGAATTTTAAATAAGGATTGCTTATGCCCGTAATATATTTTTCTTCAAAGGCAGCGAGAAAAAGGTTAGCGAAAACGCATGCCTCTGATTGGCTGTTTCACTTTTTAACAGCCAATGAGAGCAATCTGTAATATTTCACCTAAGAAAATTGGTGAAATATTACAATTCAGCCATGGCTGATGCTGCAATAGCATCTGCCATGGCTGGAGACCCCGATCTGCCCCCCCCACCACCACCGATCTCCTCCTCTCTGTCCTGTCATGTCCCCTGCTCCCCTCCGTCCTCCTGTCCGCTCCCCCCGTCCTCCTGTCTGCTCCCCCCATGCTCCGATCCCCCCCATACTTACCGAGCTCCGATGTCCCTCCCGGTGTCCGTCCGTCTTCTCCATGGGCGCCGTCATCTTCCAAAATGCTGGCCGGTAGATTCTTTCCAGGTACATTTTGATCGCTGTGATAGGTTCTATCACAGCGATCAAAATAAGCAAATAACCCCCCCTTATCACCCCCATAGGTAGGGAACATTAAAAAAAAGAAAATATATTTATTTTTATTTTTCCACTAGGGTTAGGGTTAGGGTTGCACTTAGGGTTAGGGTTGCACTTAGGGTTAGGGTTGCACTTAGGGTTGCACTTAGGGTTAGGGTTGCACTTAGAGTTAGGGTTGCACTTAGGGTTGCACTTAGGGTTAGGGTTTCACTTAGGGTTAGGGTTGCACTTAGGGTTAGGGTTGCACTTAGGGTTGCACTTAGGGTTAGGGTTGCACTTAGGGTTGCACTTAGGGTTAGGGTTGCACTTAGGGTTGCACTTAGGGTTAGGGTTGCGGTTAGGGTTGCACTTAGGGTTAGGGTTGCACTAAGGGTTAGGGTTAGAATTAGGGTTAGGGTTTCAATTAGGGTTAGGGTTAGGGTTGAGCGACTTTCATTTTTTTAAGATCGAGTAGGGTTTTGGGAAACCCGATTTTGTCCAGAGTCGAGTCGAGTGCAGTCGGCCGATTATCGCTAAAAGTCGGGGATCGACCGAAACACGAAACCCAATGCAAGTCAATGGGGAAGCATAGTCGGCAGTGAGTGGAGGCCAGGAAAACACCTACAGTGCCCATTTTAATGCCAAAAACATCCATTCTTGTTTCTGAAGCTTGCCAATCTTAATTAACTGTATAATAATAGTTGGGCATAGGGAATTGGGGGAAAGTTGTGGGGGGAGTAGGGCTGGCTCAAGTTTTTCGTGGGCCCAGGAAATGCGGACTACGTCACGGCGGTGTTGCAGGGAAAGGTAAGTATTTAAACGTTGCAAGTGCTGTGATCCTGAGCAAGCAGGGGGGGGCCCACTCGTTCGCATTGCCACTGGCACAGGGCCCCTCAAAGTACGGCGGTGTGTTTGCATGGCGGGGGCGCCTCCCACCAGCAGCGACACTTTTGCGTACTCTGAGGGGCCCTGTGCCAGTGACGTCGCCAACGAGTATGCCCCCCCACCTGATGAAGGAACCTGCACTTTCATCTGCACCTTCCTCTTTGTCCCTGTGTAAGGTGGTATAACATGCGGGAAGGGGAACCTTACTTTCAGCAGGGTCAGATTCTGGCTGTGTAGAGTACAAGGGGAATGTAGTGGTCTAGGTCAATGTACCAGCAGACTCATTTAGCAGTGGCTGGGCAATGGGCAGGATGAGGAGGAAACAGATATAGGGCCAAAGAATAAAGTAGGCTACATGCAGTTCAAAATTGGTAACAGGACTAAACAGGCGGCATTGCTTTGTTCAGTGGAGTAGCAAACCCAAGAGCAGCAGACACTGTTTCAAGGGCCTAACCACACTAGTAGGCCAAATGCAGTTTAATATCTGATAGTATAGGGCGAAAGCCAGAATGTGGAAGCTCAGCTTTGTTCAGTTGAGGACAACACCAGGGAGGGGCAGACACCTTTAGTAGGCCGGAAAAGCCTATTGCATTTTTTAAAATGGTAATTTGGAGCAGAAGGTTGAAGCTCAGCTTTATTTAGTTGAGGGCAACACCAGGGAGGGGCAGAAGCCGTTAGTAGGCCCTAACCACCATTTTTTTTTTTTAAACCACTTAATGAGAGCCGGAAGGTTGAAGCTCAGCTTTATTTAGTTGAGGACAACACCAGGCAGGGGCACACAGACAGACACCTTTAGTAGGCCGGAAAAGCCTATTGCATTTTTTAAAATGGTAATTTGGAGCAGAAGGTTGAAGCTCAGCTTTATTTAGTTGAGGGCAACACCAGGCAGGGGCACACAGACAGACACCTTTAGTAGGCCAGAAAAGCCTATTGCATTTTTTAAAATGGTAATTTGGAGCAGAAGGTTGAAGCTCAGCTTTATTTAGTTGAGGGCAACACCAGGGAGGGGCAGAAGCCATTAGTAGGCCCTAACCACCATTTTTTTTTTTTAAAACCACTTAATGAGAGCCGGAAGGTTGAAGCTCAGCTTTATTTAGTTGAGGACAACACCAGGCAGGGGCACACAGACAGACACCTTTAGTAGGCCGGAAAAGCCTATTGCATTTTTTAAAATGGTAATTTGGAGCAGAAGGTTGAAGCTCAGCTTTATTTAGTTGAGGGCAACACCAGGCAGGGGCACACAGACAGACACCTTTAGTAGGCCGGAAAAGCCTATTGCATTTTTTAAAATGGTAATTTGGAGCAGAAGGTTGAAGCTCAGCTTTATTTAGTTGAGGGCAACACCAGGGAGGGGCAGAAGCCGTTAGTAGGCCCTAACCACCATTTTTTTTTTTTAAAACCACTTAATGAGAGCCGGAAGGTTGAAGCTCAGCTTTATTTAGTTGAGGACAACACCAGGCAGGGGCACACAGACAGACACCTTTAGTAGGCCGGAAAAGCCTATTGCATTTTTTAAAATGGTAATTTGGAGCAGAAGGTTGAAGCTCAGCTTTATTTAGTTGAGGGCAACACCAGGCAGGGGCACACAGACAGACACCTTTAGTAGGCCGGAAAAGCCTATTGCATTTTTTAAAATGGTAATTTGGAGCAGAAGGTTGAAGCTCAGCTTTATTTAGTTGAGGGCAACACCAGGGAGGGGCAGAAGCCGTTAGTAGGCCCTAACCACCATTTTTTTTTTTTAAAACCACTTAATGAGAGCCGGAAGGTTGAAGCTCAGCTTTATTTAGTTGAGGACAACACCAGGCAGGGGCACACAGACAGACACCTTTAGTAGGCCGGAAAAGCCTATTGCATTTTTTAAAATGGTAATTTGGAGCAGAAGGTTGAAGCTCAGCTTTATTTAGTTGAGGACAACACCAGGCAGGGGCACACAGACAGACACCTTTAGTAGGCCGGAAAAGCCTATTGCATTTTTTAAAATGGTAATTTGGAGCAGAAGGTTGAAGCTCAGCTTTATTTAGTTGAGGACAACACCAGGCAGGGGCACACAGACAGACACCTTTAGTAGGCCGGAAAAGCCTATTGCATTTTTTAAAATGGTAATTTGGAGCAGAAGGTTGAAGCTCAGCTTTATTTAGTTGAGGACAACACCAGGCAGGGGCACACAGACAGACACCTTTAGTAGGCCGGAAAAGCCTATTGCATTTTTTAAAATGGTAATTTGGAGCAGAAGGTTGAAGCTCAGCTTTATTTAGTTGAGGGCAACACCAGGGAGGGGCAGAAGCCGTTAGTAGGCCCTAACCACCATTTTTTTTTTTAAAACCACTTAATGAGAGCCGGAAGGTTGAAGCTCAGCTTTATTTAGTTGAGGACAACACCAGGCAGGGGCACACAGACAGACACCTTTAGTAGGCCGGAAAAGCCTATTGCATTTTTTAAAATGGTAATTTGGAGCAGAAGGTTGAAGCTCAGCTTTATTTAGTTGAGGGCAACACCAGGCAGGGGCACACAGACAGACACCTTTAGTAGGCCGGAAAAGCCTATTGCATTTTTTAAAATGGTAATTTGGAGCAGAAGGTTGAAGCTCAGCTTTATTTAGTTGAGGACAACACCAGGCAGGGGCACACAGACAGACACCTTTAGTAGGCCGGAAAAGCCTATTGCTTTTTTTAAAATGGTAATTTGGAGCAGAAGGTTGAAGCTCAGCTTTATTTAGTTGAGGACAACACCAGGCAGGGGCACACAGACAGACACCTTTAGTAGGCCGGAAAAGCCTATTGCATTTTTTAAAATGGTAATTTGGAGCAGAAGGTTGAAGCTCAGCTTTATTTAGTTGAGGACAACACCAGGCAGGGGCACACAGACAGACACCTTTAGTAGGCCGGAAAAGCCTATTGCATTTTTTAAAATGGTAATTTGGAGCAGAAGGTTGAAGCTCAGCTTTATTTAGTTGAGGACAACACCAGGCAGGGGCACACAGACAGACACCTTTAGTAGGCCGGAAAAGCCTATTGCATTTTTTAAAATGGTAATTTGGAGCAGAAGGTTGAAGCTCAGCTTTATTTAGTTGAGGACAACACCAGGCAGGGGCACACAGACAGACACCTTTAGTAGGCCGGAAAAGCCTATTGCATTTTTTAAAATGGTAATTTGGAGCAGAAGGTTGAAGCTCAGCTTTATTTAGTTGAGGACAACACCAGGCAGGGGCACACAGACAGACACCTTTAGTAGGCCGGAAAAGCCTATTGCATTTTTTAAAATGGTAATTTGGAGCAGAAGGTTGAAGCTCAGCTTTATTTAGTTGAGGACAACACCAGGCAGGGGCACACAGACAGACACCTTTAGTAGGCCGGAAAAGCCTATTGCATTTTTTAAAATGGTAATTTGGAGCAGAAGGTTGAAGCTCAGCTTTATTTAGTTGAGGACAACACCAGGCAGGGGCACACAGACAGACACCTTTAGTAGGCCGGAAAAGCCTATTGCATTTTTTAAAATGGTAATTTGGAGCAGAAGGTTGAAGCTCAGCTTTATTTAGTTGAGGACAACACCAGGCAGGGGCACACAGACAGACACCTTTAGTAGGCCGGAAAAGCCTATTGCATTTTTTAAAATGGTAATTTGGAGCAGAAGGTTGAAGCTCAGCTTTATTTAGTTGAGGGCAACACCAGGCAGGGGCACACAGACAGACACCTTTAGTAGGCCGGAAAAGCCTATTGCATTTTTTAAAATGGTAATTTGGAGCAGAAGGTTGAAGCTCAGCTTTATTTAGTTGAGGGCAACACCAGGGAGGGGCAGAAGCCGTTAGTAGGCCCTAACCACCATTTTTTTTTTTTAAAACCACTTAATGAGAGCCGGAAGGTTGAAGCTCAGCTTTATTTAGTTGAGGACAACACCAGGCAGGGGCACACAGACAGACACCTTTAGTAGGCCGGAAAAGCCTATTGCATTTTTTAAAATGGTAATTTGGAGCAGAAGGTTGAAGCTCAGCTTTATTTAGTTGAGGACAACACCAGGCAGGGGCACACAGACAGACACCTTTAGTAGGCCGGAAAAGCCTATTGCATTTTTTAAAATGGTAATTTGGAGCAGAAGGTTGAAGCTCAGCTTTATTTAGTTGAGGACAACACCAGGCAGGGGCACACAGACAGACACCTTTAGTAGGCCGGAAAAGCCTATTGCATTTTTTAAAATGGTAATTTGGAGCAGAAGGTTGAAGCTCAGCTTTATTTAGTTGAGGGCAACACCAGGGAGGGGCAGAAGCCGTTAGTAGGCCCTAACCACCATTTTTTTTTTTTAAAACCACTTAATGAGAGCCGGAAGGTTGAAGCTCAGCTTTATTTAGTTGAGGACAACACCAGGCAGGGGCACACAGACAGACACCTTTAGTAGGCCGGAAAAGCCTATTGCATTTTTTAAAATGGTAATTTGGAGCAGAAGGTTGAAGCTCAGCTTTATTTAGTTGAGGACAACACCAGGCAGGGGCACACAGACAGACACCTTTAGTAGGCCGGAAAAGCCTATTGCATTTTTTAAAATGGTAATTTGGAGCAGAAGGTTGAAGCTCAGCTTTATTTAGTTGAGGGCAACACCAGGCAGGGGCACACAGACAGACACCTTTAGTAGGCTGGAAAAGCCTATTGCATTTTTTAAAATGGTAATTTGGAGCAGAAGGTTGAAGCTCAGCTTTATTTAGTTGAGGACAACACCAGGCAGGGGCACACAGACAGACACCTTTAGTAGGCCGGAAAAGCCTATTGTATTTTTTAAAATGGTAATTTGGAGCAGAAGGTTGAAGCTCAGCTTTATTTAGTTGAGGACAACACCAGGCAGGGGCACACAGACAGACACCTTTAGTAGGCCGGAAAAGCCTATTGCATTTTTTAAAATGGTAATTTGGAGCAGAAGGTTGAAGCTCAGCTTTATTTAGTTGAGGACAACACCAGGCAGGGGCACACAGACAGACACCTTTAGTAGGCCGGAAAAGCCTATTGCATTTTTTAAAATGGTAATTTGGAGCAGAAGGTTGAAGCTCAGCTTTATTTAGTTGAGGACAACACCAGGCAGGGGCACACAGACAGACACCTTTAGTAGGCCGGAAAAGCCTATTGCATTTTTTAAAATGGTAATTTGGAGCAGAAGGTTGAAGCTCAGCTTTATTTAGTTGAGGGCAACACCAGGGAGGGGCAGAAGCCGTTAGTAGGCCCTAACCAAAGTTGAAGGCCAAATGCAGTTTAATTTCTGATACTATAGGCCGAAAGCCAGAAGGTGGAAGCTCCGATTTAGACAGTGGAGGACAATTTGAATTAGGGACTGCAGACAGACTTAGTAGGCTGTCCCCTGTGGACCATGCATCCACCACATTAACCCATTGCGCCGTAATGGACACGTAATCTTCCGTGGCCATGCCTACAGGTCCATGCGTCTGTTGTCAGGTGCACCTTTGTACTCACAGATTGCCAGAGTGCATGGACAATGCGGTCTTCTACATGCTGGTGGAGGGTTGGGATGGCTTTTCTCGCAAAAGAAGTGTCGACTGGTTAGCTTGTAGCGTGGTACAGCGTAGTCCATCATGGCCTTATTAATAGTAAATAAAATATATAACTAGGCTCTATGAACTTTTAAATAGGTTCCAGGGGTACACGGGCAGCATTGGTGTGGTCAGTGGAGGAGTATTGCAAGTAGGGGCTGCAGACAGGCTATCAAAGGCCTAAAATAACAAACAGTAGGCAGTCATGGCAGTTTTACATCGGTTACATGGATACACAGGCAGGCACTCCAGGCAGCATTGTGGTCAGTGGAGGAGTATTGCAAGTAGGGGCCGCAGACAGGCTATCAAAGGCCTAAAATAACAAACAGTAGGCAGTCATGGCAGTTTTACATCGGTTACATGGATACACAGGCAGGCACTCCAGGCAGCATTGTGGTCAGTGGAGGAGTATTGCAAGTAGGGGCCGCAGACAGGCTATCAAAGGCCTAAAATAACAAACAGTAGGCAGTCATGGCAGTTTTACATCGGTTACATGGATACACAGGCAGGCACTCCAGGCAGCATTGTGGTCAGTGGAGGAGTATTGCAAGTAGGGGCCGCAGACAGGCTATCAAAGGCCTAACATAACAAACAATAGGCTCATGGCAGTTTTACAGCGGTTACATGGATACACGGGCAGGCAGCTTGGTGGTCAGTGGAGGAGTATTTAAAGTAGGGACCGCAGACAGGCTTCAAAGGCCTAACATAAGAAAATGGGCTGGCTGTAGGCACTTTATAATTGGTTCCAGGGGTACACGGGCAGCAGTGGTCTGGCCAGTGGAGGACTAGTGGAAGGAGGGACCGCAGACAGGCTTCAAAGGCCTAACATAAAAAAACGGGCTGGCTGTAGGCACTTTATAATTGGTTCCAGGGGTACACAGGCAGCAGTGGTCTGGTCAGTGGAGGACTAGTGGAAGGAGGGACCGCAGACAGGCTTCAAAGGCCTAACATAAAAAAATGGGCTGGCTGTAGGCACTTTATAATTGGTTCCAGGGGTACACGGGCAGCAGTGGTCTGGCCAGTGGAGGACTAGTGGAAGGAGGGACCGCAGACAGGCTTCAAAGGCCTAACATAAAAAAATGGGCTGGCTGTAGGCACTTTATAATTGGTTCCAGGGGTACACGGGCAGCAGTGGTCTGGCCAGTGGAGGACTAGTGGAAGGAGGGACCGCAGACAGGCTTCAAAGGCCTAACATAAAAAAATGGGCTGGCTGTAGGCACTTTATAATTGGTTCCAGGGGTACACGGGCAGCAGTGGTCTGGCCAGTGGAGGACTAGTGGAAGGAGGGACCGCAGACAGGCTTCAAAGGCCTAACATAAAAAAATGGGCTGGCTGTAGGCACTTTATAATTGGTTCCAGGGGTACACGGGCAGCAGTGGTCTGGCCAGTGGAGGACTAGTGGAAGGAGGGACCGCAGACAGGCTTCAAAGGCCTAACATAAAAAAACGGGCTGGCTGTAGGCACTTTATAATTGGTTCCAGGGGTACACGGGCAGCAGTGGTCTGGTCAGTGGAGGACTAGTGGAAGGAGGGACCGCAGACAGGCTTCAAAGGCCTAACATAAAAAAATGGGCTGGCTGTAGGCACTTTATAATTGGTTCCAGGGGTACACGGGCAGCAGTGGTCTGGCCAGTGGAGGACTAGTGGAAGGAGGGACCGCAGACAGGCTTCAAAGGCCTAACATAAAAAAATGGGCTGGCTGTAGGCACTTTATAATTGGTTCCAGGGGTACACGGGCAGCAGTGGTCTGGCCAGTGGAGGACTAGTGGAAGGAGGGACCGCAGACAGGCTTCAAAGGCCTAACATAAAAAAATGGGCTGGCTGTAGGCACTTTATAATTGGTTCCAGGGGTACACGGGCAGCAGTGGTCTGGTCAGTGGAGGACTAGTGGAAGGAGGGACCGCAGACAGGCTTCAAAGGCCTAACATAAAAAAATGGGCTGGCTGTAGGCACTTTATAATTGGTTCCAGGGGTACACGGGCAGCAGTGGTCTGGCCAGTGGAGGACTAGTGGAAGGAGGGACCGCAGACAGGCTTCAAAGGCCTAACATAAAAAAACGGGCTGGCTGTAGGCACTTTATAATTGGTTCCAGGGGTACACGGGCAGCAGTGGTCTGGTCAGTGGAGGACTAGTGGAAGGAGGGACCGCAGACAGGCTTCAAAGGCCTAACATAAAAAAATGGGCTGGCTGTAGGCACTTTATAATTGGTTCCAGGGGTACACGGGCAGCAGTGGTCTGGTCAGTGGAGGACTAGTGGAAGGAGGGACCGCAGACAGGCTTCAAAGGCCTAACATAAAAAAATGGGCTGGCTGTAGGCACTTTATAATTGGTTCCAGGGGTACACGGGCAGCAGTGGTCTGGTCAGTGGAGGACTAGTGGAAGGAGGGACCGCAGACAGGCTTCAAAGGCCTAAAATAACAAACAATAGGCTCATGGCAGTTTTACAGCGGTTACATGGATACACGGGCAGCTTGGTGGTGAGTGGAGGAGTAGTGCAAGGAGTGTCTGTCCCAGTACTCCCAAAATATAAATAGATGTTAATGTCTCGCAAAACAACCAAAACAAAAAAAAAGGTGGCATACTTAGGTACAGGGGTGGGCTCATCTGCTGAGTTTCTGACATAGTAATTTGGCAGTAACTATTTAATGGTGCCAATATAGGACACAGACACAGACTACTTTAAGTTGCATCATAGATGTCTACAAATTTGTATTGTCAGTGCCAGACATTGAATGATGTCAGCGAATAGACTAAAGATTGGTGGAGCTGTGCGACATAATTTTGCATGTGGTAGAGCACATTTTGAGCTGGGGTAGGGGGGAACTCTCTAGAGGCCGGCGGGACCGCCCCAGGGCCCCTCATGTTACAACGGTGTGTCTGACGTTGGGTGCGCACCACCACCGCCAGAGACACTACATTGTACTATGAGGGACCCAGTAGCAATGCCGTCAACCAAAAGCGAGCACACCCACCTCTTCAGACAAACAGCAGTCTCACGGGTGCTTGCGCCAAGTCGCGATACCACGGCCCCGTGTGGGGAGTTTGGCCATTTAGGGAGGTGTAAACATGTCGTATGCTGTACAATCAGCTGCAGCAAATTAGACATTAGAAAAGTAATTCACAGGCAAGAGCCTTTCATAGGAAAGCTAGGTGTCGGCCGGGCAAGGTGGGGCAAAAGATTTCGAAATCCAGTTGTGGTTCATTTTAATGAATGTTAGATCGTCAACATTTTGGGTAGCCAGACGAGTCCTTTTTTCGGTTAATATTGAACCTGCAGCACTGAATACTCTTTCTGATAGGACACTTGCTGCCGGGCAAGCAAGCTCCTGCAATGCATATTCTGCCAATTCTGGCCAGGTGTCTAATTTGGAGGCCCAGTAATCAAATGGGAATGACGGTTGAGGGAGAACATCGATAAGGGATGAAAAATAGTTAGTAACCATACTGGACAAATGTTGTCTCCTGTCACTTTCAATTGATGCAGCAGTACCTGTCCTGTCTGCGGTCATAGCAAAATCACTCCACAACCTGGTCAGAAAACCCCTCTGTCCAACGCCACTTCTGATGTGTGCACCCCTAACACTCCTAGTCTGCTGCCCCCTGGAGCTCGTGTGAGAACGATCACGTGCGCTGTGTGCTGGGAATGCCTGAAGCAAACGGTCAACAAGAGTTGATTGTTTGGTTGCTAATATTAGTTCCAAGTTCTCATGTGGCATAATATTTAGCAATTTGCCTTTATAGCGTGGATCAAGGAGGCAGGCCAACCAGTAATCGTCATCGTTCATCATTTTCGTAATGCGTGTGTCCCTTTTTAGGATACGTAAGGCATAATCCGCCATGTGGGCCAAAGTTCCAGTTGTCAAATCTCCGGTTGTGATTGGTTGAGGGGCAGTTGCAGGCAAATCTACGTCACTTGTGTCCCTCAAAAAACCAGAACCCGGCCGTGACACGCAACCAATTTCCTGTGCCCCCGGGAAAGGTTCGGCATTAAAAATATACTCATCCCCATCATCCTCCTCGTCCTCCACCTCCTCTTCGCCCGCTACCTCGTCCTGTACACTGCCCTGACCAGACAATGGCTGACTGTCATCAAGGCTTTCCTCTTCCTCTGGTGCAGACGCCTGCTCCTTTATGTGCGTCAAACTTTGCATCAGCAGACGCATTAGGGGGATGCTCATGCTTATTACGGCGTTGTCTGCACTAACCAGCCGTGTGCATTCCTCAAAACACTGAAGGACTTGACACATGTCTTGTATCTTAGACCACTGCACACCTGACAACTCCATGTCTGCCATCCTACTGCCTGCCCGTGTATCCTCCCACAAATAAATAACAGCACGCCTCTGTTCGCACAGTCTCTGAAGCATGTGCAGTGTTGAGTTCCACCTTGTTGCAACGTCTATGATTAGGCGATGCTGGGGAAGGTTCAAAGACCGCTGATAGGTCTGCATACGGCTGGCGTGTACAGGCGAACGTCGGATATGTGAGCAAAGTGCACGCACTTTGAGGAGCAGGTCGGAGAACCCAGGATAAGTTTTCAATAAGCACTGCACCACCAGGTTTAAGGTGTGAGCCAGGCAAGGAATGTGTTTCAGTTGGGAAAGGGAGATGGCAGCCATGAAATTCCTTCCGTTATCACTCACTACCTTGCCTGCCTCAAGATCTACTGTGCCCAGCCACGACTGCGTTTCTTGTTGCAAGAACTCGGACAGAACTTCCGCGGTGTGTCTGTTGTCGCCCAAGCACTTCATAGCCAATACAGCCTGCTGACGCTTGGCAGTAGCTGGCCCATAATGGGACAACTGGTGTGCAACAGTGTCATCTGCCGATGGAGTGGTTGGCAGACTGCATTCTGTGGAAGAGCTGTAGCTTCTGCAGGAGGACGAGGAGGAGTAGGAGGAGGGGGTGCAAACGCCTACAGCCAACTGTTTCCTAGACCGTGGGCTAGGCACAACTGTCCCTAAATTGATGTCGCCTGTGGACCCTGCATCCACCACATTCACCCAGTGTGCCGTGATGGACACATAACGTCCCTGGCCATGCCTACTGGTCCATGCATCTGTAGTCAGGTGCACCTTTGTACTCACAGATTGCCTGAGTGCATGGACGATGCGCTGTTTAACATGCTGGTGCAGGGCTGGGATGGCTTTTCTGGAAAAAAAGTGTCGACTGGGTAGCTCGTATCGTGGTTCAGCGTACTCCATCAGGGCTTTGAAAGCTTCGCTTTCAACTAACCGGTAGGGCATCATCTCTAACGAGATTAGTCTAGCTATGTGGGCGTTAAAACACTGTGTACGCGGATGCGAGGATAAGTACTTCCTTTTTCTAACCAGAGTCTCATGTAGGGTGAGCTGGACTGGAGAGCTGGAGATCGTGGAACTTTCGGGTGTGCCGGTGTACATGGCAGACTGAGAGACGGTTGGAGACGGTATTGTTTCCGCCGGTGCCCTAGATGCAATATTTCCTCCTACAAAACTGGTGATTCCCTGACCCTGACTGCTTTTGGCTGGCAAAGAAACCTGCACAGATACTGCCGGTGGTGCGGAAAATGGTGGCCTTACAGTGACGGAAGGGATGTTGCGTTGCTGACTAGCTTCATTGGCCGAGGGTGCTACAACCTTGAGGGACGTTTGGTAGTTAGTCCAGGCTTGAAAATGCATGGTGGTTAAGTGTCTATGCATGCAACTAGTATTTAGACTTTTCAGATTCTGACCTCTGCTTAAGCTAGTTGAACATTTTTGACAGATGACTTTGCGCTGATCAGTTGGATGTTGTTTAAAAAAATGCCAGACTGCACTCTTCCTAGACTCGGATCCCTTTTCAGGGATTGCAGACTGAGCTTTAACCGGATGGCAACGCTGTGCTCCAACAGGTTTTGGCTTTGACACGCGTTTTGGGCCAGATACGGGCCCAGCAGATGGAACCTGTTGCGATGTTGATGCCTGCTGCGGCCCCTCCTCCACCTCCGCTTCTGAACTACTGCCGCCTGCACCCTGTTCCCCCAATGGCTGCCAATCGGGGTCAATAACTGGGTCATCTATTACCTCCTCTTCGAGCTCGTGTGCAACTTCGTCTGTGTCACTGTGTCGGTCGGTGGTATAGCGTTCGTGGCGGGGCAACATAGTCTCATCAGGGTCTGATTGTGGATCTGTACCCTGAGAGGGCAATGTGGTGGTCTGAGTCAAAGGAGCAGCATAGTACTCTGGCTGTGGCTGTGCATCAGTGCACTCCATGTCAGAATATACTTGTAATGGGCATGGCCTGTTAAATGTTTCACTTTCTAAGCCAGGGACGGTATGTGTAAAGAGCTCCATGGAGTGACCCGTTGTGTCGCCTGCTGCATCCTTCTCTCTTGTTGTAGTTTTTGCTGAGGAGGACAAGGAAGCGACTTGTCCCTGACCGTGAACATCCACAAGCGACGCGCTGCTTTTACATTTACCAGTTTCGGAAGAGGAGGCAAAAGAGCTAGAGGCTGAGTCTGCAATGTAAGCCAAAACTTGCTGTTGCTGCTCCGCCTTTAAAAGCGGTTTTCCTACTCCCAGAAAAGAGAGCGTTCGAGGCCTTGTGTAGCCTGACGACGAAACTGGCTCCACAGCTCCAGACTTAGGTGGAATATTTTTATCCCCACGACCACCTGATGCTCCACTACCACTACCATCATTACCAGCTGACAATGAACGCCCACGACGACCTCTTGCACCAGACTTCCTCATTGTTTTAAAATCTTAACCAAAGTAACTTTATTTGTTGCTGTCAAACAACTTACACGGTGAGCTATAACTTCAGTATGATTTCAATATCCCTTAACAGGTTGGTGAAACCACAAGGAAAATCAGGCACAATGTTACACACTCTGTTTTCTGTGGCACAAAATCACAGAGATGACACACACGCAGGACTGTCACTCAAGCACTAATGTCAATATTAATCTCCCACCTAATTTATTTATTTTTTTTTCTCAGGGAGACTTTAGAAACCAAATAATATTAAAAAAAAAAAAAAAAAAAAAAAGGCTTTCTATGGCCCACAATTAGAGAGAGAGAGGTGGCACACCCAGGAGTCAAGACTGGCGCACAAGCTGAAAGGGCAATATTACTCTCCCACTGTTTTTTTAAGTTTTTTTTTTATTTCAGGGAGACTTTAGAAACCAAATAATATTAAAAAAAAAAAAAAAAAAAAATAGCCTTTCTATGGCCCACTGAATGAGAGAGAGAGGTGGCACACCCAGGAGTCAAGACTGGCACACAAGCTGAAAGGGCAATATTACTCTCCCACTGTTTTTTTATGTATTTTTTGTTTTTTAAGGGAGACTTTAGAAACCCAATAATATTTAAAAAAATAAATAAATAGGCTTTCTATGGCCCACTGAATGAGAGGGAGAGAGGTGGCACACCCAGGAGTCAAGACTGGCACACAAGCTGAAAGGGCAATATTACTCTCCCACTGTTTTTTTATGTTTTTTTTTTTTTTTCAGGGAGACTTTAGAAACCAAATAATATTAAAAAAACCAAAAAAAAAATAGCCTTTCTATGGCCCACTGAATGAGAGAGAGAGGTGGCACACCCAGGAGTCAAGACTGGCACACAAGCTGAAAGGGCAATATTACTCTCCCACTGTTTTTTTATGTATTTTTTGTTTTTTAAGGGAGACTTTAGAAACCCAATAATATTTAAAAAAAAAATAAATAGGCTTTCTATGGCCCACTGAATGAGAGGGAGAGAGGTGGCACACCCAGGAGTCAAGCCTGGCACACAAGCTGAAAGGGCAATATTACTCTCCCACTGTTTTTTTATGTATTTTTTGTTTTTTAAGGGAGACTTTAGAAACCCAATAATATTTTTTTAAAAAAATAAATAGGCTTTCTATGGCCCACTGAATGAAAGGGAGAGAGGTGGCACACCCAGGAGTCAAGACTGGCACACAAGCTGAAAGGGCAATATTACTCTCCCACTGTTTTTTTATGTTTTTTTTTTTTTTTCAGGGAGACTTTAGAAACCAAATAATATTAAAAAAACCAAAAAAAAAATAGCCTTTCTATGGCCCACTGAATGAGAGAGAGAGGTGGCACACCCAGGAGTCAAGACTGGCACACAAGCTGAAAGGGCAATATTACTCTCCCACTGTTTTTTTTATGTATTTTTTGTTTTTTAAGGGAGACTTTAGAAACCCAATAATATTTAAAAAAAAAAATAAATAGGCTTTCTATGGCCCACTGAATGAAAGGGAGAGAGGTGGCACACCCAGGAGTCAAGACTGGCACACAAGCTGAAAGGGCAATATTACTCTCCCACTGTTTTTTTATGTTTTTTTTTTTTTTTTCAGGGAGACTTTAGAAACCAAATAATATTAAAAAAACCAAAAAAAAAATAGCCTTTCTATGGCCCACTGAATGAGAGAGAGAGGTGGCACACCCAGGAGTCAAGACTGGCACACAAGCTGAAAGGGCAATATTACTCTCCCACTGTTTTTTTATGTATTTTTTGTTTTTTAAGGGAGACTTTAGAAACCCAATAATATTTAAAAAAAAAAATAAATAGGCTTTCTATGGCCCACTGAATGAGAGGGAGAGAGGTGGCACACCCAGGAGTCAAGCCTGGCACACAAGCTGAAAGGGCAATATTACTCTCCCACTGTTTTTTTTATGTATTTTTTGTTTTTTAAGGGAGACTTTAGAAACCCAATAATATTTAAAAAAAAAAATAAATAGGCTTTCTATGGCCCACTGAATGAAAGGGAGAGAGGTGGCACACCCAGGAGTCAAGACTGGCACACAAGCTGAAAGGGCAATATTACTCTCCCACTGTTTTTTTATGTTTTTTTTTTTTTTTCAGGGAGACTTTAGAAACCAAATAATATTAAAAAAACAAAAAAAAAAATAGCCTTTCTATGGCCCACTGAATGAGAGAGAGAGGTGGCACACCCAGGAGTCAAGACTGGCACACAAGCTGAAAGGGCAATATTACTCTCCCACTGTTTTTTTATGTATTTTTTGTTTTTTAAGGGAGACTTTAGAAACCCAATAATATTTAAAAAAAAAAATAAATAGGCTTTCTATGGCCCACTGAATGAAAGGGAGAGAGGTGGCACACCCAGGAGTCAAGACTGGCACACAAGCTGAAAGGGCAATATTACTCTCCCACTGTTTTTTATGTTTTTTTTTTTTTTCAGGGAGACTTTAGAAACCAAATAATATTAAAAAAAACAAAAAAAAAATAGCCTTTCTATGGCCCACTGAATGAGAGAGAGAGGTGGCACACCCAGGAGTCAAGACTGGCACACAAGCTGAAAGGGCAATATTACTCTCCCACTGTTTTTTTATGTATTTTTTGTTTTTTAAGGGAGACTTTAGAAACCCAATAATATTTAAAAAAATAAATAAATAGGCTTTCTATGGCCCACTGAATGAGAGGGAGAGAGGTGGCACACCCAGGAGTCAAGACTGGCACACAAGCTGAAAGGGCAATATTACTCTCCCACTGTTTTTTTATGTTTTTTTTTTTTTTTCAGGGAGACTTTAGAAACCAAATAATATTAAAAAAACCAAAAAAAAAAATAGCCTTTCTATGGCCCACTGAATGAGAGAGAGAGGTGGCACACCCAGGAGTCAAGACTGGCACACAAGCTGAAAGGGCAATATTACTCTCCCACTGTTTTTTTATGTATTTTTTGTTTTTTAAGGGAGACTTTAGAAACCCAATAATATTTAAAAAAAAAAATAAATAGGCTTTCTATGGCCCACTGAATGAGAGGGAGAGAGGTGGCACACCCAGGAGTCAAGCCTGGCACACAAGCTGAAAGGGCAATATTACTCTCCCACTGTTTTTTTATGTATTTTTTGTTTTTTAAGGGAGACTTTAGAAACCCAATAATATTTTTTTAAAAAAATAAATAGGCTTTCTATGGCCCACTGAATGAAAGGGAGAGAGGTGGCACACCCAGGAGTCAAGACTGGCACACAAGCTGAAAGGGCAATATTACTCTCCCACTGTTTTTTTATGTTTTTTTTTTTTTTTCAGGGAGACTTTAGAAACCAAATAATATTAAAAAAACCAAAAAAAAAATAGCCTTTCTATGGCCCACTGAATGAGAGAGAGAGGTGGCACACCCAGGAGTCAAGACTGGCACACAAGCTGAAAGGGCAATATTACTCTCCCACTGTTTTTTTATGTATTTTTTGTTTTTTAAGGGAGACTTTAGAAACCCAATAATATTTAAAAAAAAAAATAAATAGGCTTTCTATGGCCCACTGAATGAAAGGGAGAGAGGTGGCACACCCAGGAGTCAAGACTGGCACACAAGCTGAAAGGGCAATATTACTCTCCCACTGTTTTTTTATGTTTTTTTTTTTTTTTTCAGGGAGACTTTAGAAACCAAATAATATTAAAAAAACCAAAAAAAAAATAGCCTTTCTATGGCCCACTGAATGAGAGAGAGAGGTGGCACACCCAGGAGTCAAGACTGGCACACAAGCTGAAAGGGCAATATTACTCTCCCACTGTTTTTTTATGTATTTTTTGTTTTTTAAGGGAGACTTTAGAAACCCAATAATATTTAAAAAAAAAAATAAATAGGCTTTCTATGGCCCACTGAATGAGAGGGAGAGAGGTGGCACACCCAGGAGTCAAGCCTGGCACACAAGCTGAAAGGGCAATATTACTCTCCCACTGTTTTTTTTATGTATTTTTTGTTTTTTAAGGGAGACTTTAGAAACCCAATAATATTTTAAAAAAAAAATAAATAGGCTTTCTATGGCCCACTGAATGAAAGGGAGAGAGGTGGCACACCCAGGAGTCAAGACTGGCACACAAGCTGAAAGGGCAATATTACTCTCCCACTGTTTTTTTATGTTTTTTTTTTTTTTTCAGGGAGACTTTAGAAACCAAATAATATTAAAAAAACAAAAAAAAAAATAGCCTTTCTATGGCCCACTGAATGAGAGAGAGAGGTGGCACACCCAGGAGTCAAGACTGGCACACAAGCTGAAAGGGCAATATTACTCTCCCACTGTTTTTTTATGTATTTTTTGTTTTTTAAGGGAGACTTTAGAAACCCAATAATATTTAAAAAAAAAAATAAATAGGCTTTCTATGGCCCACTGAATGAAAGGGAGAGAGGTGGCACACCCAGGAGTCAAGACTGGCACACAAGCTGAAAGGGCAATATTACTCTCCCACTGTTTTTTATGTTTTTTTTTTTTTTTCAGGGAGACTTTAGAAACCAAATAATATTAAAAAAACCAAAAAAAAAATAGCCTTTCTATGGCCCACTGAATGAGAGAGAGAGGTGGCACACCCAGGAGTCAAGACTGGCACACAAGCTGAAAGGGCAATATTACTCTCCCACTGTTTTTTTATGTATTTTTTGTTTTTTAAGGGAGACTTTAGAAACCCAATAATATTTAAAAAAATAAATAAATAGGCTTTCTATGGCCCACTGAATGAGAGGGAGAGAGGTGGCACACCCAGGAGTCAAGACTGGCACACAAGCTGAAAGGGCAATATTACTCTCCCACTGTTTTTTTATGTTTTTTTTTTTTTTTCAGGGAGACTTTAGAAACCAAATAATAAGAAAAAAAATAAATAAATAAATAGGCTTTCTATAGCCCACTGAATGAGAGATAGCACACACAGCAGTGGCACACAAGCCCTGACTGAGGCCAATATTTTTCTCCCACTGATTGATGTAGTGTTTTTGTGTTGAGGTAGATTTTAGAACACAAATCAAGGAAAAAAAAAAAATGCTTTCTATGGCCCACTGAATGAGAGAGAGGTGGCACACCCAGGAGTCAAGACTGGCACACAAGCTGAAAGGGCAATATTACTCTCCCACTGTTTTTTTATGTATTTTTTGTTTTTTAAGGGAGACTTTAGAAACCCAATAATATTTAAAAAAAAAAAAATAGGCTTTCTATGGCCCACTGAATGAGAGGGAGAGAGGTGGCACACCCAGGAGTCAAGACTGGCACACAAGCTGAAAGGGCAATATTACTCTCCCACTGTTTTTTTATGTTTTTTTTTTTTTTTTCAGGGAGACTTTAGAAACCAAATAATATTAAAAAAAACAAAAAAAAAAATAGCCTTTCTATGGCCCACTGAATGAGAGAGAGAGGTGGCACACCCAGGAGTCAAGACTGGCACACAAGCTGAAAGGGCAATATTACTCTCCCACTGTTTTTTTAGGTATTTTTTTTTTTTTTTCAGGGAGACTTTAGAAACCAAATAATATTAAAAAAAAAAAAAAAAAAAATAGGCTTTCTATAGCCCACTGAATGAGAGATAGCACACACAGCAGTGGCACACAAGCCCTGACTGAGGCCAATATTTTTCTCCCACTGATTGATGTAGTGTTTTTGTGTTGAGGTAGAATTTAGAACACAAATCACGGAAAAAATAAATAGGCTTTCTATGGCCCACTCAGTGAGAGATGGCACACACAGGGATGGCACTGTAGCAGAAATGCCAATCTTAATCTCCCACAAAAAAAAAAAAAAAAAAACAGGGACTGTCCTACAATTACTATCTCCCTGCAGTAATCTAAGCCAGGTATGGCAGGCAGCAATAGGAGTGGACTGATGCACAAATTAAATAAAAAGTGTGGACAAACAAAAAAGATAGCTGTGCAGAAAGGAAGGAACAAGAGGATATGTGCTTTGAAAAAAGCAGTTGGTTTCCACAGTGGCGTACACACAGCAATACAGCTATCACGGAGCCTTCTAGGGCAGCCCAATGAGCTACAGCGCTGAGGGGAAAAAAAAAAAAATAGCTTCCACAGTCCCTGCACACCGAAGGTGGTGTTGGACAGTGGAAATCGCTGCAGCACAAGCGGTTTGATGGTTAGTGGACCCTGCCTAACGCTCTCCCTGCTTCTGACGAAGCGGCAGCAACCTGTCCCTAAGCTCAGATCAGCAGCAGTAAGATGGCGGTCGGCGGGAACGCCCCTTTATAGCCCCTGTGACGCCGCAGACAGCAAGCCAATCACTGCAATGCCCTTCTCTAAGATGGTGGGGACCAGGATCTATGTCATCACGCTGCCCACACTCTGCGTTCACCTTCATTGGCTGAGAAATGGCGCTTTTCGCGTCATTGAAACGCGACTTTGGCGCGAAAGTCGCGTACCGCATGGCCGACAAGCACAGGGGTCGGATCGGGTTTCATGAGACGCCGACTTAGCCAAAAGTCGGCGACTTTTGAAAATGATCGACCCGTTTCGCTCAACCCTAGTTAGGGTTGCAATTAGGGTTGGGGTTGCAATTAGGGTTAGAATTAGGGTTAGGGTTGCACTTAGGGTTAGAATTAGGGTTAGGGTTGCAATTATTGTTAGGGTTACAATTAGGCTATGTGCACATGGTGCGGATTTGGCTGGGGATCTGCAGCAGATTGGTCGCTGCGGATTCATAGCAGTTTTCCATCACGTTTACAGTACCATGTAAACCTATGGAAAACCAAAACCGCAGTGTCCATGGTGCGGAAAATACCTCACAGAAATGCTGCGTTGTATTTTCCGCAGTATGTCAATTCTTTGTGCGGATTCCGCAGTGTTTTACACCTGCTCCATAATAGGAATCCGCAGGTGAAATCCGCACAAAAAACACTGGAAATCCGCAGTAAATCTGCAGGTTAAGCACAGTGCGTTTTACCTGCGGATTTTTCAAAACCGGTGCCGAAAAATGAGCACACAAATCCACAACGTGGGCACATAACCTTAGGGTTAGGAATTAGGAATTAGAGTTAGGGTTGGAATTAGGGTTAAGATTAGGGTTAGGGGTGTGCTGGGGTTAGGGTTAGGCTTGTGGTTAGGGTTATGGTTAGGGTTGGGATTAGGGTTAGGGGTGTGTTGGGGTTAGGGTTGGAATTAGGGTTAAGATTAGGGTTAGGCTTGTGGTTAGGGTTATGGTTGGGGTTAGGGTTGTGATTAGGGTCATGGTTAGAGTTTGGATTAGGGTTAGGGGTGTGTTGGGGTTAGTGTTGGAGTTAGAATTGAGGGGTTTCCACTGTTTAGGCACATCAGGGGGTCTCCAAACGCGACATGGCGCCACCATTGATTCCAGCCAATCTTGCGTTGAAAAAGTCAAATGGTGCTCTCTCCCTTCCGAGCCCCGACGTGTGCCTAAACAGTAGTTTACCCCCACATATGGGTTACCAGCATACTCAGGACAAACTGGACAACAACGTTTGGGGTCCAATTTCTCCTGTAACCCTTGGGAAAATAAAAATTTGCGGGCTAAAAAATTATTTTTGAGGAAAGAAAAATTATTTTTTACTTTCACGGCTCTGCGTTATAAACTTCTGTGAAGCACTTGGGGGTTCAAAGTGCTCGCCACACATCTAGATAAGTTACTTTGGGGGTCTAGTTTCCAAAATGGGGTCACTTGTGGGGGGTTTCTACTGTTTAGGCACATCAGGGGCTCTGCAAACGAAACGTGATGCCCGCAGAGCATTCCATCAAAGTCTGCATTTCAAAACGTCACTACTTCCCTTCCGAGCCCCGACTTGTGCCCAAACAGTGGTTTACCACCACATATGGGGTATCAGCGTACTCAGGACAAATTGTACAACAACTTTTGGGGTCCAATTTCTTCTTTCAATACATGGTATTAAGAAATGGGGTATGTGAACTTTTGATCAGGGTCATTTGGATGTTTTGGGTTGTCATTATGATTTAAAAAGATAAAACGCAGTAGATTGACAATAAATGGCTTCACCCAACCACTAACCATGAGTGGAGAAAAAGTTTTGGTGTTATCATTTGTATTCTAAATTGTATTGTAAACTTTTGAGCATAACTGTACGCCTGTAGACCATTCCATCTAAGTCTGCATTCCAAATGGCGCTCCTTCCCTTCCGAGCCCTCCCATGCGCCCAATCGGTGGTTCCCCCCCACATATGGGGTATCAGTGTACTCAGGACAAATTGGACAACAACTTTTGGGGTCCAATTTCTCCTGTTACCCTCGGGAAAATACAAAACTGGGGGATAAAAAATAATTTTTGTTGGAAACAATTTTTGTTTTATTTTTACGGCTCTGCATTATAAACTTCTGTGAAGCCCTTGGTGGGTCAAAGTGCTCACCACACATCTAGATAAGTTCCTTAGTGGGTCTACTTTCCAAAATGGTGTCACTTGTGGGGGGTTTCAAAGTTTAGGCACATCAGTGGCTCTCCAAATGCAACATGGCATCCCATCTCAATTCCTGTCAATTTTGCATTGAAAAGTCAAACGGCGCTCCTTCCCTTCCAAGCTCTCCCATGCGCCCAAACAGTGGTTTACCACCACATATAGGGTATCAGCATACTCAGGACAAATTGTACAACAACTTTTGGGGTCCAATTTCTTCTTTCAATACATGGTATTAAGAAATGGGGTATGTGAACTTTTGATCAGGGTCATTTGGATGTTTTGGGTTGTCATTATGATTTAAAAAGATAAAACGTAGTAGATTGACAATAAATGGCTTCACCCAACCACTAACCATGAGTGGAGAAAAAGTTTTGGTGTTATCATTTGTATTCTCTGAAAAAAGGCCAAGAAAGCAAAAATTCTGCCGGGACTTGTAAACTTTTGAGCATAACTGTACATGTAACTATGAAGGAAAAAAATGTTTCTTAGCAAAAAAATTTATGTTTGGTTTGGTAGGTCTTCTTATGAATCCATAAAACCGGCACAATAGTCTGACAACATTATTCACAGATACCGTATGTGTTTCATTGCCTACCTCTTGAGACACTAGTTGCTGTTCCCCATATGTCGTCTTCTTCTGACAGTGGCTGCTCAAATATTTAGGTATCGCTACACACGATCTTCTCGTGTCCTTCTGGCAAGAGGCCAGAATCAATAAATGGAAATGTAAAGAGCTCTTGGAGTGTCCGAGTGTGGAATCACTTGTCTCCTGGGATTCACCATGGTATGACGAAAGAGGATCAGGGTGAGGATTCTGTGGTCCAGACTCCTGGCTATTGAGACTGGACCGTGTGGAAAACGGGAAATGCTGGGATACATACTGGAAGCATTATCTGCCATTTAATCGACCACCTGTTTGCACTGTTCGGGCTTTAAGAGTGGTGTCCTGCAACCCCCTGCAAAGTGGGACAGGAAGTTATGTCTCATGGATGAGCGTGTTTGTTGTGTTCCTGCAGCACATAAACTTTTCTGTCCCTTACTCCACGCCTTGTGCTTTTTTAAATTAGGTATATAATATAAGCTTGCAAATTTTCCTTTATTAATAGGGAAAATAAAATATATAGCCTTGAAAAGGACTTTTGTTTTTCGGTTACAGCAGCAGTATACCTATGGAAGGACTGTAAGGCAATAAACCCTACCTATATTCCTCTAATCCAAAACTATCCCTCCTCCGCCAGCTATCCCTATACAGAATGCCGATAACAGCAGTTTTACTAGAGAAAACGCAGTATGTAGCCTTGACAAGGACTTTTGTTTTAATGGTGCAGCAGCCAGTATACAAGTACAGCAATAGCAATTAAACACTGCCTATATGCCTGCTCTAATCTCAGCTCTCCCTCCCAGATCCACTCTCCCTTAAATGCTTCCAGAGGACATTGTGCCGAGCATCGCATCATCAGGTCTCATATAAGACCCAATGACACGATGCGGCTGTCCAATCACAGTAATGCCAGTAGCCAACATGGCTATGGCATTACTGTGTATGGCAGGCAATTATCGCATGTTTATTAGCTGTCTAACAGTTGCAAAACATGAACAGGCAGCTAGAATCCCCAAAGAACCTTGTGTCTTACGCCAGTGGAATATATATATATTTCAGAATTAATTTCAGCCTATTGGTTCCCCCCTCCACATCAGTCACTGTCTGTCATGTAGCCCCTTGGGAAAATTAATTGTCTAACCCCGGAATTTATAGTAACATTGGTTATAGTGTCCTCTCCTATTTACTGGCCATTTATCCTACAGTAGTATGTCCACCTCCCCATCCAACCATCCATATAATCTAATCTTGTGTAATACTGGGATAAATGGGTTATTATTGTTGATTTATCACTGTTCAAATCAGTAGAAACTACTCCGGAATTACATTTTATAGCAATAATGACATTGTATAAAAGTTTTAAGAGGTCAAGGTGGATAATTAGAGTTCATTTCATTTATATGGTAATGAATTGCTTGTGTGGCCTGGTCCCTTTATATAACAACTGCTGCTCCTGTTGATGATGTCACGTAATGTTGTGGTTTCTAGCTCCGCCCCCTTGCATTATGACATCACACACATTGTGTAAGGAGCCGCAGAGCCAACATTCCATTTGACAGTTGCAGACAGCGGAGAGAGAGGTAAGTCGTCTCTATGTCATCTCTTGTTGTGTCCTTCATTCTCTTCTATCATCTATTTCTCATTTAATTTTTATTCATTAAGTAGTCTGTATACTATATAATACAAGCACGTCCAAAACAAAGAGTGAACCCCTCAGATTAGGTGATGTCCAAGTTTTACAGCATTTCTTCCAATAGTAAAGGGAGATGTGACAGGATTTATCTTCAAGTACAGAAATGACAATGACTTCCCGATTATCCATCACATTTTATTGGTTTCTGACTTTCTTGCTCATCAGGTCCATAGATTAGTTAAAATTGAGAGAATCCCCGCAGCCATAACTGGAACATGATGACTTCTTGACTTTTAGGCCATGAATTGTTATAGAATCATGCAAATCTGGGAGATTATAGTTATATCCTGTAAAACAAACACATGTAACCTGGAGATAATTATTGGGAAATTCTTGTACAACACCGATGTATATACATATTAGCACCATAGGTACTGAAACTATTCAAATATTCCCCCATATTGGTAGGATTCATATTGTTTGATGCCTAGTATATTGGGCAATGCACTTCAGTGGAAGCCAGCAGTAACAGCCCACACTTGTAAGGTCACGGAATGTGGTGGTTGTTGGCTCGGCTCACATTAGCTGTTGCTTGTTATGTCTTAGAGGAGGGGTGGGGAACCTCAGGCCCCAGGGCCATTTACGGCCCTCGATGGCCTTTTATCAGGCTCCAAGCTGATTCTCAGGCAAGGAGCTGTATTTTGATTGCCACAAGCTCATTATTTTCTTCTTGCTCTGTTAGCACACACGCAGTGTTCACCACTGAACACTGAAGGGCATGCAATGAAAGATTACGTCCTGATACCAATGCCATAGTCAGGATGTACTTTGTGGGCGGACTTTGTACGGCCCCCAAGGATGGTACTAATATCCAAATCGCCCTTCGCAGAAAAAAGATTCCCCACCCCTGTCTTAGAGTGTTGGGGTTGTTGATTCTGCCCCCATTAGATGCGTCATATGATGTCAAGGATTGTGGTGGTTGTTGGCTCCACCCACATTAGCTCTTATTTGTCATTTCACCAAATGTTTTGGTTGTTGGTTTTGCCCCATTAGCTTCTACTTCTGAAGTCACCAAATAAGGATGGTGGCCCTTCAGAAGAGAATGGTTCTTGACTGCCTGTTAGCAATTGAAAGGGGCACCTTTGCTGTTATAGGTGAGGAAAGCTGCTCCTAGATTGAAGATGCACATGATTCAATAGAGAAACATGGATAAAGTAAAGGAGCTGCAATAAAAAAGCTAGAGATATATCCAAGGAGGGATGGAATCCTTTTTTCTGGATGGGGTTTATCAGAGTTAGGTTAAACAATACATTGTCAACTTTGCTAAAGCCCATAATGGTGATAGGATGGATTGTATTGAGCTTGATTGCCTGGAAATTACTAATGTGATGTGATTCTCATTGCAGGAAATTAATTATACATTGGAGCTACTGGCAGACACAGACAGAAGAGGATCTATATGCAAGAACAATATATGAGCCCTTTGCAGCCCACTAACTCATCATTAAGCACAATATCATCTGCTTTGGATGTGGAAATGGGTCCCCTTACCTCATGGCCCATGTTCAGTTGCACAAGTTGCAACAATAACATGTACGCCTCTGTCCACCCCTGAATGTAACCATAGGAAGGATGACTACAGCTACAGAGGTGACCGTCTGATAGCCTAGCTCAACTACCCACCTCTCCTGAAGACCCTTTCAGCTTTTTGAGACTTGGGTGGAGGACATCATCTCTGAAAATAGGGTCCCACAGCTGCACCCCAACAGTTTGAGCAGCACTCTTAGTTGAGTAAATGCCCTAAGAGCAAAGGGAGGCGCCTAGCCTCTTGCTTTGTGATGACCCACTGAGGATGATTTCATACTCTGGGGAGATTACTCCTGGACTGTTACTTGTGGTGGGATGCAGGTCTGGACAGCTGTCGTCATCCTATTAGATAGATAAGAATTAATATATGTGTGTTTATGCTTTAAAGGGAATCGGTCGCAGCTGAGATGTATATGACCTATTAATATGGGCATACAGGTAATAGAAATGTTAAGCTAGTCCTAACTGTGTGCCTCATGTTAATGGTCCTGTTGTTGAAAAATATTATGGAAGCCTGGAAGAAATCTTTAACATACAGATAGTATATAGCATTTCTCCACAACACAATCTTTTTTTTGCTGCCTTCTCTTTTGTTATTGGCACTGCAATTTTTCTCATTATGTAATTGACCAAAGGATTTAAACTAAATGACTCTTATGAAAAATAGATTTAGTTAGCAAAATATTTAGTGGGAATGTGTTATGAAGCTTTTATGTTTTGGGCATTGACCACTCTCTGGTTATTGTTAAGCATTGTGTTTGTAAGATGATTAAAAGGCACTTAGTGCAGAAATTCAGCATAGCCTATATTTCTATTTCCCATATTTCATATTTGGTGCCGAAATTCAAGAAAGGCCATATTAATAAGAGCTCTACATCTCAAACACATTCCTCAACAGTAACTAGAAAATTGCCAATCCTTTTAATCATAGTTTAAAGTTAAGCAAGAATTTACTTTAAAGTTTGTCACCCCTTATATCATAAAATAATAAACAGAAACTGCTTTTCTAATAGACTGACATGTCCAGAAGAGATCCCTTATTAGCAGTCACCTCATTATCATAACAGGCAGGATTACAATGAGAGATAAAATAATTCACCATTCACAGTATGTAGTGTCACAGCTCACCTCTTCCCCCTTCCTCCAAAATGACATCTGCATGCCACTAAAACATAAGAACATGAATAGAAAACTCTCCCAAGGAAATAGAGTTCCCTATAATGTCTTATGATATATACAGTATATATATATATATATATATATATATATATATATATATGCCCAATGTCCTTATCTCCAAACAGACAAGAGAGCAGCTTTCATAAATGTACAGGAAACAGAATTCAATAATCTGCAATCAGAAATACAGATTATAAAAAAGATTATCATAACCTGATTTAAATTTAGTTTTAAAAATGTATGTAGCACATTCCCTTAAAGAAAAATAATGAAAAATATACCTAAAAAGAGTATTGGATATTTTAAGAAATGTTTAATAGGTTAGAGTAGAGTAGAGTAGGGCCCTGCCAAAAGAGTCTACCTTGTCGTGGTGGCAGGCTTAAAAAAATCTGTTGGTCAAAACAAAAGCTGATGGTTATGTATGTGATATTGTTCCATGGGAACTGTTACAGTGTAATTGGTTTGAACGGGGGGCAGAAGGGTGGGCGGTGGGACTGTGGAAAGTTCGACGGGTGGAGAAGCAACTGGGGTGGAGCCTGGAGCCTCAAAGGAACCTGAAAATGTTGCCAGTATGGGGCCCTGAAATTCCTTTTGGCAGTTCTGATCAGGAACATAGCTAGCTTACATATGTGATAATGAAACTATCAAAATGGTGAGATATTGTGAAAGAAATGAAAATTCCATTGTCTTATCCTTGATCTTAATATCTCTTGGTACATGTATCAGAGATAGAATAATTGTTATTGCTTTGCAATAGTTCCTTCTCCCATTTTCCTTAATTTTCCAGTTTCCCCATATTTTTCCTTCATGTTGTTTAACTCCATTTTGTATAATAATTAGAACATTTTCAATAAAACAATTTAGTTTCAATATATTTTATTGAAAGTTTTTTTAAAATGACAAAACATGAACAAACTTCAATAAAGAAGTACATGACGTCAATGAAGATGAAAATTATTGCTATACAAAAGTTATAGTTTTAGTTGGGGTAGACAAAACAAATAACGACATATAAACATGACGAACAAAAGGAGAGATACATAAGGCAGGGGTACATAGGTATAACCATTGAATTGAAAATAACTTCAGTTGACCAAGAAGAAGTGCTTAAGGAGATCAGCGTTCAATGTGTCCGGTGAGTTAGACAAACATTGCTAAGTAGAGTCTGAGTCCGAAATAGATCTGAATGGGGCCAGATGCATATTATGTTGGTTAAGGGACATAGGAAAATTTAGACGATCATAATAAATTTGCCAAAGACCTCTCATTCGCTCAATCACTCAATATTATGGGGAAAGCGTAAGTGCCTGGGTCAGAGAAGCATTAGAGTCGAGACCAAGCCAAGGATCCCAAATCCGAAAAAAGGTACCGTATTTTTCGGACTATAAGACGCACCGGACCATAAGACGCACCCCAAATTTGGGGTGAAAATTGCAGAAAAAAAGATTTTTTTATAAGATGGGGGTCCGTCTTATTGTCCGAATTTACAGTATCTTACCTGAGGGCTAACGGTGGCAGAGCAGGGTCACAGGAGGCATGGTGTCGGCAGAGGTGGGGTGATGCGGTACGGCGTGCACCTGAGCAGGGTCCCGTCCTGACGCCATGGCCTGATGTGCTGGGATGAGGAGGCGCTGGGATGAGGAGGCGCTGGGATGAGGAGGTCCTGGGATGAGGAGGTCCTGGGATGAGGAGGTCCTGGGATGAGGAGGCGCTGGGATGAGGAGGCGCTGGAATGAGGAGGTATAGTGTAAGAGGGGTCCCTTTCCCCGGTGAGGTGATGCAGCAGCCCGGTAATGCAGCAGAGCCGGGTGAATCCTGTTATTAATAACATCAAACTTAGATGCCGCGCTACAAGGGGATGCTACTACTTCGTAGAGCAACACAAATAATGCAATAAACAAATCCTAAGGTGAGTTACCTTGTGGCCGTCACTGATGTGTCCCCGTAAGGCAGTGGGCTATTGTAACAACTGTGTTCTCCGTGCTGATGAGAGCAACGTTCCTCAGACAACACAGACAAGGGAGCGTCCTCCCAGTCTGTAGAAACCCCTGCGCGCACGCTGCTGATAGTGCTGGCACAGTTATCACAGTAGCCCACTGCCTTACGGGGACACATCAGTGACGGCCACAAGGTAACCCACCTTAGGATTTGTTTATTGCATTATTTGTGTTGCTCTACGAAGTAGTAGCATACCCTTGTAGCGCGGCATCTAAGTTTGATGTTATTAGTCTTTATTCAGAAATAGCAGGTGTACACACACCACCTGCATAGGTGCCTGCAGCTTGGGGGGGGGGGGGCACAGTCTCACTTTAGCGCCGGTGTTCATTCTGAGTATCTGAATCCTGTTATCACCGGTGGTGGCGGCCATCTTGCGGAGGCCGCGAGTGCGCAGATGGAGCCTCTGCTGCCCGGGGCTTCAGGAAAATGGCCGCCGTGATCCCCATCTGCGCACGCGCGGCATCCCGCGGCCATTTTCCTGAAGCCCCGGGCTGCAGAGGCTCCATCTGCGCACGCGCGGCCTCCGCAAGATGGCCGCCACCACCGGTAATAACAGGATTCACCCGGCTCTGCTGCATTACCGGGCTGCTGCATCACCTTACCGGGGAAAGGGACCCCTCTCACTGCGCCTCCTCATCTCTGCACGCCTGCCGCCGCACCTCTGCCACCGCACCTCTGCCACCGCACCTCTGCCGGAACGGGTAAGCCTGCATTTCGACTATTAGACGCACCCCCCATTTTCCCCCCTTTTTTGGGGGGGAAAAAGTGCATCTAATAGTCCGAAAAATACGGTACTCCATTCGTCATTCCTGGTTGCTTGGATGCGTTCGTATAATAGAATAGTATTGATTTTATCTATGACTAGAGAAATGGAGAGTGAATTAGTTCTCCATTTAGCAGCGATATGTATTTTAGCTGCCATGCAGATAATAGTTACCAATTTATGTAGATTTTTAGAAAATTCAGGGAATTTTGCCCCCAGTAGAAATACTGTGGGATCAAGGGAGACCGCTCTTCCATAAATTCTCTCAACCATTGACTTGATCTCACTCCATAAAGCCACAGCGACTGGACAACTCCACCATGTGTGCCACATATCTCCCAGGGCGTTGCAGCCTCTGAAACAAGTGTTAGGTACATTCGGGTGAATGGCATGAAGTTTCGCAGGAACATAGTAAGCTCTGTGGAGGAGTTTAATTGATGTTTCAGCTAAGGAGGCCTGATGGCTACCCTTTGTTAATGTATCGCAACACCTATGCCATGTCTCCAGGGGAAGAACAAGACCCAGATCCTCTTCCCATTGTGACATAAACTTTAATTTTACATCTCTCTTAGGAGAATTAAAAGCAGAGTACACCAGGAAAATCATTCCCCTCCCCATAGGGTCGTACAGACATCTCTGCTCAAACCTGGTTGCAATAAATGGAGACCCATGTGGTAGGATCTGTCTGGCGAAATGAAACACTTGGTTTATACGGAGAGCTTCCCTAAATGGTGGTTCGTGATTCTGAGTAAATTCCTGTCTAGTGAATAAGATATTTAAAGGGGAGCAGAGTTGTTTAAATGTAGTGATACCCTTCAGTATCCACCAGGAAAAAAGAGCAGGTTAGAAACCCGGTAGGAACATGGGGTTATGGAATAGGGAAGTAAGTGGAGAAGAATTAGACTGTAGACCATACTTGAATCTCTCCTTTCTCCAAAGGATCAAGGAGTGAGCAGAAAAAGGCACAGTTTCAGAAATATTTTGCGGGATTTTGCCAGTGGACCACAAGAGACCAGGGAGAGAAAAAGGTCTTAAAAAAAAGGATTCTAGATATAACCATCTGGGGCTTTTCGTGCCGGAGTTGACGTTAGCTAATTGAGCTATTTGGGCTGCTTTAAAATATAATGTTAGGTTGGGTAGGGAGAGTCCCCCTATTTTTCTATGTAGGAACATAATATTTTGTTTGATCCTTGGTCTCTTACCCCTCCAGATGAACTTAGAGATGAGCGTTTGAATATCCCGAAGGGTTTTTGATGGTATTGCAATTGGAAGGGAACGGAACAAATATAAAAATCAAGGGAGAGATATCATCTTAATGGCGTGTAAACGGCCCAGCCATGACAAATTTAGGGTGTACCACCTAGCCAAGTAAGCTTGGAACTTACTAAACAGGGGGGGGGGGGTAATTCCATTTAAAGAGAGACGACTTGTGAGATGTTAGGTTAATTCCAAGGTAGGTTAGGAAGTGGTCTTTTCTACTAAAGCCAAATTGAGCTACAAGATTGTCCTGATCTGCCTTAGGAGTATTGACAAACAAAGCCTCAGATTTGTCAACATTGATTTTAAGACCTGACATCTTTTCAAAAGTGTGGAGGAGGGAGAACAGGTTAGGAAGAGTAGAGTAGGGGTTAATTAGGGACAGGAGAAGATCGTCAGCAAAGAGACTGACCTTATATTGTTCCCCAAGATCAGAGGGTCCCAATATGTTAGGGTTATTCCTTATGGATTCAGCAAGGGGCTCCATAGCCAAAGCAAATAATGCTGGTGAGAGTGGGCACCCCTGGCGTGTACCACGTTGAATTATTATAGGGGAAGGGTTGGTGGTAGGAAGCTTAAGGTACGCAGATGGACGGTCTTAAATTAGCTGGAGACATGAAATCAATTTTTGAGGGAAGCTGAATTTATTTAAGACTGAGAAGAGGTATGGCCAGGAGAGTGAATCAAAAGCCTTTTCAATATCTAAGGCAATCATCATAAGGGGTTTACGAGAGCAGTTTGCAGAGTGAATGATATTAAGATTTCTCCTAATGTTGTCGGGTCCCTGTCGCAGGGGTATGAAGCCCACCTGGTCTCGATGTAGAAGTGAGGGGAGAATCTTATTAAGTCTATTAGTAATAATTGATGTAAATATTTTGAGATCCACATTTAACAGTGAGATGGGTCTGTAATTTTTAACAAGCAGATGATCTTTTTTAAGTTTAGGGATGACCGTTACATGGGCTAAATAAAACTCAGGGGGCATCTGTGAACCATTTAAAAGGGCGTTACAAAAGGTTGCAATATGGGGCAAGAGTAAAGTTTTAAATTTTTTATAATACATAGAAGTTAGTCCATCAGGACCGGGGGCCTTCCCTGACTTCAGCTTTTTAATTACGGAGTCAATTTCTTCCGATAGTATTTCAGATTGTAGCTGCTGGGCAGTTGGCTTTGGTAAATTAGGGAGGGGTATATTCTGCAGGAAAGACTTTAAGAGACATGGGGGAGGGTCTTTAGGAGGGGAATATAGCTTCTGATAATATTCAAAAAATGTTTTAGAAATAAAGTCTGGATGGGCCGAAACACATCCAGATGCGTCTTTAATGAAGGGTATAGAGTTTGTGAGTTCTTTAGTACGCAATTGACGGGCTAGCATTTTAGTGGGTTTGTTAGCTTGTTTGTGAAAGGTGGCTCGGGTCCACGCTAGGGCCCTTTCTGTTCTAACGGTTAAAATCGCATCTAACTGTAGTTTGACATCGTGTATATGTTTAATCAAGTAATAGGAAGTAGACATCTGATTTGCTTGTTCAAGCTTGAATAATTTGGTTTCCAATTGATTTTGAAGTTCAGACCTGTCTTTCCTCCTAGTGGACGCTATTTTAATTAACGAGCCAGTGATGAATTTCTTATGGGCTAGCCATATATTACCCGGTGACGCGTCCTCGTTCAAGTTGGATTGGAAAAAAAAGTTTCAAGTCATCTGAAATTTGGGTAGATATCGCAGGGTCAACTAATAAGGATTCATTTAACCTCCATTTATAGAGTTTGGATGAAACAATATTAAATTTAAAGACAGAAAGAACCGCGTCATGATCAGACGACGATGGAACATGACGCGAAAATAGAACGGTTGGGAGGGAATTTGCTGTAGTCACCTGGAGATCTATTCGTGAATATGATCCGTGGGGTGGGGAAAAATATGTGTACCCTCTTGTAGATCCGTTGAATTCTCTCCATATGTCAACCAACCGATTCTCAGCCAGCATGTGAAGAATTTTTTTCCTGTCGGACTTAGAGATGTCTGATCTCTTTGGGGAGCTACTGTCTAAGAATGTATTTAAGGTGAAATTAAAGTCACCACACCATATCAAGTGGTGGCAAGAAAGGGAGGAAAGTTTAGATAAGATTATTTTAAACGCTGATAATTGAGAGTTAGCAGGTAGGTAGCTATTTACAATACAGAGATTGCGGCCCTGTAGCGTCCCTTGTAATATTAAAAATCTGCCGTCAGAATCCGAAAAAGAGTTAGATAGTTGAAATGGGAAGTTGTTTTTGAGGAATATAGCTACTCCCCTTGTCTTACGGTCCCACGAGGCTAAGAAAAAACGGGAATAATTCGAGTCAAAATATTTAGGAGAGGAAGTGTTAGAGAAATGGGTTTCCTGTAGGCATAGGATATCAGGCTTATGTTTATGATAGTCTAAGAAAGCTCTTTTCCTTTTTAATGGCGAATTAAGACCCCTATCATTGTGAGAAAAGACTCTACACATGGTAACCCAAGACAATCATTGCCCATATTCCAGAGACATCAAACATATTATAACTTGATTCAATATTGGTGGGTGAACAACTTTGTATACCTGTAGATAGAAACAGTGGGAAGGAAACAAAACAAAGAGGGATACAAACACGAAACATGGAGACAAATGTAGAAACTTGGGTCAAAGGCCCAAAATATATGGCGATCTGGAGATTCAAAATACCAGAAAATCCAGTAATCACCAAAGGTGGGTGACATGTGGTAAACCCAGGCATCAAACCCTTATAATAGAACGCCCAAGAAGGGGGGTAACTAGGCCAAGAGAGGGGCTAAGGGGAGGTGAAAGTATATATAAAAAAAAAAAAAAGGGGGGGGGGGAGAGAGGAAAATGAAAAGGTAGGAGAGGGGAGTCGGGCTAGCAATATAGAACTCCGCAATCGGGGAATTATTAGGATAGAGGCTATATGGAACCATAGAAAATTGAAGTAAAGTTATTGCAATTATAGAAAACTCATAGCAAACGGTGCTATTTCAACCAGTTATTTTGGGGTAGCCAGCACAGCAAACCTGTAGAACAGTCATGTAGTACGCGTGCTCTGGCTCCTAGTTGTAGGGACTGACGACCACTCTCTGACCGGTCTTGATTTCCTTTGTGGCATAGGCTGGATGGTATCTGGAAATGGGATTCCGGAAAGTTCTAAAGCCTGTTTACCCTCATCCAACGAGCGGCAAGTATGTAGCTTGTTCTCATGGGTGAAGGATAGTGAAAACGGATACCCCCAGCGGTATTTGACTTGTGCCGCTTGTAATGCAGTGGTGACCGGCCTGAGGGCTCTCCTTCTAGAAAGTGTGGCTGGAGCAACGTCAGCATACAGGCGCACTGAATCAGGTAGGCCGGGTAGTGATGAATGAGGTCATGCAGCATTTGAAATTAGATCCCGAGATTCCTCGTAACGCATTTTAAGGACCACATCCCTTGGGAGATCTGAGGAGCGCGGCTTACCAAGTGATCTGTGGATCCTTGTGATGTGTAAAAGCAGAGGGTCTATATCTGGTAGAAGCGCGGCAAACAGCGCGGTAGCTGTTTCTTTAAGCGTTATGATGGATTCAGGTAACCCGCGTAAACGGGTATTGCCTCTGCGAGACCTGTTTTCTAGGTCCTCGTTTCTTAGTTCAAGTTGAGTGATACAGTCGGCATGGTACCTGAGGGTCTCCCGGTCCTCCTCTAAAGCATCTGCTGTAGCGTCCATCTTCTCCTCCAAACTAGAGGTACGCTGAGCAATTTCCTGAAGCTGAGAGGCAATGGAGTGCATAGCAGAAGTAAGTTCGGTTCTGAACGTTTCCTGCAGTGTTTTGGTTAGAGTCTCGGTGGATATAGTAGACTCCCCTGCCTTGCGGGAATCATCAGAGCCTGTAGCCGCGCTGCCTGCTTGTGAGGAGGTGGGGGTTGGTAGAGAAGAGGACGAAGCGGCCATCTTTCCCGCGCCGCTGCTTGCCAGGATCTCTGTTATTGTGCGGTTTACCGTTTGAATAGCGCTCCCCTTCTTAGGCATTTCACGCTACCGACCTCTCTGGGGCAAGATGAACTCGTCGGAGTGAAGGTTTCCCCGATTACGGCACTTTGGAAGGGTGTATAATGAAGCCGGGTTGCGGAGCTCAGCAGAGCATGTCCGTCTCTGTCAGAGTCCGCGCATGCGCCCCCCCATTAAAACAATTTAAACAAGAAATAGAATATCTGCTTAGTAAAAAAAATGCTTTTGTGCTCCTTCGTGAACATCATGTGCTAAAGAAGAGCCACGTCCAGCTGTACCAAGCTGAAGGATGATAATGTACTTTATTTGGTCACTTCACAAACATGCTTGATGATGCACTTCAGGAGGTGACCAGTTGGCATTGCTGAGATTTTTCTTTTCTCATGCCGAATTAGAATGAGAAAAAAAAATTACAGATCTGCTCTGCCCCATGGTATAACTGTAAGGAGGTGGCGAAGAATCTCATTGCTTCCCCTCTCTCTACTATGTGATGCTCTCTTATCCCATGCCCTTGTATTATGTGTATTAATGTTTTACTGTAATGTTTGCAATGTGTCTGTGTTTGCCCTATTTTGATGTGCTGCCAGGTATGTTAGCTTAGGGAAAGGAACTGGTTATCTTTTTGGGATGGACTTGCAGCCTCAAGGGAGCTGGAAGCTCCTGCTTGAGTTCAGAGATCCTGGACATGTTTGCCCAGGGCAGAAGCTTAGCAACAGCCGGCGCATGGCCAGACCCCAGGAGGGAATAGAATCTGTTGCCCTGAACTTAAGGACAGTAACAAGGGCCCAGGAGTACTTAAGGGCCCCACCAAAGGGACTAAAAGCATCCAGATTCCAGCGTAAGGACTACTGCCTCTTTCAGTCGCCGTGGCTGTTGTGGATATGGCCGTGGACAAAGCTAGGGAGAGGGCAGAAGGAAGCCAGTGTTCGTACTTTATTCATGTCCTTTTATTAAATTGTTTCCCTGTTGGAGTACAGCTGTGTCTGGAATGCGTTTGTGCTGCCTATCTCTGTACAAGGTACGGGGGTGTATACTGACTGTGGCTTAGTTGTTCTCGGCTGAGACTACCACCCCAGGCCACCTTGTTGCATAACATCGGGCCTAGTGCTATCTGATAAAACATCGGATAGTTCTCGGCCATATTATATGGTTGCGTGAGCAAACTCTTACTGTAATAAACTAATTTTCTTTTAATTTGTGGCAGCTGTGATCATGTTATTATCCAAAAGAGGTCCCCCCTCTATTACTGACAGCTGTAGAGGGTCACTTACATGCCTGCAGTAAACACATTTCCCTTGTGTAATATGATTGTGGGAGAGCTCGAGTGCAGCGCTCACCACAATCATCTGTGTCTCAAGAACCTATGGAACGAATGGAAATTTACGCATATTCAGCCCTATCTCCCTTATATAAGCTTTCAGGACAGCCGCAAACTAGCCATTAGGCCCCTGACCATGGCACCAAATTCTAAAGCCTCCACACAAGTTCTTCTCTACAAAATCCCATGTGATCTCTAGGCAACAGGCTTCCTGCACTTTCCCCGATATAAAAGCTGCCAACAGTCCAGAAATAACAGGACAGTCCAGAAAAATGGGGCACTTTTTTGCCCAACTTGTAAAAAAAATGAAGGCTGCAGTCCCTGAATTTTACTCATCCCATCCTACCCCAGGTATATGGGGAGAGATATCTATTCCTGGGGGAAGGAGAGTTTATTGTGGAGTGGAAGAATAACTTCTGGTCACCTGCAAAAAAACAAACAAAAAGAGATAGACAGGATGACTGAGACATAATTGTCACCTCAGGCCTCTGCCTATCCGGTCAAAGAACAATCTATGCCTTGTATAAAGTTAGGAGAATCACCCAACATGTTCCGTGGACACCTGAAAAAGTGAAGGGATTTCTCTCATCGATCACCAAACCACAGAGCAATCCATATGCATTTGAAAATGAGCTGTATAACATTAGTCAGTTACAACCCCACATGGAGAGACTTGTTGCAGAAAATTTAAACAATAGCTGGACAGATTGATGCTTCTGCCATCTGCACAAGACTTATTCTGCCATCTAACCCAAATCAGCAAGAAAACTCCTCTCAAAAAGCATTGGAGTATCCAAAGCAAAATGGGAGAGGTTTTTGCTCCCCAGTCCTGGGTAAGGGTGACAAATATTCATCAAAAGGCGAAGTAAACAGTTAAGGATTACATTGAGAGATTTAGGCCGGCAGTTGAGGAGACAGTAAGGAGCCTGAAGGACCAAGGAATGGGAAAAATGTTGATTGCCATCTTGGTGCCTGGATTGAATAAGGAGACTCATTCATTTTTGATCATGCTGACTGGCATGAGAAGTCAGTCCCAGCACTGAGTTTGGCTAGTTCATTTCAAAGAAATGTTCAAGAAGTGGAGGAAAAGAAATTCAAGAAGGTAATAATTAAAATGCCTATAAACAAACAATGGGAAAGATCAGGCAAAAAAGGGTGTTCCCTGGAGGGGTGGACCTCGTTAAGGTGAAGTGCTACAATTGTGATGAAATGGGCCACTTCTAGAAGCAAGTGTAAGGCCCCAAAGAAAAAACTGCAGGAAAGGAGCAATTGACATGAAGGGCTTCCAGTTCTACCACTCATCTCTGAAACTAGGGGTGTGATGCCTTTGTTCACTTTACCCTCTCTGGTATTCTCTTTACCACAATAGAGTGTCTGGTGGACACCGTGGCAGCCTACAGGGTCATGCAGAAATCTGAAGTCTCTACTCTGAAGGCCACATAATTAACCCCTTAATGACTGCCAATACGTCTTTTAACTGACCTGAGATATAAGAGAATAGCCTCCCCATACAGGTGACAATCCAGCATCTGTCGGTTGTGCACTGTAGCTGACAACTTGCTGTATCAGCCATGATCAGTGTTTGCACCATCCAAATCTGTTTAACCCCTTAGATGCTGCTGTCAGTAGTGACTACATCATTATAAATGGTTAACAGAGTGTGGGGGCTTCCTCTTTATCCAAATTGGTGCCCTCAGATCATGATTGTGTGGTCCTGATGTTTGCCATGTCAGTTCATGACTAGTGTTGAGCGATACCGTCCGATACTTGAAAGTATCGGTATCGGAAAGTATCGGCCGATACCGGCAAAATATCGGATCCAATCCGATACCGATACCCGATACCAATACAAGTCAATGGGACTCATGTATCGGACGGTATTCCTGATGGTTCCCAGGATCTGAAGGAGAGGAAACTCTCCTTCAGGCCCTGGGAACCATATAAATGTGTAAAAGAAAGAATTAAAATAAAAAATATCGCTATACTCACCTGTCCGACGCAGCCGGGACCTCAGCGAGGGAACCGGCAGCGTTGTTTGTTTAAAATTCGCGCTATTACTTGGTTACGTGAATTCCCGGCTTGTGATTGGTCAGGTCGGCCATGTTGCCGGGACGCGGACCAATCACAGCAAGCCGTGACGAAATTACGTCACGGCTTGCTGTGATTGGTCCGCGTCCCGGCAATATGGCCGCCCTGACCAATCACAAGCCGTGACGTCACGGGAGGCTGGACACGCGCTCATTTTAAAATGGGCGCGTGTCCAGCCTCCCGTGACGTCACGGCTTGTGATTGGTTGCGCCGCGGTCAACCAATCACAAGCCGGGAGGCTGGACGCGCTCATTTTAAAATGGGCGCGTGTCCAGCCTCCCGTGACGTCACGGCTTGTGATTGGTTGCGCCGCGGTCAACCAATCACAAGCCGGGAGGCTGGACGCGCTCATTTTAAAATGGGCGCGTGTCCAGCCTCCCGTGACATCACGGCTTGTGATTGGTCAGGGCGGCCATATTGCCGGGACGCGGACCAATCACAGCAAGCCGTGACGTAATTTCGTCACGGCTTGCTATGATTGGTCCGCGTCCCGGCAACGTGGCCGACCTGACCAATCACAAGCCGGGAATTCACGTAACCAAGTAATAGCGCGAATTTTAAACAAACAACGCTGCCGGTTCCCTCGCTGAAGTCCCGGCTGCGTCGGAGAGGTGAGTATAGCGATATTTTTTATTTTAATTCTCTCTTTTACACATTTTAACATTAATGTTGTTGCGATACCCGATACCCGATACCACAAGAGTATCGGAATCCCGGTATCGGAATTCCGATACAGCAAGTATCGGCCGATACCCGATACTTGCAGCATCGGAATGCTCAACACTATTCATGACCAAATAGCAGCCTTACAGTCTGACTGCTGTAGTAATCTGTTCAGAAGTTAGAGGCATTTAGGTGGTAAAAATAGACATTTTCATTTCTGTCATGCCACTCTGCATTAATTCCTGTAAAGCCTGAATGGTTAACAAACTAACTGACTGCAGTTTTCAATATGTCAGGGGTGCTGTTTTTAAAATGGTATCACTTTTGGGGTTTTTCTAATATTTAGGACCCCTAAAGTCACTTCAAACATGGATAAGTCCTTAAAAAAGAAATTGTGTAAATTTCCTTGAAAATATGAAAAATTGATGCTACATTTTTAAACCTCATAAAATGCTAACAAAATAAAATAACATTTTACAAATGGTGCTGATATAAAGCCGACACGTGGGAAATGTTATTTATTAATGGTTCGCTGTGGTGTGACCATCTGGATTAAAGAGATAATCATTCAAATTTAGAAAAGTGCACATTTTTTAACATTTTACTAAAATTTTTGATACTTTTTATAAATAAACACAAAACATATTGACCTAGATTTACCATTATCATAAAATATAATGTGTCATGAAAAAACAGTCTCAAAATCACTGGGATTTGTTGAAGCGTTGCAGTTATTACCACATAAAGTGACACTGGTCAGATTTCAAAAATTTGGCTCCGTCACTAAGGGGTTAATTGAAGTTGTAGGCCTAGATGGTAAACCCATTATACAAGAAAACAGAAACCCCAATAATGATAGAACTCATCATCACTTCACTCTCTTTCATCCTATGACGCTAGTCACTACTCATGAACTAGCCGTGAGGCAGAGTGGTCAAGAGATTCAAGGTCAAAATCCAGGAAGGTATGTCAAAGACCGAGGGATAAGACAAACACATAGTCAGGGGCAAAGTCCAGGGTCTGGTAATTAAAGTCAGAATACGTCAAAGGCAAAGGGATTATACAAGCAGGTAGTCGAAGGCAAATCCTAGGTCTGGCAGTGATAGATCAGAATAACAATATACCGAGCTCAGCATCAACACACCACTGAGCTTGAAGCTACAATTGTCAATGATCTGACATTGTCAGTCAGCTAAATAGCCTGGCAATAATCCAGGATGGAAAACACCTGTAGGAATCTAAAACTCAGAACTAACAGCCCGATACACCCCTGCTATCCATAGGGCGGCTGAGTGTCACTCACAGCCAGGGCCGGGACAAGGTACTTTTTTCTGGTGACATAGGCAAATTAAGCTAACCGCACCCCCATCATCACCCTGATGAACCCTCAGCTCTCAAGTAAAGGAATGAGTTAGAGACTAAGGTAAAAGGATTCCTTAAGTACCCCTTCTTTTTCACTAAAAACATACTGACAAAATTAAAAAAAAGTGATGAACTTTAGGGGTGAGGCTCAATAGAGAGTGCGTTTTCAAAGTTAGATATGAAACCAGTGTCGGACTGGGTTGCCAAGGGCCCACCAGTAACATTGACTTGGGGGGGGGGGGCATTTTTCACCTCATACAATTATTACACTTCCCTCGTTCACAAATTTACCTGTATCTCTATATAGTAATAAACTGGGTAGTTTGGTTAATGAATGATAAAATGCTGCTTTTTTTCTGTACAGAGTGAATCAAGTGAATTATGCCAAGCACTGCCCATACAGTGGGGTTGGGGGCCCAGATCTACACAAGGGCCCACCGGGGGATTCCCCTGTTACCCTATTGGCCAGTCCGAGCCATGTTATGGTTCTCAATGGCAAGAGAACATAGCCCAGCAAACATAAGAACTAGCTCTTGGAAGGATGGAAACTAAACTGACCATGAACTAAACCTGCCGCACAACTAACAGTAGCCGGGTAGCGTAGCCTACGTTTTATCCCTAGACGCCCAGCGCCGGCCGGAGGACTAACTAATCCTGGCAGAGGAAAATATAGTCCTGGCTCACCTCTAGAGAAATTTCCCCGAAAGGCAGACAGAGGCCCCCACAAATATTGGCGGTGATTTTAGATGAAATGACAAACGTAGTATGAAAATAGGTTTAGCAAAATTGAGGTCCGCTTACTAGATAGCAGGAAGACAGAAAGGGCACTTTCATGGTCAGCTGAAAACCCTATCAAAACACCATCCTGAAATTACTTTAAGACTCTAGTATTAACTCATAACATCAGAGTGGCAATTTCAGATCACAAGAGCTTTCCAGACACGAACGAAACTACAGCTGTGAACTGGAACAAAATGCAAAAACAAACAAGGACTAAAGTCCAACTTAGCTGGGAGTTGTCTAGCAGCAGGAACATGCACAGAAAGGCTTCTGATTACAATGTTGACCGGCATGGAAGTGACAGAGGAGCAAGGCTAAATAGCGACTCCCACATCCTGATGGAAACAGGTGAACAGAGAGGATGATGCACACCAGTTCAATTCCACCAGTGGCCACCAGGGGAGCCCAAAATCCAATTTCACAACAGTACCCCCCCCTCAAGGAGGGGGCACCGAACCCTCACCAGAACCACCAGGGCGATCAGGATGAGCCCTATGAAAGGTACGGACCAAATCGGAGGCATGAACATCAGAGGCAGTCACCCAAGAATTATCCTCCTGACCGTATCCCTTCCATTTGACCAGATACTGGAGTTTCCGTCTGGAAACACGGGAGTCCAAGATTTTTTCCACAACGTACTCCAACTCGCCCTCAACCAACACCGGAGCAGGAGGCTCAACGGAAGGCACAACCGGTACCTCATACCTGCGCAATAGTGACCGATGAAAAACATTATGAATAGAAAAAGATGCAGGGAGGTCCAAACGGAAGGACACAGGGTTAAGAATCTCCAATATCTTGTACGGGCCGATGAACCGAGGCTTAAACTTGGGAGAAGAAACCCTCATAGGGACAAAACGAGAAGACAACCACACCAAGTCCCCAACACAAAGCCGAGGACCAACCCGATGCCGGCGGTTGGCAAAAAGCTGAGTCTTCTCCTGGGACAACTTCAAATTGTCCACTACCTGCCCCCAAATCTGATGCAACCTCTCCACCACAGCATCCACTCCAGGACAATCCGAAGATTCCACCTGACCAGAAGAAAATCGAGGATGAAACCCCGAATTACAGAAAAAGGGAGACACCAAGGTGGCAGAGCTGGCCCGATTATTGAGGGCAAACTCCGCTAAAGGCAAAAAAGCAACCCAATCATCCTGATCTGCAGACACAAAACACCTCAAATATGTCTCCAAGGTCTGATTCGTCCGCTCAGTCTGGCCATTAGTCTGAGGATGGAAAGCAGACGAGAAAGACAAATCTATGCCCATCCTAGCACAGAATGCTCGCCAAAATCTAGACACGAATTGGGTACCTCTGTCAGAAACGATATTCTCCGGAATACCATGCAAACGGACCACATTTTGAAAAAACAGAGGAACCAACTCGGAAGAAGAAGGCAACTTAGGCAGGGGAACCAAATGGACCATCTTAGAGAAACGATCACACACCACCCAGATGACAGACATCTTCTGAGAAACAGGAAGATCCGAAATAAAATCCATCGAGATGTGCGTCCAGGGCCTCTTCGGGATAGGCAAGGGCAACAACAATCCACTAGCCCGAGAACAACAAGGCTTGGCCCGAGCACAAACGTCACAAGACTGCACGAAGCCTCGCACATCTCGAGACAGGGAAGGCCACCAGAAGGACCTTGCCACCAAATCCCTGGTACCAAAGATTCCAGGATGACCTGCCAACGCAGAAGAATGAACCTCAGAAATGACTTTACTGGTCCAATCATCAGGAACAAACAGTCTACCAGGTGGGCAACGATCAGGTCTATCCGCCTGAAACTCCTGCAAGGCCCGCCGCAGGTCTGGAGAAACGGCAGACAATATCACTCCATCCTTAAGGATACCTGTAGGTTCAGAATTACCAGGGGAGTCAGGCTCAAAACTCCTAGAAAGGGCATCCGCCTTAACATTCTTAGAACCCGGCAGGTAGGACACCACAAAATTAAACCGAGAGAAAAACAACGACCAGCGCGCCTGTCTAGGATTCAGGCGTCTGGCGGACTCAAGATAAATTAGATTTTTGTGGTCAGTCAATACCACCACCTGATGTCTAGCCCCCTCAAGCCAATGACGCCACTCCTCAAAAGCCCACTTCATGGCCAAAAGCTCCCGATTCCCAACATCATAATTCCGCTCGGCGGGCGAAAATTTACGCGAGAAAAAAGCACAAGGTCTCATCACGGAGCAATCGGAACTTCTCTGCGACAAAACCGCCCCAGCTCCGATTTCAGAAGCGTCGACCTCAACCTGAAAAGGAAGAGCAACATCAGGCTGACGCAACACAGGGGCGGAAGAAAAGCGGCGCTTAAGCTCCCGAAAGGCCTCCACAGCAGCAGGGGACCAATCAGCAACATCAGCACCCTTCTTAGTCAAATCAGTCAATGGTTTAACAACATCAGAAAAACCAGCAATAAATCGACGATAAAAGTTAGCAAAGCCCAAAAATTTCTGAAGACTCTTAAGAGAAGAGGGTTGCGTCCAATCACAAATAGCCTGAACCTTGACAGGATCCATCTCGATGGAAGAGGGGGAAAAAATATATCCCAAAAAGGAAATCTTTTGAACCCCAAAAACGCACTTAGAACCCTTCACACACAAGGAATTAGACCGCAAAACCTGAAAAACCCTCCTGACCTGCTGGACATGAGAGTCCCAGTCATCCGAAAAAATCAAAATATCATCCAGATACACAATCATAAATTTATCCAAATAATCACGGAAAATGTCATGCATAAAGGACTGAAAGACTGAAGGGGCATTTGAAAGACCAAAAGGCATCACCAAATACTCAAAGTGGCCCTCGGGCGTATTAAATGCGGTTTTCCACTCATCCCCCTGCTTAATTCGCACCAAATTATACGCCCCACGGAGATCTATCTTAGAGAACCACTTGGCCCCCTTTATGCGAGCAAACAAATCAGTCAGCAGTGGCAACGGATATTGATATTTAACCGTGATTTTATTCAAAAGCCGATAATCAATGCACGGCCTCAAAGAGCCATCTTTCTTAGCCACAAAGAAAAAACCGGCTCCTAAGGGAGATGACGAAGGACGAATATGTCCCTTTTCCAAGGACTCCTTTATATATTCTCGCATAGCAGCATGTTCAGGCACAGACAGATTAAATAAAAGACCCTTAGGGTATTTACTACCCGGAATCAAATCTATGGCACAATCGCACTCCCGGTGCGGAGGTAATGAACCAAGCTTAGGTTCTTCAAAAACGTCACGATATTCAGTCAAGAATTCAGGAATCTCAGAGGGAATAGATGATGAAATGGAAACCACAGGTACGTCCCCATGCGTCCCCTTACATCCCCAGCTTAACACAGACATAGCTTTCCAGTCAAGGACTGGGTTATGAGATTGCAGCCATGGCAATCCAAGCACCAACACATCATGTAGGTTATACAGCACAAGAAAGCGAATAATCTCCTGGTGATCCGGATTAATCCGCATAGTTACTTGTGTCCAGTATTGTGGTTTATTGCTAGCCAATGGGGTGGAGTCAATCCCCTTCAGGGGTATAGGAGTTTCAAGAGGCTCCAAATCATACCCACAGCGTTTGGCAAAGGACCAATCCATAAGACTCAAAGCGGCGCCAGAGTCGACATAGGCATCCGCGGTAATAGATGATAAAGAACAAATCAGGGTCACAGATAGAATAAACTTAGACTGTAAAGTGCCAAATGAAACAGACTTATCAAGCTTCTTAGTACGCTTAGAGCATGCTGATATAACATGAGTTGAATCACCGCAATAGAAGCACAACCCATTTTTTCGTCTAAAATTCTGCCGTTCACTTCTGGACAGAATTCTATCACATTGCATATTCTCTGGCGTCTTCTCAGTAGACACCGCCAAATGGTGCACAGGTTTGCGCTCCCGCAGACGCCTATCGATCTGGATAGCCATTGTCATGGACTCATTCAGACCCGCAGGCACAGGGAACCCCACCATAACATCCTTAATGGCATCAGAGAGACCCTCTCTGAAATTCGCCGCCAGGGCGCACTCATTCCACTGAGTAAGCACAGCCCATTTACGGAATTTCTGGCAGTATATTTCAGCTTCGTCTTGCCCCTGAGATAGGGACATCAAGGCTTTTTCCGCCTGAAGTTCTAACTGAGGTTCCTCATAAAGCAACCCCAAGGCCAGAAAAAACGCATCCACATTGAGCAACGCAGGATCCCCTGGAGCCAATGCAAAAGCCCAATCCTGAGGGTCGCCCCGGAGCAAGGAAATCACAATCCTGACCTGCTGAGCAGGATCTCCAGCAGAGCGAGATTTCAGGGACAAAAACAACTTGCAATTATTTTTGAAATTTTGAAAGCAAGATCTATTCCCCGAGAAAAATTCAGGCAAAGGAATTCTAGGTTCAGATATAGGAACATGAACAACAAAATCTTGTAAATTTTGAACTTTCGTGGTGAGATTATTCAAACCTGCAGCTAAACTCTGAATATCCATTTTAAACAGGTGAACACAGAGCCATTCCAGGATTAGAAGGAGAGAGAGAGAGAAAGGCTGCAATATAGGCAGACTTGCAAGAGATTCAATTACAAGCACACTCAGAACTGAAGGAAAAAAAAAAAAAAAAAATCTTCAGCAGACTTCTCTATTCTCTCCTTTCTCTGTCAATTAATTTAACCCTTTGTGGCCGGTCAAACTGTTATGGTTCTCAATGGCAAGAGAACATAGCCCAGCAAACATAAGAACTAGCTCTTGGAAGGATGGAAACTAAACTGACCATGAACTAAACCTGCCGCACAACTAACAGTAGCCGGGTAGCGTAGCCTGCGTTTTATCCCTAGACGCCCAGTGCCGGCCGGAGGACTAACTAATCCTGGCAGAGGAAAATATAGTCCTGGCTCACCTCTAGAGAAATTTCCCCGAAAGGCAGACAGAGGCCCCCACAAATATTGGCGGTGATTTTAGATGAAATGACAAACGTAGTATGAAAATAGGTTTAGCAAAATTGAGGTCCGCTTACTAGATAGCAGGAAGACAGAAAGGGCACTTTCATGGTCAGCTGAAAACCCTATCAAAACACCATCCTGAAATTACTTTAAGACTCTAGTATTAACTCATAACATCAGAGTGGCAATTTCAGATCACAAGAGCTTTCCAGACACAGAAACGAAACTACAGCTGTGAACTGGAACAAAATGCAAAAACAAACAAGGACTAAAGTCCAACTTAGCTGGGAGTTGTCTAGCAGCAGGAACATGCACAGAAAGGCTTCTGATTACAATGTTGACCGGCATGGAAGTGACAGAGGAGCAAGGCTAAATAGCGACTCCCACATCCTGATGGAAACAGGTGAACAGAGAGGATGATGCACACCAGTTCAATTCCACCAGTGGCCACCGGGGGAGCCCAAAATCCAATTTCACAATAGAGCCTGTATAAAACAGTCATTGTTTGTGGACCATTTACATAATACAAGGGATAAATAGCGATATTCATCCCTGACGTCCTATATTTTGCATGTCAGGCCCAAGGACAGTCATGGAAAATAATATGAATTAACTATAATGGGAGCTGTTTAATTTCAATTAAAGTTTCCATCATTTGGCAGATGTCCTAATGGAATCTAAACAGAGGGATACAGATATGTATGATTGTTTTTAAAGAAGTACTCCCATCAAATTGTTTATCCTTTTAAGGCCAAGTTCACACGTTCAGTATTTGATCAACAGTTTACATCAGTATTTGTCAGCCAAAACCAGGAGTGGGTGATAAATACAGAAGTGGTGATGTGTTTCTATTATACTTTTGCTCTGATTGTTCCACTTCTGGTTTTGGCTTACAAATACTGAATGTGTGAACATGGCCTAAAGGGGACATCTGAGACTTTCTGAAAAGCAAAGTCTAAGCACTATAACAGGCAGGTAGTTGTTACTTACTTGCTTGTTGTGCCTTTACGCCATTCTTCCCCAACACAGAGCAGTCATAGACAACTCCTGCCGGAGATTCAGCTACCTCTGCTCTGAGCGGTGGATTCTTCCTCACTCCGCACTCTTAACGAGGTGGGACAGTTAAGCAGCAGAAATCCTGCTGTCAATCAGAATGATGTTGAAAGTCCCACCCAGTGAATAGAGCAGAGTGGAAAAGAATCCACTGATTTGTCAACGTGACGTCAGCAGAGGCCGATGATTTGCTGGCAAGAGCGGTCTGCCATTATCAGCTATAACCGCCACACCATCCGCCCTTATGAACAATGGCCTATATCATGCAGGGGATCTGCTGCTGACACTGTTATAGGGGAAATGTCTCCCAATTCTGTACTTATGTCCCCCGCTATTGGCCCCTTCTAGGTAAGTCCCCCATGCTGGTATATATGACCCCCCATCCTGGTATACAGTTGTGTGAAAAAGTGTTTGCCCCTTTCCTGATTTCCTATTCTTTTGCATGTTTGTCACACTTAAGTATTTCAGATCACCAAATAAATTTAAATATTAGACAAAGATAACACAAGTAAACACAAATGTAGCTTTTATATGAGGGTCTATATTATTGAGGGAAAAAAGTAATCCAAACCTACATCGCCCTGTGTGAAAAAGAGATTGCCTCTTTCCTTTAAAACATTAATTGTGGCTTATCACATCTTTGGGAAGTGGAGTTCAAATTCCCTTGCCACACCTAGGCCTGATTACTGCCACAAATGTTCTAAATCAAGAAATTGCTTAAACAGGACTTGCCTGACAAAGTGAAGTAGACCAAAAGACCCTCAAAAGACCCTCTATACATCATGCTGCGATTAAAATAAATTTTGGAACAAATGAAAAACAAATTAAATTAATTTACAGGCAGGAGCTGTGCTAAAGCACTCGCTCGTGCCTGTAAACCCCGGGTGCTGAAAGGAAAGCAGGATGATCTGTACTTACCTTGAGTTGCGGTGACGTGCCCTCTGCTGGATGTCCTCATGAACTGGAGCCTTGGAAAAGTTCCCATGCTCGAGTTCATATGAGTTCATCCAGCAGAGGGTGCCTCACCATGACTCAATGTAAGTACAGATCACCCAGCTTTCCTTTTAGCACCCGGGGTTTACAGGCACGAGCGAGTGCTTTAGCACAGCTCCTGCCTGTAAAATGATTTAACCCCTTCAGATGGATTTACTTCGTGGGATGTGACAGTTCATCAGAAGGTATGTATATTGTTGGTTTATTATTTTGCAGAGCGAGGGTCTTCAGGTGGATTGAGAGAGCAATAAAATATTAAAACAACCTGTGTGTTTATTTCATTAAAATAATTTTTAATAATGTGTGTGTGTGTTTTTTAACCCTTTCATACAATTGGATTATTAATGGAAAGGTGACATAATTGACGCCTCTCCATTATTAATCTGGCTTAATGTCACCTTACAATAGCAAGGTGACATTAACCCTTCATTACCCCATATCCCACCGCTACACGGGAGTGGGAAGAGAGTGGCCAAGTGCCAGAATAGGCGCATCTTCAAGATGTGCCTTTTCTGGGGTGGCTGGGGGCAGATGTTTGTAGCCAGGGGGGGCCAATAACCATGGACCCTCTCCTGGCTATTAATATCTGCCCTCAGTCACTGGCTTTACCACTCTGGTGGAGAAAATTGCGCGGGAGCCCACGCCAATTTTTTCCGCCATTTAACCCTTTATTTTAGCAGCTACAGCACACAAATTTTGCACATACACACTACTAACATTAGTAGTGTGGAATATGCAAGAAAAAGGGGATATGAGATGGTTTACTGTATGTAAACCATGTCTCATATCATGTCGGGTTTGGGAAGGAGAAATGAGAAGCCGGCAATTGAATTACCGGCTTTTCACATATATCGCGCTGAATTAAATATAAATACAGAATATATATATATGTGTCTCAATGACATATATATATATATACTGTATATATGTTTTAAAGAACATTTGAGCACATAAATCTATTAGATGTCGGTTTTGCAAGCCTGCGAGAAAATATCGCAGTACGGATGCCATACGGATTACATACGGAGGATGCCATGCGCAAAATACGCTGACACACCCTGCCTATGGATGACATACGGACCACTATTTTGGGGACTTTTCTGCGTATTACGGCCGTAAAAAAAAGGACCGTATTTACATACGCTGAGTGTGACGCCGGCCTAAGGCCACTATTTGGTTGTGAAGTGCCATGGCAAACATAAGGACCACACAATCATGATCTGAGGGCACCAATTTGGATAAAGTGGAAGCTCTCACACTCTGTTAACCATTTATAATGATGTAGTCACTATTTACAGCAGCATCTAAGGGGTTAAACAGATTTGGATAGTGCAAACACTGATCGTGGCAGATACAGCAAGTTGTCAGCTATAGTGTACAGCTGACAGCTGCTGGATTGTCATCTGTATGGGGAGGCTATTCTCTTATATATCAGGTCAGTTAAAAGACGTATTGGCTGTCATTAAGGGGTTCTCAAGCTTTGGGACTCCAGCAAACCACAGTGAGAGCCATTATCCACAAATGGCGAAAACATGGAACAGTGGTGAACCTTCTCAAGAGTGGCATGCCGACTAAAATTACCCCAAGAGCACAGCGACGACTCATCCAAGAGGTCACAAAAGACCCCACAACAACATCCAAAGAACTGCAAACCCTGCCTAAGTTAAAGTCAGTGTTCATAAGAAAGAGACTGGGCAAAAATGGCCTACATGGTAGAGTTCCAAGAACTGGGGGCTAAAAAATAATTTTTGTGGGAAACAATTTTTGTTTTATTTTTACGGCTCTGCATTATAAACTTCTGTGAAGCCCTTGGTGGGTCAAAGTGCTCACCACACATCTAGATAAGTTCCTTAGTGGGTCTACTTTCCAAAATGGTGTCACTTGTGGGGGGTTTCCACTGTTTAGGCAAATAAGGGGCTCTCCAAACGCGACATGGCGTCCGATCTCAATTCCAGCCAATTCTGCGTTGAAAAAGTAAAACAGTGCTCCTTCCCTTTCGAGCCCTCCCATGCGCCCAAACAGGGGTTTACCCCAACATATGGGGTATCAGCGTACTCAGGACAACTTGGACAACAACTTTTGGGGTCCAATTTCTCCTGTTACCCTTGGGAAAATACAAAACTGGGGGCTAAAAAATAATTTTTGTGGAAAAAAATATTTTTTGTTTGCACGGCTCTGCGTTATAAACTGTAGTGAAACACTTGGGGGTTCAAAGCTCTCACAACACATCTAGATGAGTTCCTTAGGGGGTTTACTTTACAAAATGGTGTCACTTGTGGGGGGTTTCTACTGTTTAGGTACATTAGGGGCTCTGCAAACGCAACGTGACGCCTGCAGACCATTCCATCTAAGTCTGCATTCCAAATGGCGCTCCTTCCCTTCCGAGCCCTCCCATGCGCCCAATCGGTGGTTCCCCCCACATATGGGGTATCAGTGTACTCAGGACAAATTGGACAACAACTTTTGGGGTCCAATTTCTCCTGTTACCCTCGGGAAAATACAAAACTGGGGGATAAAAAATAATTTTTGTTGGAAACAATTTTTGTTTTATTTTTAAGGCTCTGCATTATAAACTTTTGTGAAGCCCTTGGTGGGTCAAAGTGCTCATCACACATCTAGATAAGTTCCTTAGTGGGTCTACTTTCGAAAATGGTGTCACTTGTGGGCTGTTTTAAAGTTTAGGCACATCAGTGGCTCTCCAAATGCAACATGGCATCCCATCTCAATTCCTGTCAATTTTGCATTGAAAAGTCAAACGGCGCTCCTTCCCTTCCAAGCTCTCCCATGCGCCCAAACAGTGGTTTACCACCACATATGGGGTATCAGCGTACTCAGGACAAATTGTACAACAACTTTTGGAGTCCAATTTCTTCTTTCAATACATGGTATTAAGAAATGGGGTATGTGAACTTTTGATCAGGGTCATTTGGATGTTTTGGGTTGTCATTATGATTTAAAAAGATAAAACGCAGTAGATTGACAATAAATGGCTTCACCCAACCACTAACCATGAGTGGAGAAAAAGTTTTGGTGTTATCATTTGTATTCTCTGAAAAAATGCCAAGAAAGCAAAAATTCTGCCGGGACTTGTAAACTTTTGAGCATAACTGTACATGTAACTATGAAGGAAAAAAATGTTTCTTAGCAAAAAAAATTATGTTTGGTTTGGTAGGTCTTCTTATGAATCCATAAAACCGGCGCAATAGTCTGACAACATTATTCACAGATACCGTATGTGTTTCATTGCCTACCTCTTGAGACACTAGTTGCTGTTCCCCATATGTCGTCTTCTTCTGACAGTGGCTGCTCAAATATTTAGGTATCGCTACACACAATCTTCTCGTGTCCTTCTGGCAAGAGGCCAGAATCAATAAATGGAAATGTAAAGAGCTCTTGGAGTGTCCGAGTGTGGAATCACTTGTCTCCTGGGATTCACCATGGTATGACGAAAGAGGATCAGGGTGAGGATTCTGTGGTCCAGACTCCTGGCTATTGAGACTGGACCGTGTGGAAAACGGGAAATGCTGGGATACATACTGGAAGCATTATCTGCCATTTAATCGACCACCTGTTTGCACTGTTCGGGCTTTAAGAGTGGTGTCCTGCAACCCCCTGCAAAGTGGGACAGGAAGTTATGTCTCATGGATGAGCGTGTTTGTTGTGTTCCTGCAGCACATAAACTTTTCTGTCCCTTACTCCACGCCTTGTGCTTTTTTAAATTAGGTATATAATATAAGCTTGCAAATTTTCCTGTATTAATAGGGAAAAGAAAATATATAGCCTTGAAAAGGACTTTTGTTTTTCGTTTACAGCAGCAGTATACCTATGGAAGGACTGTAAGGCAATAAACCCTACCTATATTCCTCTAATCCAAAACTATCCCTCCTCCGCCAGCTATCCCTATACTGAATGCCGATAACAGCAGTTTTACTAGAGAAAGCGCAGTATGTAGCCCTGAAAAGGACTTTTGTTTTAATGGTGCAGCAGCCGGTATACAAGTACAGCAATAGCAATTAAACACTGCCTATATGCCTGCTCTAATCTCAGCTCTCCCTCCCAGATCCACTCTCCCTTAAATGCTTCCAGAGGACATTGTGCCGAGCATCGCATCATCAGGTCTCATATAAGACCCAATGACACGATGCGGCTGTCCAATCACAGTAATGCCAGTAGCCAACATGGCTATGGCATTACTGTGTATGGCAGGCAATTATCGCATGTTTATTAGCTGTCTAACAGTTGCAAAACATGAACAGGCAGCTAGAATCCCCAAAGAACCTTGTGTCTTACGCCAGTGGAATATATATATATTTCAGAATTAATTTCAGCCTATTGGTTCCCCCCTCCACATCAGTCACTGTCTGTCATGTAGCCCCTTGGGAAAATTAATTGTCTAACCCCGGAATTTATAGTAACATTGGTTATAGTGTCCTCTCCTATTTACTGGCCATTTATCCTACAGTAGTATGTCCACCTCCCCATCCAACCATCCATATAATCTAATCTTGTGTAATACTGGGATAAATGGGTTATTATTGTCGATTTATCACTGTTCAAATCAGTAGAAACTACTCCGGAATTACATTTTACAGCAATAATGACATTGTATAAAAGTTTTAAGAGGTCAAGGTGGATAATTAGAGTTCATTTCATTTATATGGTAATGAATTGCTTGTGTGGCCTGGTCCCTTTATATAACAACTGCTGCTCCTGTTGATGATGTCACGGAATGTTGTGGTTTCTAGCTCCGCCCCCTTGCATTATGACATCACACACATTGTGTAAGGAGCCGCAGAGCCAACATTCCATTTGACAGTTGCAGACAGCGGAGAGAGAGGTAAGTCGTCTCTATGTCATCTCTTGTTGTGTCCTTCATTCTCTTCTATCATCTATTTCTCATTTAATTTTTATTCATTAAGTAGTCTGTATACTATATAATACAAGCACGTCCAAAACAAAGAGTGAACCCCTCAGAATAGGTGATGTCCAAGTTTTACAGCATTTCTTCCAATAGTAAAGGGAGATGTGACAGGATTTATCTTCAAGTACAGAAATGACAATGGCTTCCCGATTATCCATCACATTTTATTGGTTTCTGACTTTCTTGCTCATCAGGTCCATAGATTAGTTAAAATTGAGAGAATCCACGCAGCCATAACTGGAACATGACGACTTCTTGACTTTTAGGCCATGAATTGTTATAGAATCATGCAAATCTGGGAGATTATTGTTATATCCTGTAAAACAAACACATGTAACCTGGAGATAATTATTGGGAAATTCTTGTACAACACCGATGTATATACATATTAGCACCATAGGTACTGAAACTATTCAAATATTCCCCCATATTGGTAGGATTCATATTGTTTGATGCCTAGTATATTGGGCAATGCACTTCAGTGGAAGCCAGCAGTAACAGCCCACACTTGTAAGGTCACGGAATGTGGTGGTTGTTGGCTTGGCCCACATTAGCTGTTACTTGTTATGTCTTAAAGCAGGGGTGGGGAACCTCAGGCCCCAGGGCCATTTACGGCCCTCGATGGCCTTTTATCAGGCTCCAAGCTGATTCTCAGGGACCGCCTTCTTGGGCAAGGAGCTGTATTTTGATTGCCACAAGCTCATTATTTTCTTCTTGCTCTGTTAGCACACACGCAGTGTTCACCACTGAACACTGAAGGGCATGCAATGAAAGATTACGTCCTGATACCAATGCCATAGTCAGGATGTACTTTGTGGGCGGACTTTGTACGGCCCACAAGGATGGTACTAATATCCAAATCGCCCTTCGCAGAAAAAAGATTCCCCACCCCTGTCTTAGAGTGTTGGGATTGTTGATTCTGCCCCCATTAGATGCGTCATATGATGTCAAGGATTGTGGTGGTTGTTGGCTCCACCCACATTAGCTCTTATTTGTCATTTCACCAAATGTTTTGGTTGTTGGTTTTGCCCCATTAGCTTCTACTTCTGAAGTCACCAAATAAGGATGGTGGCCCTTCAGAAGAGAATGGTTCTTGACTGCCTGTTAGCAATTGAAAGGGGCACCTTTGCTGTTATAGGTGAGGAAAGCTGCTCCTAGATTGAAGATGCACATGATTCAATAGAGAAACATGGATAAAGTAAAGGAGCTGCAATAAAAAAGCTAGAGATATATCCAAGGAGGGATGGAATCCTTTTTTCTGGATGGGGTTTATCAGAGTTAGGTTAAACAATACATTGTCAACTTTGCTAAAGCCCATAATGGTGATAGGATGGATTGTATTGAGCTTGATTGCCTGGAAATTACTAATGTGATGTGATTCTCATTGCAGGAAATTAATTATACATTGGAGCTACTGGCAGACACAGACAGAAGAGGATCTATATGCAAGAACAATATATGAGCCCTTTGCAGCCCACTAACTCATCATTAAGCACAATAACATCTGCTTTGGATGTGGAAATGGGTCCCCTTACCTCATGGCCCATGTTCAGTTGCACAAGTTGCAACAATAACATGTACGCCTCTGTCCACCCCTGAATGTAACCATAGGAAGGATGACTACAGCTACAGAGGTGACCGTCTGATAGCCTAGCTCAACTACCCACCTCTCCTGAAGACCCTTTCAGCTTTTTGAGACTTGGGTGGAGGACATCATCTCTGAAAATAGGGTCCCACAGCTGCACCCCAACAGCTTGAGCAGCACTCTTAGTTGAGTAAATGCCCTAAGAGCAAAGGGAGGCGCCTAGCCTCTTGCTTTGTGATGACCCACTGAGGATGATTTCATACTCTGGGGAGATTACTCCTGGACTGTTACTTGTGGTGGGATGCAGGTCTGGACAGCTGTCGTCATCCTATTAGATAGATAAGAATTAATATGTGTGTTTATGCTTTAAAGGGAATCGGTCGCAGCTGAGATGTATATGACCTATTAATATGGGCATACAGGTAATAGAAATGTTAAGCTAGTCCTAACTGTGTGCCTCATGTTAATGGTCCTGTTGTTGAAAAATATTATGGAAGCCTGGAAGAAATCTTTAACATACAGACAGTATATAGCATTTCTCCACAACACAATCTTTTTTTTTGCTGCCTTCTCTTTTGTTATTGGCACTGCAATTTTTCTCATTATGTAATTGACCAAAGGATTTAAACTAAATGACTCTTATGAAAAATAGATTTAGTTAGCAAAATATTTAGTGGGAATGTGTTATGAAGCTTTTATGTTTTGGGCATTGACCACTCTCTGGTTATTGTTAAGCATTGTGTTTGTGAGATGATTAAAAGGCACTTAGTGCAGAAATTCAGCATAGCCTATATTTCTATTTCCCATATTTCATATTTGGTGCCGAAATTCAAGAAATGCCATATTAATAAGAGCTCTACATCTCAAACACATTCCTCAACAGTATCTAGAAAATTGCCAATCCTTTTAATCATAGTTTAAAGTTAAGCAAGAATTTACTTTAAAGTTTGTCACCCCTTATATCATAAAATAATAAACAGAAACTGCTTTTCTAATAGACTGACATGTCCAGAAGAGATCCCTTATTAGCAGTCACCTCATTATCATAACAGGCAGGATTACAATGAGAGATAAAATAATTCACCATTCACAGTATGTAGTGTCACAGCTCACCTCTTCCCCCTTCCTCCAAAATGACATCTGCATGCCACTAAAACATAAGAACATGAATAGAAAACTCTCCCAAGGAAATAGAGTTCCCTATAATGTCTTATGATATATACAGTATATATATATATATATATATATATATATATATATATATATATATATATATATATACCCAATGTCCTTATCTCCAAACAGACAAGAGAGCAGCTTTCATAAATGTACAGGAAACAGAATTCAATGATCTGCAATCAGAAATACAGATTATAAATAAGATTATCATAACCTGATTTAAATTTAGTTTTAAAAATGTATGTAGCACATTCCCTTAAAGAAAAATAATGAAAAATATACCTAAAAAGAGTATTGGATATTTTAAGAAATGTTTAATAGGTTAGAGTAGAGTAGAGTAGGGCCCTGCCAAAAGAGTCTACCTTGTCGTGGTGGCAGGCTTAAAAAAATCTGTTGGTCAAAACAAAAGCTGATGGTTATGTATGTGATATTGTTCCATGGGAACTGTTACAGTGTAATTGGTTTGAACGGGGGGCAGAAGAGTTTTTCCAAGGGTGGGCGGTGGGACTGTGGAAAGTTCGACGGGTGGAGAAGCAACTGGGGTGGAGCCTGGAGCCTCAAAGGAACCTGAAAATGTTGCCAGTATGGGGCCCTGAAATTCCTTTTGGCAGTTCTGATCAGGAACATAGCTAGCTTACATATGTGATTATGAAACTATCAAAATGGTGAGATATTGTGAAAGAAATGAAAATTCCATTGTCTTATCCTTGATCTTTATATCTCTTGGTACATGTATCAGAGATAGAATAATTGTTATTGCTTTGCAATAGTTCCTTCTCCCATTTTCCTTAATTTTCCAGTTTCCCCATATTTTTCCTTCATGTTGTTTAACTCCATTTTGTATAATAATTAGAACATTTTCAATAAAACAATTTAGTTTCAATATATTTTATTGAAAGTTTTTTAAAACGACAAAACATGAACAAACTTCAATAAAGAAGTACATGACATGTCAATGAAGATGAAAATGATTGCTATACAAAAGTTATAGTTTTAGTTGGGGTAGACAAAACAAATAACGACATATAAACATGACGAACAAAAGGAGAGATACATAAGGGAGGGGTACATAGGTATAACCATTGAATTGAAAATAACTTCAGTTGACCAAGAAGAAGTGCTTAAGGAGATCAGCGTTCAATGTGTCCGGTGAGTTAGACAAACATTGCTAAGTAGAGTCTGAGTCCGAAATAGATCTGAATGGGGCCAGATGCATATTATGTTGGTTAAGGGACATAGGAAAATTTAGACGATCATAATAAATTTGCCAAAGACCTCTCATTCGCTCAATCACTCAATATTATGGGGAAAGCGTAAGTGCCTGGGTCAGAGAAGCATTAGAGTCGAGACCAAGCCAAGGATCCCAAATCCGAAAAAAGGTACTCCATTCGTCATTCCTGGTTGCTTGGATGCGTTCATATAATAGAATAGTATTGATTTTATCTATGACTAGAGAAATGGAGAGTGAATTAGTTCTCCATTTAGCAGCGATATGTATTTTAGCTGCCATGCAGATAATAGTTACCAATTTATGTAGATTTTTAGAAAATTCAGGGAATTTTGCCCCCAGTAGAAATACTGTGGGATCAAGGGAGACCGCTCTTCCATAAATTCTCTCAACCATTGACTTGATCTCACTCCATAAAGCCACAGCGACTGGACAACTCCACCATGTGTGCCACATATCTCCCAGGGCGTTGCAGCCTCTGAAACAAGTGTTAGGTACATTCGGGTGAATGGCATGAAGTTTCGCAGGAACATAGTAAGCTCTGTGGAGGAGTTTAATTGATGTTTCAGCTAAGGAGGCCTGATGGCTACCTTGGTTGCAAGGCTACCTTGGTTGCAATAAATGGAGACCCATGTGGTAGGATCTGTCTGGCGAAATGAAACACTTGGTTTATACGGAGAGCTTCCCTAAATGGTGGTTCGTGATTCTGAGTAAATTCCTGTCTAGTGAATAAGATATTTAAAGGGGAGCAGAGTTGTTTAAATGTAGTGATACCCTTCAGTATCCACCAGGAAAAAAGAGCAGGTTCCAAACCCGGTAGGAACATGGGGTTATGGAATAGGGAAGTAAGTGGAGAAGAATTAGACTGTAGACCATACTTGAATCTCTCCTTTCTCCAAAGGATCAAGGAGTGAGCAGAAAAAGGCGCAGTTTCAGAAATATTTTGCGGGATTTTGCCAGTGGACCACAAGAGACCAGGGAGAGAAAAAGGTCTTAAAAAAAGGATTCTAGATATACCCATCTGGGGCTTTTCGTGCCGGAGTTGACGTTAGCTAATTGAGCTATTTGGGCTGCTTTAAAATATAATGTTAGTTTGGGTAGGGAGAGTCCCCCTATTTTTCTATGTAGGAACATAATATTTTGTTTGATACTTGGTCTCTTACCCCTCCAGATGAACTTAGAGATGAGCGTTTGAATATCCCGAAGGGTTTTTGATGGTATTGCAATTGGAAGGGAACGGAACAAATATAAAAATCAAGGGAGAGATATCATCTTAATGGCGTGTAAACGGCCCAGCCATGACAAATTTAGGGTGGACCACCTAGCCAAGTAAGCTTGGAACTTACTAAACAGGGGGGGGGGGGTAATTCCATTTAAAGAGAGACGACTTGTGAGATGTTAGGTTAATTCCAAGGTAGGTTAGGAAGTGGTCTTTTCTACTAAAGCCAAATTGAGCTACAAGATTGTCCTGATCTGCCTTAGGAGTATTGACAAACAAAGCCTCAGATTTGTCAACATTGATTTTAAGACCTGACATCTTTTCAAAAGTGTGGAGGAGGGAGAACAGGTTAGGAAGAGTAGAGTAGGGGTTAATTAGGGACAGGAGAAGATCGTCAGCAAAGAGACTGACCTTATATTGTTCCCCAAGATCAGAGGGTCCCAATATGTTAGGGTTATTCCTTATGGATTCAGCAAGGGGCTCCATAGCCAAAGCAAATAATGCTGGTGAGAGTGGGCACCCCTGGCGTGTACCACGTTGAATTATTATAGGGGAAGGGTTGGTGGTAGGAAGCTTAAGGTACGCAGATGGACGGTCATAAATTAGCTGGAGACATGAAATCAATTTTTGAGGGAAGCTGAATTTATTTAAGACTGAGAAGAGGTATGGCCAGGAGAGTGAATCAAAAGCCTTTTCAATATCTAAGGCAATGATCATAAGGGGTTTACGAGAGCAGTTTGCAGAGTGAATGATATTAAGATTTCTCCTAATGTTGTCGGGTCCCTGTCGCAGGGGTATGAAGCCCACCTGGTCTCGATGTATCAGTGAGGGGAGAATCTTATTAAGTCTATTAGTAATAATTGATGTAAATATTTTGAGATCCACATTTAACAGTGAGATGGGTCTGTAATTTTTAACAAGCAGATGATCTTTTTTAAGTTTAGGGATGACCGTTACATGGGCTAAATAAAACTCAGGGGGCATCTGTGAACCATTTAAAAGGGCGTTACAAAAGGTTGCAATATGGGGCAAGAGTAAAGTTTTAAATTTTTTATAATACATAGAAGTTAGTCCATCAGGACCGGGGGCCTTCCCTGACTTCAGCTTTTTAATTACGGAGTCAATTTCTTCCGATAGTATTTCAGATTGTAGCTGCTGGGCAGTTGGCTTTGGTAAATTAGGGAGGGGTATATTCTGCAGAAAAGACTTTAAGAGACATGGGGGAGCGTCTTTAGGAGGGGAATATAGCTTCTGATAATATTCAAAAAATGTTTTATAAATAAAGTCTGGATGGGCCGAAACACATCCAGATGCGTCTTTAATAGTGATGAGCGAACGTGTTCACTCGAACCTGGTGTTCGATCGGACATTAGGGCGTTCGAAGGTGTTCGGTATTCGGCCGAACATCTCGCGGTACTCGAGTGAAATCTCGTTTTTGTTTTTCTCATTTTTGGCGGTTTTTCAAGGAGCCAATCATGTTAGGTGAGCCTTCTAAGCTACTAGCATGACGTAGGGACATGTACAAGACGAGAGCAGTGAGTGGCTGGCCAGATCAGGTGACCTGACCAGCCAATAGACTGCTTTCATTATGTTCGGCGCTTTCAGCCATTTGCAGTGTGAAAGAGCATAGGGACAGACGTGCTGGGGGGACTGGGAATTGATAGGGACTAGAGCAGGGACAAAGACCAGAATTAATCAGGCAGGCAGGGTGCAGAAATCAACAGCCCTTGTCAGGGCTAATCTACGTTTACTACTACTAGTCCTCTCTTGTATTTGCTGGCTAGCTGTGTGGCAGCTGGGACCAGGAGTGCAGCGGCCGCCATCTTAGCTGCGCACTCACTGTCTCAGTGCCAAGTCTCAATCTCAGTCTCCAAGTCAATCTTTATAGGCATTAGGCATTAGGCAGGGATCGTGTGTGCATTAGGCTGGGCTTTATAGTGCGGCGTCCGCCATTTTGGGCGAACGCCGCACTATTAGAATATCGGCTGCTGGATGTTCCTCAGACTCCATTTAGCCTCCAGCACACGCTGTCTGTAACCTCATTTGTGCTGCTGTCTGGGACTTGTAGTGCCTCAGACTCCAGCACACGCTGTAACCTCATTTGTGCTGCTGTCTGGGACTTGTAGTGCCTCAGACTCCAGCACACGCTGTAACCTCATTTGTGCTGCTGTCTGGGACTTGTAGTGCCTCAGACTCCGTAGAGTGGTACAGCACACGCTGTCACCTCATTTAATAATAATAATATTAATTAATAACAATAATTAATAAATTAAAAAAGGAAATATTTGCGGCCTAAAAATAAAACCGCATAAGATATAAAAATGCATTTTTGAGTGATACAGATATACCACACCTGGCCCAAAAATATTTGTTTAGCGTACACATAAGCGCAGTGTACAGAATACGCAATTCTGCCACATATATAGTATATATATATAGTATAGAATACCCTACATTCTAATCCAAGGTTTTGTGTGTCCAAAAAACCGCATTAGATAAAAATTGCATTTTTATAGCACGCCATATCTAACAGTTAAAGAAATAAAGGGTATTTGATGTGAAGAAATACCACAAATATAAACACAGTTTTATATCTGTTACTGGTACCCAAGTTTTGTGGTTCAAAAATACGCTCTGTATTTAGTGACTAGGCCTGTTGCCAGATTTGTGCACGCCATATCTAATAGTTAAAGAAATAAAGGGTATTTGATGTGAAGAAATACCACAAATATAAACACAGTTTTATATCTGTTACTGGTACCCAAGTTTTGTGGTTCAAAAATACGCTCTGTATTTAGTGACTAGGCCTGTTGCCAGATTTGTGCACGCCATATCTAATAGTTAAAGAAATAAAGGGTATTTGATGTGAAGAAATACCACAAATATAAACACAGTTTTATATCTGTTACTGGTACCCAAGTTTTGTGGTCCAAAAATAAGCTCTGTATTTAGTGACTAGGCCTGTGGCCAGTTTTGTGCACGCCATATCAAATAGTTACATAAAGAAGGGGTATTTGATCTGAAGAAATACCACAAATATAAAACACAGTTTTATATCTGTTACTGATACACATCAGTTTGCTGTAAACCAAGGTTTGGTTGCATAAAATACGCTCTTTACCGAATAGTCCTTTTTGCAACACGCAATATATCCTCTGTTTGGACAAATAGAGTGTATTTCACCTTCATAACTAGCTTTTCTAGCATAACCTTTACAATGGTGAACCCCAGGGGTAAGGGACGAGGACGAGGACGTGGTCGTGGGCGTCAAAGTGAGGTTGCAGGCAGAGGCCGTAGTCCTGGGCAGGGTGACACAGTACCTGCTTCTGATGGAGCACTGGAACGCCGCAGAGTACCCTTTTCTAGCTTCCTGTCCCAATTTACAGTGTCACGTGGCACACCCCTATTGGATCCCCAGCAGTGCGAACAGGTGATCAACTGGATAGCGGATAATGCATCCAGTAGTTTATCCACCGCCCAGTCTTCCACGCAGTCCACCAACGCTAGTCAAGGGAGTGGACCTCAGGATCTTTCAGCTCAACCTCCTCCCGCCCAGCCTGGCCCCTCCTTGGAAATTAGCGATTCAAATCCTGCATACTCCCAGGAACTGTTTTCCCAACCCTTCCTAGATTCACAAAGCACTGCTGAGCAGCAACCTGACCAGTGGGTCTGTCCCGATGCCCAAAATAGAGAGCTTTCCCAGTCTGTGGGTGATGAAAGTGGGGATTTACAAATAGTCTGTGGAGAGGTGTCTGAGGATGAGACACGGGTGTCAGACAGTGAGGTGCTTGTCAGTGCAGTAATTCCCAGGGGGGAGCAGGCTGATGAATGGGAGGAGGAGGAGCCGGTGGATGATGAGGTGACTGACCCCAGCTGGGTTGTTAGGCCTAGTCAAGAGATTGCTTCGGAGGGGGAGGCAAGTGTAACATCAGAAAACGTTGCAAGAGGTAGACGTGCGACCAGAGGGAGAGGCAGGGCCAGAGTAATTTCATCAGACAGAGGTTCAACAAGTGAACCAGTTTGGTCGAGGCCTCGGTGTTCTAAAGTCTGGAGCTTCTTTAAAGAAAGTGAGGAGGACCGACGGACTGTGTTGTGCAACCTGTGCCACACCAAGCTCAGTAGGGGAGCCACCACTAGCAACCTAAGCACTACCAGCATGCGCAGGCATATGAGTGCTAAACACCCAACTCATTGGAATCAAGGCCGTTCACCTCCTTCTGGTCGCACCGCTGCTCCTTCCCCTGTGTCACATGCTGGCTCTGCCAGTAACTCCCCAGCCCAGGAGCCCGGCACCAGCGACTCCCGCCATGCAACCACCCCTGCACCTTCACCATCCCCCCCACAATCCACCAATGTGTCCCAGCGCAGTGTTCAGCTGTCTTTGCATGAAACATTTGAGCGCAAGCGCAAATATGCCTCCACCCACCCACATGCACAGGCCTTAAATGTCCACGTCTCCAAACTCCTGAGTTTGGAGATGCTGCCCTACAGGCTGGTGGAGACGGAGGCATTCCGCAACCTGATGGCGGTGGCTGCCCCTCGCTACTCTGTCCCAAGCCGCCACTATTTTTCTCGATGTGCCGTCCCAGCACTACACCAGCACGTGTCTCAGAACATCAACCGTGCCCTGACCAACGCGGTTACAGAAAAGGTCCACTTAACCACGGACACGTGGACCAGTGCTGGGGGGCAGGGACACTATATCTCCCTGACGGCACATTGGATTAATTTGGTTGAGGCTGGGACAGAGTCTGAACCGGGGTCAGCTCATGTGTTGCCCACACCCAGGATTGCGGGGCCTACCTCGGTGACTGTTTCCCAGGATTACTATACTTCTCCCCCCTCCTCCTCCTCCTCCTCCTCCTCCTCCACAAACACCACTTGTAAATTTCCATCCGTGGACACGCCACCTTCAGTCGGCAGCTGCAGTCGCAGCAGGACCGCAGTGGGCAAGCGCCAGCAGGCGGTGCTAAAACTGCTGAGCTTAGGTGACAAGAGGCACACTGCCCAGGAGCTGTTACAGGGCATGACGGCTCAGACGGATCTTTGGCTGGCGCCGCTGAACCTGAAAGCAGGCATGGTCGTGTGTGACAACGGGCGTAATCTGGTGGCGGCTCTGCAACTGGGCAGACTCACACACGTTCCATGCCTTGCCCACGTGTTCAATCTGGTGGTTCAGCGGTTCCTCAAGACCTACCCCAATCTGTCAGATTTGCTCACCAAGGTGAGACGCATCTGTGCCCATTTCCGCAAATCCACCACTGATGCTGCCACCCTGAGGGCAGTGCAACGGCGCTTACAACTGCCAGCTCACCGACTGTTGTGCGACGTGCCAACGAGATGGAATTCCACCCTACACATGTTAAACAGGGTTTACCAGCAGCGCAGAGCCATTGTAGACTGTCAGATGACCACTTCCACCAGAACCGGTAGTCAAGTTAGTCAGCTTCCTCAAATCTACAATGAGGAGTGGACGTGGATGTCTGATATATGTAAGGTGTTAAGCCACTTTGACGAGTCAACACTGATGGTCAGCGGGGATGACGCCATAATCAGCGTCACCATCCCGCTGCTTTGTCTGCTGAAAAAATCATTGCTCAGCATGAAGTCTGAGGCGCATCGATTGTCACAGGAGATGGGGGAAGAAGAGTTGACTGAGAGCCAGAACACCAGCCAGTCTGTTTCTCAGAGTGTAACTGAGGAGGGGGAGGAGGAAGATGAGGATGAAGAGGAGGAGACTGTGGGCGAGACTGAAGACGGTACCCATTCCCTCTTCTCAGTTCAGCGTGTTTGGGCTGAGGAGGAGGAGTTGGAGGAGGAGGAGGAGGAGGAAATGGAGAGTCGGCCTGTTGCGGAGGGGGAATTCTTACGTGTTGGGACTCTGGCGCACATGGCTGACTTCATGTTAGGCTGCCTTTCCCGTGACCCTCGCGTGAGAAAAATATTTTCCACCAGCGATTACTGGGTGTTCACCCTCTTGGACCCCCGGTACAAGCACAACTTTTCCACTCTAATTCCTATAGAGGAAAGGAGTATGAGACTGCATCAATACCAACTGGCCCTGGTGCACAAGCTGAAAATAGCCTTCCCATCTGACACCGCTAGCGGCAGAGGACGTGGTTCTGAGGGCCAACAAGCGAGGGAGAGGAGGGGAGCAGGCAGCTTGTCAAGCGCTGGCAGAGGATCAATCTCCAAGGCCTTTGCCAGTTTTATGTCACCCATGCAAGAGTATGCCACCAATCCACAGTCTAGACAGAGTAGAGGCGAGATTTACAGAAAGATGGTGAAGGACTACCTAGGTGACCATACCAACGTCCTGCATGATCACTCTGCTCCATACAACTACTGGGTTTCAAAGCTGGACACGTGGCCAGAACTGGCACTGTACGCCTTGGAGGTGCTGGCTTGCCCTGCCGCTAGCGTGTTGTCAGAGTGGGTCTTCAGTGCAGCTGGTGGCATCATCACCGATAAGCGTACACGCCTGTCAACTGACAGCGCTGACAGGCTGACGCTTATCAAGATGAATAAAGCATGGATTTCTACAGATTTCCACTCGCCACCGTGTTAAAGCAGCTCAAACTGAAGTCTGTCATGTCACCGTGCCACTCTCCGTGCTGACGCTGCTGACGCCTCCACATGCTGGGTCTTCGCTACCTCCAAACTATGTAATTGTGCCACTCTGTGGCCTCAATGTGTAAGGAATGATGCTGCTGCCGCCTCCTCAAGGGTCCGTCACCGTGCCACTCTCCGTGCTGACGCCTCCACATGCTGGGTCTTCGCTACCTCCAAACTATGTAAATGTGCCACTCTGTGGCCTCAATGTGAAAGGAATGATGCTGCTGCCGCCTCCTCAAGGGTCCGTCACCGTGCCACTCTCCGTGCTGACGCCTCCACATGCTGGGTCTTCGCTACCTCCAAACTATGTAATTGTGCCACTCTGTGGCCTCAATGTGTAAGGATTAAGGAATGATGCTGCTGCCGCCTCCTCAAGGGTCCGTCACCGTGCCACTCTCCGTGCTGACGCCTCCACATGCTGGGTCTTCGCTACCTCCAAACTATGTAATTGTGCCACTCTGTGGCCTCAATGTGTAAGGAATGATGCTGCTGCCGCCTCCTCAAGGGTCCGTCACTGTGCCGCTCTCCGGCCTGATGCTGCCTCCGCATGCCGTGCCCATAGCTGCCATGCTGTGTCAGGCTCAATTTCGGTGTGTTTCACCTGCTACCTCATCAAAGTGGGTCACTCTGTCACCACAAAGCTGTTGGCCATAATTTGGCGTAATGGTGCATTTGGGCAGCCTCAGAGGCAACTATGCATGCTGCCCCTGCTGTTTCCTGTCCATTCCAGTGTTGTTTCCATCATTTTCTGAGCTTCCCAGGTTTTTAGGCGACCTTCCCTGTGCAGAGCTTTGGTCCCGCTGAAAAATGTTCGAGTCTCCCATTGACTACAATGGGGTTCGTTATTCGAAACGAACACTCGAACATCGGGAGATGTTCGACTCGAACAACGAGCACCCGAACATTTTAGTGTTCGCTCATCACTAGTCTTTAATGAAGGGTATAGAGTTTGTGAGTTCTTTAGTACTCAATTGACGGGCTAGCATTTTAGTGGGTTTGTTAGCTTGTTTGTGAAAGGTGGCTCGGGTCCACGCTAGGGCCCTTTCTGTTCTAACGGTTAAAATCGCATCTAACTGTAGTTTGACATCGTGTATATGTTTAATCAAGTAATAGGAAGTAGACATCTGATTTGCTTGTTCAAGCTTGAATAATTTGGTTTCCAATTGATTTTGAAGTTCAGATCTGTCTTTCCTCCTAGTGGACGCTATTTTAATTAACGAGCCAGTGATGAATTTCTTATGGGCTAGCCATATATTACCCGGTGACGCGTCCTCGTTCAAGTTGGATTGGAAAAAAAGTTTCAAGTCATCTGAAATTTGGGTAGATATCGCAGGGTCAACTAATAAGGAGGATTCATTTAACCTCCATTTATAGAGTTTGGATGAAACACTATTAAATTTAAAGACAGAAAGAACCGCGTCATGATCAGACGACGATGGAACATGACGCGAAAATAGGACGGTTGGGAGGGAATTTGCTGTAGTCACCTGGAGATCTATTCGTGAATATGATCCATGGGCTGGGGAAAAATATGTGTACCCTCTCGTAGATCCGTTGAATTCTCTCCATATGTCAACCAACCGATTCTCAGCCAGCATGTGAAGAATTTTTTTCCTGTCGGACTTAGAGATGTCTGATCTCTTTGGGGAGCTACTGTCTAAGGATGGATTTAAGGTGAAATTAAAGTCACCACACCATATCAAGTGGTGGTAACAAAGGGGGGAAAGTTTAGATAAGATTATTTTAAACGCTGATAATTGAGAGTTAGCAGGTAGGTAGCTATTTACAATACAGAGATTGCGGCCCTGTAGCGTCCCTTGTAATATTAAAAATACACATGGTAACCCAAGACAATCATTGCCCATTTTCCAGAGACATCAAACATATTATAACTTGATTCAATATTGGTGGGTGAACAACTTTGTATACCTGTAGATAGAAACAGTGGGAAGGAAACAAAACAAAGAGGGGTACAAACACGAAACATGGAGACAAATGTAGAAACTTGGGTCAAAGGCCCAAAATATATGGCGATCTGGAGATTCAAAATACCAGAAAATCCAGTAATCACCAAAGGTGGGTGACATGTGGTAAACCCAGGCATCAAACCCCTATAATAGAACGCCCAAGAAGGGGGGTAACTAGGGCAAGAGAGGGGCTAAGGGGAGGTGAAAGTATATATAAAAAAAAAAAAAAAGGGGGGGGGGGGAGAGAGGAAAATGAAAAGGTAGGAGAGGGGAGTCGGGCTAGCAATATAGAACTCCGCAATCGGGGAATTATTAGGATAGAGGCTATATGGAACCATAGAACATTGAAGTAAAGTTATTGCAATTATAGAAAACTCATAGCAAACGGTGCTATTTCAACCAGTTATTTTGGGGTAGCCAGCACAGCAAACCTGTAGAACAGTCATGTAGTACGCGTGCTCTGGCTCCTAGTTCTAGGGACTGACGACCACTCTCTGACCGGTCTTGATTTCCTTTGTGGCATAGGCTGGATGGTATCTGGAAATGGGATTCCGGAAAGTTCTAAAGCCTGTTTACCCTCATCCAACGAGCGGCAAGTATGTAGCTTGTTCTCATGGGTGAAGGATAGTGAAAACGGATACCCCCAGCGGTATTTGACTTGTGCCGCTTGTAATGCAGTGGTGACCGGCCTGAGGGCTCTCCTTCTAGAAAGTGTGGCTGGAGCAACGTCAGCATACAGGCGCACTGAATCAGGTAGGCCGGGTAGTGATGAATGAGGTCGTGCAGCATTTGAAATTAGATCCCGAGATTCCTCGTAATGCATTTTAACGACCACGTCCCTTGGGAGATCTGAGGAGCGCGGCTTACCAAGTGATCTGTGGATCCTTGTGATGTGTAAAAGCAGAGGGTCTATATCTGGTAGAAGCGCGGCAAACAGTGCGGTAGCTGTCTCTTTAAGCGTTATGATGGATTCAGGTAACCCGCATAAACGGGTATTGCCTCTGCGAGACCTGTTTTCTAGGTCCTTGTTTCTTAGTTCAAGTTGAGTGATACGGTCGGCATGGTACCTGAGGGTCTCCCGGTCCTCCTCTAAAGCATCTGCTGTAGCGTCCATCTTCTCCTCCAAACTAGAGGTACGCTGAGCAATTTCCTGAAGCTGAGAGGCAATGGAGTGCATAGCAGAAGTAAGTTCGGTTCTGAACGTTTCCTGCAGTGTTTTGGTTAGAGTCTCGGTGGATATAGTAGACTCCCCTGCCTTGCGGGAATCATCAGAGCCTGTAGCCGCGCTGCCTGCTTGTGAGGAGGTGGGGGTTGGTAGAGAAGAGGACGAAGCGGCCATCTTTCCCGCGCCGCTGCTTGCCAGGATCTCTGTTATTGTGCAGTTTACTGTTTGAATAGCGCTCCCCTTCTTAGGCATTTCACGCTACCGACCTCTCTGGGGCAAGATGAACTCGTCGGAGTGAAGGTTTCCCCGATTACGGCACTTTGGAAGGGTGTATAATGAAGCCGGGTTGCGGAGCTCAGCAGAGCATGTCCGTCTCTGTCAGAGTCCGCGCATGCGCCCCCCCAATAAAACAATTTAAACAAGAAATAGAATATCTGCTTAGTAAAAAAAATGCTTTTGTGCTCCTTCGTGAACATCATGTGCTAAAGAAGAGCCACGTCCAGCTGTACCAAGCTGAAGGATGATAATGTACTTTATTTGGTCACTTCACAAACATGCTTGATGATGCCCTTCAGGAGGTGACCAGTTGGCATTGCTGAGATTTTTCTTTTCTCATGCTGAATTAGAATGAGAAAAAAAAATTACAGATCTGCTCTGCCCCATGGTATAACTGTAAGGAGGTGGCGAAGAATCTCATTGCTTCCCCTCTCTCTACTATGTGATGCTCTCTTATCCCATGCCCTTGTATTATGTGTATTAATGTTTTACTGTAATGTTTGCAATGTGTCTGTGTTTGCCCTGTTTTGATGTGCTGCCAGGTATGTTAGCTTAGGGAAAGGAACTGGTTGTCTTTTTGGGCTGGACTTGCAGCCTCAAGGGAGCTGGAAGCTCCTGCTTGAGTTCAGAGATCCTGGACATGTTTGCCCAGGGCAGAAGCTTAGCAACAGCCGGCGCATGGCCAGACCCCAGGAGGGAATAGAATCTGTTGCCCTGAACTTAAGGACAGTAACAAGGGCCCAGGAGTACTTAAGGGCCCCACCAAAGGGACTAAAAGCATCCAGATTCCAGCGTAAGGACTACTGCCTCTTTCAAAATAGATCAATGGCCGCACTCATCTGTGCTAAAAATAAGGAAATGTGAAATATGTGAAATGTGAATAGCATAATGGCTTATGAACTTTATGAAAAAACACATGAGATTTTTAGCACAAGATTTGCAAACGTTGTGAGCCCATTCACCAAAACGTCAAGGTAATCTCAGATCGAATGGGTAACTACACTGACTGCCTGGTGTGAACACTTACCTATGGTATCTGAGCTGAATGCCTAATGTGAACACTTACCTATGGCTAATAACAGGATAAAGCCTACTTATATAGGAGGCTCAGAACCAACTGTGTTGAGATGTAATTAAAATCACAACCTGGAGAAGGGCGGGACGTTCAAGTCAGAAAATAGTATATAGTAAAATAGATCAACTGACCGAACAATATATATATATATAATTTATACTAGTGCATAGCCAAAAAAAGTCAAATACAAAATAGATCAATGGCCGCACTCATCTGTGCTAAAAATAAGGAAATGTGAAATATGTGAAATGTGAATAGCATAATGGCTTATGAATAGTGTTGAGCGATACCGTCCGATACTTGAAAGTATCGGTATCGGAAAGTATCGGCCGATACCGGCAAAGTATCGGATCCAATCCGATACCGATACCCGATACCAATACAAGTCAATGGGACTCAAGTATCGGACGGTATTCCTGATGGTTCTCAGGGTCTGAAGGAGAGGAAACTCTCCTTCATGCCCTGGGATCCATATTAATGTGTAAAAGAAAGAATTAAAATAAAAAATATTGCTATACTCACCTCTCCGACGCAGCCTGAACCTCAGCGAAGGAACCGGCAGCGTTGTTTGCTTAAAATTCGCGCTTTTCTTTCCTTACGTGAAGTCCCGGCTTGTGATTGGTCGCGTGCCGCCCATGTGGCGGCGACGCAACCAATCACAGCAAGCCGTGACGTAATTTCAGGTCATTCAGTATTTTAAAATTACGCTCCGGCTTTGTGATTGGTTGCGTTGCAGTCACATGGGCGACGCAACCAATCACAGCAAGCCGTGACGTAATTTCAGGTCCTTAAGGATTTTAAAATTACGTCCCGGCTTTGTGATTGGTTGCGTCGCAGTCACATGGGCGACGCAACCAATCACAAATCCAAATACAGAAAAGGGACAGCACCACAGCAATTGTGAAAAAAGAATCCAAAGTTTATTCCACCATCTGCAACGTTTCGGTCCTTAGACCTTTTTCAAGCATAATACAAAGACAATCCAACCGCCATTATATATCAATAACCCCACCCCACCAATTGACACCCAACCAATGAGGTGGTTCAATACAATCAAAGAATACATATACATAAAACATAAAAAAACATAAAAAGATTTGTCCCGGCATAGAAAGGGTATCGGAGCATGAAAAGGTGACTTGCGCACAAAGGAGTGAGGTGAAGATAGCGCTTTGGACATGCGCAGTGAGGAACTGGTAATCCGGAGAATCAATCTGTGTGAGCGGTGCAAGGCATGCTGGACGTGTGACGCTGTTGTCATGTGGGGACTCTACGATTACGATTGGATCAGCGCCGTCATGGACATGCCCTATTGTGATGTCACATTGGAGTCCCGTGTATGGGATTGGACCAGTGACATTATGGACACGCCCCGTTGCTACAACAACGGCTGACGCTTCATATGGATTGGTGCGATCGTTGTTTATGTTCAGGACATGTGGGTTGCTTATTTTTGTACTGTTTTGGGGATGATTCATATAGAAGGAGCGATCAGGGAGGGTATAACCCCGCTAATGGTCAGCATATATGGTGGGCCTTCTAAGGAATGTGGATTTTAACTATTGTTTTATGTATATGTATTCTTTGATTGTATTGAACCACCTCATTGGTTGGGTGTCAATTGGTGGGGTGGGGTTATTGATATATAATGGCGGTTGGATTGTCTTTGTATTATGCTTGAAAAAGGTCTAAGGACCGAAACGTTGCAGATGGTGGAATAAACTTTGGATTCTTTTTTCACAATTGCTGTGGTGCTGTCCCTTTTCTGTATTTGGATTTGGACTTTAATACCGGGATGGATCCCCTGGTAAGGACGTGCACCTTGTCATCCATGGAGATGCTTTACATGTAGGGTGCGGCTGGACTGCTGTGTTGTTAGTTTTGCCTGGTGGGGTCCTGTCTGGCCTGCACCCTGTGCCTGTTTTAGCTTTTTTAGCTTTTTTGGCTTTGGATTTTCAAATATGGAAGTATGTGCTGGTACGAGTAATGGTGAGCCAGCATCCACCTGTTTTTTCTATACTGATGAGGATGCGGTAAGGATTATATCGAATGCGGAGGTTGACAGCTCTTATTTGAAACAACCATCTATTGAGATATTGAAAACAAGATGGGAGACTGAAAGGAAAAAGATGATCTCGTTGGAATTACATGCCGGTACGCTGGTAGAATATTTCAAGGCCAAGAGAATCCCGAGGGGATTAAGGCCTAATCTAAGACCCACTTTGCTGCCGAATAATATGCAATTTTGCGCAAAGTTTGAAGCAATTAGCAACAAATATGCTTTTGATATTATGCTTTTAAATATAGAGTTTCTAAGAAAAGAGATAGAGACCTTAAAAATTAAACAAGAAGAGACAAAGAATACCATTCTATCTATTGCTACGGCTGATGATTTTTGTCATATCAATTCCGGAATGGAAGAGAAATTGACTAAATTTAGAGCCGGATTGGAAGATACTAAAAGATCCAAGTGGTACAGAGATCTGGATGATTATAGCCATGGTAGGATCTACGGTTGGCAATTTAGGAACTCTATAGTGAATAAGCCAATGTCAGGGCACGGGCGCCCTAGGGGTGCTCATAATAAAAAAACAAGGAGGCCACGGAGAGGATCCAGTGTGCAGGCAGCCTTTGGTTTCACAGGTGGAGAATCGGATTCTACGGATGAAGGTGGAGTGTTGAATTCAACTCGTTTTTTAGCCAAAGAACCTGTGATTCCTCAAGGAGACGGAGGGGCCACAGGGGTGGCAGGAAGCACAGAAAGAGAGAACCAAGGTCTGATGACGAGATCCAAAGGGAAGAAGAAATAACAGAGAAAACTTCCTTGGTGGTAAATATTTCTTCACTTACTCTTTCTGATTTACAGGTCAGAACACTCTCTAAGGGGCTTTCGTTTTGCCCCTCAAGTAGGATAAACTGGTTCAATGTCGATAATGATTTGTATCTGTTTTTTAGAAGGTTGAAATTGACAACATTTTTTTCAGGAAAGGAGAGGGCTATAACATCGGAACCCCAGGCACATCTCTCCCTAGATATGTTTGGTCTCTTTAACAAAAGTGATTTTGTGCCCCCGGGTCAGGATCCAGTTGTGGAGACCTTTTGCAAATTGGTAAAGGCTGATATAGCCAGATTAAAACAGGAGGGGAGGAGGATTGGTCGCCCTAATTTAACATTTGCAGAACGTAAAGAGATTGGTATCTTGAAGAACAATAAATCCATCACCATCAAGGCAGCCGACAAGGGCGGGGCCTTGGTGGTGATGGACACCGCATATTATGTGGGGGAAATCAGATCACAACTTTCTGATGTGGAGGTTTATGAGAAACTCCAGGTAAACCCAACCCAGAAATTTAAATTGGAATTGGATTTAATAATTGAGGAGGCTTTGAACAATGGTTTAATTGACGATAAACTGGCCAAATATCTGAAGGTTGAACATCCGGTGGTCCCTGTCCTGTACACCCTGCCTAAAATTCATAAGGACCTATACAGACCCCCTGGTCGCCCGATTGTATCGGGCAGGGGGTCTCTCTGTAATAAAGTAGCAATTTTTTTGGATCACTTGTTGAGAAAATTTGCGATTGCTGCACCATCCTATGTTAAGGATACAAGTGACTTTATTAGGTCCTTGGAGGGTGTACAGGTCAGGGATTCCACGTGGTTGGTGTCATTTGATGTGACTTCATTGTACACATCCATTGAACATGCCAGGGGGCTATCTGCCGTCGGTGTGGCGTTGGCCGGCTCTGACGTGGCTCCGGAATGTGCACAATTCGCCCTGACGCTGCTGGAGTTCGTCCTGAGGAGGAATTTTTTCCTCTTCGGTGATGATTACTTCCTGCAGCGCCGCGGGACAGCCATGGGGTCCAATGTGGCCCCTACTTATGCAAACATCTACATGGCTGTCCTGGAGGGTGAACATGTGTACAGGTCGGAGTTCTGGAGCCATGTCAGGGGCTGGCGACGCTACATCGACAATATTTTTCTGATTTGGGATGGAGGACATGATGAGCTTGAGTGCTTCCATTCCTACCTGAATAACATTTACCCTGGGTTGGGTTTTACCATGGAGAGTTCTCAGACGACAATACAATTTCTAGATACAAGTATTTATAAATGTGAGGGGTTGTTGCATACTGATCTGTTTGTTAAGCAAACTGATAGAAATAACCTCCTTCATTTCTCCAGTGAACACCCACGTAGAATGGTAGAGACTTTGCCATGGAGCCAGCTCCTGAGGGTCAGGAGGATCGTCTCTGATGAATCTAGGTTGGACATGAGACTTAATGAAATGTGTCAAAAATTTATTATGAGAGGATATCCGTTGAAGGATTTGGATAAATTTAAAGTAAAAACATTGAGTAAAGACAGGGATGAGCTCCTGACCCCCAGGGTGGTTCCTGAGTCTTTGAGGAGGATACCGTTCGTTACAACATTCAACAGCCAGAGTGGATGGATCTCGGAGATCATACGTAGACACTGGCCGATACTCAGTAGGGGTCATGGGAATGTTGGTGAATTTCAATTGCCTCCGTTATTCTCATATAGGAAGAACAAGAGCCTTAAAGATGAATTAGTGGTCTCCGATGTGGGCAGTACAAGGAGGGACCCACAGGCTACTTTGAGTCGTCCAAGCATGGGCAATTTCCCGTGTCTTGGATGTGCAAGTTGTAATAACCTCCTTAAAGGGGCGGTGTTTTATCACCCCCAGACTGGGAAGGAATATACAATACGTAAACGTTATACTTGCAAAAGTAGCTTTGTGGTGTACGTCCTGAGCTGCCCATGTGGTCTCTACTATGTAGGGGAGACCACGATGGAGGTCAAAGCTAGAATCTCAAAGCATAAAAGTACGATAAGGAAAAAACTTATTGACCTTCCAGTACCCCGACACTTTCATGATCTGGGGCATTCGATCAATCAGCTCAGATACCGTGTTATAGATGATGTACCTGTACCTAGACGTGGGGGGGATCGGATCTCTTTTCTTAAAAGGAAAGAGTTAAAATGGATATACGAGTTGGATACACTTTTTCCAAAAGGATTAAATATTGATTACCCACAGAGCTGTCTTCTATAAATGTTTGATTGATCTATTGCAGTCTCTTCATCGGTATACTTTTGTTTTTAATTGATTGTGTCCAGTTTTTTAATATTAATTAGAACGGCCCCCTTTTTACAGAATCAACCCTTATGGATAGACATGTGTGTAACTTGTTTTTCATGTATATGAGGGATCCAGTATATGATAGCCTTGGTAAACATGGTGGCTGTCTTATTATGAATTAATATATCCCCGTATGTGAACATATATATGATTTGCTATTTAGATCTCTTTGGAGATTAGTTTCTCTCTGTTTGTGTGATTTCTCATTTCAGGTCCTATATGGAACGGCTGAAATCCGGTGGGATTAGGTTATCCGTTATATACATGTGGACCTGGGATGTTGAAATATCATGATAAAGCTTCTCGACTGTCAATTTGGGCCGGTATAGATATGTGGATACTATCTGCCCTTTTGCTATGTATATCCGGGACGTTTCTTGAGGTCTGAGGAGATCCTGCTATGATATGCGCTGTTGCGCTAGATTCGTCCCGGCATAGAAAGGGTATCGGAGCATGAAAAGGTGACTTGCGCACAAAGGAGTGAGGTGAAGATAGCGCTTTGGACATGCGCAGTGAGGAACTGGTAATCCGGAGAATCAATCTGTGTGAGCGGTGCAAGGCATGCTGGACGTGTGACGCTGTTGTCACGTGGGGACTCTACGATTACGATTGGATCAGCGCCGTCATGGACATGCCCTATTGTGATGTCACATTGGAGTCCCGTGTATGGGATTGGACCAGTGACATTATGGACACGCCCCGTTGCTACAACAACGGCTGACGCTTCATATGGATTGGTGCGATCGTTGTTTATGTTCAGGACATGTGGGTTGCTTATTTTTGTATTGTTTTGGGGATGATTCATATAGAAGGAGCGATCAGGGAGGGTATAACCCCGCTAATGGTCAGCATATATGGTGGGCCTTCTAAGGAATGTGGATTTTAACTATTGTTTTATGTATATGTATTCTTTGATTGTATTGAACCACCTCATTGGTTGGGTGTCAATTGGTGGGGTGGGGTTATTGATATATAATGGCAGTTGGATTGTCTTTGTATTATGCTTGAAAAAGGTCTAAGGACCGAAACGTTGCAGATGGTGGAATAAACTTTGGATTCTTTTTTCACAATTGCTGTGGTGCTGTCCCTTTTCTGTATTTGGATTTGGACTTTAATACCGGGATGGATCCCCTGGTAAGGACGTGCACCTTGTCATCCATGGAGATGCTTTACATGTAGGGTGCGGCTGGACTGCTGTGTTGTTAGTTTTGCAACCAATCACAAGCCGTGACGTCACGGGAGGCTGGACACGCGCGCATTTTAAAATGCGCGCGTGTCCAGCCTCCCGGCTTGTGATTGGTTGACCGCGACGCAACCAATCACAAGCCGGGACGTCACGGGAGGCTGGACACGCGCGCATTTTAAAATGCGCGCGTGTCCAGCCTCCCGGCTTGTGATTGGTTGACCGCGACGCAACCAATCACAAGCCGGGACGTCACGGGAGGCTGGACACGCGCGCATTTTAAAATGCGCGCGTGTCCAGCCTCCCGTGACGTCACGGCTTGTGATTGGTTGCGTCGCCCATGTGACTGCGACGCAACCAATCACAAAGCCGGGACGTAATTTTAAAATCCTTAAGGACCTGAAATTACGTCACAGCTTGCTGTGATTGGTTGCGTCGCCCATGTGACTGCGACGCAACCAATCACAAAGCCGGAGCGTAATTTTAAAATACTGAATGACCTGAAATTACGTCACGGCTTGCTGTGATTGGTTGCGTCGCCGCCACATGGGCGGCACGCGACCAATCACAAGCCGGGACTTCACGTAAGGAAGTAAACACGCGAATTTTAAACAAAAAACGCTGCCGCTTCCCTCGGTAAGGTGCAGGCTGCGTCGGAGAGGTGAGTATAGCAATATTTTTTATTTTAATTCTCTCTTTTACACATTTTTACATTAATGTTGTTTCGATACCGATACCCGATACCACAAAAGTATCGGATCTCGGTATCGGAATTCCGATACCCGCAAGTATCGGCCGATACCCGATACTTGCGGTATCGGAATGCTCAACACTACTTATGAACTTTATGAAAAAACACATGAGATTTTTAGCACAAGATTTGCAAACGTTGTGAGCCCATTCACCAAAACGTCAAGGTAATCTCAGATCGAATGGGTAACTACACTGACTGCCTGGTGTGAACACTTACCTATGGTATCTGAGCTGAATGCCTAATGTGAACACTTACCTATGGCTAATAACAGTATAAAGCCTACTTATATAGGAGTTTGCAAATCTTGTGCTAAAAATCTCATGTGTTTTTCATAAAGTTCATAAGCCATTATGCTATTCACATTTCACATATTTCACATTTCCTTATTTTTAGCACAGATGAGTGCGGCCATTGATCTATTTTGTATCTGACTTTTTTTGGCTATGCACTAGTATAAATTATATATATATATATATTGTTCGGTCAGTTGATCTATTTTACTATATACTATTTTCTGACTTGAACGTCCCGCCCTTCTCCAGGTTGTGATTTTAATTACATCTCAACACAGTTGGTTCTGAGCCTCCTATATAAGTAGGCTTTATCCTGTTATTAGCCATAGGTAAGTGTTCACATTAGGCAGTCAGCTCAGATACCATAGGTAAGTGTTCACACCAGGCAGTCAGTGTAGTTACCCATTCGATCTGACATTACCTTGACGTTTTGGTGAATAGGCTCACAACGTTTGCAAATCTTGTGCTAAAAATCTCATATGTTTTTTCATAAAGTTCATAAGCCATTATGCTATTCACATTTCACATATTTCACATTTCCTTATTTTTAGCACAGATGAGTGCGGCCATTGATCTATTTTGTATTTGACTTTTTTTGGCTATGCACTAGTATAAATTATATATATATATATATTGTTCGGTCAGTTGATCTATTTTACTGCCTCTTTCAGTCGCCGTGGCTGTTGTGGATATGGCCGTGGACAAAGCTAGGGAAAGGGCAGAAGGAAGCCAGTGTTCGTACTTTATTCATTTCCTTTTATTAAATTGTTTCCCTGTTGGAGTGTAGCTGTGTCTGGAATGCGTTTGTGCTGCCTATCTCTGTACAAGGTATGGGGGTGTATACTGACTGTGGCTTAGTTGTTCTCGGCTGAGACTACCACCCCAGGCCACCTTGTTGCATAACATCGGGCCTAGTGCTATCTGATAAAACATCGGATAGTTCCCGGCCATATTATATGGTTGCGTGAGCAAACTCTTACTGTAATAAACTAATTTTCTTTTAATTTGTAGCAGCTGTGATCATGTTATTAACCAAAACAGGTCCCCCCTCTATTACTGACAGCTGTAGAGGGTCACTTACATGCCTGCAGTAAACACATTTCCCTTGTGTAATATGATTGTGGGAGAGCTCGAGTGCAGCGCTCACCACAATCATCTGTGTCTCAAGAACCTATGGAACGAATGGAAATTTACGCATATTCAGCCCTATCTCCCTTATATAAGCTTTCAGGACAGCCGCAAACTAGCCATTAGGCCCCTGACCATGGCACCAAATTCTAAAGCCTCCACACAAGTTCTTCTCTACAAAATCCCATGTGATCTCTAGGCAACAGGCTTCCTGCACTTTCCCCGATATAAAAGCTGCCAACAGTCCAGAAATAACAGGACAGTCCAGAAAAATGGGGCACTTTTTTGCCCAACTTGTAAAAAAAAATGAAGGCTGCAGTCCCTGAATTTTACTCATCCCATCCTACCCCAGGTATATGGGGAGAGATATCTATTCCTGGGGGAAGGAGAGTTTATTGTGGAGTGGAAGAATAACTTCTGGTCACCTGCAAAAAAAACAAACAAAAAGAGATAGATAGGATGACTGAGACATAATTGTCACCTCAGGCCTCTGCCTATCCGGTCAAAGAACAATCTATGCCTTGTATAAAGTTAGGAGAATCACCCAACATGTTCCGTGGACACCTGAAAAAGTGAAGGGATTTCTCTCATCGATCACCAAACCACAGAGCAATCCATATGCGTTTGAAAATGAGCTGTATCACATTAGTCAGTTACAACCCCACATGGAGAGACTTGTTGCAGAAAATTTAAACAATAGCTGGACAGATTGATGCTTCTGCCATCTGCACAAGACTTATTCTGCCATCTAACCCAAATCAGCAAGAAAACTCCTCTCAAAAAGCATTGGAGTATCCAAAGCAAAATGGGAGAGGTTTTTGCTCCCCAGTCCTGGGTAAGGGTGAAAATATTCATCAAAAGGCGAAGTAAACAGTTAAGGATTACATTGAGAGATTTAGGCCGGCAGTTGAGGAGACAGTAAGGAGCCTGAAGGACCAAGGAATGGGAAAAATGTTGATTGCCATCTTGGTGCCTGGATTGAATAAGGAGACTCATTCATTTTTGATCATGCTGACTGGCATGAGAAGTCAGTCCCAGCACTGAGTTTGGCTAGTTCATTTCAAAGGAATGTTCAAGAAGTGGAGGAAAAGAAATTCCAGAAGGTAATAATTAAAATGCCTATAAACAAACAATGGGAAAGATCAGGCAAAAAAGGGTGTTCCCTGGAAGGGTGGACCTCGTTAAGGTGAAGTGCTACAATTGTGATGAAATGGGCCACTTCTAGAAGCAAGTGTAAGGCCCCAAAGAAAAAACTGCAGGAAAGGAGCAATTGACATGAAGGGCTTCCAGTTCTACCACTCATCTCTGAAACTAGGGGTGTGATGCCTTTGTTCACTTTACCCTCTCTGGTATTCTGAATCTGAAGTCTCTACTCTGAAGGCCACATAATTAACCCCTTAATGACTGCCAATACGTCTTTTAACTGACCTGAGATATAAGAGAATAGCCTCCCCATACAGGTGACAATCCAGCATCTGTCGGTTGTGCACTATAGCTGACAACTTGCTGTATCAGCCATGATCAGTGTTTGCACCATCCAAATCTGTTTAACCCCTTAGATGCTGCTGTCAGTAGTGACTACATCATTATAAATGGTTAACAGCGTGTGGGGGCTTCCTCTTTATCCAAATTGGTGCCCTCAGATCATGATTGTGTGGTCCTGATGTTTGCCATGTCAGTTCATGACCAAATAGCAGCCTTACAGTCTGACTGCTGTAGTAATCTGTTCAGAAGTTAGAGGCATTTAGGTGGTAAAAATAGACATTTTCATTTCTGCCATGCCACTCTGCATTAATTCCTGTAAAGCCTGAATGGTTAACAAACTAACTGACTGCAGTTTTCAATATGTCAGGGGTGCTGTTTTTAAAATGGTATCACTTTTGGGGGTTTTCTAATATATAGGACCCCTAAAGTCACTTCAAACATGGATAAGTCCTTAAAAAAGAAATTGTGTAAATTTCCTTGAAAATATGAAAAATTGATGCTACATTTTTAAACCTCATAAAATGCTAAGAAAATAAAATAACATTTTACAAATGGTGCTGATATAAAGCCGACACGTGGGAAATGTTATTTATTAATGGTTCGCTGTGGTGTGACCATCTGGATTAAAGAGATAATCATTCAAATTTAGAAAAGTGCACATTTTTTAACATTTTACTAATATTTTTGATACTTTTTATAAATAAACACAAAACATATTGACCTAGATTTACCATTATCATAAAATATAATGTGTCATGAAAAAACAGTCTCAAAATCACTGGGATTTGTTGAAGCGTTGCAGTTATTACCACATAAAGTGACACTGGTCAGATTTCAAAAATTTGGCTCCGTCACTAAGGGGTTAATTGAAGTTGTAGGCCTAGATGGTAAACCCATTATACAAGAAAACAGAAACCCCAATAATGATAGAACTCATCATCACTTCACTCTCTTTCATCCTATGACGCTAGTCACTACTCATGAACTAGCCGTGAGGCAGAGTGGTCAAGAGATTCAAGGTCAAAATCCAGGAAGGTATGTCAAAGACCGAGGGATAAGACAAACACATAGTCAGGGGCAAAGTCCAGGGTCTGGTAATTAAAGTCAGAATACGTCAAAGGCAAAGGGATTATACAAGCAGGTAGTCGAAGGCAAATCCTAGGTCTGGCAATGATAGATCAGAATAACAATATACCGAGCTCAGCATCAACACACCACTGAGCTTGAAGCTACAATTGTCAATGATCTGAAATTGTCAGTCAGCTAAATAGCCTGGCAATAATCCAGGATGGAAAACACCTGTAGGAATCTAAAACTCAGAACTAACAGCCCGATACACCCCTGCTATCCATAGGGCGGCTGAGTGTCACTCACAGCCAGGGCCGGGACAAGGTACTTTTTTCTGGTGACATAGGCAAATTAAGCTAACCGCACCCCCATCATCACCCTGATGAACCCTCAGCTCTCAAGTAAAGGAATGAGTTAGAGACTAAGGTAAAAGGATTCCTTAAGTACCCCTTCTTTTTCACTAAAAACATACTGACAAAAGTAAAAAAAAGTGATGAACTTTAGGGGTGAGGCTCAATAGAGAGTGCGTTTTCAAAGTTAGATATGAAACCAGTGTCGGACTGGGTTGCCAAGGGCCCACCAGTAACATTGACTTGGGGGGGGGGGGGGCATTTTTCACCTCATACAATTATTACACTTCCCTCGTTCACAAATTTACCTGTATCTCTATATAGTAATAAACTGGGTAGTTTGGTTAATGAATGATAAAATGCTGCTTTTTTTCTGTACAGAGTGAATCAAGTGAATTATGCCAAGCACTGCCCATACAGTGGGGTTGGGGGCCCAGATCTACACAAGGGCCCACCGGGGGATTCCCCTGTTACCCTATTGGCCAGTCCGAGCCTGTATAAAACAGTCATTGTTTGTGGACCATTTACATAATACAAGGGATAAATAGCTATATTCATCCCTGACGTCCTATATTTTGCATGTCAGGCCCAAGGACAGTCATGGAAAATAATATGAATTAACTATAATGGGAGCTGTTTAATTTCAATTAAAGTTTCCATCATTTGGCAGATGTCCTAATGGAATCTAAACAGAGGGATACAGATATGTATGATTGTTTTTAAAGAAGTACTCCCATCAAATTGTTTATCCTTTTAAGGCCAAGTTCACACGTTCAGTATTTGATCAACATTTTACATCAGTATTTGTCAGCCAAAACCAGGAGTGGGTGATAAATACAGAAGTGGTGATGTGTTTCTATTATACTTTTGCTCTGATTGTTCCACTTCTGGTTTTGGCTTACAAATACTGAATGTGTGAACATGGCCTAAAGGGGACATCCGAGACTTTCTGAAAAGCAAAGTCTAAGCACTATAACAGGCAGGTAGTTGTTACTTACTTGCTTGTTGTGCCTTTACGCCATTCTTCCCCAACACAGAGCAGTCATAGACAACTCCTGCCGGAGATTCAGCTACCTCTGCTCTGAGCGGTGGATTCTTCCTCACTCCGCACTGTTAACGAGGTGGGACAGTTAAGCAGCAGAAATCCTGCTGTCAGTCAGAATGATATTGAAAGTCCCACCCAGTGAATAGAGCAGAGTGGAAAAGAATCCACTGATTTGTCAACGTGACGTCAGCAGAGGCCGATGATTTGCTGGCAAGAGCGGTCTGCCATTATCAGCTATAACCGCCACACCATCCGCCCTTATGAACAATGGCCTATATCATGCAGGGGATCTGCTGCTGACACTGTTATAGGGGAAATGTCTCCCAATTCTGTACTTATGTCCCCCGCTATTGGCCCCTTCTAGGTAAGTTCCCCATGCTGGTATATATGACCCCCCATCCTGGTATACAGTTGTGTGAAAAAGTGTTTGCCCCTTTCCTGATTTCCTATTCTTTTGCATGTTTGTCACACTTAAATATTTCAGATCACCAAATAAATGTAAATATTAGACAAAGATAACACAAGTAAACACAAATGTAGCTTTTATATGAGGGTCTATATTATTGAGGGAAAAAAGTAATCCAAACCTACATCGTCCTGTGTGAAAAAGAGATTGCCTCTTTCCTTTAAAACATTAATTGTGGCTTATCACATCTTTGGGAAGCGGAGTTCAAATTCCCTTGCCACACCTAGGCCTGATTACTGCCACAAATGTTCTAAATCAAGAAATTGCTTAAACAGGACTTGCCTGACAAAGTGAAGTAGACCAAAAGACCCTCAAAAGACCCTCTATACATCATGCTGCGATTAAAATAAATTTTGGAACAAATGAAAAACAAAGTAATTGAGATCTATCAGTCTGAAAAAGGTTTTAACCCCTTAGTGACGGAGCCAAATTTTTGAAATCTGACCAGTGTCACATTATATGGTAATAACTCTGGAACGCTTCAATAAATCCCAGTGATTTTGAGATTGTTTTTTCATGACACATTATACTTTATGATAATGGTAAATTTAGGTCAATATGTTTAGTGTTTATTTATAAAAAATATCTAAAATTTGAGAAAAATGAAAAACAAAATTGCAATTTTCTAAATTTGAATAATTATCCCTTTAATCCAGATGGTCATACCACAGCAGACCATGAATAAATAACATTTCCCACATGTCGGCTTTACATCAGCACCATTTGTAACATTTTATTTTATTTTGTTAGCATTTTAGGAGGTTTAAAAATGTAGCAGCAATTTTTCATTTTTTCAAGAAAATTTACAAAATTTATTTTTTTAGGGACTTATCCATGTTTGAAGTGACTTTAGGGGGTCTCATATATTGGGAAACCCCCAAACATGATACCATTTTAAAAACAGTACACCCTGACATATTTTAAACTGCTTTCAGGTAGTTTATTAACCCTTCAGGTGCTTTACAGGAATTAATGCAAAGTGGTATGACAGAAATGAAAATGTGTATTTTTACCACCTAAATGCAGCTAACTTCTGAACAGATTACTACAGCCATCTGACTCTAAGGCCGGCGTCACACTAGCGAGTTTTACGGACGTATGTGCGCATAAACTACATCCGTAAAATTCGCATTACACATGGCCCAATGAATCTCTATGGCCCAGCTCATATCTGCCGTATATTACGCATCCGTAATATACGGTCTTGTACGGCCGTAGAAAATCGCAGCATGCTGCGGCATTTGTCACCGTATTGCGCAAAATAATCGCCAATGAAAGTCTATGGGGGTGAGAAAAATACTGATTCCACATGGACCTGCAGTGTGACTTGCGAGAAATACGCAGCGGTGTTAGTGAAAAGCCGGTAATTCAATTGCCGGCTTTTCATTTCTCCTTCCCAAACCGACAGGATATGAGACATGGTTTACATACAGTAAACCATCTCATATCCCCTTTTTTTTGCATATTCCACACTACTAATGTTAGTAGTGTGCATGTGCAAAATTTGGGTGCTGTAGCTGCTAAAATAAAGGGTTAAATGGCGGAAAAAATTGGCGTGGGCTCCCGCGCAATTTTCTCCGCCAGAGTGGTAAAGCCAGTGACTGAGGGCAGATATTAATAGCCAGGAGAGGGTCCATGGTTATTGGCCCCCCCTGGCTACAAACATCTGCCCCCAGCCACCCCAGAAAAGGCACATCTGGAAGATGCACCTATTCTGGCACTTGGCCACTCTCTTCCCACTCCCGTGTAGCGGTGGGATATGGGGTAATGAAGGGTTAATGTCACCTTGCTATTGTAAGGTGACATTAAGCCAGATTAATAATGGAGAGTAGTGTTGAGCATTCCGATACCGCAAGTATCGGGTATCGGCCGATACTTGCGGGTATCGGAATTCCGATACCGAGATCCGATACTTTTGTGGTATCGGGTATCGGTATTGAAACAACATTAATGTAATAATGTGTAAAAGAAAGAATTAAAATAAAAAATATTGCTATACTCACCTCTCCGACGCAGCCTGGACCTCACGGAGGGAACCGGTAGCGTTATTTGCTTAAAATTCGCGCGTTTACTTCCTTCCGTGAAGTCCCGGCTTGTGATTGGTCGCGTGCCGCCCATGTGACCGCGATGCGACCAATCACAAGCCGTGACTGTTATGACCCCAGTGGACAGGGTCTCAGAGGAACGTGTAAGTCTGCGAGATTCAAAAATCCAGCTCATAGGGCTGTGGTAACTGGGTTGACCAAATAGCTACTCCTAACGCCAACACTAGAAGTAGCCGGGGATCATGCCTACGGTGATCGCTAGATGACTCGCGCCAGCCGGAGAATCTAACTACCCCTAGGAGAAGAAAACAAAGACCTCTCTTGCCTCCAGAGAAAGGAACCCCAAAGCAAGATACAAGCCCCCCACAAATAATAACGGTGAGGTAAGAGGAAATGACAAACACAGAAATGAACCAGGTTCAGCAAAGAGAGGCCAGCTTACTAATAGCAGAATATAGCAAGATAACTTATCTGGTCAACAAAAACCCTATAAAAATCCATGCTGGAGATTCAAGAACCCCCGAACCGTCTAACGGTCCGGGGGGAGAACACCAGCCCCCTAGAGCTTCCAGCAAAGGTCAGGATACAGATTGGAACAAGCTGGACAAAAATACCAAACAAAACAAAAGCAAAAAGCAAGGAAGCAGACTTAGCTTGAAATACAGGAACCAGGATCATAGGACAAGAGCACAACAGATTAGCTCTGATTTCAACGATGCCAGGCATTGAACTGAAGGTCCAGGGAGCTTATATAGCAACGCCCCTGAACTAACGGCCCAGGTGAGGATATAGGAAAAGACAGAAGCTCCAGAGTCAAATCACTAATGACCACTAGAGGGAGCAAAAAGCAAAAAGCAAAATCACAACAGTACCCCCCCCCGAACCCTCACCACGACCACCAGGGCGATCAGGACGAGCGGCGTGAAAGGCACGAACTAAACCGGCCGCATGAACATCAGAGGCGACCACCCAGGAATTATCTTCCTGACCATAGCCCTTCCACTTGACCAGGTACTGAAGCCTCCGCCTGGAGAGACGAGAATCCAAGATCTTCTCCACCACGTACTCCAACTCGCCCTCAACCAACACCGGAGCAGGAGGCTCAGCAGAAGGAACCACAGGCACAACGTACCGCCGCAACAAGGACCTATGAAACACGTTGTGGATAGCAAACGACACAGGAAGATCCAGGCGAAAGGATACAGGATTAAGGATTTCCAATATCTTGTAAGGACCAATAAAACGAGGTTTAAATTTGGGAGAGGAAACCTTCATAGGAACAAAGCGGGAAGAAAGCCACACCAAATCCCCAACACGTAGTCGGGGACCCACACCGCGGCGGCGGTTGGCAAAGCGCTGAGCCCTCTCCTGTGACAACTTCAAGTTGTCCACCACAAGATTCCAGATCCGCTGCAACCTATCCACCACAGAATCCACCCCAGGGCAGTCAGAAGGTTCCACATGACCCGAAGAAAAACGAGGGTGGAAACCAGAGTTGCAGAAAAACGGCGAAACCAAGGTGGCGGAACTAGCCCGATTATTAAGGGCAAACTCAGCCAACGGCAAGAAGGTCACCCAATCGTCCTGATCAGCAGAGACAAAACACCTCAAATAAGCCTCCAAAGTCTGATTAGTTCGCTCCGTCTGTCCATTAGTCTGAGGATGGAAAGCAGACGAAAACGACAAGTCAATGCCCATCCTACTACAAAAGGATCGCCAGAATCTGGAAACGAACTGGCATCCTCTGTCTGACACAATATTCTCAGGGATGCCGTGCAAACGAACCACGTTCTGGAAAAACACAGGAACCAGATCGGAAGAGGAAGGCAGCTTAGGCAAAGGAACCAAATGGACCATCTTGGAGAAGCGATCACATATCACCCAGATAACAGACATGCCTTGAGACACCGGAAGATCAGAAATGAAATCCATGGAGATATGTGTCCAAGGTCTCTTAGGGACAGGCAAGGGCAAGAGCAACCCGCTGGCACGAGAACAGCAAGGCTTAGCTCGAGCACAAGTCCCACAGGACTGTACAAATGACCGCACATCCCTAGACAAGGAAGGCCACCAAAAGGATCTGGCCACCAGATCTCTGGTGCCAAAAATTCCTGGGTGACCTGCCAACACCGAGGAATGAACCTCGGAAATGACTCTGCTGGTCCACTTATCAGGCACAAACAGTCTGTCAGGTGGACAAGAATCAGGCCTATCAGCCTGAAATCTCTGCAACACACGTCGCAGATCTGGAGAAATAGCTGACAAGATAATACCATCCTTAAGAATACCAACAGGTTCAGCGACTCCAGGAGCATCAGGCACAAAGCTCCTGGAAAGAGCATCGGCCTTCACATTTTTTGAACCTGGTAAATACGAGACAACAAAGTCAAAACGGGAGAAAAACAATGACCAGCGGGCCTGTCTAGGATTCAGGCGTTTAGCAGACTCGAGATACATCAGATTTTTGTGATCAGTCAAGACCACCACACGATGCTTAGCACCCTCGAGCCAATGACGCCACTCCTCAAATGCCCATTTCATGGCCAACAACTCCCGATTGCCCACATCATAATTTCGCTCCGCAGGCGAAAACTTCCTAGAGAAAAAGGCGCAAGGTCTCATAACAGAGCAACCAGGGCCTCTCTGCGACAAAACGGCCCCTGCTCCAATCTCTGAAGCATCCACCTCAACCTGAAAGGGAAGCGAGACATCAGGCTGGCACAAAACAGGCGCCGAAGTAAACCGACGTTTCAACTCCTGGAAAGCCTCCACGGCAGCAGGAGCCCAATTAACCACATCGGAGCCCTTCTTGGTCATATCCGTCAAAGGTTTCACAATGCTAGAAAAGTTAGCGATAAAACGACGGTAGAAGTTAGCGAAACCCAAGAACTTCTGAAGACTCTTAACTGACGAGGGCTGAGTCCAATCAAGAATAGCTCGGACCTTGACTGGGTCCATCTCCACAGCAGAAGGGGAAAAAATGAACCCCAAAAAGGGAACCTTCTGTACACCAAAAAGACACTTTGAGCCCTTGACAAACAAAGAATTTTCACGCAAAATTTTAAAGACCATCCTGACCTGCTCCATATGCGAGTCCCAATTATCAGAAAAAACCAGAATATCATCCAGATAAACGATCAAAAATTTATCCAGATAGCTCCGGAAAATGTCATGCATAAAGGACTGAAAAACTGAAGGGGCATTAGAGAGCCCAAAAGGCATCACCAAGTACTCAAAATGACCTTCGGGCGTATTGAATGCGGTTTTCCATTCATCCCCTTGCTTAATGCGCACAAGGTTGTACGCACCACGAAGGTCTATCTTGGTAAACCACTTGGCACCTTTAATCCGGGCAAACAAGTCAGACAACAGCGGCAAAGGATACTGAAATTTGACAGTGATCTTATTTAAAAGCCGATAGTCAATACAAGGCCTCAAAGATCCGTCCTTTTTAGCCACAAAAAAGAATCCCGCACCAAGAGGGGAAGAAGACGGACGGATGTGTCCTTTCTCCAGAGACTCCTTGATATATGAACGCATAGCGGTATGTTCAGGTATCGACAGATTAAACAGTCTTCCCTTAGGAAATTTACTGCCTGGAATCAAATCTATTGCACAGTCACATTCCCTATGAGGAGGCAATGCACTGGACCTGGACTCGCTAAAGACATCCTGATAATCAGACAAGTACTCCGGAACTTCCGAAGGCGTAGAAGAAGCAATAGACACAGGCAGGGAATCCTCATGAATACCACGACAGCCCCAACTAGACACTGACATAGCCTTCCAGTCAAGGACTGGATTATGGGTCTGTAACCATGGCAGCCCCAAAACAACCAAATCATGCATTTTATGTAGAACGAGAAAACGTATCACCTCGCGGTGTTCAGGAGTCATGCACATGGTAACCTGTGTCCAATACTGCGGTTTATTTTCTGCTAATGGCGTAGCATCAATACCCCTAAGAGGGATAGGATTTTCTAATGGTTCAAGAATAAAACCACAGCGCTTAGCAAATGAGAGATCCATAAGACTCAGGGCAGCACCTGAATCTACAAACGCCATGACAGGATAAGAAGACAGTGAGCAAATCAAAGTTACAGACAGAATAAACTTAGGATGCAAATTACCAACGGTGACAGGACTAACAACCTTAGATATATGTTTAGAGCATGCTGAGATAACATGTGTAGAATCACCACAGTAGTAGCACAAGCCATTCCGGCGTCTATGAATTTTCCTCTCATTTCTAGTCAGGATTCTATCACATTGCATCAAATCAGGTGTCCGTTCAGACAACACCATGAGGGAATTTGCGGTTTTTCTATCACATTGCATCACATCAGGTGTCTGTTCAGACAACAACATGAGGGAATTTGCGGTTTTGCGCTCCCGCAACCGCCGGTCAATTTGAATAGCCAGGGACATGGTATCATTCAGACCTGTGGGAATGGGAAAACCCACCATAACATTCTTAATGGCCTCAGAAAGGCCATTTCTAAAATTAGCGGCCAGTGCACACTCGTTCCAATGTGTCAGCACGGACCATTTCCGAAATTTTTGGCAATACACCTCAGCCTCGTCCTGGCCCTGAGACATAGCCAGCAAGGCTTTCTCTGCCTGAATCTCAAGATTGGGTTCCTCATAAAGTAAACCGAGCGCCAGAAGAAACGCATCAATATCAGCCAATGCCGGATCTCCTGGCGCCAACGAAAAAGCCCAATCCTGAGGGTCACCCCGTAAGAATGAAATAACAATTTTTACTTGTTGAGCAGAGTCTCCAGACGAACAAGGTTTCAGGGACAAAAATAATTTACAATTATTCCTGAAATTCCTAAACTTAAATCGGTCTCCTGAAAACAGTTCAGGAATCGGAATCTTGGGTTCAGACCTAGGATTTCTGGTAACATAATCTTGTATACCCTGCACACGAGCGGCAAGCTGGTCCACACTTGTAATCAAGGTCTGGACATTCATGTCTGCAGCAAGCTTAAGCCACTCTGAGGTAAAGGGGAAAAGAAAAAAAAAAAAAAAAATGAGAGAGGGAAAAAAAAAACTCAAAATTTTCTTTCTTATAATCCCACTTCTGCAATGCATTAAACATTTAATACTGTCCTGGCATACTGTTATGACCCCAGTGGACAGGGTCTCAGAGGAACGTGTAAGTCTGCGAGATTCAAAAATCCAGCTCATAGGGCTGTGGTAACTGGGTTGACCAAATAGCTACTCCTAACGCCAACACTAGAAGTAGCCGGGGATCATGCCTACGGTGATCGCTAGATGACTCGCGCCAGCCGGAGAATCTAACTACCCCTAGGAGAAGAAAACAAAGACCTCTCTTGCCTCCAGAGAAAGGGACCCCAAAGCAAGATACAAGCCCCCCACAAATAATAACGGTGAGGTAAGAGGAAAAGACAAACACAGAAATGAACCAGGTTCAGCAAAGAGAGGCCAGCTTACTAATAGCAGAATATAGCAAGATAACTTATCTGGTCAACAAAAACCCTATAAAAATCCACGCTGGAGATTCAAGAACCCCCGAACCGTCTAACGGTCCGGGGGGAGAACACCAGCCCCCTAGAGCTTCCAGCAAAGGTCAGGATACAGATTGGAACAAGCTGGACAAAAATACCAAACAAAACAAAAGCAAAAAGCAAGGAAGCAGACTTAGCTTGAAATACAGGAACCAGGATCATAGGACAAGAGCACAACAGATTAGCTCTGATTTCAACGATGCCAGGCATTGAACTGAAGGTCCAGGGAGCTTATATAGCAACGCCCCTGAACTAACGGCCCAGGTGAGGATATAGGAAAAGACAGAAGCTCCAGAGTCAAATCACTAATGACCACTAGAGGGAGCAAAAAGCAAAATCACAACACGTGACGTCATGGGAGGCAGGACACGCGCGCATTTTAAAATGCGCGCCGCGCGCATTTTAAAATGCGCGCGTGTCCTGCCTCCCGTGACGTCCCGGCTTGTGATTGGTCGCGTCGCCCATGTGGCCGCGACGCGACCAATCACAAGCCAGAACGTAATTTTAAAAATCCTGAAGGACCTGAAATTACGTCACGGCTTGCTGTGATTGGTCGCGTCGCGGCCACATGGGCGGCACGCGACCAATCACAAGCCGGGACTTCACGTAAGGAAGTAAACGCGCGAATTTTAAGCAAAGAACGCTGCCGGTTCCCTCGGTGAGGTGAGTATAGCAATATTTTTTTATTTTAATTCTTTCTTTTACACATTAATATGGATCCCAGGGCCTGAAGGAGAGTTTCCTCTCCTTCAGACCCTGGGAACCATCAGGGATACCGTCCGATACTTGAGTCCCATTGACTTGTATTGGTATCGGGTATCGGTATCGGATTGGATCCGATACTTTGCCGGTATCGGCCGATACTTTCCGATACCGATACTTTCAAGTATCGGACGGTATCGCTCAACACTAATGGAGAGGCGTCAATTATGTCACCTATCCATTATTAATCCAATTGTATGAAAGGGTTAAAGAACACACACACACATTATAAAAAATTATTTTAATGAAATAAACACACAGGTTGTTTTAATATTTTATTGCTCTCTCAATCCACCTGAAGACCCTCGCTCTGCAAAATAATAAACCAACAATATACATACCTTCTGATGAACTGTCACGTCCCACGAAGTAAATCCATCTGAAGGGGTTAAATCAATTTACAGGCAGGAGCTGTGCTAAAGCACTCGCTCGTGCCTGTAAACCCCGGGTGCTGAAAGGAAAGCAGGATGATCTGTACTTACCTTGAATTGCGGTGACGTGCCCTCTGCTGGATGTCCTCATGAACTGGAGCCTTGGAAAAGTTCCCATGCTCGAGTTCATATGAGTTCATCCAGCAGAGGGCGCCTCACCATGACTCAATGTAAGTACAGATCACCCAGCTTTCCTTTCAGCACCCGGGGTTTACAGGCACGAGCGAGTGCTTTAGCACAGCTCCTGCCTGTAAAATGATTTAACCCCTTCAGATGGATTTACTTCGTGGGACATCACAGTTCATCAGAAGGTATGTATATTGTTGGTTTATTATTTTGCAGAGCGAGGGTCTTCAGGTGGATTGAGAGAGCAATAAAATATTAAAACAACCTGTGTGTTTATTTCATTAAAACAATTTTTAATAATGTGTGTGTGTTTTTTAACCCTTTCATACAATTGGATTATTAATGGAAAGGTGACATAATTGACGCCTCTCCATTATTAATCTGGCTTAATGTCACCTTACAATAGCAAGGTGACATTAACCCTTCATTACCCCATATCCCACCGCTACACGGGAGTGGGAAGAGAGTGGCCAAGTGCCAGAATAGGCGCATCTTCAAGATGTGCCTTTTCTGGGGTGGCTGGGGGCAGATGTTTGTAGCCAGGGGGGGGGCAATAACCATGGACCCTCTCCTGGCTATTAATATCTGCCCTCAGTCACTGGCTTTACCACTCTGGTGGAGAAAATTGCGCGGGAGCCCACGCCAATTTTTTCCGCCATTTAACCCTTTATTTTAGCAGCTACAGCACACAAATTTTGCACATACACACTACTAACATTAGTAGTGTGGAATATGCAAAAAAAAGGGGATATGAGATGGTTTATTGTATGTAAACCATGTCTCATATCATGTCGGGTTTGGGAAGGAGAAATGAGAAGCCGGCAATTGAATTACCGGCTTTTCACATATATCGCGCTGAATTAAATATAAATACAGAATATATATATATGTGTCTCAATGACATATATATATATACAGTATATATATACAGTATATATATATATATATATATATATATATGTTTTAACGAACAGTTGAGCACATAAATCTATTAGATGTCGGTTTTGCAAGCCTGCGAGAAAATATCGCAGTACGGATGCCATACGGATTACATACGGAGGATGCCATGCGCAAAATACTCTGACACACCCTGCCTATGGATGACATACGGACCACTATTTTGGGGACTTTTCAGCGTATTACGGCCGTAAAAAAAGGACCGTATTTACATACGCTGAGTGTGACGCCGGCCTAAGGCCACTATTTGGTTGTGAAGTGCCATGGCAAACATAAGGACCACACAATCATGATCTGAGGGCACCAATTTGGATAAAGTGGAAGCTCTCACACTCTGTTAACCATTTATAATGATGTAGTCACTATTTACAGCAGCATCTAAGGGGTTAAACAGATTTGGATAGTGCAAACACTGATCGTGGCAGATACAGCAAGTTGTCAGCTATAGTGTACAGCTGACAGCTGCTGGATTGTCATCTGTATGGGGAGGCTATTCTCTTATATATCAGGTCAGTTAAAAGACGTATTGGCTGTCATTAAGGGGTTCTCAAGCTTTGGGACTCCAGCAAACCACAGTGAGAGCCATTATCCACAAATGGCGAAAACATGGAACAGTGGTGAACCTTCTCAAGAGTGGCATGCCGACTAAAATTACCCCAAGAGCACAGCGACGACTCATCCAAGAGGTCACAAAAGACCCCACAACAACATCCAAAGAACTGCACACCCTACCTAAGTTAAAGTCAGTGTTCATAAGAAAGAGACTGGGCAAAAATGGCCTACATGGTAGAGTTCCAAGAACTGGGGGCTAAAAAATAATTTTTGTGGGAAACAATTTTTGCTTTATTTTTACGGCTCTGCATTATAAACTTCTGTGAAGCCCTTGGTGGGTCAAAGTGCTCACCACACATCTAGATAAGTTCCTTAGTGGGTCTACTTTCCAAAATGGTGTCACTTGTGGGGGGTTTCCACTGTTTAGGCAAATAAGGGGCTCTCCAAACGCGACATGGCGTCCGATCTCAATTCCAGCCAATTCTGCGTTGAAAAAGTAAAACAGTGCTCCTTCCCTTTCGAGCCCTCCCATGCGCCCAAACAAGGGTTTACCCCAACATATGGGGTATCAGCGTACTCAGGACAAATTGCACAACAACTTTTGGCGTCCAATTTCTCCTGTTACCCTTGGGAAAATACAAAACTGGGGGCTAAAAAATAATTTTTGTGGAAAAAAATATTTTTTGTTTGCACGGCTCTGCGTTATAAACTGTAGTGAAACACTTGGGGGTTCAAAGCTCTCACAACACATCTAGATGAGTTCCTTAGGGGGTTTACTTTACAAAATGGTGTCACTTGTGGGGGGTTTCTACTGTTTAGGTACATTAGGGGCTCTGCAAACACAACGTGACGCCTGCAGACCATTCCATCTAAGTCTGCATTCCAAATGGCGCTTCTTTCCTTCCGAGCACTCCCATGCGCCCAATCGGTAGTTCCCCCCACATATGGGGTATCAGTGTACTCAGGACAAATTGGACAACAACTTTTGGGGTCCAATTTCTCCTGTTACCCTCGGGAAAATACAAAACTGGGGGCTAAAAAATAATTTTTGTTGGAAACAATTTTTGTTTTATTTTTAAGGCTCTGCATTATAAACTTTTGTGAAGCCATTGGTGGGTCAAAGTGCTCATCACACATCTAGATAAGTTCCTTAGTGGGTCTACTTTCGAAAATGGTGTCACTTGTGGGGGGTTTTAAAGTTTAGGCACATCAGTGGCTCTCCAAATGCAACATGGCATCCCATCTCAATTCCTGTCAATTTTGCATTGAAAAGTCAAACGGCGCTCCTTCCCTTCCAAGCTCTCCCATGCGCCCAAACAGTGGTTTACCACCACATATGGGGTATCAGCGTACTCAGGACAAATTGTACAACAACTTTTGGGGTCCAATTTCTTCTTTCAATACATGGTATTAAGAAATGGGGTATGTGAACTTTTGATCAGGGTCATTTGGATGTTTTAGGTTGTCATTATGATTTAAAAAGATAAAACGCAGTAGATTGACAATAAATGGCTTCACCCAACCACTAACCATGAGTGGAGAAAAAGTTTTGGTGTTATCATTTGTATTCTAAATTGTATTGTAAACTTTTGAGCATAACTGTACGCCTGTAGACCATTCCATCTAAGTCTGCATTCCAAATGGCGCTCCTTCCCTTCCGAGCCCTCCCATGCGCCCAATCGGTGGTTCCCCCCCACATATGGGGTATCAGTGTACTCAGGACAAATTGGACAACAACGTTTGGGGTCCAATTTCTCCTGTTACCCTCGGGAAAATACAAAACTGGGGGATAAAAAATAATTTTTGTTGGAAACAATTTTTGTTTTATTTTTAAGGCTCTGCATTATAAACTTCTGTGAAGCCCTTGGTGGGTCAAAGTGCTCACCACACATCTAGATAAGTTCCTTAGTGGGTCTATTTTCCAAAATGGTGTCACTTGTGGGGGGTTTCAAAGTTTAGGCACATCAGTGGCTCTCCAAATGCAACATGGCATCCCATCTCAATTCCTGTCAATTTTGCATTGAAAAGTCAAACGGCGCTCCTTCCCTTCCAAGCTCTCCCATGCGCCCAAACAGTGGTTTACCACCACATATAGGGTATCAGCATACTCAGGACAAATTGTACAACAACTTTTGGGGTCCAATTTCTTCTTTCAATACATGGTATTAAGAAATGGGGTATGTGAACTTTTGATCAGGGTCATTTGGATGTTTTGGGTTGTCATTATGATTTAAAAAGATAAAACGTAGTAGATTGACAATAAATGGCTTCACCCAACCACTAATCATGAGTGGAGAAAAAGTTTTGGTGTTATCATTTGTATTCTCTGAAAAAAGGCCAAGAAAGCAAAAATTCTGCCGGGACTTGTAAACTTTTGAGCATAACTGTACATGTAACTATGAAGGAAAAAAATGTTTCTTAGCAAAAAAATTTATGTTTGGTTTGGTAGGTCTTCTTATGAATCCATAAAACCGGCGCAATAGTCTGACAACATTATTCACAGATACCGTATGTGTTTCATTGCCTACCTCTTGAGACACTAGTTGCTGTTCCCCATATGTCGTCTTCTTCTGACAGTGGCTGCTCAAATATTTAGGTATCGCTACACACGATCTTCTCGTGTCCTTCTAGCAAGAGGCCAGAATCAATAAATGGAAATGTAAAGAGCTCTTGGAGTGTCCGAGTGTGGAATCCCTTGTCTCCTGGGATTCACCATGGTATGACGAAAGAGGATCAGGGTGAGGATTCTGTGGTCCAGACTCCTGGCTATTGAGACTGGACCGTGTGGAAAACGGGAAATGCTGGGATACATACTGGAAGCATTATCTGCCATTTAATCGACCACCTGTTTGCACTGTTCGGGCTTTAACCCCTTCACCCCAAGGGTGGTTTGCACGTTAATGACCGGGCCAATTTTTACAATTCTGACCACTGTCCCTTTATGAGGTTATAACTCTGGAACGCTTCAACGGATCTTGGCGATTCTGACATTGTTTTCTCGTGACATATTGTACTTCATGATAGTGGTAAAATTTCTTTGATATTACCTACGTTTATTTGCAAAAAAAATGGAAATTTGGCGAAAATTTAGCAATTTTCCAACTTTGAATTTTTATGCCCTTAAATCACAGAGATATATCACACAAAATACTTAATAAGTAACATTTCCCACATGTCTACTTTACATCAGCACAATTTTGGAACCAAAATTTTTTTTTGTTAGGGAGTTATAAGGGTAAAATTTGACCAGCAATTTCTCATTTTTACAACACCATTTTTTTTTAGGGACCACATCTCATTTGAAGTCATTTTGAGGGGTCTATATGATAGAAAATACCCAAGTGTGACACCATTCTAAAAACTCCACCCCTCAAGGTGCTCAAAACCATATTCAAGAAGTTTATTAACCCTTCTGGTGCTTCACAGGAATTTTTGGAATGTTTAAATAAAAATGAACATTTAACTTTTTTTCACAAAAAATTTACTTCAGCTCCAATTTGTTTTATTTTACCAAGGGTAACAGGAAAAAATGGACCCCAAAAGTTGTTGTACAATTTGTCCTGAGTACGCCAATACCCCATATGTGGGGGTAAACCACTGTTTGGGCGCATGACAGAGCTCGGAAGCGAAGGAGCGCCATTTGACTTTTCAATGCAAAATTGACAGGAATTGAGATGGGACGCCATGTTGCGTCTGGGGAGCCCCTGATGTGCCTAAACATTGAAACCCCCGACAAGTGACACCATTTTGGAAAGTAGACCCCCTAAGGAACTTATCTAGAGGTGTGGTGAGCACTTTGACCCACCAAGTGCTTCACAGAAGTTTATAATGCAGAACCGTAAAAATAAAAAATCATATTTTTTCACAAAAATTATTTTTCGCCCCCAATTTTTTATTTTCCCAAGGGTAAGAGAAGAAATTGGACCCCAAAAGTTGTTGTACAATTTGTCCTGAGTATGCTGATACCCCATATGTGGGGATAAACCACTGTTTGGGCGCATGGGAGACCTCGGAAGGGAAGGAGCGCCGTTTGACTTTTCAATGCAAAATTGACAGGAATTGAGATGGGATGTCATGTTGCGTTTGGAGAGCCCCTGATGTGCGTAAACATTGAAACCCCCCACAAGTGACACCATTTTGGAAAGCAGACCCCCTAAGGAACTTATCTAGAGGTGTGGTGAGCACTTTGACCCACCAAGTGCTTCACAGAAGTTTATAATGCAGAACCGTAAAAATAAAAAATCATATTTTTTCACAAAAATTATCTTTTCACCCCCAATTTTATATTTTCCCAAGGGTAAGAGAAGAAATTGGACCGCAAAAGTTGTTGTACAATTTGTCCTGAGTACGCTGATACCCCATATGTGGGGGTAAACCACTGTTTGGGCGCATGGGTGAGCTCGGAAGGGAAGTAGCACCGTTTGACTTTTCAATGCAAAATTGACAGGAATTGAGATGGGACGCCATGTTGCGTTTGGAGAGCCACTGATGTGCCTAAACATTGAAACCCCCCACAAGTGACACCATTTTGGAAAGTAGACCCCCTAAGGAACTTATCTAGATGTGTTTTGAGCGCTTTGACCCACCAAGGGCTTCACAGAAGTTAATAATGCAGAGCCGTAAAAATAAAACAAAAATTTTTTCACACAAAAATTATTTTTTTAGCCCCCAGTTTTGTATTTTCCCGAGGGTAGCAGGAGAAATTGGACCCCAAAATTTGTTGTCCAATTTGTCCTGAGTGCGCTGATTCCCCATATGTGGGGGGGAACCACCGTTTGGACGCATGGAAGGGCTCGGAAGTGAAGGAGCGCCATTTGGAATGCAGACTTAGATGGAATGGTCTGCAAGCGTCACATTGCGTTTGCAGAGCCCCTAATGTACCTAAACAGTAGAAACCCCCCACAAGTGACACCATGTTGGAAAGTAGACCCCATAAGGAACTTATCTAGATGTGTGGTGAGTGCTTTGACCCACCAAGGGCTTCACAGAAGTTTATAATGCAGAGCCGTAAAAATAAAACAAAAATTTTTTCCCACAAAAATTATTTTTCAGCCCCCAGTTTTGTATTTTCCCGAGGGTAACAGGAGAAATTGGACCCCAAAAGTTGTTGTCCAATTTGTCCTGAGTGCGCTGATACCCCATATGTGGGGGGAACCACCGTTTGGATGCATGGGAGGGCTCGGAAGGGAAGGAGCGCCATTTGGAATGCAGACTTAGATGGAATGGTCTGCAGGCGTCACATTGCGTTTGCAGAGCCCCTAATGTACCTAAACAGTAGAAGCCCCACACAAGTGACCCCATTTTGGAAACTAGACCCCCCAAGGAACTTATCTAGATGTGTTGTAAGAACTTTGAACCCCCAAGTGTTTCACTACAGTATATAATGCAGAGCCGTGAAAATAAAAAATCTTTTTTTTTCCCACAAAAATTATTTGTTAGCCCCCAGTTTTGTATTTTCCCAGGGGTAACAGGAGAAATTGGACCCCAAAGGTTGTTGTCCTATTTGTCCTGAGTACGCTGATACCCCATATGTTGGGGTAAACCCCTGTTTGGGCACACGGGAGAGCTCGGAAGGGAAGGAGCACTGTTTTACTTTTTCAACGCAGAATTGGCTGGAATTGAGATCGGACGCCATGTCGCGTTTGGAGAGCCCCTGATGTGCCGAAACAGTGGAAACCCCCCAATTATAACTGAAACCCTAATCCAAACACACCCCTAACCCTAATCCCAACAGTAACCCTAACCACACCTCTAACCCTGACACACCCCTAACCCTAATCCCAACCCTATTCCCAACCATAAATGTAATCTAAACCCTAACCGTAACTTTAGCCCCAACCCTAACCCTAACTTTAGCCCCAACCCTAACTGTAGCCTTAACCCTAGCCCCAACCCTAGCCCTAACCCTAACCCTAATGGGAAAATGGAAATAAATACATTTTTTTTATTTTTCCCTAACTAAGGGGTTGATGAAGTGGGGTTTGATTTACTTTTATAGCGGGTTTTTTAGCGGATTTTTATGATTGGCAGCCGTCACACACTGAAAGACGCTTTTTATTGCAAAAAATATTTTTTGCGTTACCACATTTTGAGAGCTATAAATTTTCCATATTTTGGTCCACAGAGTCATGTGAGGTCTTGTTTTTTGCGGGACGAGTTTACGTTTTTATTGGTAACTTTTTGGGCACGTCACATTTTTTGATCGCTTTTTATTCCGATTTTTGTGAGGCAGAATGACCAAAAACCAGCTATTCATGAATTTCTTTTGGGAGAGGCGTTTATACTGTTCCGCGTTTGGTAAAATTGATAAAGCAGTTTTATTCTTCGGGTCAGTACGATTACAGCGATACCTCATTTATATTATTTTTTTATGTTTTGGCGCTTTTATACGATAAAAACTATTTTATGGAAAAAATAATTATTTTTGCATCGCTTTATTCTCAGGACTATAACTTTTTTATTTTTTTGCTGATCATGCTGTATGGTGGCTCGTTATTTGCGGGACAAGATGACGCTTTCAGCGGTACCATGGTTATTTATATCTGTGCAGCACCCCAGAGTCCTGGTTGTTGCAGTACTGTGGCTCCGCCACTACGGGGAGCTATGGTACGTCTGATTGCACTAAGGAGTTTCTCTGATCAGGTACACTCACACCACACTTCACACTCCGGCCACCAGGGGGGGTGGTCCTATCTAGTAGGCCACTCCTCACAACTCTGGTAAAACTGGGGGTTGGACAGGAAGAGAAGGAGAAGTAGCTGGGAAGAGCTAGTGAGAGGACCTGTCAGGGATGGGATCCTGGCAGACTCCTCAGAGCAGAACTAACCAGTAAACAACGGGAATACAGAAAAGGAGAAATACCAGAAGGGGTCTTGCTGTTAGACCGAGGCAACATCCTTCTGAGGCGCAACAGTCGGTGGCCGGAACGCCGAGCAAGTAAGAGACTTTAAGTACATTGCAAACCACGGCAGGACAGCTAACTACAGGTTGGCTGTCCCACTTAACACCTAAGCAGACAACGGAGGCAGCTGCGGGAGAGGGGCGACTCTAGAGTCCCGGAAGAACTCCAGGCCTACCCCGTCATACGGGTGCGTCCTACCATATCACCTGGAGGACGGAAAAAGAACAGTAGAGACAGAAAGAAACAGTTGTGAGGACTATCCCGGGAGCTCAGCAGGGAAGAACTACAAAACACAGCGCTAGAAGGTAGATACTGATTCCCACCTGTAAAGAGAGCTCCTGATGTGCCGTTGGACCGGCCGGTCTCTGAAAACCCAGTTAACAGCGCTCTGGACTGAGGTCTCCCACATCTTCAGTAAAGAGGTAAAGAGACTGCAACCTGGTGTCCTCGTTATTTACCGCGACCTGCACCCCACAACTGCACCGCTACACCACCGTTACTGCACCATCATCATCACTTATTCTACCGGACGTCCCCCACTGACAGACAGGGCCACGGACCGGGTCTAGCCACCGTGACAACCCCAGGACTGAGACCCAGAGGCCCGGCTCCGGGTACCCCTAGGCCCTGCGGCGGTGTGGGGGCGCTCCGCATCTGTCTTTTTGATCGCGTGTTATTCCACTTTTTGTTCGGCGGTATGATAATAAAGCGTTGTTTTTTGCCTCGTTTTTTTTTTTTTTTCTTACGGTGTTTACTGAAGGGGTTAACTAGTGGGCCAGTTTTATAGGTCGGGTCGTCACGGACGCGGCGATACTAAATATGTGTACTTTTATTGTTTTGTTTTTTTTATTTAGATAAAGAAATATATTTATGGGAATAATATATATTTTTTTTCATTATTTTGGAATTATTTTTTTTTATTTTTTTTTACACATTTGGAAATTTTTTTTTACTTTTTTACTTTGCCCCATGTGGGACAATACAGATCGGTGATCTGCCAGTTTGCATAGCACTCTGACAGATCACCGATCTGAGAGAAGTGCAGGCTGCTTCACAGTGCCTGCTCTGAGCAGGCTTCTGTGAAGCCACCTCCCTCCCTGCAGGACCCGGATCTGCGGCCATCTTGGATCCGGGTCTGGAGCAGGCAGGGAGGGAGGTAAGACCCTCGCAGCAACGCAATCACATCGCGTTGCTGCGGGGGGCTCAGGGAAGCCCGCAGGGAGCCCCCTCCCTGCACGATGCTTCCCTGCACCGCCGGCACATCGCGATCATGTTTGATCGCGGTGTGCCGGGGGTTAATGTGCCGGGAGCGGTCCGTGACCGCTCCTGGCACATAGTGCCGGATGTCAGCTGCGATATGCAGCTGACACCCGGCCGCGATCGGCCGCGCTCCCCCCGTGAGCGCCGCCGATCGCGCTGGACGTACTATCCCGTCGGTGGTCATACGGGCCCACCCCACCTCGACGGGATAGTATGTCCGATGTCAGAAAGGGGTTAAGAGTGGTGTCCTGCAACCCCCTGCAAAGTGGGACAGGAAGTTATGTCTCATGGATGAGCGTGTTTGTTGTGTTCCTGCAGCACATAAACTTTTCTGTCCCTTACTCCACGCCTTGTGCTTTTTTAAATTAGGTATATAATATAAGCTTGCAAATTTTCCTGTATTAATAGGGAAAAGAAAATATATAGCCTTGAAAAGGACTTTTGTTTTTCGGTTACAGCAGCAGTATACCTATGGAAGGACTGTAAGGCAATAAACCCTACCTATATTCCTCTAATCCAAAACTATCCCTCCTCCGCCAGCTATCCCTATACTGAATGCCGATAACAGCAGTTTTACTAGAGAAAGCGCAGTATGTAGCCCTGAAAAGGACATTTGTTTTAATGGTGCAGCAGCCGGTATACAAGTACAGCAATAGCAATTAAACACTGCCTATATGCCTGCTCTAATCTCAGCTCTCCCTCCCAGATCCACTCTCCCTTAAATGCTTCCAGAGGACATTGTGCCGAGCATCGCATCATCAGGTCTCATATAAGACCCAATGACACGATGCGGCTGTCCAATCACAGTAATGCCAGTAGCCAACATGGCTATGGCATTACTGTGTATGGCAGGCAATTATCGCATGTTTATTAGCTGTCTAACAGTTGCAAAACATGAACAGGCATCTAGTATCCCCAAAGAACCTTGTGTCTTACGCCAGTGGAATATATATATATTTCAGAATTAATTTCAGCCTATTGGTTCCCCCCTCCATATCAGTCACTGTCTGTCATGTAGCCCCTTGGGAAAATTAATTGTCTAACCCCGGAATTTATAGTAACATTGGTTATAGTGTCCTCTCCTATTTACTGGCCATTTATCCTACAGTAGTATGTCCACCTCCCCATCCAACCATCCATATAATCTAATCTTGTGTAATACTGGGATAAATGGGTTATTATTGTCGATTTATCACTGTTCAAATCAGTAGAAACTACTCCGGAATTACATTTTATAGCAATAATGACATTGTATAAAAGTTTTAAGAGGTCAAGGTGGATAATTAGAGTTCATTTCATTTATATGGTAATGAATTGCTTGTGTGGCCTGGTCCCTTTATATAACAACTGCTGCTCCTGTTGATGATGTCATGGAATGTTGTGGTTTCTAGCTCCGCCCCCTTGCATTATGACATCACACACATTGTGTAAGGAGCCGCAGAGCCAACATTCCATTTGACAGTTGCAGACAGCAGAGAGAGAGGTAAGTCGTCTCTATGTCATCTCTTGTTGTGTCCTTCATTCTCTTCTATCATCTATTTCTCATTTAATTTTTATTCATTAACCCCTTCATGACCCAGCCTATTTTGGCCTTAATGACCTTGCCGTTTTTTGCAATTCTGACCAGTGTCCCTTTATGAGGTAATAACTCAGGAACGCTTCAACGGATCCTAGCGATTCTGAGACTGTTTTTTCGTGACATATTGGGCTTCATGTTAGTGGTAAATTTAGGTCGATAATTTCTGAGTTTATTTGTAAAAAAAACGGAAATTTGGCGAAAATTTTGAAAATTTCGCAATTTTCACATTTTGAATTTTTATTCTGTTAAACCAGAGAGTTATGTGACACAAAATAGTTAATAAATAACGTTTACCACATGTCTACTTTACATCAGCACAATTTTGGAAACAATTTTTTTTTTTGCTAGGAAGTTATAAGGGTTAAAATTTGACCAGTGATTTCTCATTTTTACAACAAAATTTACAAAACCATTTTTTTTAGGGACCACCTCACATTTGAAGTCAGTTTGAGGGGTCTATATGGCTGAAAATACCCAAAAGTGACACCATTCTAAAAACTGCACCCCTCAAGGTGCTCAAAACCACATTCAAGAAGTTTATTAACCCTTCAGGTGTTTCACAGCAGCAGAAGCAACATGGAAGTAAAAAATGAACATTTAACTTTTTAGTCACAAAAATGATATTTTAGCAACAATTTTTTTATTTTCCCAAGGGTAAAAGGAGAAACTGGACTAGTGACGTTGTTGTCCAATTTGTCCTGAGTACGCTGATACCTCATATGTGGGGGTAAACCACTGTTTGGGCGCACGGCAGGGCTCGGAAGGGAAGGAGCGCCATTTGACTTTTTGAATGAAAAATTGGCTCCAATCTTTAGCGGACACCATGTCGCGTTTGGAGAGCCCCCGTGTGCCTAAACATTGGAGCTCCCCCACAAGTGACCACATTTTGGAAACTAGACCCCCCAAGGAACTTATCTAGAAGCATAGTGAGCACTTTAAACCCCCAGGTGCTTCACAAATTGATCCGTAAAAATGAAAAAGTACTTTTTTTTCACAAAAAAATTATTTTAGCCTCAACTTTTTCATTTTCACATGGGCAACAGGATAAAATGGATCCTAAATTTTGTTGGGCAATTTCTCCTGAGTACACCAATACCTCACATGTGGGGGTAAACCACTGTTTGGGCACATGGTAAGGCTCGGAAGGGAAGGAGCGCCATTTGACTTTTTGAATGAAAAATTATCTCCATCGTTAGCGGACACCATGTCGCGTTTGGAAAGCCCCTGTGTGCCTAAACATTGGAGCTCCTCCACAAGTGACCCCATTTTGGAAACTAGACCCCCCAAGGAACTTATCTAGAGGCATAGTGAGCACTTTAAACCCCCAGGTGCTTCACAAATTGATCCGCAAAAATGAAAAAGTACTTTTTTTTCACGCAAAATTTTTTTTAGCCTCAATTCTTTCATTTTCACATGGGCAACAGGATAAAATGGATCCTAAAATTTGTTGGGCAATTTCTCTTGAGTACACCAATACCTCATATGTGGGGGTAAACCACTGTTTGGGTGCACGGCAAGGCTCGGAAGGAGAGGCGTGCCATTTGACTTTTTGAATGGAAAATTAGCTCCAATCGTTAGCGGACACCATGTCGCGTTTGGAGAGCCCCTGTGCCTAAACATTGGAGCTCCCCTACAAGTGACCCCATTTTGGAAACTAGACCCCCCAAGGAACTTATCTAGATGCATAGTGAGCACTTATAACCCCCAGGTGCTTCACAGAAGTTTATAACGCAGAGCCGTGAAAATAAAAAAATAATCTTTCTTTCCTCAAAAATGATTTTTAGCCCAGAATGTTTTATTTTCCCAAGGGTAATAGGAGAAATTGGACCCCAAATGTTGTTGTCCAGTTTGTCCTGAGTACGATGATACCCCATATGTGGGGGTAAACCACTGTTTGGGCGCACGGCAGGGCTCGGAAGGGAAGGCACGCCATTTGGCTTTTTGAATGGAAAATTAGCTCCAATCATTAGCGGACACCATGTCGCGTTTGGAGAACCCCTGTGTGCCTAAACATTGTAGCTCCCGCACAAGTGACCCCATTTTGGAAACTAGGCCTCCCAAGGAACTAATCTAGATGTGTGGTGAGCACTTTGAACCCCCAAGTGCTTCACAGAAGTTTATAACGCAGAGCCATGAAAATAAAAAATAATTTTTCTTTTCTCAAAAATGATTTTTTAGCCAACAATTTTTTATTTTCCCAAGGGTAACAGGAGAAATTTGACCCCAAAAGTTGTTGTCCAGTTTCTCCTGAGTACGCTGATACCCCATATGTGGGGGTAAACCACTGTTTTGGCACACGTCGGGGTTCGGAAGGGAAGTAGTGACGTTTTGAAATGCAGACTTTGATGGAATGGTCTGCGGGCATCATGTTACGTTTGCAGAGCCCCTGATATGCCTAAACAGTAGAAACCCCCCACAAGTGACCCCATTTTGGAAACTAGACCCCCCAAGGAATTTATCTAGATGTGTGGTGAGCACTTTCAACCCCCAAGTGCTTCACAGAAGTTTATAACGCAGAGCCGTGAAAATAAAAAATAATTGTTCTTTCCTCAAAAATTATGTTTTAGCAAGTAATTTTTTATTTTTGCAAGGGTAACAGGAGAAATTGATTGGACCCCAACAGTTGTTGCCCAGTTTGTCCTGAGTACGCTGGTACCCCAAATGTGGGGGTAAACCACTGTTTGGGCGCACGTCGGGGCTTGGAAGGGCGGGAGCACCATTTGACTTTTTGAACGCAAGATTGGCTGGAATCAATGGTGGCGCCATGTTGCGTTTGGAGACCCCTGATGTGCCTAAACAGTGGCAACCCCTCAATTCTAACTTCAACACTAACCCCAACACACCCCTAATCCTAATCCCAACTGTAGCCATAACCCTAATCACAACCCTAACCCCAACACACCCCTAACCACAACCCTAACCGCAACACACCCGTAACCCTAATTCCAACCCTAACCCTAATCCTAACCCTAATCCCAACCGTAACCCTAATCCCAACCCTAACCACAACTGTAACCCCAACACACCCCTAACCCTATCCATAACCCTAACCACAAGCCTAATCTTAACCCTATTTCAAACCCTAGCCCTAATTCCAACCCTAACTCTAATTCCAACCCTAACCCTAAGGCTATGTGCCCACGTTGCGGATTCGTGTGCAATTTTTCCGCACGATTTTTGAAAAATTTGCAGGTAAAAGGCACTGCGTTTTACCTGCGGATTTACAGCAGATTTCCAGTGTTTTTTTGTGCGGATTTCACCTGCGGATTCCTATTGAGGAACAGGTGTAAAACGCTGCGGAATCCGCACAAAGAATTGACATGCTGCGGAAAATACAACGCAGCGTTTCTGCACGGAATTTTCCACACCATGGGCACAGCGGATTTGGTTTTCCTTAGGTGTACATGGTACTGTAGACCTGATGGAAAACTGCTTCGAATTCGCAGCGGCCTATCCGCTGTGGATCCGCGGCCGATCCGCTCTGTGTGCACATGCCATAACCCTACCCCTAACCCTAACCCTACCCGTAACCCTAACCCTACCCCTAACCCTAGTTCTAACCCTAGTTCTAACCATAACCCTAGTGGAAAAAGAAAAAAAAATATTTTCTTTATTTTATTATTGTCCCTACCTATGGGGGTGATAAAGGGGGGGGTTATTTATTATTTTTTTATTTTGATCGCTGCGATAGAACCTACCACAGCGATCAAAATGTACTTGTAATGAATCTGCCGGCTGGCAGATTCGGCGGGCGCACTGCGCATGCGCCCGTCATTTTCCAAGATGGCGGTGCCCATGGAGAAGACGGCCGGACACCGGGAGGGACATCGAAGCTAGGTAAGTATGGGGGGGTGGGATCGGAACACGGGGGGGGGGGATTGGAGGACCGGGGGAGCGGACAAGAGGACCGGGGGAGCGGACAGGAGGGAGGAGGGGAGCGGACAGGAGATCGGGGCAGAAAGGACGACTGGGGGGGTGATCGGTGGGGTGGGGGGGGGCAGATCGGGGTCTCCAGCCATGGCAGATGCTATTGCAGCATCGGCCATGGCTGGATTGTAATATTTCACCATTTTCATAGGTGAAATATTACAAATCGCTCTGATTGGCTGTTTCACTTTCAACAGCCAATCAGAGCAATCGTAGCCATGGGGGGGGTGAAGCCACCCCCCCTGGGCTGAAGTACCACTCCCCCTGTCTCTGCAGATCGGGTGAAAATGGAGTTAACCCTTTCACCCGATCTGCAGGGATGCGATCTTTCCATGACGCCACATAGGCGTCATGGGTCGGATTGGCACGGGTTTTCATGACGCCTACGTGGCGTCAAAGGTCGGGAAGGGGTTAAGTAGTCTGTATACTATATAATACAAGCAAGTCCAAAACAAAGAGTGAACCCCTCAGATTAGGTGATGTCCAAGTTTTACAGCATTTCTTCCAATAGTAAAGGGAGATGTGACAGGATTTATCTTCAAGTACAGAAATGACAATGACTTCCCCATTATCCATCACATTTTATTGGTTTCTGACTTTCTTGCTCATCAGGTCCATAGATTAGTTAAAATTGAGAGAATCCCCGCAGCCATAACTGGAACATGACGACTTCTTGACTTTTAGGCCATGAATTGTTATAGAATCATGCAAATCTGGGAGATTATAGTTATATCCTGTAAAACAAACACATGTAACCTGGAGATAATTATTGGGAAATTCTTGTACAACACCGATGTATATACATATTAGCACCATAGGTACTGAAACTATTCAAATATTCCCCCATATTGGTAGGATTCATATTGTTTGATGCCTAGTATATTGGGCAATGCACTTCAGTGGAAGCCAGCAGTAACAGCCCACACTTGTAAGGTCACGGAATGTGGTGGTTGTTGGCTCGGCCCACATTAGCTGTTGCTTGTTATGTCTTAGAGCAGGGGTGGGGAACCTCAGGCCCCAGGGCCATTTACGGCCCTCGATGGCCTTTTATCAGGCTCCAAGCTGATTCTCAGGGACCGCGTTCTTGGGCAAGGAGCTGTATTTTGATTGCCACAAGCTCATTATTTTCTTCTTGCTCTGTTAGCACACACGCAGTGTTCACCACTGAACACTGAAGGGCATGCAATGAAAGATTACGTCCTGATACCAATGCCATAGTCAGGATGTACTTTGTGGGCGGACTTTGTACGGCCCCCAAGGATGGTACTAATATCCAAATCGCCCTTCGCAGAAAAAAGATTCCCCACCCCTGTCTTAGAGTGTTGGGATTGTTGATTCTGCCCCCATTAGATGCGTCATATGATGTCAAGGATTGTGGTGGTTGTTGGCTCCACCCACATTAGCTCTTATTTGTCATTTCACCAAATGTTTTGGTTGTTGGTTTTGCCCCATTAGCTTCTTCTTCTGAAGTCACCAAATAAGGATGGTGGCCCTTCAGAAGAGAATGGTTCTTGACTGCCTGTTAGCAATTGAAAGGGGCACCTTTGCTGTTATAGGTGAGGAAAGCTGCTCCTAGATTGAAGATGCACATGATTCAATAGAGAAACATGGATAAAGTAAAGGAGCTGCAATAAAAAAGCTAGAGATATATCCAAGGAGGGATGGAATCCTTTTTTCTGGATGGGGTTTATCAGAGTTAGGTTAAACAATATATTGTCAACTTTGCTAAAGCCCATAATGGTGATAGGATTGATTGTATTGAGCTTGATTGCCTGGAAATTACTAATGTGATGTGATTCTCATTGCAGGAAATTAATTATACATTGGAGCTACTGGCAGACACAGACAGAAGAGGATCTATATGCAAGAACAATATATGAGCCCTTTGCAGCCCACTAACTCATCATTAAGCACAATATCATCTGCTTTGGATGTGGAAATGGGTCCCCTTACCTCATGGCCCGTGTTCAGTTGCACAAGTTGCAACAATAACATGTACGCCCCTGTCCACCCCTGAATGTAACCATAGGAAGGATGACTACAGCTACAGAGGTGACCGTCTGATAGCCTAGCTCAACTACCCACCTCTCCTGAAGACCCTTTCAGCTTTTTGAGACTTGGGTGGAGGACATCATCTCTGAAAATAGGGTCCCACAGCTGCACCCCAACAGTTTGAGCAGCACTCTTAGTTGAGTAAATGCCCTAAGAGCAAAGGGAGGCGCCTAGCCTCTTGCTTTGTGATGACCCACTGAGGATGATTTCATACTCTGGGGAGATTACTCCTGGACTGTTACTTGTGGTGGGATGCAGGTCTGGACAGCTGTCGTCATCCTATTAGATAGATAAGAATTAATATGTGTGTTTATGCTTTAAAGGGAATCGGTCGCAGCTGAGATGTATATGACCTATTAATATGGGCATACAGGTAATAGAAATGTTAAGCTAGTCCTAACTGTGTGCCTCATGTTAATGGTCCTGTTGTTGAAAAATATTATGGAAGCCTGGAAGAAATCTTTAACATACAGACAGTATATAGCATTTCTCCACAACACAATCTTTTTTTTTGCTGCCTTCTCTTTTGTTATTGGCACTGCAATTTTTCTCATTATGTAATTGACCAAAGGATTTAAACTAAATGACTCTTATGAAAAATAGATTTAGTTAGCAAAATATTTAGTGGGAATGTGTTATGAAGCTTTTATGTTTTGGGCATTGACCACTCTCTGGTTATTGTTAAGCATTGTGTTTGTGAGATGATTAAAAGGCACTTAGTGCAGAAATTCAGCATAGCCTATATTTCTATTTCCCATATTTCATATTTGGTGCCGAAATTCAAGAAAGGCCATATTAATAAGAGCTCTACATCTCACACACATTCCTCAACAGTAACTAGAAAATTGCCAATCCTTTTAATCATAGTTTAAAGTTAAGCAAGAATTTACTTTAAAGTTTGTCACCCCTTATATCATAAAATAATAAACAGAAACTGCTTTTCTAATAGACTGACATGTCCAGAAGAGATCCCTTATTAGCAGTCACCTCATTATCATAACAGGCAGGATTACAATGAGAGATAAAATAATTCACCATTCACAGTATGTAGTGTCACAGCTCACCTCTTCCCCCTTCCTCCAAAATGACATCTGCACACCAGTAAAACATAAGAACATGAATAGAAAACTCTCCCAAGGAAATAGAGTTCCCTATAATGTCTTATGATATATACAGTATATATATATATATATATATATATATATATATATATATATATATATATATATATATATACCCAATGTCCTTATCACCAAACAGACAAGAGAGCAGCTTTCATAAATGTACAGGAAACAGAATTCAATAATCTGCAATCAGAAATACAGATTATAAAAAAGATTATCATAACCTGATTTAAATTTAGTTTTAAAAATGTATGTAGCACATTCCCTTAAAGAAAAATAATGAAAAATATACCTAAAAAGAGTATTGGATATTTTAAGAAATGTTTAATAGGTTAGAGTAGAGTAGAGTAGGGCCCTGCCAAAAGAGTCTACCTTGTCGTGGTGGCAGGCTTAAAAAAATCTGTTGGTCAAAACAAAAGCTGATGGTTATGTATGTGATATTGTTCCATGGGAACTGTTACAGTGTAATTGGTTTGAACGGGGGGCAGAAGAGTTTTTCCAAGGGTGGGCGGTGGGACTGTGGAAAGTTCGACGGGTGGAGAAGCAACTGGGGTGGAGCCTGGAGCCTCAAAGGAACCTGAAAATGTTGCCAGTATGGGGCCCTGAAATTCCTTTTGGCAGTTCTGATCAGGAACATAGCTAGCTTACATATGTGATAATGAAACTATCAAAATGGTGAGATATTGTGAAAGAAATGAAAATTCCATTGTCTTATCCTTGATCTTAATATCTCTTGGTACATGTATCAGAGATAGAATAATTGTTATTGCTTTGCAATAGTTCCTTCTCCCATTTTCCTTAATTTTCCAGTTTCCCCATATTTTTCCTTCATGTTGTTTAACTCCATTTTGTATAATAATTAGAACATTTTCAATAAAACAATTTAGTTTCAATATATTTTATTGAAAGTTTTTTAAAACGACAAAACATGAACAAACTTCAATAAAGAAGTACATGACATGTCAATGAAGATGAAAATGATTGCTATACAAAAGTTATAGTTTTAGTTGGGGTAGACAAAACAAATAACGACATATAAACATGACGAACAAAAGGAGAGATACATAAGGGAGGGGTACATAGGTATAACCATTGAATTGAAAATAACTTCAGTTGACCAAGAAGAAGTGCTTAAGGAGATCAGCGTTCAATGTGTCCGGTGAGTTAGACAAACATTGCTAAGTAGAGTCTGAGTCCGAAATAGATCTGAATGGGGCCAGATGCATATTATGTTGGTTAAGGGACATAGGAAAATTTAGACGATCATAATAAATTTGCCAAAGACCTCTCATTCGCTCAATCACTCAATATTATGGGGAAAGCGTAAGTGCCTGGGTCAGAGAAGCATTAGAGTCGAGACCAAGCCAAGGATCCCAAATCCGAAAAAAGGTACTCCATTCGTCATTCCTGGTTGCTTGGATGCGTTCGTATAATAGAATAGTATTGATTTTATCTATGACTAGAGAAATGGAGAGTGAAATAGTTCTCCATTTAGCAGCGATATGTATTTTAGCTGCCACGCAGATAATAGTTACCAATTTATGCAGATTTTTAGAAAATTCAGGGAATTTTGCCCCCAGTAGAAATACTGTGGGATCAAGGGAGACCGCTCTTCCATAAATTCTCTCAACCATTGACTTGATCTCACTCCATAAAGCCACAGCGACTGGACAACTCCACCATGTGTGCCACATATCTCCCAGGGCGTTGCAGCCTCTGAAACAAGTGTTAGGTACATTCGGGTGAATGGCATGAAGTTTCGCAGGAACATAGTAAGCTCTGTGGAGGAGTTTAATTAATGTTCAGCTAAGGAGGCCTGATGGCTACCCTTTGTTAATGTATCGCAACACCTATGCCATGTCTCCAGGGGAAGAACAAGACCCAGATCCTCTTCCCATTGTGACATAAACTTTAATTTTACATCTCTCTTAGGAGAATTAAAAGCAGAGTACACCAGGAAAATCATTCCCCTCCCCATAGGGTCGTACAGATATCTCTGCTCAAACCTGGTTGCAATAAATGGAGACCCATGTGGTAGGATCTGTCTGGCGAAATGAAACACTTGGTTTATACGGAGAGCTTCCCTAAATGGTGGTTCGTGATTCTGAGTAAATTCCTGTCTAGTGAATAAGATATTTAAAGGGGAGCAGAGTTGTTTAAATGTAGTGATACCCTTCAGTATCCACCAGGAAAAAAGAGCAGGTTCCAAACCCGGTAGGAACATGGGGTTATGGAATAGGGAAGTAAGTGGAGAAGAATTAGACTGTAGACCATACTTGAATCTCTCCTTTCTCCAAAGGATCAAGGAGTGAGCAGAAAAAGGCGCAGTTTCAGAAATATTTTGCGGAATTTTGCCAGTGGACCACAAGAGACCAGGGAGAGAAAAAGGTCTTAAAAAAAAGGATTCTAGATATACCCATCTGGGGCTTTTCGTGCCGGAGTTGACGTTAGCTAATTGAGCTATTTGGGCTGCTTTAAAATATAATGTTAGGTTGGGTAGGGAGAGTCCCCCTATTTTTCTATGTAGGAACATAATATTTTGTTTGATCCTTGGTCTCTTACCCCTCCAGATGAACTTAGAGATGAGCGTTTGAATATCCCGAAGGGTTTTTGATGGTATTGCAATTGGAAGGGAACGGAACAAATATAAAAATCAAGGGAGAGATATCATCTTAATGGCGTGTAAACGGCCCAGCCATGACAAATTTAGGGTGGACCACCTAGCCAAGTAAGCTTGGAACTTACTAAACGGGGGGGGGGGGGGGGTAATTCCATTTAAAGAGAGACGACTTGTGAGATGTTAGGTTAATTCCAAGGTACTTGCTGTATCAGCCATGATCAGTGTTTGCACCATCCAAATCTGTTTAACCCCTTAGATGCTGCTGTCAGTAGTGACTACATCATTATAAATGGTTAACAGAGTGTGGGGGCTTCCTCTTTATCCAAATTGGTGCCCTCAGATCATGATTGTGTGGTCCTGATGTTTGCCATGTCAGTTCATGACCAAATAGCAGCCTTACAGTCTGACTGCTGTAGTAATCTGTTCAGAAGTTAGAGGCATTTAGGTGGTAAAAATAGACATTTTCATTTCTGTCATGCCACTCTGCATTAATTCCTGTAAAGCACCTGAATGGTTAACAAACTAACTGACAGCAGTTTTCAATATGTCAGGGGTGCTGTTTTTAAAATGGTATCACTTTTGGGGGTTTTCTAATATATAGGACCCCTAAAGTCACTTCAAACATGGATAAGTCCATAAAAAAGAAATTGTGTAAATGTCCTTGAAAATATGAAAAATTGATGCTACATTTTTAAACCTCATAAAATGCTAACAAAATAAAATAACATTTTACAAATGGTGCTGATATAAAGCCGACACGTGGGAAATGTTATTTATTAATGGTTCGCTGTGGTGTGACCATCTGGATTAAAGAGATAATCATTCAAATTTAGAAAAGTGCACATTTTTTAACATTTTACTAAAATTTTTGATACTTTTTATAAATAAACACAAAACATATTGACCTAGATTTACCATTATCATAAAATATAATGTGTCATGAAAAATCAGTCTCAAAATCACTGGGATTTGTTGAAGCGTTGCAGTTATTACCACATAAAGTGACACTGGTCAGATTTCAAAAATTTGGCTACGTCACTAAGGGGTTAATTGAAGTTGTGGGCCTAGATGGTAAACCCATTATACAAGAAAACAGAAACCCCAATAATGATAGAACTCATCATCACTTCACTCTCTTTCATCCTATGACGCTAGTCACTACTCATGAACTAGCCGTGAGGCAGAGTGGTCAAGAGATTCAAGGTCAAAATCCAGGAAGGTATGTCAAAGACCGAGGGATAAGACAAACACATAGTCAGGGGCAAAGTCCAGAGTCTGGTAATTAAAGTCAGAATACGTCAAAGGCAAAGGGATTATACAAGCAGGTAGTCGAAGGCAAATCCTAGGTCTGGCAATGATAGATCAGAATAACAATATACCGAGCTCAGCATCAACACACCACTGAGCTTGAAGCTACAATTGTCAATGATCTGACATTGTCAGTCAGCTAAATAGCCTGGCAATTATCCAGGATGGAAAACACCTGTAGGAATCTAAAACTCAGAACTAACAGCCCGATACACCCCTGCTATCCATAGGGCGGCTGAGTGTCACTCACAGCCAGGGCCGGGACAAGGTACTTTTTTCTGGTGACATAGGCAAATTAAGCTAACCGCACCCCCATCATCACCCTGATGAACCCTCAGCTCTCAAGTAAAGGAATGAGTTAGAGACTAAGGTAAAAGGATTCCTTAAGTACCCCTTCTTTTTCACTAAAAACATACTGACAAAAGTAAAAAAAAGTGATGAACTTTAGGGGTGAGGCTCAATAGAGAGTGCGTTTTCAAAGTTAGATATGAAACCAGTGTCGGACTGGGTTGCCAAGGGCCCACCAGTAACATTGACTTGGGGGGGGGCCATTTTTCACCTCATACAATTATTACACTTCCCTCGTTCACAAATTTACCTGTATCTCTATACTCTATATAGTAATAAACTGGGTAGTTTGGTTAATGAATGATAAAATGCTGCTTTTTTTCTGTACAGAGTGAATCAAGTGAATTATGCCAAGCACTGCCCATACAGTGGGGTTGGGGGCCCAGATCTACACAAGGGCCCACCGGGGGATTCCCCTGTTACCCTATTGGCCAGTCCGAGCCTGTATAAAACAGTCATTGTTTGTGGACCATTTACATAATACAAGGGATAAATAGCTATATTCATCCCTGACGTCCTATATTTTGCATGTCAGGCCGAAGGACAGTCATGGAAAATAATATGAATTAACTATAATGGGAGCTGTTTAATTTCAATTAAAGTTTCCATCATTTGGCAGATGTCCTAATGGAATCTAAACAGAGGGATACAGATATGTATGATTGTTTTTAAAGAAGTACTCCCATCAAATTGTTTATCCTTTTAAGGCCAAGTTTACACATTCAGTATTTGATCAACATTTTACATCAGTATTTGTCAGCCAAAACCAGGAGTGGGTGATAAATACAGAAGTGGTGATGTGTTTCTATTATACTTTTGCTCTGATTGTTCCACTTCTGGTTTTGGCTTACAAATACTGAATGTGTGAACATGGCCTAAAGGGGACATCCGAGACTTTCTGAAAAGCAAAGTCTAAGCACTATAACAGGCAGGTAGTTGTTACTTACTTGCTTGTTGTGCCTTTACGCCATTCTTCCCCAACACAGAGCAGTCATAGACAACTCCTGCCGGAGATTCAGCTACCTCTGCTCTGAGCGGTGGATTCTTCCTCACTCCGCACTGTTAACGAGGTGGGACAGTTAAGCAGCAGAAATCCTGCTGTCAATCAGAATGATATTGAAAGTCCCACCCAGTGAATAGAGCAGAGTGGAAAAGAATCCACTGATTTGTCAACGTGACGTCAGCAGAGGCCGATGATTTGCTGGCAAGAGCGGTCTGCCATTATCAGCTATAACCGCCACACCATCCGCCCTTATGAACAATGGCCTATATCATGCAGGGGATCTGCTGCTGACACTGTTATAGGGGAAATGTCTCCCAATTCTGTACTTATGTCCCCCGCTATTGGCCCCTTCTAGGTAAGTCCCCCATGCTGGTATATATGACCCCCCATCCTGGTATACAGTTGTGTGAAAAAGTGTTTGCCCCTTTCCTGATTTCCTATTCTTTTGCATGTTTGTCACACTTAAATATTTCAGATCACCAAATAAATTTAAATATTAGACAAAGATAACACAAGTAAACACAAATGTAGCTTTTATATGAGGGTCTATATTATTGAGGGAAAAAAGTAATCCAAACCTACATCGCCCTGTGTGAAAAAGAGATTGCCTCTTTCCTTTAAAACATTAATTGTGGCTTATCACATCTTTGGGAAGCGGAGTTCAAATTCCCTTGCCACACCTAGGCCTGATTACTGCCACAAATGTTCTAAATCAAGAAATTGCTTAAACAGGACTTGCCTGACAAAGTGAAGTAGACCAAAAGACCCTCAAAAGACCCTCTATACATCATGCTGCGATTAAAATAAATTTTGGAACAAATGAAAAACAAAGTAATTGAGATCTGTCAGTCTGAAAAAGGTTTTAACCCCTTAGTGACGGAGCCAAATTTTTGAAATCTGACCAGTGTCACATTATGTGGTAATAACTCTGGAACGCTTCAATAAATCCCAGTGATTTTGAGATTGTTTTTTCATGACACATTATACTTTATGATAATGGTAAATTTAGGTCAATATGTTTAGTGTTTATTTATAAAAAATATCTAAAATTTGAGAAAAATGTAAAAAAAAATTGCAATTTTCTAAATTTGAATAATTATCCCTTTAATCCAGATGGTCATACCACAGCAGACCATGAATAAATAACATTTCCCACATGTCGGCTTTACATCAGCACCATTTGTAACATTTTATTTTATTTTGTTAGCATTTTAGGAGGTTTAAAAATGTAGCAGCAATTTTTCATTTTTTCAAGGAAATTTACAAAATGTATTTTTTTAGGGACTTATCCATGTTTGAAGTGACTTTAGGGGGTCTCATATATTGGGAAACCCCCAAACGTGATACCATTTTAAAAACAGTACACCCTGACATATTTTAAACTGCTGTCAGGTAGTTTATTAACCCTTCAGGTGCTTTACAGGAATTAATGCAAAGTGGTATGACAGAAATGAAAATGTGTATTTTTACCACCTAAATGCAGCTAACTTCTGAACAGATTACTACAGCCGTCTGACTCTAAGGCCGGCGTCACACTAGCGAGTTTTACGGACGTATGAGCGCATAAACTACGTCCGTAAAATTCGCATTACACATGGCCCAATGAATCTCTATGGCCCAGCTCATATCTGCCGTATATTACGCATCTGTAATATACGGTCTTGTACGGCCGTAGAAAATCGCAGCATGCTGCGGCATTTGTCACCGTATTGCGCAAAAAAATCGCCAATGAAAGTCTATGGGGGCGAGAAAAATACTGATTCCACATGGACCAGTAGTGTGACTTGCGAGAAATACGCAGCGGTGTTAGTGAAAAGCCGGTAATTCAATTGCCGGCTTTTCATTTCTCCTTCCCAAACCGACAGGATATGAGACATGGTTTACATACAGTAAATCATCTCATATCCCCTTTTTTATGCATATTCCACACTACTAATGTTAGTAGTGTGTATGTGCAAAATTTGGGTGCTGTAGCTGCTAAAATAAAGGGTTAAATGGCGGAAAAAATTGGCGTGGGCTCCCGCGCAATTTTCTCCGCCAGAGTGGTAAAGCCAGTGACTGAGGGCAGATATTAATAGCCAGGAGAGGGTCCATGGTTATTGGCCCCCCCTGGCTACAAACATCTGCCCCCAGCCACCCCAGAAAAGGCACATCTGGAAGATGCACCTATTCTGGCACTTGGCCACTCTCTTCCCACTCCCGTGTAGCGGTGGGATATGGGGTAATGAAGGGTTAATGTCACCTTGCTATTGTAAGGTGACATTAAGCCAGATTAATAATGGAGAGGCGTCAATTATGTCACCTTACAATAGCAAGGTCCCACGCCAATTTTTTCCGCCATTTAACCCTTTATTTTAGCAGCTACAGCACACAAATTTTGCACATACACACTACTAACATTAGTAGTGTGGAATATGCAAAAAAAAGGGGATATGAGATGGTTTACTGTATGTAAACCATGTCTCATATCATGTCGGGTTTGGGAAGGAGAAATGAGAAGCCGGCAATTGAATTACCGGCTTTTCACATATATCGCGCTGAATTAAATATAAATACAGAATATATATATATGTGTCTCAATGACATATATATATATATATATATATATATATATATATATACTGTATATATGTTTTAAAGAACATTTGAGCACATAAATCTATTAGATGTCGGTTTTGCAAGCCTGCGAGAAAATATCGCAGTACGGATGCCATACGGATTACATACGGAGGATGCCATGCGCAAAATACGCTGACACACCCTGCCTATGGATGACATACGGACCACTATTTTGGGGACTTTTCTGCGTATTACGGCCGTAAAAAAAGGACCGTATTTACATACGCTGAGTGTGACGCCGGCCTAAGGCCACTATTTGGTTGTGAAGTGCCATGGCAAACATAAGGACCACACAATCATGATCTGAGGGCACCAATTTGGATAAAGTGGAAGCTCTCACACTCTGTTAACCATTTATAATGATGTAGTCACTATTTACAGCAGCATCTAAGGGGTTAAACAGATTTGGATAGTGCAAACACTGATCGTGGCAGATACAGCAAGTTGTCAGCTATAGTGTACAGCTGACAGCTGCTGGATTGTCATTTGTATGGGGAGGCTATTCTCTTATATATCAGGTCAGTTAAAAGACGTATTGGCTGTCATTAAGGGGTTCTCAAGCTTTGGGACTCCAGCAAACCACAGTGAGAGCCATTATCCACAAATGGCGAAAACATGGAACAGTGGTGAACCTTCTCAAGAGTGGCATGCCGACTAAAATTACCCCAAGAGCACAGCGACGACTCATCCAAGAGGTCACAAAAGACCCCACAACAACATCCAAAGAACTGCACACCCTACCTAAGTTAAAGTCAGTGTTCATAAGAAAGAGACTGGGCAAAAATGGCCTACATGGTAGAGTTCCAAGAACTGGGGGCTAAAAAATAATTTTTGTGGGAAACAATTTTTGCTTTATTTTTACGGCTCTGCATTATAAACTTCTGTGAAGCCCTTGGTGGGTCAAAGTGCTCACCACACATCTAGATAAGTTCCTTAGTGGGTCTACTTTCCAAAATGGTGTCACTTGTGGGGGGTTTCCACTGTTTAGGCAAATAAGGGGCTCTCCAAACGCGACATGGCGTCCGATCTCAATTCCAGCCAATTCTGCGTTGAAAAAGTAAAACAGTGCTCCTTCCCTTTCGAGCCCTCCCATGCGCCCAAACAGGGGTTTACCCCAACATATGGGGTATCAGCGTACTCAGGACAAATTGGACAACAACTTTTGGGGTCCAATTTCTCCTGTTACCCTTGGGAAAATACAAAACTGGGGGCTAAAAAATAATTTTTGTGGAAAAAAATTCAGTTCCTTAGGGGGTTTACTTTACAAAATGGTGTCACTTGTGGGGGGTTTCTACTGTTTAGGTACATTAGGGGCTCTGCAAACGCAACGTGACGCCTGTAGACCATTCCATCTAAGTCTGCATTCCAAATGGCGCTCCTTCCCTTCCGAGCCCTCCCATGCGCCCAATCGGTGGTTCCCCCCCACATATGGGGTATCAGTGTACTCAGGACAAATTGGACAACAACTTTTGGGGTCCAATTTCTCCTGTTACCCTCGGGAAAATGCAAAACTGGGGGATAAAAAATAATTTTTGTTGGAAACAATTTTTGTTTTATTTTTACGGCTCTGCATTATAAACTTCTGTGAAGCCCTTGGTGGGTCAAAGTGCTCACCACACATCTAGATAAGTTCCTTAGTGGGTCTACTTTCCAAAATGGTGTCACTTGTGGGGGGTTTCAAAGTTTAGGCACATCAGTGGCTCTCCAAATGCAACATGGCATCCCATCTCAATTCCTGTCAATTTTGCATTGAAAAGTCAAACAGTAGAGTTGAGCGACTTTCATTTTTTTAAGATCGAGTCGGGTTTTGTGAAACCCGATTTTGTCCAGAGTCGAGTCGAGTGCAGTCGGCCGATTATCGCTAAAAGTCGGGGATCGACCGAAACACGAAACCCAATGCAAGTCAATGGGGAAGCATAGTCGGCAGTGAGTGGAGGCCAGGAAAACACCTACAGTGCCCATTTTAATGCCAAAAACATCCATTCTTGTTTCTGAAGCTTGTCAATCTTAATTAACTTTATAATAATAGTTGGGCATAGGGAATTGGGGGTCATTTGGCAAAAGTTGTGGGGGGAGTAGGGCTGGCTCAAGTTTTTCGTGGGCCCAGGAAATGCGGACTACGTCACGGCGGAGTTGCAGGGAAAGGTAAGTATTTCAACGTTGCAAGTGCTGTGATCCTGAGCAAGCAGGGGGGGCCCACTCGTTCGCATTGGCACTGGCACAGGGCCCCTCAAAGTACAGCGGTGTGTTTGCATGGCGGGGGCGCCTCCCACCAGCAGCGACACTTTTGCGTACTCTGAGGGGCCCTGTGCCAGTGACGTCGCCAACGAGTATGCCCCCCCACCTGATGAAGGAACCTGCACTTTCATCTGCACCTTCCTCTCTGTCCCTGTGTAAGGTGGTATAACATGCGGGAAGGGGAACCTTACTTTCAGCAGGGTCAGATTCTGGCTGTGTAGAGTATAAGGGGAATGTAGTGGTCTAGGTCAATGTACCAGCAGACTCATCTAGCAGTGGCTGGGCAATGGGCAGGATGAGGAGGAAACAGATATAGGGCCAAAGAATAAAGTAGGCTAAATGCAGTTCAAAATTGGTAACAGGACTAAACAGGCAGCATTGCTTTGTTCAGTGGAGTAGCAAACCCAAGAGCAGCAGACACTGTTTCAAGGGCCTAACCACACTAGTAGGCCAAATGCAGTTTAATATCTGATAGTATAGGGCGAAAGCCAGAATGTGGAAGCTCAGCTTTGTTCAGTTGAGGACAACACCAGGCAGGGGCAGACAGACCCCTTTAGTAGGCCGGAACAGCCAATTTTTTTAAAAAACAGCAGTTAGTAAGAGGCAGAAGGTAGAAGCTCAGCTTTATTCAGTTGAGGACAACACCAGGCAGGGGCAGACAGACACCTTTAGTAGGTCGGAACAGCCAATTGCATTTTTAAAAATGGTAATTTGGAACTGAAGGTTGAAGCTCAGCTTTATTCAGTTGAGGACAACACCAGGCAGGGGCAGACAGACACCTTTAGTAGGCCGGAACAGCCAATTGCATTTTTAAAAATGGTAATTTGGAACTGAAGGTTGAAGCTCAGCTTTATTCAGTTGAGGACAACACCAGGCAGGGGCAGACAGACACCTTTAGTAGGCCGGAACAGCCAATTGCATTTTTAAAAATGGTAATTTGGAACTGAAGGTTGAAGCTCAGCTTTATTCAGTTGAGGACAACACCAGGCAGGGGCAGACAGACACCTTTAGTAGGCCGGAACAGCCAATGGCATTTTTAAAAATGGTAATTTGGAACAGAAGGTTGAAGCACAGCTTTGTTCAGTTGAGGACAACACCAGGCAGGGGCAGACAGACACCTTTAGTAGGCCGGAACAGCCAATTGCATTTTTAAAAATGGTAATTTGGAACTGAAGGTTGAAGCTCAGCTTTATTCAGTTGAGGACAACACCAGGCAGGGGCAGACAGACACCTTTAGTAGGCCGGAACAGCCAATTGCATTTTTAAAAATGGTAATTTGGAACTGAAGGTTGAAGCTCAGCTTTATTCAGTTGAGGACAACACCAGGCAGGGGCAGACAGACACCTTTAGTAGGCCGGAACAGCCAATTGCATATTTAAAAATGGTAATTTGGAACTGAAGGTTGAAGCTCAGCTTTATTCAGTTGAGGACAACACCAGGCAGGGGCAGACAGACACCTTTAGTAGGCCGGAACAGCCAATGGCATTTTTAAAAATGGTAATTTGGAACAGAAGGTTGAAGCACAGCTTTGTTCAGTTGAGGACAACACCAGGCAGGGGCAGACAGACACCTTTAGTAGGCCGGAACAGCCAATTTTTTTTAAAAAACAGCAGTTAGTAAGCGGCAGAAGGTAGAAGCTCAGCTTTATTCAGTTGAGGACAACACCAGGCAGGGGCAGACCCCTTTAGTAGGCCGGAACAGCCAATTGCATTTTTAAAAATGGTAATTTGGAACTGAAGGTTGAAGCTCAGCTTTATTCAGTTGAGGACAACACCAGGCAGGGGCAGACAGACACCTTTAGTAGGCCGGAACAGCCAATTGCATTTTTAAAAATGGTAATTTGGAACTGAAGGTTGAAGCTCAGCTTTATTCAGTTGAGGACAACACCAGGCAGGGGCAGACAGACACCTTTAGTAGGCCGGAACAGCCAATTGCATTTTTAAAAATGGTAATTTGGAACTGAAGGTTGAAGCTCAGCTTTATTCAGTTGAGGACAACACCAGGCAGGGGCAGACAGACACCTTTAGTAGGCCGGAACAGCCAATTGCATTTTTAAAAATGGTAATTTGGAACTGAAGGTTGAAGCTCAGCTTTATTCAGTTGAGGACAACACCAGGCAGGGGCAGACAGACACCTTTAGTAGGCCGGAACAGCCAATGGCATTTTTAAAAATGGTAATTTGGAACAGAAGGTAGAAGCTCAGCTTTATTCAGTTGAGGACAACACCAGGCAGGGGCAGACAGACACCTTTAGTAGGCCGGAACAGCCAATTGCATTTTTAAAAATGGTAATTTGGAACTGAAGGTTGAAGCTCAGCTTTATTCAGTTGAGGACAACACCAGGCAGGGGCAGACAGACACCTTTAGTAGGCCGGAACAGCCAATGGCATTTTTAAAAATGGTAATTTGGAACAGAAGGTAGAAGCTCAGCTTTATTCAGTTGAGGACAACACCAGGCAGGGGCAGACATTCACCTTTAGTAGGCCGGAACAGCCAATTGCATTTTTAAAAATGGTAATTTGGAACTGAAGGTTGAAGCTCAGCTTTATTCAGTTGAGGACAACACCAGGCAGGGGCAGACAGACACCTTTAGTAGGCCGGAACAGCCAATTGCATTTTTAAAAATGGTAATTTGGAACTGAAGGTTGAAGCACAGCTTTATTCAGTTGCAGCTTCTTGGCAATAATATAAAGAAGACGAGACAGGACAACACTCGTTGGATGCCATATCTGTGTTTTCACTGGAAAAAAAACTGTCATTTAACTACTTGTAGGAGAAAGTTTTTGTAGCTGGAGGCCACTTTTTGTATTGTACCAGTTTTTGGTTGTATGTTTGGAACTGAAGGTTGAAGCTCAGCTTTATTCAGTTGAGGACAACACCAGGCAGGGGCAGACAGACACCTTTAGTAGGCCGGAACAGCCAATTGCATTTTTAAAAATGGTAATTTGGAACTGAAGGTTGAAGCTCAGCTTTATTCAGTTGAGGACAACACCAGGCAGGGGCAGACAGACACCTTTAGTAGGCCGGAACAGCCAATTGCATTTTTAAAAATGGTAATTTGGAACTGAAGGTTGAAGCACAGCTTTATTCAGTTGCAGCTTCTTGGCAATAATATAAAGAAGACGAGACAGGACAACACTCGTTGGATGCCATATCTGTGTTTTCACTGGAAAAAAAACTGTCATTTAACTACTTGTAGGAGAAAGTTTTTGTAGCTGGAGGCCACTTTTTGTATTGTACCAGTTTTTGGTTGTATGTTTGGAACTGAAGGTTGAAGCTCAGCTTTATTCAGTTGAGGACAACACCAGGCAGGGGCAGACAGACACCTTTAGTAGGCCGGAACAGCCAATTGCATTTTTAAAAATGGTAATTTGGAACTGAAGGTTGAAGCTCAGCTTTATTCAGTTGAGGACAACACCAGGCAGGGGCAGACAGACACCTTTATTAGGCCGGAACAGCCAATTGCATTTTTAAAAATGGTAATTTGGAACTGAAGGTTGAAGCTCAGCTTTATTCAGTTGAGGACAACACCAGGCAGGGGCAGACAGACACCTTTAGTAGGCCGGAACAGCCAATGGTATTTTTAAAAATGGTAATTTGGAACAGAAGGTAGAAGCTCAGCTTTATTCAGTTGAGGACAACACCAGGCAGGGGCAGACATTCACCTTTAGTAGGCCGGAACAGCCAATTGCATTTTTAAAAATAGTAATTTGGAACTGAAGGTTGAAGCTCAGCTTTATTCAGTTGAGGACAACACCAGGCAGGGGCAGACAGACACCTTTAGTAGGCCGGAACAGCCAATTGCATTTTTAAAAATGGTAATTTGGAACTGAAGGTTGAAGCACAGCTTTATTCAGTTGCAGCTTCTTGGCAATAATATAAAGAAGACGAGACAGGACAACACTCGTTGGATGCCATATCTGTGTTTTCACTGGAAAAAAAACTGTCATTTAACTACTTGTAGGAGAAAGTTTTTGTAGCTGGAGGCCACTTTTTGTATTGTACCAGTTTTTGGTTGTATGTTTGGAACTGAAGGTTGAAGCTCAGCTTTATTCAGTTGAGGACAACACCAGGCAGGGGCAGACAGACACCTTTAGTAGGCCGGAACAGCCAATTGCATTTTTAAAAATGGTAATTTGGAACTGAAGGTTGAAGCTCAGCTTTATTCAGTTGAGGACAACACCAGGCAGGGGCAGACAGACACCTTTAGTAGGCCGGAACAGCCAATTGCATTTTTAAAAATGGTAATTTGGAACTGAAGGTTGAAGCACAGCTTTATTCAGTTGCAGCTTCTTGGCAATAATATAAAGAAGACGAGACAGGACAACACTCGTTGGATGCCATATCTGTGTTTTCACTGGAAAAAAAACTGTCATTTAACTACTTGTAGGAGAAAGTTTTTGTAGCTGGAGGCCACTTTTTGTATTGTACCAGTTTTTGGTTGTATGTTTGGAACTGAAGGTTGAAGCTCAGCTTTATTCAGTTGAGGACAACACCAGGCAGGGGCAGACAGACACCTTTAGTAGGCCGGAACAGCCAATTGCATTTTTAAAAATGGTAATTTGGAACTGTAGGTTGAAGCTCAGCTTTATTCAGTTGAGGACCACACCAGGCAGGGGCAGACCCCTTTAGTAGGCCGGAACAGCCAATTGCATTTTTAAAAATGGTAATTTGGAACAGAAGGTTGAAGCACAGCTTTATTCAGTTGCAGCTTCTTGGCAATAATATAAAGAAGACGAGACAGGACAACACTCGTTGGATGCCATATCTGTGTTTTCACTGGAAAAAAAACTGTCAGTTAACTACTTGTAGGAGAAAGTTTTTGTAGCTGGAGGCCACTTTTTGTATTGTACCAGTTTTTTGTTGTATGTTTGGAACTGAAGGTTGAAGCTCAGCTTTATTCAGTTGAGGACAACACCAGGCAGGGGCAGACACCTTTAGAAGGACGGAAAAGCCAATTTTTTTAAAAACAGCAGTTAATCTGAGCCAGAAGGTAGAAGCTCAGCTTTATTCAGTTGAGGCCAACTTGAATTAGGGACTGCAGACAGACTTTGCAGGCTGTCCCCTGTGTGGACCATGCATCCAATACATTAACCCATTGAGCCACAAAGGACACGTAACCTTCCGTGGCCAGGCCTACAGGTCCATGTGTCTGTTGTCAGGTATACCTTTGGACTGACAAATTGACAGAATGCAAGGACAATGCGGTCTTTAACATGCAGGTGGAGGGGTGGGATGGCTTTTCTCGCAAAAGAATTGTCAACTGGGTAGCTCATAGCGTGGTATATCGTAGTTCATCCTGGCTTTATTAATATTAAATTAAATTAAAAAATAGGCTCTATGCACTTTATAATTGGTTCCAGGGGTACACGGGCAGCAGTGGTCTGGTCAGTGGAGGCCTAGTGGAAGGAGGGACCGCAGACAGGCTTCGAAGGCCTAACATAATTAAATTGGGCTGGCTGTAGGCACTTTATTATTAGTTACAGGGGTACACGGGCAGCAGTGGTCTGGTCAGTGGAGGCCTAGTGGAAGGAGGGACCGCAGACAGGCTTCGAAGGCCTAACATAATTAAATTGGGCTGGCTGTAGGCACTTTATTATTAGTTACAGGGGTACACGGGCAGCAGTGGTCTGGTCAGTGGAGGCCTAGTGGAAGGAGGGACCGCAGACAGGCTTCGAAGGCCTAACATAATTAAATTGGGCTGGCTGTAGGCACTTTATTATTAGTTACAGGGGTACACGGGCAGCAGTGGTCTGGTCAGTGGAGGCCTAGTGGAAGGAGGGACCGCAGACAGGCTTCGAAGGCCTAACATAATTAAATTGGGCTGGCTGTAGGCACTTTATTATTAGTTACAGGGGTACACGGGCAGCAGTGGTCTGGTCAGTGGAGGCCTAGTGGAAGGAGGGACCGCAGACAGGCTTCGAAGGCCTAACATAATTAAATTGGGCTGGCTGTAGGCACTTTATTATTAGTTACAGGGGTACACGGGCAGCAGTGGTCTGGTCAGTGGAGGCCTAGTGGAAGGAGGGACCGCAGACAGGCTTCGAAGGCCTAACATAATTAAATTGGGCTGGCTGTAGGCACTTTATTATTAGTTAAAGGGGTACACGGGCAGCAGTGGTCTGGTCAGTGGAGGCCTAGTGGAAGGAGGGACCGCAGACAGGCTTCGAAGGCCTAACATAATTAAATTGGGCTGGCTGTAGGCACTTTATAATTGGTTCCAGGGGTACACGGGCAGCAGTGGTCTGGTCAGTGGAGGCCTAGTGGAAGGAGGGACCGCAGACAGGCTTCGAAGGCCTAACATAATTAAATTGGGCTGGCTGTAGGCACTTTATAATTGGTTCCAGGGGTACACGGGCAGCAGTGGTCTGGTCAGTGGAGGCCTAGTGGAAGGAGGGACCGCAGACAGGCTTCGAAGGCCTAACATAATTAAATTGGGCTGGCTGTAGGCACTTTATTATTAGTTACAGGGGTACACGGGCAGCAGTGGTCTGGTCAGTGGAGGCCTAGTGGAAGGAGGGACCGCAGACAGGCTTCGAAGGCCTAACATAATTAAATTGGGCTGGCTGTAGGCACTTTATAATTGGTTCCAGGGGTACACGGGCAGCAGTGGTCTGGTCAGTGGAGGCCTAGTGGAAGGAGGGACCGCAGACAGGCTTCGAAGGCCTAACATAATTAAATTGGGCTGGCTGTAGGCACTTTATTATTAGTTACAGGGGTACACGGGCAGCAGTGGTCTGGTCAGTGGAGGCCTAGTGGAAGGAGGGACCGCAGACAGGCTTCGAAGGCCTAACATAATTAAATTGGGCTGGCTGTAGGCACTTTATTATTAGTTACAGGGGTACACGGGCAGCAGTGGTCTGGTCAGTGGAGGCCTAGTGGAAGGAGGGACCGCAGACAGGCTTCGAAGGCCTAACATAATTAAATTGGGCTGGCTGTAGGCACTTTATTATTAGTTACAGGGGTACACGGGCAGCAGTGGTCTGGTCAACGGAGGCCGATTGTAATGAGTGTCTGCCAGTTAGTAGTCCAAAACAACAACTAAATGTGAATGTCTCGCATTAAAACAAAACAAAAACACTAAAGGGTGCAATCATTAGGTTCAGGGGTGGGATCCTCTGCGTTGTTTCAGACCTACTAATTTTGCGCAAAGTATTTACTGTGGTAAATAGAGGACACTGCCCCTGACTATGTTAAGTACCATCATACATGTCAACACAATGGTATTGTCAGTGGCAGGTATGGAAGGATGTCAGCGCATAGACTTAACATTGGTGGAAGTGTGAGAGATAACTGTGGAAGTGGTAGAGCAATGTTTGACCTGGGGGTGGGTGAACTCTCTTGTGGCCGGCGTTACAGGCCCAAGGCCCCTCATGTTACAACAGTGTGTCTGACGTTGGGTGCGCATCACCACCGCCAGAGACACTTTATTGTACTATGAGGAACCCAGTAGCAATGCCGTCGACCAAAAGCGAGTACACCCACCTCTTCAGACAAACAGCAGTCTCACGGGTGCTTGCGCCAAGTCGCGATACCACGGCCCCGTGTGGGGAGTTTGGCCATTTAGGGAGGTGTAAACATGTCGTATGCTGGACAATCAGCTGCAGCAAATTAGACATTAGAAAAGTAATTCACAGTAGTCCACAGGCAAGAGCTTTTCATAGGAAAGCTAGGTGTCGGCCGGGCAAGGTGGGGCAAAAGATTTCGAAATCCAGTTGTGGTTCATTTTAATGAATGTTAGATCGTCAACATTTTGGGTAGCCAGACGAGTCCTTTTTTCGGTTAATATTGAACCTGCAGCACTGAATACTCTTTCTGATAGGACACTTGCTGCCGGGCAAGCAAGCTCCTGCAATGCATATTCTGCCAATTCTGGCCAGGTGTCTAATTTTGATGCCCAGTAATCAAATGGGAATGACGGTTGAGGGAGAACATCGATAAGGGATGAAAAATAGTTAGTAACCATACTGGACAAATGTTGTCTCCTGTCACTTTCAATTGATGCAGCAGTACCTGTCCTGTCTGCGGTCATAGCAAAATCACTCCACAACCTGGTCAGAAAACCCCTCTGTCCAACGCCGCCACTTCTGATGTGTGCACCCCTAACACTCCTAGTCTGTTGCCCCCTTGAGCTCGTGTGAGAACGATCACGTGCGCTGTGTGCTGGGAATGCCTGAAGCAAACGGTCAACAAGAGTTGATTGTTTGGTTGCTAATATTAGTTCCAAGTTCTCATGTGGCATAATATTTTGCAATTTGCCTTTATAGCGTGGATCAAGGAGGCAGGCCAACCAGTAATCGTCATCGTTCATCATTTTCGTTATGCGTGTGTCCCTTTTTAGGATACGTAAGGCATAATCCGCCATGTGGGCCAAAGTTCCAGTTGTCAAATCTCCGGTTGTGATTGGGTGAGGGGCAGTTGCAGGCAAATCTACGTCACTTGTGTCCCTCAAAAAACCAGAACCCGGCCTTGACACGCAACCAATTTCCAGTGCCCCCGGGAAAGGTTCGGCATTAAAAATATACTCATCCCCATCATCCTCCTCGTCCTCCACCTCCTCTTCGCCCGCTACCTCGTCCTGTACACTGCCCTGACCAGACAATGGCTGACTGTCATCAAGGCTTTCCTCTTCCTCTGGTGCAGACGCCTGCTCCTTTATGTGCGTCAAACTTTGCATCAGCAGACGCATTAGGGGGATGCTCATGCTTATTACGGCGTTGTCTGCACTAACCAGCCGTGTGCATTCCTCAAAACACTGAAGGACTTGACACATGTCTTGTATCTTCGACCACTGCACACCTGACAACTCCATGTCTGCCATCCTACTGCCTGCCCGTGTATGTGTATCCTCCCACAAAAACATAACAGCCCGCCTCTGTTGGCACAGTCTCTGAAGCATGTGCAGTGTTGAGTTCCACCTTGTTGCAACGTCTATGATTAGGCGATGCTGGGGAAGGTTCAAAGACCGCTGATAGGTCTGCATACGGCTGGCGTGTACAGGCGAACGTCGGATATGTGAGCAAAGTCCACGCACTTTGAGGAGCAGGTCGGAGAACCCAGGATAAGTTTTCAATAAGCACTGCACCACCAGGTTTAAGGTGTGAGCCAGGCAAGGAATGTGTTTCAGTTGGGAAAGGGAGATGGCAGCCATGAAATTCCTTCCGTTATCACTAACTACCTTGCCTGCCTCAAGATCTACTGTGCCCAGCCACGACTGCGTTTCTTGTTGCAAGAACTCGGACAGAACTTCCGCGGTGTGTCTGTTGTCGCCCAAACACTTCATAGCCAATACAGCCTGCTGACGCTTGCCAGTAGCTGGCCCATAATGGGACAACTGGTGTGCAACAGTGTCATCTGCCGATGGAGTGGTTGGCCGACTGCGGTCTGTGGAAGAGCTGTAGCTTCTGCAGGAGGACGAGGAGGAGGAGGAGGAGGGGGTGCGAACGCCTACAGCCAACTGTTTCCTAGACCGTGGGCTAGGCACAACTGTCCCAAAATTGATGTCCCCTGTGGACCCTGCATCCACCACATTCACCCAGTGTGCCGTGATGGACACATAACGTCCCTGGCCATGCCTACTGGTCCATGCATCTGTAGTCAGGTGCACCTTTGTACTCACAGATTGCCTGAGTGCATGGACGATGCGCTGTTTAACATGCTGGTGCAGGGCTGGGATGGCTTTTCTGGAAAAAAAGTGTTGACTGGGTAGCTCGTATCGTGGTTCAGCGTACTCCATCAGGGCTTTGAAAGCTTCGCTTTCAACTAACCGGTAGGGCATCATCTCTAACGAGATTAGTCTAGCTATGTGGGCGTTAAAACCCTGTGTACGCGGATGCGAGGATAAGTACTTCCTTTTTCTAACCAGAGTCTCATGTAGTGTGAGCTGAACTGGAGAGATGGAGATCGTGGAACTTGCGGGTGTGCCGGTAGACATGGCAGACTGAGAGACGGTTGGAGACGGTATTGTTTCCGCCGGTGCCCTAGATGCAATATTTCCGCCTACAAAACTGGTGATTCCCTGACCCTGACTGCTTTTGGCTGGCAAAGAAACCTGCACAGATACTGCCGGTGGTGCGGAAAATGGTGGCCTTACAGTGACGGAAGGGATGTTGCGTTGATGACTAGCTTCATTGGCCGAGGGTGCTACAACCTTAAGGGACGTTTGGTAGTTAGTCCAGGCTTGAAAATGCATGGTGGTTAAGTGTCTATGCATGCAACTAGTATTGAGACTTTTCAGATTCTGACCTCTGCTTAAGCTAGTAGAACATTTTTGACAGATGACTTTGCGCTGATCAATTGGATGTTGTTTAAAAAAATGCCAGACTGCACTCTTCCTAGCATCGGATCCCTTTTCAGGGATTGCAGACTGAGCTTTAACCGGATGGCAACGCTGTGCTCCAACAGGTTTTGGCTTTGACACGCGTTTTGGGCCAGATAGGGGCCCGGCAGATGGAACCTGTTGCGATGTTGATGCCTGCTGCGGCCCCTCCTCCACCTCCGCTTCTGAACTACTGCTGCCTGCACCCTGTTCCCCCAATGGCTGCCAATCGGGGTCAACAACCGGGTCATCTATTACCTCCTCTTCGAGCTCGTGTGCAACTTCGTCTGTGTCACTGTGTCGGTCTGTGGTATAGCGTTCGTGGCGGGTCAACATAGTCTCATCAGGGTCTGATTGTGGATCTGTACCCTGAGAGGGCAATGTGGTGGTCTGAGTCAAAGGAGCAGCATAGTACTCTGGCTGTGGCTGTGCATCAGTGCACTCCATGTCAGAATCTACTTGTAATGGGCATGGCCTGTTAAGTGTTTCACTTTCTAAGCCAGGGACGGTATGTGTAAAGAGCTCCATGGAGTGACCCGTTGTGTCGCCTGCTGCATCCTTCTCTCTTGTTGTAGTTTTTGCTGAGGAGGACAAGGAAGCGACTTGTCCCTGACCGTGAACATCCACAAGCGACGCGCTGCTTTTACATTTACCAGTTTCAGAAGAGGAGGCAAAAGAGCTAGAGGCTGAGTCTGCAATGTAAGCCAAAACTTGCTGTTGCTGCTCCGGCTTTAAAAGCGTTTTTCCTACTCCCAGAAAAGAGAGCGTTCGAGGCCTTGTGTAGCCAGACGACGAAACTGGCTCCACAGCTCCAGACTTAGGTGGAATATTTTTATCCCCACGACCACCTGATGCTCCACTACCACTACCATCATTACCAGCTGACAATGAACGCCCACGGCCACGACCTCTTGCACCAGACTTCCTCATTGTTTTAAAAAATTAACCAAAGTAACTTTATTTGTTGCTGTCAAACAACTTACACGGTGAGCTATAACTTCAGTATGATTTCTATATCCCTTAACAGGTTGGTGAGACCACAAGGAAAATCAGGCACAATGTTACACACTCTGTTTTCTGTGGCACAAAATCACAGAGATGACACACACGCAGGACTGTCACTCAAGCACTAATGTCAATATTATTCTCCCACCTAATTTTTTTATTTATTTTTTTTTCTCAGGGAGACTTTAGAAACCAAATAAGATAAAATGTTTTTTTCAGGGACAATTTAGAAATCAAATACTAATAAAAAAAATAAAAAAAATAAAATAGCCTTTCTATGGCCCACAATTAGAGAGAGAGAGGTGGCACACCCAGGAGTCAAGACTGGCACACAAGCTGAAAGGGCAATATTACTCTCCCACTGTTTTTTTATGTATTTTTTTTTTTTCAGGGAGACTTTAGAAACCAAATAATATTAAACAAATCAAAAAAATAAATAGGCTTTCTATGGCCCACAATTAGAGAGAGAGAGGTGGCACACCCAGGAGTCAAGACTGGCACACAAGCTGAAAGGGCAATATTACTCTCCCACTGTTTTTTTATGTATTTTTTTTTTCAGGGAGACTTTAGAAACCAAATAATATTAAAAAAAGCAAAAAAATAAATAGGCTTTCTATGGCCCACAATTAGAGAGAGAGAGGTGGCACACCCAGGAGTCAAGACTGGCACACAAGCTGAAAGGGCAATATTACTCTCCCACTGTTTTTTTATGTATTTTTTTTTTTTCAGGGAGACTTTAGAAACCAAATAATATTAAACAAAGCAAAAAAATAAATAGGCTTTCTATGGCCCACAATTAGAGAGAGAGAGGTGGCACACCCAGGAGTCAAGACTGGCACACAAGCTGAAAGGGCAATATTACTCTCCCACTGTTTTTTTATGTATTTTTTTTTTTCAGGGAGACTTTAGAAACCAAATAATATTAAAAAAAGCAAAAAAATAAATAGGCTTTCTATGGCCCACAATTAGAGAGAGAGAGGTGGCACACCCAGGAGTCAAGACTGGCACACAAGCTGAAAGGGCAATATTACTCTCCCACTGTTTTTTTATGTATTTTTTTTTTTCAGGGAGACTTTAGAAACCAAATAATATTAAAAAAAGCAAAAAAATAAATAGGCTTTCTATGGCCCACAATTAGAGAGAGAGAGGTGGCACACCCAGGAGTCAAGACTGGCACACAAGCTGAAAGGGCAATATTACTCTCCCACTGTTTTTTTATGTTTTTTTTTTTTTTCAGGGAGACTTTAGAAACCAAATAATATTAAACAAAGCAAAAAAATAAATAGGCTTTCTATGGCCCACAATTAGAGAGAGAGAGGTGGCACACCCAGGAGTCAAGACTGGCACACAAGCTGAAAGGGCAATATTACTCTCCCACTGTTTTTTTATGTACTTTTTTTTTTTCAGGGAGACTTTAGAAACCAAATAATATTAAAAAAAGCAAAAAAATAAATAGGCTTTCTATGGCCCACAATTAGAGAGAGAGAGGTGGCACACCCAGGAGTCAAGACTGGCACACAAGCTGAAAGGGCAATATTACTCTCCCACTGTTTTTTTATGTTTTTTTTTTTTTTCAGGGAGACTTTAGAAACCAAATAATATTAAACAAAGCAAAAAAATAAATAGGCTTTCTATGGCCCACAATTAGAGAGAGAGAGGTGGCACACCCAGGAGTCAAGACTGGCACACAAGCTGAAAGGGCAATATTACTCTCCCACTGTTTTTTTATGTATTTTTTTTTTTCAGGGAGACTTTAGAAACCAAATAATATTAAAAAAAGCAAAAAAATAAATAGGCTTTCTATGGCCCACAATTAGAGAGAGAGAGGTGGCACACCCAGGAGTCAAGACTGGCACACAAGCTGAAAGGGCAATATTACTCTCCCACTGTTTTTTTATGTATTTTTTTTTTCAGGGAGACTTTAGAAACCAAATAATATTAAACAAAGCAAAAAAATAAATAGGCTTTCTATGGCCCACAATTAGAGAGAGAGAGGTGGCACACCCAGGAGTCAAGACTGGCACACAAGCTGAAAGGGCAATATTACTCTCCCACTGTTTTTTTATGTACTTTTTTTTTTCAGGGAGACTTTAGAAACCAAATAATATTAAAAAAAGCAAAAAAATAAATAGGCTTTCTATGGCCCACAATTAGAGAGAGAGAGGTGGCACACCCAGGAGTCAAGACTGGCACACAAGCTGAAAGGGCAATATTACTCTCCCACTGTTTTTTTATGTATTTTTTTTTTTTCAGGGAGACTTTAGAAACCAAATAATATTAAACAAAGCAAAAAAATAAATAGGCTTTCTATGGCCCACAATTAGAGAGAGAGAGGTGGCACACCCAGGAGTCAAGACTGGCACACAAGCTGAAAGGGCAATATTACTCTCCCACTGTTTTTTTATGTATTTTTTTTTTTTCAGGGAGACTTTAGAAACCAAATAATATTAAAAAAAGCAAAAAAATAAATAGGCTTTCTATGGCCCACAATTAGAGAGAGAGAGGTGGCACACCCAGGAGTCAAGACTGGCACACAAGCTGAAAGGGCAATATTACTCTCCCACTGTTTTTTTATGTATTTTTTTTTTCAGGGAGACTTTAGAAACCAAATAATATTAAAAAAAGCAAAAAAATAAATAGGCTTTCTATGGCCCACAATTAGAGAGAGAGAGGTGGCACACCCAGGAGTCAAGACTGGCACACAAGCTGAAAGGGCAATATTACTCTCCCACTGTTTTTTTATGTTTTTTTTTTTTTTTTCAGGGAGACTTTAGAAACCAAATAATATTAAACAAAGCAAAAAAATAAATAGGCTTTCTATGGCCCACAATTAGAGAGAGAGAGGTGGCACACCCAGGAGTCAAGACTGGCACACAAGCTGAAAGGGCAATATTACTCTCCCACTGTTTTTTTATGTATTTTTTTTTTTTCAGGGAGACTTTAGAAACCAAATAATATTAAAAAAAGCAAAAAAATAAATAGGCTTTCTATGGCCCACAATTAGAGAGAGAGAGGTGGCACACCCAGGAGTCAAGACTGGCACACAAGCTGAAAGGGCAATATTACTCTCCCACTGTTTTTTTATGTTTTTTTTTTTTTTCAGGGAGACTTTAGAAACCAAATAATATTAAACAAAGCAAAAAAATAAATAGGCTTTCTATGGCCCACAATTAGAGAGAGAGAGGTGGCACACCCAGGAGTCAAGACTGGCACACAAGCTGAAAGGGCAATATTACTCTCCCACTGTTTTTTTATGTATTTTTTTTTTTTTTCAGGGAGACTTTAGAAACCAAATAATATTAAAAAAAGCAAAAAAATAAATAGGCTTTCTATGGCCCACAATTAGAGAGAGAGAGGTGGCACACCCAGGAGTCAAGACTGGCACACAAGCTGAAAGGGCAATATTACTCTCCCACTGTTTTTTTTATGTATTTTTTTTTTTTCACGGAGACTTTAGAAACCCAATAATATTAAAAAAAACAAAAAAATAAATAGGCTTTGTATGGCCCACTGAATGAGAGATGGCACACACAGGAGTGGCACACAAGCCCTGACTGAGGCCAATATTTTTCTCCCACTGATTGATGTAGTGTTTTTGTGTTGAGGTAGATTTTAGAACACAAATCAAGGAAAAAAATAAATAGGCTTTCTATGGCCCACTCAGTGAGAGATGGCACACACAGGGATGGCACTGTAGCAGAAATGCCAATCTTAATCTTCCACAAAAAAAAAAAAAAAAAACAGGGACTGTCCTACAATTACTATCTCCCTGCAGTAATGTAAGCCAGGTATGGCAGGCAGCAATAGGAGTGGACTGATGCACAAATTAAATAAAAAGTGTGGACAAACAAAAAAGATAGCTGTGCAGAAAGGAAGGAACAAGAGGATATGTGCTTTGAAAAAAGCAGTTGGTTTGCACAGTGGCATACACACAGCAATACAGCTATCACGGAGCCTTCTAGGGCAGCCCAATGAGCTACAGCGCTGAGAGAAAAAAAAAAAATGTAGCTTCCAGTGTCCCTGCACACCGAAGGTGGTGTTGGACAGTGGAAATCGCTACAGCACAAGCGGTTTGGTGGTTAGTGGACCCTGCCTAACGCTATCCCTGCTTCTGACGAAGCGGCAGCAACCTCTCCCTAAGCTCAGATTAGCAGCAGTAAGATGGCGGTCGGCGGGAACGCCCCTTTATAGCCCCTGTGACGCCGCAGACAGCAAGCCAATCACTGCAATGCCCTTCTCTAAGATGGTGGGGACCAGGACCTATGTCATCAAGCTGCCCACACTCTGCGTTCACCTTCATTGGCTGAGAAATGGCGCTTTTCGCGTCATTGAAACGCGACTTTGGCGCGAAAGTCGCGTACCGCATGGCCGACAAGCACAGGGGTCGGATCGGGTTTCATGAGACGCCGACTTAGCCAAAAGTCGGCGACTTTTGAAAATGAACGACCCGTTTCGCTCAACCCTATCAAACAGCGCTCCTTCCTTTCCAAGCTCTCCCATGCGCCCAAACAGTGGTTTATCACCACATATAGGGTATCAGCATACTCAAGACAAATTGTACAACAACTTTTGGGGTCCAATTTCTTCTTTCAATACATGGTATTAAGAAATGGGGTATGTGAACTTTTGATCAGGGTCATTTGGATGTTTTGGGTTGTCATTATGATTTAAAAAGATAAAACGTAGTAGATTGACAATAAATGGCTTCACCCAACCACTAACCATGAGTGGAGAAAAAGTTTTGGTGTTATCATTTGTATTCTCTGAAAAAAGGCCAAGAAAGCAAAAATTCTGCCGGGACTTGTAAACTTTTGAGCATAACTGTACATGTAACTATGAAGGAAAAAAATGTTTCTTAGCAAAAAAATGTATGTTTGGTTTGGTAGGTCTTCTTATGAATCCATAAAACCGGCGCAATAGTCTGACAACATTATTCACAGATACCGTATGTGTTTTATTGCCTACCTCTTGAGACACTAGTTGCTGTTCCCCATATGTCGTCTTCTTCTGACAGTGGCTGCTCAAATATTTAGGTATCACTACACACGATCTTCTCGTGTCCTTCTGGCAAGAGGCCAGAATCAATAAATGGAAATGTAAAGAGCTCTTGGAGTGTCCGAGTGTGGAATCACTTGTCTCCTGGGATTCACCATGGTATGACGAAAGAGGATCAGGGTGAGGATTCTGTGGTCCAGACTCCTGGCTATTGAGACTGGACCGTGTGGAAAACGGGAAATGCTGGGATACATACTGGAAGCATTATCTGCCATTTAATCGACCACCTGTTTGCACTGTTCGGGCTTTAAGAGTGGTGTCCTGCAACCCCCTGCAAAGTGGGACAGGAAGTTATGTCTCACGGATGAGCGTGTTTGTTGTGTTCCTGCAGCACATAAACTTTTCTGTCCCTTACTCCATGCCTTGTGCTTTTTTAAATTAGGTATATAATATAAGCTTGCAAATTTTCCTGTATTAATAGGGAAAAGAAAATATATAGCCTTGAAAAGGACTTTTGTTTTTCGGTTACAGCAGCAGTATACCTATGGAAGGACTGTAAGGCAATAAACCCTACCTATATTCCTCTAATCCAAAACTATCCCTCCTCCGCCAGCTATCCCTATACTGAATGCCGATAACAGCAGTGTTACTAGAGAAAGCGCAGTATGTAGCCCTGAAAAGGACTTTTGTTTTAATGGTGCAGCAGCCGGTATACAAGTACAGCAATAGCAATTAAACACTGCCTATATGCCTGCTCTAATCTCAGCTTTCCCTCCCAGATCCACTCTCCCTTAAATGCTTCCAGAGGACATTGTGCCGAGCATCGCATCATCAGGTCTCATATAAGACCCAATGACACGATGCGGCTGTCCAATCACAGTAATGCCAGTAGCCAACATGGCTATGGCATTACTGTGTATGGCAGGCAATTATCGCATGTTTATTAGCTGTCTAACAGTTGCAAAACATGAACAGGCAGCTAGAATCCCCAAAGAACCTTGTGTCTTACGCCAGTGGAATATATATATATTTCAGAATTAATTTCAGCCTATTGGTTCCCCCCTCCACATCAGTCACTGTCTACATGACGTAGCCCCTTGGGAAAATTAATTGTCTAACCCCGGAATTTATAGTAACATTGGTTATAGTGTCCTCTCCTATTTACTGGCCATTTATCCTACAGTAGTATGTCCACCTCCCCATCCAACCATCCATATAATCTAATCTTGTGTAATACTGGGATAAATGGGTTATTATTGTCGATTTATCACTGTTCAAATCAGTAGAAACTACTCCGGAATTACATTTTATAGCAATAATGACATTGTATAAAAGTTTTAAGAGGTCAAGGTGGATAATTAGAGTTCATTTTATTTATATGGTAATGAATTGCTTGTGTGGCCTGGTCCCTTTATATAACAACTGCTGCTCCTGTTGATGATGTCACGGAATGTTGTGGTTTCTAGCTCCGCCCCCTTGCATTATGACATCACACACATTGTGTAAGGAGCCGCAGAGCCAACATTCCATTTGACAGTTGCAGACAGCGGAGAGAGAGGTAAGTCGTCTCTATGTCATCTCTTGTTGTGTCCTTCATTCTCTTCTATCATCTATTTCTCATTTAATTTTTATTCATTAAGTAGTCTGTATACTATATAATAGAAGCACGTCCAAAACAAAGAGTGAACCCCTCAGATTAGGTGATGTCCAAGTTTTACAGCATTTCTTCCAATAGTAAAGGGAGATGTGACAGGATTTATCTTCAAGTACAGAAATGACAATGACTTCCCCATTATCCATCACATTTTATTGGTTTCTGACTTTCTTGCTCATCAGGTCCATAGATTAGTTAAAATTGAGAGAATCCCCGCAGCCATAACTGGAACATGACGACTTCTTGACTTTTAGGCCATGAATTGTTATAGAATCATGCAAATCTGGGAGATTATAGTTATATCCTGTAAAACAAACACATGTAACCTGGAGATAATTATTGGGAAATTCTTGTACAACACCGATGTATATACATATTAGCACCATAGGTACTGAAACTATTCAAATATTCCCCCATATTGGTAGGATTCATATTGTTTGATGCCTAGTATATTGGGCAATGCACTTCAGTGGAAGCCAGCAGTAACAGCCCACACTTGTAAGGTCACGGAATGTGGTGGTTGTTGGCTCGGCCCACATTAGCTGTTGCTTGTTATGTCTTAGAGCAGGGGTGGGGAACCTCAGGCCCCAGGGCCATTTACGGCCCTCGATGGCCTTTTATCAGGCTCCAAGCTGATTCTCAGGGACCGCGTTCTTGGGCAAGGAGCTGTATTTTGATTGCCACAAGCTCATTATTTTCTTCTTGCTCTGTTAGCACACACGCAGTGTTCACCACTGAACACTGAAGGGCATGCAATGAAAGATTACGTCCTGATACCAATGCCATAGTCAGGATGTACTTTGTGGGCGGACTTTGTACGGCCCCCAAGGATGGTACTAATATCCAAATCGCCCTTCGCAGAAAAAAGATTCCCCACCCCTGTCTTAGAGTGTTGGGGTTGTTGATTCTGCCCCCATTAGATGCGTCATATGATGTCAAGGATTGTGGTGGTTGTTGGCTCCACCCACATTAGCTCTTATTTGTCATTTTACCAAATGTTTTGGTTGTTGGTTTTGCCCCATTAGCTTCTACTTCTGAAGTCACCAAATAAGGATGGTGGCCCTTCAGAAGAGAATGGTTCTTGACTGACTGTTAGCAATTGAAAGGGGCACCTTTGCTGTTATAGGTGAGGAAAGCTGCTCCTAGATTGAAGATGCACATGATTCAATAGAGAAACATGGATAAAGTAAAGGAGCTGCAATAAAAAAAGCTAGAGATATATCCAAGGAGGGATGGAATCCTTTTTTCTGGATGGGGTTTATCAGAGTTAGGTTAAACAATATATTGTCAACTTTGCTAAAGCCCATAATGGTAGTGATAGGATTGATTGTATTGAGCTTGATTGCCTGGAAATTACTAATGTGATGTGATTCTCATTGCAGGAAATTAATTATACATTGGAGCTACTGGCAGACACAGACAGAAGAGGATCTATATGCAAGAACAATATATGAGCCCTTTGCAGCCCACTAACTCATCATTAAGCACAATATCATCTGCTTTGGATGTGGAAATGGGTCCCCTTACCTCAAGGCCCGTGTTCAGTTGCACAAGTTGCAACAATAACATGTACGCCCCTGTCCACCCCTGAATGTAACCATAGGAAGGATGACTACAGCTACAGAGGTGACCGTCTGATAGCCTAGCTCAACTACCCACCTCTCCTGAAGACCCTTTCAGCTTTTTGAGACTTGGGTGGAGGACATCATCTCTGAAAATAGGGTCCCACAGCTGCACCCCAACAGCTTGAGCAGCACTCTTAGTTGAGTAAATGCCCTAAGAGCAAAGGGAGGCGCCTAGCCTCTTGCTTTGTGATGACCCACTGAGGATGATTTCATACTCTGGGGAGATTACTCCTGGACTGTTACTTGTGGTGGGATGCAGGTCTGGACAGCTGTCGTCATCCTATTAGATAGATAAGAATTAATATATGTGTGTTTATGCTTTAAAGGGAATCGGTCGCAGCTGAGATGTATATGACCTATTAATATGGGCATACAGGTAATAGAAATGTTAAGCTAGTCCTAACTGTGTGCCTCATGTTAATGGTCCTGTTGTTGAAAAATATTATGGAAGCCTGGAAGAAATCTTTAACATACAGACAGTATATAGCATTGCTCCACAACACAATCTTTTTTTTTGCTGCCTTCTCTTTTGTTATTGGCACTGCAATTTTTCTCATTATGTAATTGACCAAAGGATTTAAACTAAATGACTCTTATGAAAAATAGATTTAGTTAGCAAAATATTTAGTGGGAATGTGTTATGAAGCTTTTATGTTTTGGGCATTGACCACTCTCTGGTTATTGTTAAGCATTGTGTTTGTGAGATGATTAAAAGGCACTTAGTGCAGAAATTCAGCATAGCCTATATTTCTATTTCCCATATTTCATATTTGGTGCCGAAATTCAAGAAAGGCCATATTAATAAGAGCTCTACATCTCAAACACATTCCTCAACAGTAACTAGAAAATTGCCAATCCTTTTAATCATAGTTTAAAGTTAAGCAAGAATTTACTTTAAAGTTTGTCACCCCTTATATCATAAAATAATAAACAGAAACTGCTTTTCTAATAGACTGACATGTCCAGAAGAGATCCCTTATTAGCAGTCACCTCATTATCATAACAGGCAGAATTACAATGAGAGATAAAATAATTCACCATTCACAGTATGTAGTGTCACAGCTCACCTCTTCCCCCTTCCTCCAAAATGACATCTGCATGCCACTAAAACATAAGAACATGAATAGAAAACTCTCCCAAGGAAATAGAGTTCCCTATAATGTCTTATGATATATACAGTATATATATATATATATATATATATATATATATATATATATATATATATATATATATACACACACATATATATATATATATATATATATATATATATATATATATATATATGCCCAATGTCCTTATCTCCAAACAGACAAGAGAGCAGCTTGTCAGAAATACAGATTATAAAAAAGATTATCATAACCTGATTTAAATTTAGTTTTAAAAATGTATGTAGCACATTCCCTTAAAGAAAAATAGTGAAAAATATACCTAAAAAGAGTATTGGATATTTTAAGAAATGTTTAATAGGTTAGAGTAGAGTAGAGTAGGGCCCTGCCAAAAGAGTCTACCTTGTCGTGGTGGCAGGCTTAAAAAAATCTGTTGGTCAAAACAAAAGCTGATGGTTATGTATGTGATATTGTTCCATGGGAACTGTTACAGTGTAATTGGTTTGAACGGGGGGCAGAAGAGTTTTTCCAAGGGTGGGCGGTGGGACTGTGGAAAGTTCGACGGGTGGAGAAGCAACTGGGGTGGAGCCTGGAGCCTCAAAGGAACCTGAAAATGTTGCCAGTATGGGGCCCTGATATTCCTTTTGGCAGTTCTGATCAGGAACATAGCTAGCTTACATATGTGATAATGAAACTATCAAAATGGTGAGATATTGTGAAAGAAATGAAAATTCCATTGTCTTATCCTTGATCTTAATATCTCTTGGTACATGTATCAGAGATAGAATAATTGTTATTGCTTTGCAATAGTTCCTTCTCCCATTTTCCTTAATTTTCCAGTTTCCCCATATTTTTCCTTCATGTTGTTTAACTCCATTTTGTATAATAATTAGAACATTTTCAATAAAACAATTTAGTTTCAATATATTTTATTGAAAGTTTTTTAAAACGACAAAGCATGAACAAACTTCAATAAAGAAGTACATGACATGTCAATGAAGATGAAAATGATTGCTATACAAAAGTTATAGTTTTAGTTGGGGTAGACAAAACAAATAACGACATATAAACATGACGAACAAAAGGAGAGATACATAAGGGAGGGGTACATAGGTATAACCATTGAATTGAAAATAACTTCAGTTGACCAAGAAGAAGTGCTTAAGGAGATCAGCGTTCAATGTGTCCGGTGAGTTAGACAAACATTGCTAAGTAGAGTCTGAGTCCGAAATAGATCTGAATGGGGCCAGATGCATATTATGTTGGTTAAGGGACATAGGAAAATTTAGACGATCATAATAAATTTGCCAAAGACCTCTCATTCGCTCAATCACTCAATATTATGGGGAAAGCGTAAGTGCCTGGGTCAGAGAAGCATTAGAGTCGAGACCAAGCCAAGGATCCCAAATCCGAAAAAAGGTACTCCATTCATCATTCCTGGTTGCTTGGATGCGTTCGTATAATAGAATAGTATTGATTTTATCTATGACTAGAGAAATGGAGAGTGAATTAGTTCTCCATTTAGCAGCGATATGTATTTTATCTGCCATGCAGATAATAGTTACCAATTTATGTAGATTTTTAGAAAATTCAGGGAATTTTGCCCCCAGTAGAAATACTGTGGGATCAAGGGAGACCGCTCTTCCATAAATTCTCTCAACCATTGACTTGATCTCACTCCATAAAGCCACAGCGACTGGACAACTCCACCATGTGTGCCACATATCTCCCAGGGCGTTGCAGCCTCTGAAACAAGTGTTAGGTACATTCGGGTGAATGGCATGAAGTTTCGCAGGAACATAGTAAGCTCTGTGGAGGAGTTTAATTGATGTTTCAGCTAAGGAGGCCTGATGGCTACCTTGGTTGCAATAAATGGAGACCCATGTGGTAGGATCTGTCTGGCGAAATGAAACACTTGGTTTATACGGAGAGCTTCCCTAAATGGTGGTTCGTGATTCTGAGTAAATTCCTGTCTAGTGAATAAGATATTTAAAGGGGAGCAGAGTTGTTTAAATGTAGTGATACCCTTCAGTATCCACCAGGAAAAAAGAGCAGGTTCCAAACCCGGTACGAACATGGGGTTATGGAATAGGGAAGTAAGTGGAGAAGAATTAGACTGTAGACCATACTTGAATCTCTCCTTTCTCCAAAGGATCAAGGAGTGAGCAGAAAAAGGCGCAGTTTCAGAAATATTTTGCGGGATTTTGCCAGTGGACCACAAGAGACCAGGGAGAGAAAAAGGTCTTAAAAAAAGGATTCTAGATATACCCATCTGGGGCTTTTCGTGCCGGAGTTGACGTTAGCTAATTGAGCTATTTGGGCTGCTTTAAAATATAATGTTAGGTTGGGTAGGGAGAGTCCCCCTATTTTTCTATGTAGGAACATAATATTTTGTTTGATACTTGGTCTCTTACCCCTCCAGATGAACTTAGAGATGAGCGTTTGAATATCCCGAAGGGTTTTTGATGGTATTGCAATTGGAAGGAAACGGAACAAATATAAAAATCAAGGGAGAGATATCATCTTAATGGCGTGTAAACGGCCCAGCCATGACAAATTTAGGGTGGACCACCTAGCCAAGTAAGCTTGGAACTTACTAAACAGGGGGGGGGGGGTAATTCCATTTAAAGAGAGACGACTTGTGAGATGTTAGGTTAATTCCAAGGTAGGTTAGGAAGTGGTCTTTTCTACTAAAGCCAAATTGAGCTACAAGATTGTCCTGATCTGCCTTAGGAGTATTGACAAACAAAGCCTCAGATTTGTCAACATTGATTTTAAGACCTGACATCTTTTCAAAAGTGTGGAGGAGGGAGAACAGGTTAGGAAGAGTAGAGTAGGGGTTAGTTAGGGACAGGAGAAGATCGTCAGCAAAGAGACTGACCTTATATTGTTCCCCAAGATCAGAGGATCCCAATATGTTAGGGTTATTCCTTATGGATTCAGCAAGGGGCTCCATAGCCAAAGCAAATAATGCTGGTGAGAGTGGGTACCCCTGGCGTGTACCACGTTGAATTATTATAGGGGAAGGGTTGGTGGTAGGAAGCTTAAGGTACGCAGATGGACGGTCATAAATTAGCTGGAGACATGAAATCAATTTTTGAGGGAAGCTGAATTTATTTAAGACTGAGAAGAGGTATGGCCAGGAGAGTGAATCAAAAGCCTTTTCAATATCTAAGGCAATGATCATAAGGGGTTTACAAGAGCAGTTTGCAGAGTGAATGATATTAAGATTTCTCCTAATGTTGTCGGGTCCCTGTCGCAGGGGTATGAAGCCCACCTGGTCTCGATGTATCAGTGAGGGGAGAATCTTATTAAGTCTATTAGTAATAATTGATGTAAATATTTTGAGATCCACATTTAACAGTGAGATGGGTCTGTAATTTTTAACAAGCAGATGATCTTTTTTAAGTTTAGGGATGACCGTTACATGGGCTAAATAAAACTCAGGGGGCATCTGTGAACCATTTAAAAGGGCGTTACAAAAGGTTGCAATATGGGGCAAGAGTAAAGTTTTAAATTTTTTATAATACATAGAAGTTAGTCCATCAGGACCGGGGGCCTTCCCTGACTTCAGCTTTTTAATTACGGAGTCAATTTCTTCCGATAGTATTTCAGATTGTAGCTGCTGGGCAGTTGGCTTTGGTAAATTAGGGAGGGGTATATTCTGCAGGAAAGACTTTAAGAGACATGGGGGAGGGTCTTTAGGAGGGGAATATAGCTTCTGATAATATTCAAAAAATGTTTTATAAATAAAGTCTGGATGGGCCGAAACACATCCAGATGCGTCTTTAATGAAGGGTATAGAGTTTGTGAGTTCTTTAGTACGCAATTGATGGGCTAGCATTTTAGTGGGTTTGTTAGCTTGTTTGTGAAAGGTGGCTCGGGTCCACGCTAGGGCCCTTTCTGTTCTAATGGTTAAAATCGCATCTAACTGTAGTTTGACATCGTGTATATGTTTAATCAAGTAATAGGAAGTAGACATCTGATTTGCTTGTTCAAGCTTGAATAATTTGGTTTCCAATTGATTTTGAAGTTCAGATCTGTCTTTCCTCCTAGTGGACGCTATTTTAATTAACGAGCCAGTGATGAATTTCTTATGGGCTAGCCATATATTACCCGGTGACGCGTCCTCGTTCAAGTTGGATTGGAAAAAAAGTTTCAAGTCATCTGAAATTTGGGTAGATATCGCAGGGTCAACTAATAAGGATTCATTTAACCTCCATTTATAGAGTTTGGATGAAACAATATTAAATTTAAAGACAGAAAGAACCGCGTCATGATCAGACGACGATGGAACATGACGCGAAAATAGGACGGTTGGGAGGGAATTTGCTGTAGTCACCTGGAGATCTATTCGTGAATATGATCCATGGGCTGGGGAAAAATATGTGTACCCTCTCGTAGATCCGTTGAATTCTCTCCATATGTCAACCAACCGATTCTCAGCCAGCATGTGAAGAATTTTTTTCCTGTCGGACTTAGAGATGTCTGATCTCTTTGGAGAGCTACTGTCTAAGGATGGATTTAAGGTGAAATTAAAGTCACCACACCATATCAAGTGGTGGTAAGAAAGGGAGGAAAGTTTAGATAAGATTATTTTAAACGCTGATAATTGAGAGTTAGCAGGTAGGTAGCTATTTACAATACAGAGATTGCGGCCCTGTAGCGTCCCTTGTAATATTCAAAATCTGCCGTCAGAATCCGAAAAAGAGTTAGATAGTTGAAATGGGAAGTTGTTTTTGAGGAATATAGCTACTCCCCTAGTCTTACGGTCCCACGAGGCTAAGAAAAAACGGGAATAATTTGAGTCAAAATATTTAGGAGAGGAAGTGTTAGAGAAATGGGTTTCCTGTAGGCATAGGATATCAGGCTTATGTTTATGATAGTCTAAGAAAGCTCTTTTCCTTTTTAATGGCGAATAAAGACCCCTAACATTGTGAGAAAAGACTCTACACATGGTAACCCAAGACAATCATTGCCCATATTCCAGAGACATCAAACATATTATAACTTGATTCAATATTGGTGGGTGAACAACTTTGTATACCTGTAGATAGAAACAGTGGGAAGGAAACAAAACAAAGAGGGGTACAAACACGAAACATGGAGACAAATGTAGAAACTTGGGTCAAAGGCCCAAAATATATGGCGATCTGGAGATTCAAAATACCAGAAAATCCAGTAATCACCAAAGGTGGGTGACATGTGGTAAACCCAGGCATCAAACCCCTATAATAGAACGCCCAAGAAGGGGGGTAACTAGGGCAAGAGAGGGGCTAAGGGGAGGTGAAAGTATATATAAAAAAAAAAAAAAAGGGGGGGGGGGAGAGAGGAAAATGAAAAGGTAGGAGAGGGGAGTCGGGCTAGCAATATAGAACTCCGCAATCGGGGAATTATTAGGATAGAGGCTATATGGAACCATAGAAAATTGAAGTAAAGTTATTGCAATTATAGAAAACTCATAGCAAACGGTGCTATTTCAACCAGTTATTTTGGGGTAGCCAGCACAGCAAACCTGTAGAACAGTCATGTAGTACGCGTGCTCTGGCTCCTAGTTGTAGGGACTGACGACCACTCTCTGACCGGTCTTGATTTCCTTTGTGGCATAGGCTGGATGGTATCTGGAAATGGGATTCCGGAAAGTTCTAAAGCCTGTTTACCCTCATCCAACGAGCGGCAAGTATGTAGCTTGTTCTCATGGGTGAAGGATAGTGAAAACGGATACCCCCAGCGGTATTTGACTTGTGCCGCTTGTAATGCAGTGGTGACCGGCCTGAGGGCTCTCCTTCTAGAAAGTGTGGCTGGAGCAACGTCAGCATACAGGCGCACTGAATCAGATAGGCCGGGTAGTGATGAATGAGGTCGTGCAGCATTTGAAATTAGATCCCGAGATTCCTCGTAAAGCATTTTAAGGACCACGTCCCTTGGGAGATCTGAGGAGCGCGGCTTACCAAGTGATCTGTGGAGCGCGGCTTACCAAGTGATCTGTGGATCCTTGTGATGTGTAAAAGCAGAGGGTCTATATCTGGTAGAAGCGCGGCAAACAGCGCGGTAGCTGTCTCTTTAAGCGTTATGATGGATTCAGGTAACCCGCGTAAACGGATATTGCCTCTGTGAGACCTGGTTTCTAGGTCCTCGTTTCTTAGTTCAAGTTGAGTGATACGGTCGGCATGGTACCTGAGGGTCTCCCGGTCCTCCTCTAAAGCATCTGCTGTAGCGTCCATCTTCTCCTCCAAACTAGAGGTACGCTGAGCAATTTCCTGAAGCTGAGAGGCAATGGAGTGCATAGCAGAAGTAAGTTCGGTTCTGAACGTTTCCTGCAGTGTTTTGGTTAGAGTCTCGGTGGATATAGTAGACTCCCCTGCCTTGCGGGAATCATCAGAGCCTGTAGCCGCGCTGCCTGCTTGTGAGGAGGTGGGGGTTGGTAGAGAAGAGGACGAAGCGGCCATCTTTCCCGCGCCGCTGCTTGCCAGGATCTCTGTTATTGTGCGGTTTACCGTTTGAATAGCGCTCCCCTTCTTAGGCATTTCACGCTACCGACCTCTCTGGGGCAAGATGAACTCGTCGGAGTGAAGGTTTCCCCGATTACGGCACTTTGGAAGGGTGTATAATGAAGCCAGGTTGCGGAGCTCAGCAGAGCATGTCCGTCTCTGTCAGATTCCGTGCATGCGCCCCCCCAATAAAACAATTTAAACAAGAAATAGAATATCTGCTTAGTAAAAAAAATGCTTTTGTGCTCCTTCGTGAACATCATGTGCTAAAGAAGAGCCACGTCCAGCTGTACCAAGCTGAAGGATGATAATGTACTTTATTTGGTCACTTCACAAACATGCTTGATGATGCCCTTCAGGAGGTGACCAGTTGGCATTGCTGAGATTTTTCCTTTCTCATGCCGAATTAGAATGAGAAAAAAAAATTACAGATCTGCTCTGCCCCATGGTATAACTGTAAGGAGGTGGCGAAGAATCTCATTGCTTCCCCTCTCTCTACTATGTGATGCTCTCTTATCCCATGCCCTTGTATTATGTGTATTAATGTTTTACTGTAATGTTTGCAATGTGTCTGTGTTTGCCCTGTTTTGATGTGCTGCCAGGTATGTTAGCTTAGGGAAAGGAACTGGTTATCTTTTTGGGCTGGACTTGCAGCCTCAAGGGAGCTGGAAGCTCCTGCTTGAGTTCAGAGATCCTGGACATGTTTGCCCAGGGCAGAAGCTTAGCAACAGCCGGCGCATGGCCAGACCCCAGGAGGGAATAGAATCTGTTGCCCTGAACTTAAGGACAGTAACAAGGGCCCAGGAGTACTTAAGGGCCCCACCAAAGGGACTAAAAGCATCCAGATTCCAGCGTAAGGACTACTGCCTCTTTCAGTCGCCGTGGCTGTTGTGGATATGGCCGTGGACAAAGCTAGGGAGAGGGCAGAAGGAAGCCAGTGTTCGTACTTTATTCATTTCCTTTAATTAAATTGTTTCCCTGTTGGAGTGCAGCTGTGTCTGGAATGTGTTTGTGCTGCCTATCTCTGTACAAGGTACGGGGGTGTATACTGACTGTGGCTTAGTTGTTCTCGGCTGAGACTACCACCCCAGGCCACCTTGTTGCATAACATCGGGCCTAGTGCTATCTGATAAAACATCGGATAGTTCTCGGCCATATTATATGGTTGCGTGAGCAAACTCTTACTGTAATAAACTAATTTTCTTTTAATTTGTAGCAGCTGTGATCATGTTATTATCCAAAACAGGTCCCCCCTCTATTACTGACAGCTGTAGAGGGTCACTTACATGCCTGCAGTAAACACATTTCCCTTGTGTAATATGATTGTGGGAGAGCTCGAGTGCAGCGCTCACCACAATCATCTGTGTCTCAAGAACCTATGGAACGAATGGAAATTTACGCATATTCAGCCCTATCTCCCTTATATAAGCTTTCAGGACAGCCGCAAACTAGCCATTAGGCCCCTGACCATGGCACCAAATTCTAAAGCCTCCACACAAGTTCTTCTCTACAAAATCCCATGTGATCTCTAGGCAACAGGCTTCCTGCACTTTCCCCGATATAAAAGCTGCCAACAGTCCAGAAATAACAGGACAGTCCAGAAAAATGGGGCACTTTTTTGCCCAACTTGTAAAAAAAAATGAAGGCTGCAGTCCCTGAATTTTACTCATCCCATCCTACCCCAGGTATATGGGGAGAGATATCTATTCCTGGGGGAAGGAGAGTTTATTGTGGAGTGGAAGAATAACTTCTGGTCACCTGCAAAAAAACAAACAAAAAGAGATAGACAGGATGACTGAGACATAATTGTCACCTCAGGCCTCTGCCTATCCGGTCAAAGAACAATCTATGCCTTGTATAAAGTTAGGAGAATCACCCAACATGTTCCGTGGACACCTGAAAAAGTGAAGGGATTTCTCTCATCGATCACCAAACCACAGAGCAATCCATATGCGTTTGAAAATGAGCTGTATAACATTAGTCAGTTACAACCCCACATGGAGAGACTTGTTGCAGAAAATTTAAACAATAGCTGGACAGATTGATGCTTCTGCCATCTGCACAAGACTTATTCTGCCATCTAACCCAAATCAGCAAGAAAACTCCTCTCAAAAAGCATTGGAGTATCCAAAGCAAAATGGGAGAGGTTTTTGCTCCCCAGTCCTGGGTAAGGGTGACAAATATTCATCAAAAGGCGAAGTAAACAGTTAAGGATTACATTGAGAGATTTAGGCCGGCAGTTGAGGAGACAGTAAGGAGCCTGAAGGACCAAGGAATGGGAAAAATGTTGATTGCCATCTTGGTGCCTGGATTGAATAAGGAGACTCATTCATTTTTGATCATGCTGACTGGCATGAGAAGTCAGTCCCAGCACTGAGTTTGGCTAGTTCATTTCAAAGGAATGTTCAAGAAGTGGAGGAAAAGAAATTCCAGAAGGTAATAATTAAAATGCCTATAAACAAACAATGGGAAAGATCAGGCAAAAAAGGGTGTTCCCTGGAAGGGTGGACCTCGTTAAGGTGAAGTGCTACAATTGTGATGAAATGGGCCACTTCTAGAAGCAAGTGTAAGGCCCCAAAGAAAAAACTGCAGGAAAGGAGCAATTGACATGAAGGGCTTCCAGTTCTACCACTCATCTCTGAAACTAGGGGTGTGATGCCTTTGTTCACTTTACCCTCTCTGGTATTCTCTTTACCACAATAGAGTGTCTGGTGGACACCGTGGCAGCCTACAGGGTCATGCAGAAATCTGAAGTCTCTACTCTGAAGGCCACATAATTAAACCCTTAATGACTGCCAATACGTCTTTTAACTGACCTGAGATATAAGAGAATAGCCTCCCCATACAGGTGACAATCCAGCATCTGTCAGTTGTGCACTATAGCTGACAACTTGCTGTATCAGCCATGATCAGTGTTTGCACCATCCAAATCTGTTTAACCCCTTAGATGCTGCTGTCAGTAGTGACTACATCATTATAAATGGTTAACAGAGTGTGGGGGCTTCCTCTTTATCCAAATTGGTGCCCTCAGATCATGATTGTGTGGTCCTGATGTTTGCCATGTCAGTTCATGACCAAATAGCAGCCTTACAGTCTGACTGCTGTAGTAATCTGTTCAGAAGTTAGAGGCATTTAGGTGGTAAAAATAGACATTTTCATTTCTGTCATGCCACTCTGCATTAATTCCTGTAAAGCACCTGAATGGTTAACAAACTAACTGACTGCAGTTTTCAATATGTCAGGGGTGCTGTTTTTAAAATGGTATCACTTTTGGGGTTTTTCTAATATATAGGACCCCTAAAGTCACTTCAAACATGGATAAGTCCTTAAAAAAGAAATTGTGTAAATTTCCTTGAAAATATGGAAAATTGATGCTACATTTTTAAACCTCATAAAATGCTAACAAAATAAAATAACATTTTACAAATGGTGCTGATATAAAGCCGACACGTGGGAAATGTTATTTATTAATGGTTCGCTGTGGTGTGACCATCTGGATTAAAGAGATAATCATTCAAATTTAGAAAAGTGCACATTTTTTAACATTTTACTAAAATTTTTGATACTTTTTATAAATAAACACAAAACATATTGACCTAGATTTACCATTATCATAAAATATAATGTGTCATGGAAAAACAGTCTCAAAATCACTGGGATTTGTTGGAGCGTTGCAGTTATTACCACATAAAGTGACACTGGTCAGATTTCAAAAATTTGGCTCCGTCACTAAGGGGTTAATTGAAGTTGTAGGCCTAGATGGTAAACCCATTATACAAGAAAACAGAAACCCCAATAATGATAGAACTCATCATCACTTCACTCTCTTTCATCCTATGACGCTAGTCACTACTCATGAACTAGCCGTGAGGCAGAGTGGTCAAGAGATTCAAGGTCAAAATCCAGGAAGGTATGTCAAAGACGGAGGGATAAGACAAACACATAGTCAGGGGCAAAGTCCAGGGTCTGGTAATTAAAGTCAGAATACGTCAAAGGCAAAGGGATTATACAAGCAGGTAGTCGAAGGCAAATCCTAGGTCTGGCAATGATAGATCAGAATAACAATATACCGAGCTCAGCATCAACACACCACTGAGCTTGAAGCTACAATTGTCAGTGATCTGACATTGTCAGTCAGCTAAATAGCCTGGCAATTATCCAGGATGGAAAACACCTGTAGGAATCTAAAACTCAGAACTAACAGCCCGATACACCCCTGCTATCCATAGGGCGGCTGAGTGTCACTCACAGCCAGGGCCGGGACAAGGTACTTTTTTCTGGTGACATAGGCAAATTAAGCTAACCGCACCCCCATCATCACCCTGATGAACCCTCAGCTCTCAAGTAAAGGAATGAGTTAGAGACTAAGGTAAAAGGATTCCTTAAGTACCCCTTCTTTTTCACTAAAAACATACTGACAAAAGTAAAAAAAAGTGATGAACTTTAGGGGTGAGGCTCAATAGAGAGTGCGTTTTCAAAGTTAGATATGAAACCAGTGTCGGACTGGGTTGCCAAGGGCCCACCAGTAACATTGACTTGGGGGGGGGGGCATTTTTCACCTCATACAATTATTACACTTCCCTCGTTCACAAATTTACCTGTATCTCTATATAGTAATAAACTGGGTAGTTTGGTTAATGAATGATAAAATGTTGTGAATCACTGTTGTGAATTCTGTTGTGGGTTCTGCTCTTGGGCTCCCTCCGGTGGTTATAAGTGGTAGTGCTGCTGTTTGTCCTTCACAGCAGTCATCAGGTGCTTCCACTTCGGACGGGGCTATTTAGTCTGGCCTCACCCTTTGGTGAGTGCCAGTTGTTCATTGTTTCTGGAGGATTCACTTTCCTTCCTGGTCGCCCCTGCTTGCAGTTCATTTCTTCAAGATAAGTTCTGCTTGTTTTTCTGCCCACATGTTGTGGGCCTCATTGTTCAGTGCTTTGCATGTTTTTTCTTGTCCAGCTTATTCTGTGTAAGGATTTATGCAGCCGAGCTGGAATCTCTGGAGAGGCAGATTTACCCTCCAAGTCTTTAGTTTGATTTGGAGTTTTTTTTGTATTATCTGTGGTGGACATTTCTTAGTATTTTTAATACTGACCGCATAGTTCTCTGTCCTATCTTTTCTATCTAGCTAGATTGGCCTCCTTTGCTAAATTCTGTTTTCAGCCTGTGTATGTTCCTTCCTCTCCTCTCACAGTCAATATTTGTGGTGGGCTGCATATCCTTTGGGAATTTTCTCTGAGGCAAGATAGTTTTCCCTTTTCTATCTATAGGGTTAATTAGTCCTCCGGCTGTGACGAGGTGTTTAGGATTGGTAGGTACATCCCACGGCTACTTCTAGTTGCGGTGTTAAGTCCAGGGTCTGCGGTCAGTACAGTTACCACATTCTCCAGAGTATGTCTCATGCCGCTCTTAGGCCACCAGATCATAACAGTACAACTGGCCAACAATGAGTTAACCGCATCTCAAAAGAAGGGAAAGAAAGTGCTGAGCCATTTTTTTTCTGTACTCTGTGGTGTTTTTTTTCCCTCTTTACCTCTGGGTGGCTCAAGAGTTAGTCGCTGATATGGATATTCAGGGACTTGCTTCTCGTGTGGATCAACTTGCTGCTAGAGTACAGGGTATTTCTGATTATATCGTGCAGACTCCTGTTTTGGAGCCTAGAATTCCTACCCCTGATCTGTTTTTTGGGGACAGGTCCAAATTTCTGAGCTTTAAAAATAATTGTAAACTGTTTTTTGCTCTGAAGCCCCGTTCCTCTGGTGATCCCATCCAGCAGGTAAAAATTGTCATATCTCTGTTGCGTGGCGACCCTCAGGATTGGGCATTTTCCCTGGAATCTGGGAATCCGGCCTTGCTTAATGTAGACACCTTTTTTTCAGGCGCTTGGGTTATTGTATGATGAACCTAACTCTGTAGAGCATGCTGAGAAAACACTGTTGGCCCTGTGTCAGGGTCAAGAAGCAGCAGAATCATATTGCCAGAAATTTAGAAAATGGTCTGTGCTTACTAAATGGAATGAGGATGCTTTAGCGGCAATTTTCAGAAAGGGTCTTTCTGAATCTGTTAAAGATGTTATGGTGGGGTTCCCCACGCCTGCGGATCTGAGTGATTCTATGTCTCTGGCCATTCAAATTGATCGGTGCTTGCGTGAGCGCAGAGTTGTTCACACTATGGCGTTGTTTTCGGAGCGGAGTCCTAAGCAAATGCAGTGTGATAGGATTGTGTCTAGAGCTGAACGCCAAGGATTTAGACGTCAGAATAGGTTATGCTTTTACTGCGGCGATTCTGCTCATGTTATTTCTGATTGCCCTAAGCGTGCCAAGAGAATTGCTAATTCCGTTACCATCAGTACTGTACAACCTAAATTTCTGTTATCTGTGACCCTGATCTGCTCATTATCGTCATTTTCTGTCATGGCATTTGTGGATTCAGGCGCCGCTTTAAATTTAATGGACTTAGAATTTGCCAGACGTTGTGGTTTTCCCTTACAGCCTTTGCAGAGTCCTATCCCTTTGAGGGGCATTGGTGCTACACCATTGGCTAAAAATAAGCCTTAGTTTTGGACACAGTTAACCATGTGCATGGCGCCAGCCCATCAAGAAGATTGTCGTTTCCTGGTGTTGCATAATTTGCATGATGCTATTGTGCTGGGGTTTCCATGGTTACAGGTACATAATCCAGTGTTGGATTGGAAATCTATGTCGGTGACTAGTTGGGGTTCATGATGACGTTTCTCTGATGTCAATTTCCTCCTCCCCCTCTTCTGAAATTCCTGAGTTTCTGTCAGATTTCCAGGATGTTTTCGATGAGCCCAAGTCCAGTTCCCTTCCACCGCATAGGGACTGTGATTGTGCTATTGACTTGATTCCAGGCTGTAAGTTCCCTAAGGGCCGACTTTTCAACCTGTCTGTGCCTGAACATGCCGCCATGCGGAGTTATGTTAAGGAGTCTTTGGAGAAGGGGCATATTCGGCCATCTTCTTCTCCATTGGGAGCAGGTTTTTATTTTGTTGCCAAGAAGGATGTCTCCTTGAGACCTTGTATTGATTATTGCCTCTTGAATAAGATCACGGTCAAATTCCAATACCCTTTGCCTTTGCTTTCTGATTTGTTTGCCAGGATTAGGGGGCTAGTTGGTTTACTAAGATTGACCTTCGAGGGGCATATAATCTTGTTTGTATTAAGCAGGGTGACGAATGGAAAACTGCGTTTAATACGCCCGAGGGCCATTTTTAATATCTTGTGATGCCATTTGGACTCTCTAATGCCCCATCTGTGTTTCAGTCCTTCATGCATGATATTTTTCGGAATTATCTTGATAAATTCATGATTGTATATTTGGATGATATTTTGATTTTTTCAGATGATTGGGAGTCTCATGTGAAACAAGTCAGGATGGTATTTTCAGGTCCTTCGTGATAATGCCTTGTTTGTGAAGGGGTCTAAGTGCCTCTTTGGAGTACAGAAGGTTTCTTTTTTGGGCTTCATTTTTTCTCCATCATCTATAGAAATGGAACCGGTTAAGGTTCAGGCCATTCATGATTGGATCCAGCCCACATCCGTGAAGAGCCTTCAGAAATTTTTGGGCTTTGCTAATTTTTATCGCCGTTTCATTGCCAACTTCTCCAGTGTGGTTAAACCCCTGACCGATTTGACGAGGAAGGGCGCTGAAGTAACGAATTGGTCCTCTGAGGCTGTTTCTGCCTTTCAGGAGCTTAAGCGCCGATTTACTTCTGCCCCTGTGTTGCGTCAGCTGGATGTTTCTCTTCCTTTTCAGGTTGAGGTTGACGCTTCTGAGATTGGGGCAGGGGCCGTTTTGTCTCAGAGGAATTCTGATGGTTCCTCGATGAAACCGTGTGCCTTTTTTTCTCGAAAGTTTTCGCCTGCGGAACGCAATTATGATGTCGGCAATCGGGAGTTGTTGGCTATGAAGTGGGCATTTGAGGAGTGGCGACATTGGCTTGAGGGGGCCAAGCACCGTATTGTGGTCTTGACCGATCATAAGAATCTGATTTACCTCGAGTCTGCCAAACGGCTGAATCCTAGACAGGCTCGATGGTCCCTGTTTTTCTCTCGTTTTGATTTTGTTGTCTCGTATCTTCCGGGTGCTAAGAATGTTAAGGCTGATGCCCTCTCTAGGAGTTTTTTGCCTGATTCCCCTGGGGTTCTTGAGCCGGTTGGTATTCTGAAGGAGGGGGTGATTCTTTCCGCTATCTCCCCTGATTTGCGACGGGCTCTTCAGGAGTTTCAGGCTGATAAACCTGATCGCTGTCCAGCGGGGAAACTGTTTGTTCCTGACAGATGGACTAGTAAAGGGATTTCTGAGGTTCACTGTTCTGTGTTGGCTGGCCATCCTGGGATTTTTGGTACCAGAGATTTGGTTAGTAGGTCCTTTTGGTGGCCTTCTTTGTCACGGGATGTGCGTTCTTTTGTGCAGTCCTGTGGGACTTGTGCGCGGGCCAAACCTTGCTGCTCCCGCGCCAGTGGGTTGCTTTTGCCTTTGCCGGTCCCTGAGAGGCCTTGGACGCATATTTCTATGGATTTTATTTCAGATCTTCCTGTTTCCCAGAGGATGTCTGTTATCTGGGTGGTCTGTGACCGGTTTTCTAAGATGATTCATTTGGTACCTTTGCCTAAATTGCCTTCCTCTTCTGAGTTGGTTCTGTTGTTTTTTCAGCATGTGGTTCGTTTGCATGGCATTCCGGAGAATATTGTGTCCGATAGAGGTTCCCAGTTTGTTTCTAGGTTTTGGCGGTCCTTTTGTGCTAAGCTGGGCATTGATTTGTCTTTTTCTTCCGCATTTCATCCTCAGACAAACGGTCAAACCGAGCGAACTAACCAGACTTTGGAGACTTATTTGAGATGCTTTGTGTCTGCCGATCAGGATGAAAGGGTGGCTTTCTTGCCATTGGCCGAGTTTGCCCTTAATAATCGGGCTAGTTCTGCTACCTTGGTTTCACCCTTCTTTTGTAATTCTGGGTTTCATCCTCGTTTTTCTTCAGGGCAGGTTGAGTCTTCTGATTGTCCTGGGGTGGACTCTGTGGTTGACAGGTTGCAGCAAATTTGGGCTCATGTTGTGGACAATTTGGTGTTGTCTCAGGAGGAGGCTCAGGGTTTTGCCAACCGTCGTCGGTGTGTGGGTTCCCGGCTTCGGGTTCAGGATTTGGTCTGGTTGTCTTCCCATCATGTTCCTATGAAGGTTTCTTCCCCGAAGTTCAAGCCTCGGTTTATTGGTCCTTATAGAATTTCTGAGATTATCAAACCAGTGACTTTTCGTTTGGCCCTTCCAGCCTCTTTTTCCATCCATAATGTTTTTCATAGATCTTTGTTGCGGAAATATGTGGTGCCCGTGGTTCCTGTTGTGAATTCCGTCTGGGCTCCCTCTGATGGCCTTTAGCGATACTGCGGGTCTGGAGCTGGGCTCAGCTGCCTCATTTCCTGCTATGCTGGTTCCTATTTAACTCCACCTGGACCTTTACTTGTTGCCTGCTGTCGTTGTATTCAGTACTGGTTCTGACCTCTCCTGGATTTCCCTGGTGACCTGTTTCTTTCTGAGAAGCTAAGTTTTGCTAGTTCTTTTTGCTCATTGTTTCCTTGAAAATGTTTCTCAGTATATGATTTGATCAGTCCAGCTTGCTTATATTTGATTTTTCGCTTGCTGGTAGCTCTGGGGTGCAGAGTGCGCCCCTCACATCGTGAGTCGGTGTGGGGGTTCTTGTACTTTCTGCGTGGATAGTTTTTGATAGTTTTTGTACCAACCGCACAGATCCCTTGCTCTCTTCTGTCTGTTTAGTGTTAGCGGGCCTCATTTGCTTAAACCTGTTTTTCATTCCTACGTTTGTATTTTCCCCTTAACTCACCGATATTATTTGTGGGGGGCTGTCTAAACTTTGGGGTTATTTCTCTGAGGCAAGTGAGGCTTTGCTTTCTCTCTAGGGGTAGCCAGTTTCTCAGGCTGTGAAGAGGCGTCTAGGTTTTTAGGTAACGCTCCACGGCTGCCTTTAGTGTGTATGGATAGGATCAGGATTGCGGTCGGTATAGTTCCCACATCCCCGGAGCTTGTCCTACTATTCAGGTTTACCTATCAGGTCAGTTTGGTGATCCTACCACCGGATCATAACAGGTTCCCTCTGTTGATCCTCCTGCCCCGGTGTTGATTGATGGGGAGTTGGAGTATGTGGTGGGGAAGATCTTGGATTCTCGTTTTTCAAGATGGAGGCTCCAGTATCTTGTCAAGTGGAAGGGTTATGGCCAGGAGGATAATTCTTGGGTTGTTGCCTCTGATGTTCATGCTGGCGATTTGGTTCGTGCCTTCCATTTGGCTCGTCCTGATCGGCCTGGGGGCTCTGGTGAGGGTTCGGTGACCCCTCCTCAAGGGGGGGGTACTGTTGTGAATTCTGTTGTGGGTTCTGCTCTTGGGCTCCCTCCAGTGGTTATAAGTGGTAGTGCTGCTGTTTGTCCTTCACTGCAGTCATCAGGTGCTTCCACTTCGGACGGGGCTATTTAGTCTGGCCTCACCCTTTGGTGAGTGCCAGTTGTTCATTGTTTCTGGAGGATTCACTTTCCTTCCTGGTCGCCCCTGCTTGCAGTTCATTTCTTCAAGATAAGTTCTGCTTGTTTTTCTGCCCACATGTTGTGGGCCTCATTGTTCAGTGCTTTGCATGTTTTTTCTTGTCCAGCTTATTCTGTGTAAGGATTTATGCAGCCGAGCTGGACTCTCTGGAGAGGCAGATTTACCCTCCAAGTCTTTTGTTTGATTTGGAGTTTTTTTGTATTATCTGTGGTGGACATTTCTTAATATTTTTAATACTGACCGCATAGTTCTCTGTCCTATCTTTTCTATCTAGCTAGATTGGCCTCCTTTGCTAAATTCTGTTTTCAGCCTGTGTATGTTCCTTCCTCTCCTCTCACAGTCAATATTTGTGGGGGGCTGCCTATCCTTTGGGAATTTTCTCTAAGGCAAGATAGTTTTCCCTTTTCTATCTATAGGGTTAATTAGTCCTCCGGCTGTGACGAGGTGTCTAGGATTGGTAGGTACATCCCACGGCTACTTCTAGTTGCGGTGTTAAGTCCAGGGTCTGCGGTCAGTACAGTTACCACATTCTCCAGAGTACGTCTCATGCCGCTCTTAGGCCACCAGATCATAACAGATCACACCTAGACCGTCGGTGACCTATAGAAGAGGGAAATCCATAAAAGACCAGCTTGTCAATGGCCACTATGCCCCCCCTAAAAAAGAGGCTATGTGGCTGGACAATAGGTCAAAAGGGACCTTTAGGTGTGGATACTGTAGCTATTGCCGGTATGTAACGCCATCTAATACGTTCACGAGCACAGATACTAACAGAACATATAATAACAAACATTTTGCAAACTGTAAGACGGTTGGAGTCATCTACTTATGCACGTGCATTTGCCCATTGAACTACATTGGCAAAACCAAGAGGCAATTCAAAGTGCGTATTGGTGAACACCTGGGCGATATACGTAACAAGAGAGATACACCGCTGGCGCGTCATGTGAATATGCATCATAGGGGAGATCTGGGGTCTGTTACGTTTAGGACGATTGAAGTAGTGGAACCTTCAGTTCGTCAAGGAGATTGGGACAAAAAAATCCTACAAAGAGAGACTAGGTGGATATTCTGGTTGGACACAGTCCATCCAAAAGGACTTAATGAACAGTTGACCTTTTCTAGCTTCATTTAACGATTATGGTGTTGATATATTCCCCATGCGAGAAAACAATATAGCCAGATACCTATTAATAGGTTGTTATTAACTCCAGTTGGTAGGATTACCCCTGGATGTGTACATCCGTTATTTAGTGGGAGTTGATTAGATTGGTTATAGGTTAATATGCGGGCAAGAATATTTATGAGTTAATGCGTGCATCTGAAAAAGCTTCCACTATGCGATAATGCATTTATATCCACTCTCGTTTGCATACTGTGCTCTATTGGTTACATTTCTGTTTGGGCACATGTACTAGTTAGTGGTGTCCGTTAAAATTTGGTAGCAGATGTCTATAGTTAACATACGGAGATATGTGAGGGCGCGCACGCCTGCGCAGTCCATTAGCAGGTGTGTAGAGCTAGGAAGGCGTCTGTCTCCTAGAAACAGAGGATGACTCTGCGGCTGCGTACATGGTGGAGTGCATATGCGTTCCACACATTATGCGTGACATCATCACTAAGGGCAGCGTTAGTTCCGGACACAGCACAACACGTGCATAATGGAGTCCGAGATGTCGGGACGCTTAGCCTAATGAAGGTGGGTGGAGATCACAGCATCCAACCTTATAAAAGAGAGTGGATAAAGAAGCGCTGGGCACAGACTTTTGCCAGACAGGACTACTATGTCTGTCTATTGCTCTATGACCTATTAAGGACTGTTAATCTGAAGGTCCCCTGATAAACCCCCTTGGATAACAGGGGAGAAACGCGTTGGTACAGTGTGTGAGCCGATGCATTTGCATGGCAGCCTGAAGGGAATACCCAGGAATAATGAGCTAAGTGATGGTTATGAGCTATGTATTCATGACATGTGAACAAATTATGTGTCATTTGTTTAACATATGAAGCACTTTACTTAGATATGTTCCTCTGTATAACGTGGAGCTGTGTGGATATATTTGTTTGGCCTATTATGGCTATCTGGATTTTTGCAGTTACATTTTTGTGAAGATACGTTTACACAGGTAGCTAAACTAGTATTAGCACAATCTTTATATACATGTACCTGTACTGTTAGAATGGCAGCCCATAGTCAGCACAGTGAATAATAGAGAGGGCCGGTAGGCGCATTATTAGATGGTTATATCAAGCTGCATTCCACGGTGTATACCATATATTATTTATTCTCCATAAACATTCTGGTGGATGGAATAGTGGTAGCTTATTGTGAGGAACATATAGAGGTGTATCCATTGATTATTGTGGATCTAATTTGATCCATATATGTATGTCTGTTGTCTGTGATCATTAGTTTATTAGAGATAACCCAGGGATATTAGGGACAGCCGCCGTTGAGCGCGGGCGCCATATCGCATTACAGGGTGCCAACCTCCACTGTTAGGAAGGATAACAGTTTCCAGGGCCTATTAGGGCCAGTAGAGGTATATTGTATCCAGAAAGTTCTTGTTTGTTTTTTTCAATTTTTGATCATTTCATTTTTGATAATTTTTTATTGTTGCTTTAAAAACATTTTCATTTTTTCTATTTGTTTTTTTTCTGGTATCACAACAAAATTTCCATAGAGGGTACCTTTAGACAAGAATTGTTTCCCTATCCCTGGGGGGCCCCTATAGGGATGTATTTTTATTTCACTTGATATATTTTGGTATTGTTGTATGTAATTATTAATAAAGATTGATGATTTTAGGGGTAGGTTTTGGTCTTTTTTGGTTTGCTTAGTCATTTTCTCCCCTGTAAATAATTGGCTGGTTAGTTGTACCATACTTATGTGAGCCACCATTTAGCCCTGAAGTGTACTAAGTTTGTCCTACTATCCCTCCCTGTATTGGGTTTATTTGCCAGAGGGTTTATCCTGTTTATACCCCCTTACATTTGTATTTTATTCCTGCCGGGCATGGCACTTAGGTGTCACCATCCCTGTTATCTTTCTTTTAATGCATTTTAATGGCTACCTTTGTTTTGTACTATTTATTAATAAAAGTGATTATATTCAATTGAACTTTGCTCTGTGATTCACCTTCTTGCTTAGGGTAATATATTGTATATGATGTGATAGTGCTATTATTTATTTTGGCCATCGTTTGGTAAACAATAGTATAAGATATTAGACAACTTTATTCTCCGGGTAGGTACGATTCACAGCGTGCTTTTCAATTCGGATGGACACTTGGAAATGGGTAGTATGCATGCTGCGAAGCGAGGGCATGGAATTCTCTGTATCTATAGCTCTTTCAGCATGTCGTCTGAAATATAGTGAATCGCAAGTTACAGGGCATAAGAATTGGGACAGTTCCTTTTTTTAACCTTTTGTGGAGGATAGGGTAAGAGAACCATGTCTTTACTCTGGTTTTGGTTGAAAGAAGAGCAATATAATATAATTATTAGTAACTCAAGGGGATCATGTACGTCAGTGTTCTTAAAACAGGCCTTGCCTTTGGTCATTGTTAGTCTTGACTTAGCATCTCAGAAAACTGACAAAGCTTGATCCAGCCAGAGAAGGGTAGAGATAGATGGAAACCTCACAGGTAGGAATGTGTATTTAAATGATTGGCCTTGTAATCACCTTATCTGTTCCAATGTCAAGTCTCCACCACTGATCTTGACGTCTGGCATTGGATATTGTGATGACGTCACGTCAACAACACAGCACCAAACCGTGATCTATGACTGGGACGTTCTGTTTACATTGGAAGAGTTTCTGAACTCAGCGATTGTCTGCTGTGCTGTTGATATGGAGCAGTGGCAGAGACTCGACGGTGACCCCGGGAAGGTGAGAATACCGTGGTTTACTTTTTAACAAAACTCCAGCTGGGACTGAAGAATATCTAAAAGGGAACAACCTTAAGGGACAGAAAGAGGCTAATAGAAATATCCTTTTGCTTGATCTTCGTTTTTCTTTTTTTTTTGTTGCTCTTGTCCATTTCAATATACCTTTTTTCTTTTCTTTTTGCATTTTTCATGTATTTGCATTTGTTTTTTTACAGTCTGCTCATGATGAAAAGATGTCCTGCTCATTAAAACAGAAGTTCATTGCATGCAATTTATTGGTGCTCATTTTCATCTTGCTCTTCTACCTTCTACAACCCAAGGATTCTAAAATGCGTTATGTTCCCAACATTGCCATCGGACCCTTAATACCATTACAGGATAACAAAACCTTCATCATCGCTCCATACTATGATCCCAGGGACTCCAATTTAATAAGAATACTTGCTATAGTCCATCACACAGTGAAGCACATCTTCTGTGTGTTTTATTGTAAGCAATTTAGTTATGTACATGTTATGGCAGAAATTGATATTGTTCGGGACGGCTTTGGATTCCCTTTTGAGACAGTAAATCTACTTTGCAAAATTCCACCTGATTGTGATTATAACTACATCTCTGTATATTCAAACCGCTCAAAAGACATAAGCCAAATTCCAATGTTTGAAATCTCAAAAGATCCAATAGGGTCATTTTCTGCCAATTTTATGGTTTGCATCTCTGCCTTTTATGGAAAGTTTGATAACGTTTTGCAAGTGATCCAAACTATTGAAATGTATAAATTACTTGGAGCTTCTAGAGTCACCATCTATAACACGAGCTGTGGTGACAATGTGGACAAGGTTTTGAAATATTACACTCAAGAAGGTGTCTTAGAGGTAGTACCCTGGCCAATAGACAAATATCTGAAGACCTCCACAACATGGAAATATGTTCAAGGACTCAACAGTGAAATTGGCTACTATGGACAAATTGCATCTTTAAATGACTGCATGTACAGAAATATGTTTAAAAGTGAATATGTTCTTCTAAATGACATTGATGAGATTATCATTCCAGTAAAATATTGGGACTGGCCAACATTAATGAGGAATCTCAAAAAGCAGTAACCATATACAAGTGTCTTTCGTTTTGAAAATCATGCTTTTCCATCAACTGTTCAAGCATCTGAATTCAGCCTTTGGAATAATATCCCTGGATATAATATTCTTCAACATTCTTATAGAGAACCTAGTGACAACCTGTCCATCAAGCCACGGAAAATGATTATTAATCCACGAAATGTAATTCAGACATTAATCCACTCCGTTGCAAAGACTAGAGGTAATTCTACAAACGTTTCAAGACGTCTCGCTTCTATTTCACTGTAAGAAAAAACGAAACAAGGCGATTCTAGAGAAAGACTGGATCAAAGATGACATAATTTTGAGGTACAATAGGTCCTTAGTGCCTAAAGTTGATCAGGTTGTTCAAAAACTTTTCCCACCTCACTAGCTCAGATATAAGAGAATGTTTGAAAGAAAAAAAAGACTTTCTTTTTTTTCTTTTTTTTAAATTGCAACTGGTTTATGTCAAATGGTTTGTATTAAAAGCTCAGTATCCCTTCAAAACTAAAGAATAAACATGATGACTACGAATCAGAGTAGATTTTACAAGCTCATTAATCTTCTGCTGAGCATCTTTGAATAAAGCATTTGCATTTACAGGTTATTGTAGCATTACTCTTTATTTTACTCCTCTTGTGTAGCTAATCCAAAATATTACTTTTTGTAACATTTTGCATTGTATAACATTTTGGGTTTTTATGGTGTAAGACTTAAGACTGTAAGTGAAAAGAACCTATTACTATTCTTGTCATTATCCACCTACATTCACGATCTAACAATCCTGAAGCATATGCGATTACAATTCTTCATTGTGTTTTTCTTCTGTTACTCCTTTTATAACTTTTTTCAATAAATTAATGACTGGGTGTTGACAGGGGAATGCACCTACAAATAATGACACAGTCCAATCCGTTTTAGCAGTGTACGGACACGCCTTTTGACAAAAAATGAATAGACATTGTCCTTAAAGATTGCCTGTAATTTTATATGACTTGGCTTTCAATAGGCCACTCTAATTTGATGCCTAATTGAGTTGGCATTCCATCTTGTTTTGATCAAAATTTAATTTTTAGCATTTTTTTTTCTAGGAAGCTCAGGGCAGGGAGACGTGTATCTCATAAGTGGAGAAAGAAGGATATTTTTCTCCTATAGGAATTGTCATTAAATATTATTTAGGTTGTTAGACTGGCTCTGTAGTATGTAAAGGTTTCTAAATGACGGTGACTATTTAAGAATTTTCTGGAATAATGGATTCATGTTTTCATTTAATTATGATGTTCAAGAATGAAAGAGTCAAACTAAAGAAGCAGTGCTACTTTATTTTTATATATTAAATGTGTGTGTATATGTGCATATAATACATTTTCCTACTGCTGTGCTCTCTGATGTATAGCGCCATTCTCCTCTGCTTTTTGATGTAAGCCAGAAGTCTTTCACAATGTAAGCCCATGGACCCTCATTAGACTTACTTTGTTAAAGTCACTTCAGAACAGTTTGCAGTGACATCACTGAGAAGCCATGAAGAATGGCGCTGGACACCAGAGAAAGCAGTGCTAGGTGAATATATTAAAGAATCACTCCTCCCATTAAAGTTTTTAGCCTCTTAATATATTGCAACCATCATAATATTTAACACTGTGTACTTACAGTTGCTCATGTTGCCCTTCTACCCAGCTAATTCTTCTCTTTTCTCTGCTCTGTGTAGAAACAGGAAGTCTCTTGTCCCTGCAGAAATCATTCCCCTCGTTAACTCCACAACAAGATCATAATTATTAGGCATTCACGTAGGACTAGTTTAACAGTTCTATTACCTGTATGCCCATATTAATAGGTCATCTACATCCGGGGGGGTGACATATTTCTTTTAGTCATGTGATGTCTTAGACCTAATGGAAAAGAGAAGAATTAACTGGGTAGGTAGGCAAAATGAGCAATTGTAAGTACATATATACAGTACAGACCAAAAGTTTGGACACACCTTCTCATTTAAAGATTTTTCTGTATTTTCATGACTATGAAAATTGTACATTCACACTGAAGGCATCAAAACTATGAATTAACACGTGGAATTATATACTTAACAAAAAAGTGTGAAACAACTGAAATTATGTCTTATATTCTAGGTTCTTCAAAAAAGCCATCTTTTGCTTTGATGACTGCTTTGCACACTCTTGGCATTCTCTTGATGAGCTTCAAGAGGTAGTCACCGGGAATGGTCTTCCAACAATCTTGAAGAAGTTCCCAGAGATGCTTAGCACTTGTTGGTCCTTTTACCTTCACTCTGCGGTCCAGCTCACCCCAAACCATCTCGATTGGGTTCATGTCTGGTGACTGTGGAGGCCAGGTCATCTGGCGTAGCACCCTATCACTCTTCTTCTTGGTCAAATAGCCCTTACACAGCCTGGAGGTGTGTTTGGGGTCATTGTCCTGTTGAAAAATAATTGATGGTCCAACTAAACGCAAACCGGATGGAATAGCATGCTGCTGCAAGATGCTGTGGTAGCCATGCTGGTTCAGTATGCCTTCAATTTTGAAAAACTCCCTAACAGTGTCACAAGCAAAGCACCCCCACACCATCACACCTCCTCCATGCTTCACGGTGGGAACCAGGCATGTAGAGTTCATCCGTTCACCTTTTCTGCGTCGCACAAAGACACGGTGGTTGGAACCAAAGAGCTCAAATTTGGACTCATCAGACCAAAGCACAGATTTCCACTGGTCCAATGTCCATTCCTTGTGTTATTTAGCCCAAACAAGTCTCTTCTGCTTGTTACCTGTCCTTAGCAGTGGTTTCCTGGCAGCTATTTTACCATGAAGGCCTGCTGCACAAAGTCTCCTCTTAACAGTTGTTGTAGAGATGTGTCTGCTGCTAGAACTCTGTGTGGCATTGACCTGGTCTCTAATCTGAGCTGCAGTTAACCTGCGATTTCTGAGGCTGGTGACTAGGATAAACTTATCCTCAGAAGCAGAGGTGACTCTTGGTCTTCCTTTCCTGGGCGGTCCTCATGTGAGCCAGTTTCTTTGTAGCGCTTGATTGTTTTTGCAACTACACTTGAGGTCACTTTCAAAGTTTTCCCAATTTTTCGGACTGACTGACCTTCATTTCTTAAAGTAATGATGGCCACTCGTTTTTCTTTACTTAGCTGCTTTTTTCTTGCCATAATACAAATTCTAACAGTCTATTCAGTAGGACTATCAGCTGTGCATCCACCAGACTTCTGCACAACACAACTGATGGTCCCAACTCCATTTATTATAAGGCAAGAAATCTCACTTATTAAACCTGACAGGGCACACCTGTAAAGTGAAAACCATTCCCGGTGACTACCTCTTGAAACTCATCAAGAGAATGCCAAGAGTGTGCAAAGCAGTCATCAAAGCAAAAGGTAGCTACTTTGAAGAACCTAGAATATAAGACATAATTTCAGTTGGTTCACACTTTTTTGTTAAGTATATAAATTCCACATGTGTTAGTTCATAGTTTTGATGCCTTCAGTGTGAATGTACAATTTTCATAGTCATGAAAATACAGAAAAATCTTTAAATGAGAAGGTGTCCAAACTTTTGGTCTGTACTGTATACTGCTCAAAAAAATAAAGGGAACACTATAATCTCACATCCTAGATATCACTGAATGAAATATTCAAGTTGTCAATATTTATTCATTACATAGTGGAATGTGTTGAGAACAATAAAACCTAAAAATTATCAACGTAAGTCACAACTAATATCCCACGGAGGTCTGGAGTTGGAATGATGCTCAAAATCAAAGTGGAAAATGAAGTTACAGGCTGATCCAACTTCAGTGGAAAAGCCTCAAGAAAAGGAAATGATGCTCAGTAGTGTGTGTGACCTCCACGTGCCTGTATGACCTTCCTACAATGCCTGGGCATGCTCCTGATAAGGCGGCAGATGGTCTCCTGAGGGATCTCCTCCCAGACCTAGACTAAAGCATCCGCCAACTCCTGGACAGTCTGTGGTGCAATGTGACGTTGGTGGATAGTGCGAGACATGATGTCCCAGATGTGTTCAATCGGATTCAGGTCTGGGGAACGGGCGGGCCAGTCCATAGCTTCAATGCCTTCATCTTGAAGGAACTGCTGATACACTCTAGCCACATGAGGTCTGGCATTGTCCTGCATTGGGAGGAACCCAGGGCCAACTGCACCAGCATATGGTCTCACAAGGGGTCTGAGGATTTCATCTCGGTACCTAATGGCAGTCAGGCTACCTCTGGCGAGCACATGGAGGGCTGTGTGGCCCTCCGAAGAAATGCCACCCCACACCATTACTGACCCACTGCAAAACCGAACATGCTGAAGGATGTTGTAGGCAGCAGATCACTCTCCACGGCGTCTCCAGACTCTGTCTGTCACATGTGCTCAGTGTGAACCTGCTTTCATCTGTGAAGAGCACAGGGCGCCAGCGGCGAATTTGCTAATCCTGGTGCTCTGTCTCAAATGCCAAGCATCCTACATGGTGTTGGGCTGTGAGCACAACCCCAATCAGCGGACGTCGGTCCCTCAGTCCATCCTCATGGAGTCGGTTTCTAACCGTTTCTTCAGACACGTGCACATTTGTGGCCTGCTGTAGGTCATTTTTCAGGGCTCTGGCAGTGCTCCTCCTATTCCTCCTTGCACAAAGGCTGAGGTAGCGGTCTTGCTGCTGGGTTGCTGCCCTCATACGGCCCCCTCTACATCTCCTGGTGTACTGGCCTGTCAGTACACCAAGCCAACAAATTAGTTTCAGGACTCGCAAGTATAAGGACCCTTGATGTTGGGTTGCGAGCTTATCGATTTTGGCCAAAATATTAACCAATACCTCATTTAATTAATTAACTGGGACGATATCCTGAGACACAAAAATACACAAAGAAAATGGGAGACATTTATTAGCATCCTGGATAGGACCTGTGCACAGTATATACCGTATGGGAATAAACATACTAGAAATAGGAGGAAACCAATATGGCTAAATAGAGCTGTAAGGGGTAGGGTTGAGCGAAACGGGTCGATCATTTTCAAAAGTCGCCGACTTTTGGCTAAGTCGGCGTCTCATGAAACCCGATCCGACCCCTGTGCTTGTCGGCCATGCGGTACGCGACTTTCGCGCCAAAGTCGCGTTTCAATGACGCGAAAAGCGCCATTTCTCAGCCAATGAAGGTGAACGCAGAGTGTGGGCAGCGTGATGACATAGATCCTGGTCCCCACCATCTTAGAGAAGGGCATTGCAGTGATTGGCTTGCTGTCTGCGGCGTCACAGGGGCTATAAAGGGGCGTTCCCGCCGACCGCCATCTTACTGCTGCTGATCTGAGCTTAGGGACAGGTTGCTGCCGCTTCATCAGAAGCAGGGAGAGCGTTAGGCAGGGTCCACTAACCACCAAACCGCTTGTGCTGCAGCGATTTCCACTGTCCAACACCACCTTCGGTGTGCAGGAACAGTGGAAGCTATTTTTTTTTTTTTTTCCCCTCAGCGCTGTAGCTCATTGGGCTGCCCTAGAAGGCTCCGTGATAGCTGTATTGCTGTGTGTACGCCACTGTGGAAACCAACTGCTTTTTTCAAAGCACATATCCTCTTGTTCCTTCCTTTCTGCACAGCTATCTTTTTTGTTTGTCCACACTTTTTATTTAATTTGTGCATCAGTCCACTCCTATTGCTGCCTGCCATACCTGGCTTACATTACTGCAGGGAGATAGTAATTGTAGGACAGTTTGTTTTTTTTTTTTGTTTTTTTTTTGTGGGAGATTAAGATTGGCATTTCTGCTACAGTGCCATCCCTGTGTGTGCCATCTCTCACTGAGTGGGCCATAGAAAGCCTATTTATTTTTTCCGTGATTTGTGTTCTAAAATCTACCTCAACACAGAAACACTACATCAATCAGTGGGAGAAAAATATTGGCCTCAGTCAGGGCTTGTGTGCCACTGCTGTGTGTGCGCTATCTCTCATTCAGTGGGCTATAGCAAGCCTATATTTTTTTTTTTTTTTTTTTTTTAATATTATTTGGTTTCAAAAGTCTCCCTGAAAAAAAAAAAAAACCTAAAAAAACAGTGGGAGAGTAATATTGCCCTTTCAGCTTGTGTGCCAGTCTTGACTCCTGGGTGTGCCACCTCTCTCCCTCTCATTCAGTGGGCCATAGAAAGCCTATTTATTTTTTTTTTTAAATATTATTGGGTTTCTAAAGTCTCCCTGAAAAAAACAAAAAATACATAAAAAAACAGTGGGAGAGTAATATTGCCCTTTCAGCTTGTGTGCCAGTCTTGACTCCTGGGTGTGCCACCTCTCTCCCTTTCATTCAGTGGGCCATAGAAAGCCTATTTTTTTTTTTTTAATATTATTTGGTTTCTAATTCTCCCTGAAAAAAAAAAAAAAACCTAAAAAAACAGTGGGAGAGTAATATTGCCCTTTCAGCTTGTGTGCCAGTCTTGACTCCTGGGTGTGCCACCTCTCTCCCTCTCATTCAGTGGGCCATAGAAAGCCTATTTATTTTTTTTTTTAAATATTATTGGGTTTCTAAAGTCTCCCTGAAAAAACAAAAAATACATAAAAAAACAGTGGGAGAGTAATATTGCCCTTTCAGCTTGTGTGCCAGTCTTGACTCCTGGGTGTGCCACCTCTCTCCCTTTCATTCAGTGGGCCATAGAAAGCCTATTTATTTTTTCCGTGATTTGTGTTCTAAATTCTACCTCAACACAAAAACACTACATCAATCAGTGGGAGAAAAATATTGGCCTCAGTAAGGGCTTGTGTGCCACTGCTGTGTGTGCTATCTCTCATTCAGTGGGCTATAGCAAGCCTATTTTTTTTTTTTTTTTTTTTTTTTTAATATTATTTGGTTTCTAAAGTCTCCCTGAAAAAAAAAAAAAACCTAAAAAAACAGTGGGAGAGTAATATTGCCCTTTCAGCTTGTGTGCCAGTCTTGACTCCTGGGTGTGCCACCTCTCTCCCTCTCATTCAGTGGGCCATAGAAAGCCTATTTATTTTTTTTTTTAAATATTATTGGGTTTCTAAAGTCTCCCTGAAAAAACAAAAAATACATAAAAAAACAGTGGGAGAGTAATATTGCCCTTTCAGCTTGTGTGCCAGTCTTGACTCCTGGGTGTGCCACCTCTCTCCCTTTCATTCAGTGGGCCATAGAAAGCCTATTTTTTTTTTTTTTAATATTATTTGGTTTCTAATTCTCCCTGAAAAAAAAAAAAAAACCTAAAAAAACAGTGGGAGAGTAATATTGCCCTTTCAGCTTGTGTGCCAGTCTTGACTCCTGGGTGTGCCACCTCTCTCCCTCTCATTCAGTGGGCCATAGAAAGCCTATTTATTTTTTTTTTTAAATATTATTGGGTTTCTAAAGTCTCCCTGAAAAAACAAAAAATACATAAAAAAACAGTGGGAGAGTAATATTGCCCTTTCAGCTTGTGTGCCAGTCTTGACTCCTGGGTGTGCCACCTCTCTCCCTTTCATTCAGTGGGCCATAGAAAGCCTATTTTTTTTTTTTTTAATATTATTTGGTTTCTAATTCTCCCTGAAAAAAAAAAAAAAACCTAAAAAAACAGTGGGAGAGTAATATTGCCCTTTCAGCTTGTGTGCCAGTCTTGACTCCTGGGTGTGCCACCTCTCTCCCTCTCATTCAGTGGGCCATAGAAAGCCTATTTATTTTTTTTTTTAAATATTATTGGGTTTCTAAAGTCTCCCTGAAAAAACAAAAAATACATAAAAAAACAGTGGGAGAGTAATATTGCCCTTTCAGCTTGTGTGCCAGTCTTGACTCCTGGGTGTGCCACCTCTCTCCCTCTCATTCAGTGGGCCATAGAAAGCCTTTTTTTTTTTTGGTTTTTTTAATATTATTTGGTTTCTAAAGTCTCCCTGAAAAAAACAAAAAAAACATAAAAAACAGTGGGAGAGTAATATTGCCCTTTCAGCTTGTGCGCCAGTCTTGACTCCTGGTTGTGCCACCTCTCTCTCTCTAATTGTGGGCCATAGAAAGCCTTTTTTTTTTTTTTTTTTAATATTATTTGGTTTCTAAAGTCTCCCTGAGAAAAAAAAATAAATAAATTAGGTGGGAGATTAATATTGACATTAGTGCTTGAGTGACAGTCCTGCGTGTGTGTCATCTCTGTGATTTTGTGCCACAGAAAACAGAGTGTGTAACATTGTGCCTGATTTTCCTTGTGGTCTCACCAACCTGTTAAGGGATATTGAAATCATACTGAAGTTATAGCTCACCGTGTAAGTTGTTTGATAGCAACAAATAAAGTTACTTTGGTTAAGATTTTAAAACAATGAGGAAGTCTGGTGCAAGAGGTCGTCGTGGGCGTTCATTGTCAGCTGGTAATGATGGTAGTGGTAGTGGAGCATCAGGTGGTCGTGGGGATAAAAATATTCCACCTAAGTCTGGAGCTGTGGAGCCAGTTTCGTCGTCAGGCTACACAAGGCCTCGAACGCTCTCTTTTCTGGGAGTAGGAAAACCGCTTTTAAAGGCGGAGCAGCAACAGCAAGTTTTGGCTTACATTGCAGACTCAGCCTCTAGCTCTTTTGCCTCCTCTTCCGAAACTGGTAAATGTAAAAGCAGCGCGTCGCTTGTGGATGTTCACGGTCAGGGACAAGTCGCTTCCTTGTCCTCCTCAGCAAAAACTACAACAAGAGAGAAGGATGCAGCAGGCGACACAACGGGTCACTCCATGGAGCTCTTTACACATACCGTCCCTGGCTTAGAAAGTGAAACATTTAACAGGCCATGCCCATTACAAGTATATTCTGACATGGAGTGCACTGATGCACAGCCACAGCCAGAGTACTATGCTGCTCCTTTGACTCAGACCACCACATTGCCCTCTCAGGGTACAGATCCACAATCAGACCCTGATGAGACTATGTTGCCCCGCCACGAACGCTATACCACCGACCGACACAGTGACACAGACGAAGTTGCACACGAGCTCGAAGAGGAGGTAATAGATGACCCAGTTATTGACCCCGATTGGCAGCCATTGGGGGAACAGGGTGCAGGCGGCAGTAGTTCAGAAGCGGAGGTGGAGGAGGGGCCGCAGCAGGCATCAACATCGCAACAGGTTCCATCTGCCGGGCCCGTATCTGGACCAAAACGCGTGTCAAAGCCAAAACCTGTTGGAGCACAGCGTTGCCATCCGGTTAAAGCTCAGTCTGCAATCCCTGAAAAGGGATCAGAGTCTAGGAAGAGTGCAGTCTGGCATTTTTTTAAACAACATCCAACTGATCAGCGCAAAGTCATCTGTCAAAAATGTTCAACTAGCTTAAGCAGAGGTCAGAATCTGAAAAGTCTAAATACTAGTTGCATGCATAGACACTTAACCACCATGCATTCTCAAGCCTGGACTAACTACCAAACGTCCCTCAAGGTTGTAGCACCCTCGGCCAATGAAGCTAGTCAGCAACGCAACATCCCTTCCGTCACTGTAAGGCCACCATTTTCCGCACCACCGGCAGTATCTGTGCAGGTTTCTTTGCCAGCCAAAAGCAGTCAGGGTCAGGGAATCACCAGTTTTGTAGGAGGAAATATTGCATGTAGGGCACCGGCGGAAACAATACCGTCTCCAACCGTCTCTCAGTCTGCCATGTCCACCGGCACACCCGAAAGTTCCACGATCTACAGCTCTCCAGTCCAGCTCACCCTACATGAGACTCTGGTTAGAAAAAGGAAGTACTTATCCTCGCATCCGCGTACACAGGGTTTTAACGCCCACATAGCTAGACTAATCTCGTTAGAGATGATGCCCTACCGGTTAGTTGAAAGCGAAGCTTTCAAAGCCCTGATGGAGTACGCTGAACCACGATACGAGCTACCCAGTCGACACTTTTTTTCCAGAAAAGCCATCCCAGCCCTGCACCAGCATGTTAAACAGCGCATCGTCCATGCACTCAGGCAATCTGTGAGTACAAAGGTGCACCTGACTACAGATGCATGGACCAGTAGGCATGGCCAGGGACGTTATGTGTCCATCACGGCACACTGGGTGAATGTGGTGGATGCAGGGTCCACAGGCGACATCAATTTAGGGACAGTTGTGCCTAGCCCACGGTCTAGGAAACAGTTGGCTGTAGGCGTTCGCACCCCCTCCTCCTCCTCCTCGTCCTCCTGCAGAAGCTACAGCTCTTCCACAGAACGCAGTCGGCCAACCACTCCATCGGCAGATGACACTGTTGCACACCAGTTGTCCCATTATGGGCCAGCTACTGCCAAGCGTCAGCAGGCTGTATTGGCTATGAAGTGTTTGGGCGACAACAGACACACCGCGGAAGTTCTGTCCGAGTTCTTGCAACAAGAAACGCAGTCGTGGCTGGGCACAGTAGATCTTGAGGCAGGCAAGGTAGTGAGTGATAACGGAAGGAATTTCATGGCTGCCATCTCCCTTTCCCAACTGAAACACATTCCTTGCCTGGCTCACACCTTAAACCTGGTGGTGCAGTGCTTATTGAAAACTTATCCTGGGTTCTCCGACCTGCTCCTCAAAGTGCGTGCACTTTGCTCACATATCCGACGTTCGCCTGTACACGCCAGCCGTATGCAGACCTATCAGCGGTCTTTGAACCTTCCCCAGCATCGCCTAATCATAGACGTTGCAACAAGGTGGAACTCAACACTGCACATGCTTCAGAGACTGTGCGAACAGAGGCGTGCTGTTATTTATTTGTGGGAGGATACACGGGCAGGCAGTAGGATGGCAGACATGGAGTTGTCAGGTGTGCAGTGGTCGAAGATACAAGACATGTGTCAAGTCCTTCAGTGTTTTGAGGAATGCACACGGCTGGTTAGTGCAGACAACGCCGTAATAAGCATGAGCATCCCCCTAATGCGTCTGCTGATGCAAAGTTTGACGCACATAAAGGAGCAGGCGTCTGCACCAGAGGAAGAGGGAAGCCTTGATGACAGTCAGCCATTGTCTGGTCAGGGCAGTGTACAGGACGAGGTAGCGGGCGAAGAGGAGGTGGAGGACGAGGAGGATGATGGGGATGAGTATATTTTTAATGCGGAAACTTTCACGGGGGCACAGGAAATTGGTTGCGTGTCACGGCCGGGTTCTGGTTTTTTGAGGGACACAAGTGACGTAGATTTGCCTGCAACTGCCCCTCAACCAATCACAACCGGAGATTTGACAAGTGGAACTTTGGCCCACATGGCGGATTATGCCTTACGTATCCTACAAAGGGACACACGCATTACGAAAATGATGAACGATGACGATTACTGGTTGGCCTGCCTCCTTGATCCACGCTATAAAGGCAAATTGCAAAATATTATGCCACATGAGAACTTGGAACTAATATTAGCAACCAAACAATCAACTCTTGTTGACCGTTTGCTTCAGGCATTCCCAGCACACAGCGCACGTGATCGTTCTCACACGAGCTCCAGGGGGCAGCAGACTAGGAGTGTTAGGGGTGCACACATCAGAAGTGGCGTTGGACAGAGGGGTTTTCTGACCAGGTTGTGGAGTGATTTTGCTATGACCGCAGACAGGACAGGTACTGCTGCATCAATTGAAAGTGACAGGAGACAACATTTGTCCAGTATGGTTACTAACTATTTTTCATCCCTTATCGATGTTCTCCCTCAACCGTCATTCCCATTTGATTACTGGGCCTCCAAATTAGACACCTGGCCAGAATTGGCAGAATATGCATTGCAGGAGCTTGCTTGCCCGGCAGCAAGTGTCCTATCAGAAAGAGTATTCAGTGCTGCAGGGTCAATATTAACCGAAAAAAGGACTCGTCTGGCTACCCAAAATGTTGACGATCTAACATTCATTAAAATGAACCACAACTGGATTTCAAAATCTTTTGCCCCACCTTGCCCGGCCGACACCTAGCTTTCCTATGAAAAGCTCTTGCCTGTGAATTACTTTTCTAATGTCTAATTTGCTGCTGCAGATTGTACAGCATACGACATGTTTACACCTCCCTAAATGGCCAAACTCCCCACACGGGGCCGTGGTATCGCGACTTGGCGCAAGCACCCGTGAGACTGCTGTTTGTCTGAAGAGGTGGGTGTGCTCGCTTTTGGTTGACGGCATTGCTACTGGGTCCCTCATAGTACAATGTAGTGTCTCTGGCGGTGGTGGTGCGCACCCAACGTCAGACACACCGTTGTAACATGAGTGGCCCTGGGGCGGTCCCGCCGGCCTCAAGAGAGTTCCCCCCTACCCCAGCTCAAACTGGGCTCTACTACGTGCAAAATTATGTCGCACAGCTCCACCAATCTTTAGTCTATTCGCTGACATCATTCAATGTCTGGCACTGACAATACAAATTTGTAGACATCTATGATGCAACTTAAAGTAGTCTGTGTCTGTGTCCTATATTGGCACCATTAAATAGTTACTGCCAAATTACTATGTCAGAAACACAGCAGATGAGCCCACCCCTGTACCTAAGTATGCCATCTTTTTTTTTGTTTTGGTTGTTTTGCGAGACATTAACATCTATTTATATTTTGGGAGTACTGGGACAGACACTCCTTGCACTACTCCTCCACTCAGCACCAAGCTGCCTGCCCGTGTATCCATGTAACCGCTGTAAAACTGCCATGAGCCTATTGTTTGTTATTTTAGGCCTTTGATAGCCTGTCTGCGGTCCCTACTCCTCCACTGACCACCAAGCTGCCTGCCCGTGTATCCATGTAACCGCTGTAAAACTGCCATGAGCCTATTGTTTGTTATTTTAGGCCTTTGAAGCCTTTCTGCGCTCCCTCCTTCCACTAGTCCTCCACTGACCAGACCACTGCTGCCCGTGTACCCCTGGAACCAATTTTAAAGTGCCTACAGCCAGCCCATTTTATTGTGTTAGGCCTTCGAAGCCTGTCTGCGGTCCATACTTCCACTAGTCCTCCACTGACCAGACCACTGCTGCCCGTGTACCCCTGGAACCAATTTTAAAGTGCCTACAGCCAGCCCATTTTATTGTGTTAGGCCTTCGAAGCCTGTCTGCGGTCCCTCCTTCCACTAGGCCTCCACTGACCAGACCACTGCTGCCCGTGTACCCCTGGAACCAATTTTAAAGTGCCTACAGCCAGCCCATTTTATTGTGTTAGGCCTTCGAAGCCTGTCTGCGGTCCATACTTCCACTAGGCCTCCACTGACCAGACCACTGCTGCCCGTGTACCCCTGGAACCAATTTTAAAGTGCCTACAGCCAGCCCATTTTATTGTGTTAGGCCTTCGAAGCCTGTCTGCGGTCCATACTTCCACTAGTCCTCCACTGACCAGACCACTGCTGCCCGTGTACCCCTGGAACCAATTTTAAAGTGCCTACAGTCAGCCCATTTTATTGTGTTAGGCCTTCGAAGCCTGTCTGCGGTCCATACTTCCACTAGGCCTCCACTGACCAGACCACTGCTGCCCGTGTACCCCTGGAACCAATTTTAAAGTGCCTACAGCCAGCCCATTTTATTGTGTTAGGCCTTCGAAGCCTGTCTGCGGTCCATACTTCCACTAGTCCTCCACTGACCAGACCACTGCTGCCCGTGTACCCCTGGAACCAATTTTAAAGTGCCTACAGCCAGCCCATTTTATTGTGTTAGGCCTTCGAAGCCTGTCTGCGGTCCATACTTCCACTAGGCCTCCACTGACCAGACCACTGCTGCCCGTGTACCCCTGGAACCAATTTTAAAGTGCCTACAGCCAGCCCATTTTATTGTGTTAGGCCTTCGAAGCCTGTCTGCGGTCCATACTTCCACTAGTCCTCCACTGACCAGACCACTGCTGCCCGTGTACCCCTGGAACCAATTTTAAAGTGCCTACAGCCAGCCCATTTTATTGTGTTAGGCCTTCGAAGCCTGTCTGCGGTCCATACTTCCACTAGGCCTCCACTGACCAGACCACTGCTGCCCGTGTACCCCTGGAACCAATTTTAAAGTGCCTACAGCCAGCCCATTTTATTGTGTTAGGCCTTCGAAGCCTGTCTGCGGTCCCTCCTTCCACTAGGCCTCCACTGACCAGACCACTGCTGCCCGTGTACCCCTGGAACCAATTTTAAAGTGCCTACAGCCAGCCCATTTTATTGTGTTAGGCCTTCGAAGCCTGTCTGCGGTCCATACTTCCACTAGGCCTCCACTGACCAGACCACTGCTGCCCGTGTACCCCTGGAACCAATTTTAAAGTGCCTACAGCCAGCCCATTTTATTGTGTTAGGCCTTCGAAGCCTGTCTGCGGTCCATACTTTAAATACTCCTCCACTCACCACCAAGCTGCCTGCCCGTGTATCCATGTAACCGCTGTAAAACTGCCATGAGCCTATTGTTTGTTATGTTAGGCCTTTGATAGCCTGTCTGCGGTCCTTACTTTAAATACTCCTCCACTCACCACCTAGCTGCCTGTGTATCCATGTAACCGATGTAAAACTGCCATGACTGCCTACTGTTTGTTATTTTAGGCCTTTGATAGCCTGTCTGCGGCCCCTACTTGCAATACTCCTCCACTGACCACAATGCTGCCTGGAGTGCCTGCCTGTGTATCCATGTAACCGATGTAAAACTGCCATGACTGCCTACTGTTTGTTATTTTAGGCCTTTGATAGCCTGTCTGCGGCCCCTACTTGCAATACTCCTCCACTGAGCACAATGCTGCCTGGAGTGCCTGCCTGTGTATCCATGTAACCGATGTAAAACTGCCATGACTGCCTACTGTTTGTTATTTTAGGCCTTTGATAGCCTGTCTGCAGCCCCTACTTGCAATACTCCTCCACTGACCACACCAATGCTGCCCGTGTACCCCTGGAACCTATTTAAAAGTTCATAGAGCCTAGTTATATATTTTATTTACTATTAATAAGGCCATGATGGACTACGCTGTACCACGCTACAAGCTAACCAGTCGACACTTCTTTTGCGAGAAAAGCCATCCCAACCCTCCACCAGCATGTAGAAGACCGCATTGTCCATGCACTCTGGCAATCTGTGAGTACAAAGGTGCACCTGACAACAGACGCATGGACCTGTAGGCATGGCCACGGAAGATTACGTGTCCATTACGGCGCAATGGGTTAATGTGGTGGATGCATGGTCCACAGGGGACAGCCTACTAAGTCTGTCTGCAGTCCCTAATTCAAATTGTCCTCCACTGTCTAAATCGGAACTTCCACCTTCTGGCTTTCGGCCTATAGTATCAGAAATTAAACTGCATTTGGCCTTCAACTTTGGTTAGGGCCTACTAACGGCTTCTGCCCCTCCCTGGTGTTGCCCTCAACTAAATAAAGCTGAGCTTCAACCTTCCGGCTCTCATTATGTGGTTTTAAAAAAAAAAATGGTGGTTAGGGCCTACTAACGGCTTCTGCCCCTCCCTGGTGTTGTCCTCAACTAAATAAAGCTGAGCTTCAACCTTCCGGCTCTCATTATGTGGTTTAAAAAAAAAAAATGGTGGTTAGGGCCTACTAACGGCTTCTGCCCCTCCCTGGTGTTGTCCTCAACTAAATAAAGCTGAGCTTCAACCTTCCGGCTCTCATTAAGTGGTTTTTAAAAAAAAAAAAATGGTGGTTAGGGCCTACTAACGGCTTCTGCCCCTCCCTGGTGTTGTCCTCAACTAAATAAAGCTGAGCTTCAACCTTCCGGCTCTCATTATGTGGTTTTAAAAAAAAAAATGGTGGTTAGGGCCTACTAACGGCTTCTGCCCCTCCCTGGTGTTGTCCTCAACTAAATAAAGCTGAGCTTCAACCTTCCGGCTCTCATTAAGTGGTTTTTAAAAAAAAATGGTGGTTAGGGCCTACTAACGGCTTCTGCCCCTCCCTGGTGTTGTCCTCAACTAAATAAAGCTGAGCTTCAACCTTCCGGCTCTCATTAAGTGGTTTTAAAAAAAAAAAAATTGGTGGTTAGGGCCTACTAACGGCTTCTGCCCCTCCCTGGTGTTGTCCTCAACTAAATAAAGCTGAGCTTCAACCTTCCGGCTCTCATTATGTGGTTTAAAAAAAAAAAATGGTGGTTAGGGCCTACTAACGGCTTCTGCCCCTCCCTGGTGTTGTCCTCAACTAAATAAAGCTGAGCTTCAACCTTCCGGCTCTCATTAAGTGGTTTTTAAAAAAAAATGGTGGTTAGGGCCTACTAACGGCTTCTGCCCCTCCCTGGTGTTGTCCTCAACTAAATAAAGCTGAGCTTCAACCTTCCGGCTCTCATTAAGTGGTTTTAAAAAAAAAAAAATTGGTGGTTAGGGCCTACTAACGGCTTCTGCCCCTCCCTGGTGTTGTCCTCAACTAAATAAAGCTGAGCTTCAACCTTCCGGCTCTCATTATGTGGTTTAAAAAAAAAAAATGGTGGTTAGGGCCTACTAACGGCTTCTGCCCCTCCCTGGTGTTGTCCTCAACTAAATAAAGCTGAGCTTCAACCTTCCGGCTCTCATTAAGTGGTTTTAAAAAAAAAATGGTGGTTAGGGCCTACTAACGGCTTCTGCCCCTCCCTGGTGTTGTCCTCAACTAAATAAAGCTGAGCTTCAACCTTCCGGCTCTCATTAAGTGGTTTTAAAAAAAAAATGGTGGTTAGGGCCTACTAACGGCTTCTGCCCCTCCCTGGTGTTGTCCTCAACTAAATAAAGCTGAGCTTCAACCTTCCGGCTCTCATTATGTGGTTTTAAAAAAAAAAAAAATGGTGGTTAGGGCCTACTAACGGCTTCTGCCCCTCCCTGGTGTTGTCCTCAACTAAATAAAGCTGAGCTTCAACCTTCCGGCTCTCATTAAGTGGTTTTAAAAAAAAAATGGTGGTTAGGGCCTACTAACGGCTTCTGCCCCTCCCTGGTGTTGTCCTCAACTAAATAAAGCTGAGCTTCAACCTTCCGGCTCTCATTATGTGGTTTTAAAAAAAAAATGGTGGTTAGGGCCTACTAACGGCTTCTGCCCCTCCCTGGTGTTGTCCTCAACTAAATAAAGCTGAGCTTCAACCTTCCGGCTCTCATTAAGTGGTTTTAAAAAAAAAAAAAATGGTGGTTAGGGCCTACTAACGGCTTCTGCCCCTCCCTGGTGTTGCCCTCAACTAAATAAAGCTGAGCTTCAACCTTCTGCTCCAAATTACCATTTTAAAAAATGCAATAGGCTTTTCCGGCCTACTAAAGGTGTCTGCCCCTCCCTGGTGTTGTCCTCAACTGAACAAAGCTGAGCTTCCACATTCTGGCTTTCGCCCTATACTATCAGATATTAAACTGCATTTGGCCTACTAGTGTGGTTAGGCCCTTGAAACAGTGTCTGCTGCTCTTGGGTTTGCTACTCCACTGAACAAAGCAATGCCGCCTGTTTAGTCCTGTTACCAATTTTGAACTGCATGTAGCCTACTTTATTCTTTGGCCCTATATCTGTTTCCTCCTCATCCTGCCCATTGCCCAGCCACTGCTAAATGAGTCTGCTGGTACATTGACCTAGACCACTACATTCCCCTTGTACTCTACACAGCCAGAATCTGTCCCTGCTGAAAGTAAGGTTCCCCTTCCCGCATGTTATACCACCTTACACAGGGACAAAGAGGAAGGTGCAGATGAAAGTGCAGGTTCCTTCATCAGGTGGGGGGGCATACTCGTTGGCGACGTCACTGGCACAGGGCCCCTCAGAGTACGCAAAAGTGTCGCTGCTGGTGGGAGGCGCCCCCGCCATGCAAACACACCGCCGTACTTTGAGGGGCCCTGTGCCAGTGGCAATGCGAACGAGTGGGCCCCCCCTGCTTGCTCAGGATCACAGCACTTGCAACTTTTAAATACTTACCTTTCCCTGCAACACCGCCGTGACGTAGTCCGCATTTCCTGGGCCCACGAAAAACTTGAGCCAGCCCTACTCCCCCCACAACTTTCCCCCAATTCCCTATGCCCAACTATTATTATACAGTTAATTAAGATTGGCAAGCTTCAGAAACAAGAATGGATGTTTTTGGCATTAAAATGGGCACTGTAGGTGTTTTCCTGGCCTCCACTCACTGCCGACTATGCTTCCCCATTGACTTGCATTGGGTTTCGTGTTTCGGTCGATCCCCGACTTTTAGCGATAATCGGCCGACTGCACTCGACTCGACTCTGGACAAAATCGGGTTTCCCAAAACCCTACTCGATCTTAAAAAAAGGAAAGTCGCTCAACCCTAGTAAGGGGCGCAATAAGGGACAAAAAGAAAGCATTTAGAGAATTAAAGGAAGTAGGTAGTGAGGAGGCATTAAATAAATACAGAAAATTAAATAAATTCTGTAAAAAGCAAATCAAGGCAGCAAAGATTGAGACAGAGAGACTCATTGCCAGAGAGAGTAAAAATAATCCCAAAATATTCTTTAACTATATAAATAGTAAGAAACTAAAAAATGACAGTGTTGGCCCCCTTAAAAATAGTCTGGGTGAAATGGTGGATGAGGATGAGGAAAAAGCCAATATGCTAAATGACTTTTTTTCATCAGTATTTACAAAAGAAAATCCCATGGCAGACAAAATGACTAGTGATAAAAATTCCCCATTAAATGTCACCTGCTTAACTCAGCAGGAAGTACAGCGGCGTCTAAAAATAACTAAAATTGACAAATCTCCGGGCCCGGATGGGATACACCCCCGAGTACTGCAGGAACTAAGTACAGTCATTGATAGACCATTATTTTTAATCTTTAAAGACTCCATAATAACAGGGTCTGTACCACAGGACTGGCGTATAGCAAATGTGGTGCCAATATTCAAAAAAGGGGCAAAAACTGAACTCGGTAATTATAGGCCAGTAAGCTTAACCTCTACTGTGGGTAAAATCCTGGAGGGCATTCTAAGGGAGGCTATGCTGGAGTATCTGAAGAGGAATAACCTCATGACCCAGTATCAGCACGGGTTTACTAGGGACCGTTCATGTCAGACTAATTTGATCAGCTTCTATGAAGAGGTAAGTTCTGGACTGGACCAAGGGAACCCAGTGGACGTAGTATATATGGACTTTTCCAAAGCTTTTGATACGGTGCCACACAAAAGGTTGTTACATAAAATGAGAGTAATGGGGATAGGGGAAAATATGTGTAAGTGGGTTGAGAGCTGGCTCAGGGATAGGAAACAAAGGGTGGTTATTAATGGAGCACACTCGGACTGGGTCACGGTTAGCAGTGGGGTACCACAGGGGTCAGTATTGGGCCCTCTTCTTTTTAACATATTTATTAATGACCTTGTAGGGGGCATTCAGAGTAGAATTTCAATATTTGCAGATGACACTAAACTCTGCAGGGTAATCAATACATGGGGAGGACAATTTTATATTACAGGATGATTTATGTAAACTAGAAGCTTTGGCTGATAAATGGCAAATGAGCTTTAATGGGGATAAATGTAAGGTCATGCACTTGGGTAGAAGTAATAAGATGTATAACTATGTGCTTAATTCTAAAACTCTGGGCAAAACCGTCAATGAAAAAGACCTGGGTGTATGGGTGGATGACAAACTCATATTCAGTGGCCAGTGTCAGGCAGCTGCTACAAAGGCAAATAAAATAATGGGATGTATTAAAAGAGGCATAGATGCTCATGAGGAGAACATAATTTTACCTCTATACAAGTCACTAGTTCGACCACACTTAGAATACTGTGCACAGTTCTGGTCTCCGGTGTATAAGAAAGACATAGCTGAACTGGAGCGGGTGCAGAGAAGAGCGACCAAGGTTATTAGAGGACTGGGGGGTCTGCAATACCAAGATAGGTTATTACACTTGGGGCTATTTAGTTTGGAAAAACGAAGACTAAGGGGTGATCTTATTTTAATGTATAAATATATGAGGGGACAGTACAAAGACCTTTCTGATGATCTTTTTAATCATAGACCTGAGACAGGGACAAGGGGGCATCCTCTACGTCTGGAGGAAAGAAGGTTTAAGCATAATAACAGACGCGGTTTCTTTACTGTAAGAGCAGTGAGACTATGGAACTCTCTGCCGTATGATGTTGTAATGAGTGATTCATTAATTAAATTTAAGAGGGGACTGGATACCTTTCTGGAAAAGTATAATGTTACAGGGTATATACACTAGATTCCTTGATAAGGCGTTGATCCAGGGAACTAGTCTGATTGCCGTATGTGGAGTCGGGAAGGAATTTTTTTCCCCATGGTGGAGTTACTCTTTGCCACATGGGGTTTTTTTGCCTTCCCCTGGATCAACATGTTAGGGCATGTTAGGTTAGGCTATGGGTTGAACTAGATGGACTTACAGTCTTCCTTCAACCTTAATAACTATGTAACTATGTAAATTTAATGTTTTTATCATATGTATTAATTTTTTCATCTTTTATTGCACTTTTTATCATTTTTTGCAGGATGCAGCTAGGCCCCTTTTTGTTGACTTGGTGTACTGGGGCTTTTGTCTCTGTGGGGTGCATATACTGTATAGTGCTGGGCAGCCCGCCTTTTAATATTATGGGCGTCATCAATAGGCTGTTAGCCAGACACTTTGCATCACACATACCTATGTGACTGGCATTCTACTCAAGCCCTATTTGAGTAGATATGGAAAAAGGGACTGTGCAGCAGATATTTACCAAACTTAAAATCACCTTTGACACCCGCACCGCTGCAGAAATCAAAATGAAGTTTTTCGGGTGCAAGCAAAGAACACAGGATAGCATACGGGACTATGCCCTTAATCTGCAAGAGGCACTGTGGCCTATAAACAGGTTGACCCTAACAGCATACAGGACAGGGATAAGATCTTAAAGGAACAGTTCATTGAGGGACCCCTGTCCAGCACCCACAGGACAAAGCTGCGAATCCTGGTCTTGCAAAACCCTGACCTGGACATTGCACAATTTAAAGACAGGGCAATCCAGGTGCTGCATGAACCTCAGCCCAGCCGCACAGTGCCCTCTAGGAGTCCAGCCCTCACGTACCACTAGGAGGTGGCATCATATCCTCAGGTCCCCGCTGAGGCCGACTCACAGATCCTGGATGATGACCCCTCCACAGGACTGCGCCTCCATGTCCAGGAACTGACTAAAAGCGTAGCTGCACAAGCCCGAACTGTGCAGTCCCTACAGGAATCCCCAAACAAGATCAAGCTGGCTTCCAGACCGGAGGACGTCCCTTGGCGACAACAGAAGAGGATCCCGCTGACCAGAGGAAGAGACGACGACCACTATCATCCGGATGGACAACCCATCTGCCGCCGCTGCAACCAGGCAGGACATATTACAAGGTACTGTCATTTAAAGGAGCGACCCCTGGGACAGAGGGCCAACACCCAGGAATAGGAGGACAAGGCCTACAAAACTGGTGAGCCAAGTACGTCGGAGGACGACCAGTCCTCCCTATTGTGATCGACGGCATCCCGATGAACGCTTTGTTGGACACTGGTTCTCAGATGACGACTATGCCTTACATTCTCTATAAATGTTGTTGGGCTGACACAGACATTACCCGTGGCCCTGATAGTGATTTGATAATAGTTGTCAGTAATCGTCAGCCTTCACCAAGGTGGGGTACAAGGAGGTCACCATTAAGGTGGGGCGGATAGAATTGAAGGCCCAAGGAATGGTGTTTGTTGATATTGACCGACGTGAATGTAACCCTATGGTGACCACTGGTACTAATGTCATTGAAAATTGTCTTGCCAAGATTATTGTCTTGTTACAACAGGTGGCCGAAACTGCTGGTTCCAGTGAGAAGAGAGTCCTGCAAAAAGAAATCAGAGCCCTGGTGCAGAGACAACAGGTAGAACTGTCTGGTGGAGAAATTGGACGTGTCACAGTGAGTGATCTGATCCCCATTTCAATGCCCCCAGGAGTAAAATGTTAATATGCTGTCGGGCAGCAATAGGTCTCAGAGGTAAAGACTACCAGGCCCTGGTAGAACCTGTGTATTCAGATAGTAGGCCCACAATCCTGACAGCCAGAGGGGTGGTTGAAGTCCGCAAGGGGAGGGTACCAGTACGTGTTCTTAACTGTGGAGAGAAGGAGGTTCACTTAACCAGATATGCCACACTTGCCAACCAGGCGGAGGACAATGGCTCTGCAGGACAAATGGAGGTTTGGTGTCAGAAATTACACATGGGCACTGACTCAACCCCATCACACCAGAAACATGGTGCTCACCAGGTGGTCCATGAGTATGAGCGGGTATTCAGCAAACACCCACTAGATTTTGGGCAGGTAAAAGGGGTTCAACATCATATCCCCACGGGAAGTCATCCACCCATTAAGGAGAGGTACCGGCCAGTACCACCAGCTCACTACCAGTGTGCCAAAAGTATGTTACGAGAGATGAAGGAGGCTGGGGTAATCAGAGATAGTTGTTGCCCCTGGGCTGCTCCACTAGTGCTCGACAGGAAAAAGAATGGCACAATGAGGATGTGTGTTGATTATAGGCAGATAAACCACATTACACATAAGGATGCATACCCGTTGCCCAGAATCGAAGAGTCATTAGCTGCTTTAAAATCTGCTAACTACTTTTTCACCTTGGATCTCACCAGTGGGTACTGGCAGGTTCCCGTGGCAGAGGCGGATAAAGAAAAGACGGCCTTCACAACACCGATGGGTCTCTCTAAATTCAACTACATGCCATTCAGACTGTGCTACACACCAGGTACATTTCAGGGGATGATGAAGTGCTGTCTCGAGCACAAGAATTTCGAAACCGTCTTGTTGTACCTGGACGATATCATCGTCTTCTCTAAGACATATGAAGACCACCTGAAGCACCTGGCCGAGGTGTTCGAAGCTCTGTCCAACTTTGACCTGAAGGTAAAACCATCCAAATGCCATCTGTTAAAGCCCAAAGTGCGGTACTTGGGCCATGTGGTAAGCGCCGAAGGAGTGGCACCAGACACTGACAAGGTCACTGTGATCAGGGACTGGCCGAAGCCCAAGAACATCCATGAAGTCCGGCAATTCTTCAGGTGGGTAGGCTACTACACAAGATTTGTCAAAAACTTCACTAAGATAGCCACACCACTGCAAGACCTGTTAGTGGGTCAATCCAAGAAAACCAAGGGTAAGAATACCCTGTTTGACTGGAACGACAGGCTGGAGGGATTCTTCACTTGGTTGAAGTTGGCTCTCACAGGAGATGAGGTACTGGCCTACCCTGAATAAGACCAACCGTTTGTGCTGTACACGTACGCCAGCAACGTGGGACTGGGAGCAGTGTTGTCCCAGGTGCAGACAGGCAAAGAAAGAGTAATTCCCTCCGCCAGCAGGAAGCTTCATCCCACTGAAAGGAACAATGAAAACTGCAGTTCCTTCAAGCTGGAGTTCCTCGCCATAGTCTGGGTGGTAACAGAGCGCCTCAAACACTACCTGGCCTCAGCAAGATTCACAGTTTTCATGGACAACAACCTGATGACACACCTGGAGACGGCAAAACTAGGTGCCTTGGAGCAGCGATAGATGGCCCGGTTGTCCAATTATGAATTGCCGATGCGCTGTCCAGGATGCCCAACTTACCAGAGGCGGAAGAAGATCCAGAAGCACTTGAAGAGATAGTTACCAGCCTTCCATCGCCCCGGAGCGACTCAGTATTCCAATTATGTGAGGAACAAGTGCAACAACAAGCAAGAAGCCACGCTTAACCCTTTGCCCCACCATGGATGGGCAGAGACGCAGGACAGTGACCCCGCGGTCAGTCTAGTCAAATTGCTAGTCCAGATGATCCACAAGAGACTCAACAGCTGTGGAAGGAGAAGGGCAAATTGTTTATCTATGACTGTAAGCTGTGCCTCAGGAATATTGATCCACGCACCCACGAGTTGGTCTGGCAGATAGTGGTCCCGAGACAAGATGCGCCAATGGTTCTGGAAGCATACCACAATGGAGCAGGACACTTTGGATGGAAGAAGTTAGAGATGCTACTCCGTGGAAGGTTCTACTGGATTGTCATGAGAAAAGCCATTGAAGAGCGGTGCCAAGAGTGTGGCCCACGCAACCTGTGCAGAAAGGACTGTGACAGCCAGAGGGCTCCCCTACAGCCCATAGTCACCAAACAGCCACTTGAACTGGTGGCCTTAGGCCACGTGAAGCTAACTCCAAGCTGGTCAGGCTATGTCTATGCTTTGACCATTGTGGACCATTACTCCAGATTCCTGGTAGTAGTACCTGTCAAGGACCAGACAGCGAAGATGGCAGCCAAAGCCTTCCAACAACACTTTTGTCGACCACACGGATACCCTGAGAAGGTACTAACCGACCAAGGCCCAGCCTTTGCAGCAGAAGTGTTTCAAGAGTTCTGCAACCTGTACGGATGCAAGAAGATAAGGTCAACCCCATGTCACCCAAAAACCAATGGTATGTGTGAAAAGATGAATCAAATAGTAATTGACTTACTGAAAACCTTGCCTTTGCATGAAAGAAACTTATGGCCAGAGAAGTTGCCAGACTTGGTAGATCTATACAATCACATCCCAGTGAATTCCACCAACTGCACTCCAGCCTACCTGATGAGATGAAGATCTAGCAAATTACCTGTTGATCTAGACATGGGAGTCCTAGTGCAGCGCCCCAGAGACCTGGTCGTTGCAGTAACATCGCTCTGCCACTAAGGGGAGTGATGGTACGTCTGATGGCACCAAAAGAGTTCACCTGACCAGGTATAACAGGCACTAATACACTTCACCGTCTGGCCTCCAGGGGGAGCTAAGGGCACTATGCATTAGGCCACTCCTCACAATCTGGTAAAACTGGGGGTTGGATAGAAAGTGAGAGAGAAGCTGACTGGGTTTTGCCCAGGCAACACCTGGTGAGAGAAGGGGTTGCTTGAGAGGATTCAGGGGGGTCCCTGTCAGGGGTGGGATCCTGACAGAGGCCAAGCGAACAGAACAGAATGTTACGGAACTGCGCCTGCACTGATTTGCGGCGGTATCTTAAGAAAGGACAAGAAGCGAGGGTTATTGTGAAGCAGTGAGAAACGAGATCGCAGCAAAAAAGGAGATAACACCAGTAGGAGTCGTGCCCCGAGATCAGCAACATCCTACTGAGGCGCGTCGCCGGTGGCCGGAACGCCGAGAAAGTATTGGGCTCCAAGCATTACTTCAAACAGCGGCAGGACAGTTAATTATAGGTTGGCTGTCTCACCTAAATCACCTAAGCAGACATAGGGGGCAATTGTGGGAGAGGGGCGACACTAGGGTCCCAGAAGAACTCCAGGCCTACCCGTCATACGGGTGCGTCCTAGCCATATCATCTGGGGGACGGAGAAGAACATCAGAACAGACACAACAGTTGTGAGAACTATCCCGTGGTGCTCAGCAGGGAAGTACTACAACACACAGGCGCTATAAGGGAGGCACTGATTTCCACCTGTGAAGGGAACTCTGGAGGTGCCTTCGGACCGGCCGGTCTCAGCCAGCCCTGTTAGCAGTGCTCCGGATTGCGGATCCTGAAGCCTACAGTAAAGAGGTAAAGAGACTGCAACCCTGTGTCCTCGTTATTTCCTCGCACCACTACCTTTAATTGGACGCTCCTTAGCAGGGTCACGGACCGGGTCAGGCCACCGTGACAACCCCAAGACTGAGACTGGGAGGCCCGGTACTGAGTGCCCCGCGGCCCTGCGTCTGGGGGCGCTCCACTAACACCAGAAACTACCTCACCAGATGCAGATTGGGATAATGAGCGACAACAGAAATACTGCTAAGTACAAGAGTGTGTAAAGAGAAGCTTGTCCCAAGCAAGACAAAAACAAGAGAGAAACTACAATCAACATGCCCCTGCAGTTTACTTGTCACCAGGTGAACAAGTGCTAAAGCGTAAGAGAAGAATGCATAAACTTGGCGACCAGTGGGAAGCAGAACCGTATACCATTTTACCATCAAACTTCGACAAAATGAAAGTATGCCTTATAAGCAAAGATGGAGGAGAAACTTCAACTGCGGTATCCAGAGATCACCTTAAAGTATGCCCTGATAAACTGAGAGACAAGGAAAAAGACCCCAGTACTTCTCAATCTACAGAAGAAAAAGAAAAGAAAATCCATACTGTTCTTGGATTTTTTCCCTGTCTTGGACTCAAGTACATCAAACCATTGTGATACCTGTTTTGACTTTACCCCAGTTGGAAATACCAGAGGAAAATGTGACTCAGAACTGTACTGAAACAGAAGAGACTTTACACCTGCGGGCTCAAGCAGCAAACGTCACCCCAGCAATGGAACCAGAGAATCCACCCTCTGCTATCGGTGAATCTGTCAGACCCATGGTGAATCTAAGAAGTCTCAGACAATTACCCAGTTTACCTACACAATGCAGGCCTACAAGTAGTACAGACACTAGAGGGTACACAATAACAACAGCAAAAATGTTAGACCAGGAACTACGTAGGTCTACTCGTAGCACCAAAGGTCAAATCTGTAATAATTATAGGGGATAACTCAGGAGACTCTTTGCGTGGAACAAGACAACTACAGAACACAGTTTTATAAGTGGTAAAGTCTATATTATCACACGGTGATTCAAACAGGTGCAGAGAGAAACTCAAGTCCACAACACTTGGTGCAAATAATAAACGCAGGTTAGCAGTCTATAGGAAACTTCAGAGGAAAATGCAATCAAGCAGAAAGTCTATGAAGCACAGTTATTCTTGAGGATACTTGACACGAATAAATCCTTGTCTTAGTCCAGGCACCGATAGATATGCTTATTAGGCAGTTCAAATCATATCTTAGCTCAACCAGGGAGGCCTGGTTAATAGTCTCAGGTTATTGCAAAGCAGCAACAGCTTACATGACCAGCAAATGCAGATGGAAGTAAACACGAACAGCAGATGAAGGAGGATTACTGGAAACTTGTGTATGCAGCAGGAACTCAGAGCAGAGTAGCAGACTCACCACACAGGTTCACAGGAGCAGGTGTATAGCCAGGGAGTAATCAGAGGTCAGGAGCTGGATGCAAGGCAGAATACTCTAGCACAGACTGAAGGCTGGGGTGGAGTTTTATAGCAGGAGACACAGTGCACATGAGACCAAAGACGCCATCTTGGAAAAGGGCAGTAATGCACAAAAGGTAAAAAATGTACAGAGTCCTGACATTACTCCCTCCTTAGAAGCGGCCTCAGGACGATCCTGGACCTGGTTTCCCAGGGAATCTCTGATGAAAATGAGAAATCTTCTGTTGGGCATTGATGTTTTCCACAGGTTCCCAAGAGTCTTCCTCCAGATTCTGTCTCATCGCAGTCAGCCTTTCCTCCACTGCCGGAACCAGAGAATTAATTGGAGACCTAGGTAAAATACACGGATGATAACCCAGATTGGCAAAGAAAGGTGTAAATTTAGTGGAGGCGCTCTGAGAATTATTATATGAAAATTCGCCTAACGGCATCAACTCCAACCAATCATCCTGGAGATGGCTGACATAACATCTTAGATATTGTTCCAGCCTCTGGTTGGTACGCTCAGTCTGATCATTTGTCTGGGGATGGTAAGCAGAAGAGAGACAGACATTAATATTGAGTGCAGAGCAAAACCCCTTCCAGAATCTTGAAGTGAACTGTACTCCACGGTCAGAGATGACCTCATCCGGAACCCCGTGCAACCGAAGGACATTCTGTATAACCAAAATGAGCAGCTTTAGTCAGGCGATCAACTACCACCATGATTGTATTCATGCCCCCCGATGTAGGCAGCTCCACAATAAAGTCCATTGATATAGACCCCCAAGGGCGGGACGGAACAGGTAATGGTTGTAGAAGACCCATAGGTGCCACATGAGGAGACTTGTAACGGGTACATACCTCGCAAGAGAGAACATAGTCCTTGGTATCCTTCAGGCAAGTTGGCCACTGTTATGCTGTAAAAATCAGGCTGCACTCAGATGTCACCCGAGTGCAGTCCTATTTCAGTGTGACAATTCAAAGAGGGAAAACGGAGAGTGGACCCTCTAGACCGCGATGACGAACCCCTCACGGATGAGCTTAGACTGCCCCCTATACAGGGAGAGTTAGGGGCAGGCCCGTGAGGGACTATCGCCACGGAAGCTGGAGGACCAGGACGGGAGAAGACCAAGAAGAGGCGGAGATAGTAGGACCACAGGATAGGTGAGTACTGCAGAGACACAGGACTGGTGGGTAAATTGCAGCAGTGCAGGGTCTGGCGGAGGAACTGAGGAAACGCAGAGGCTAGCAGGATACAGGAAAGACAGGATAAACCCAAAATCAGAGGGAAAAACGAACTTCACAGAGACTAAGAGCGGCCAGGAACACCTGAAGGAACAAATGATAACCAGGCACAGAGGGACGGCAGGAAGCAGTTTAAATACCTAAAGGCAGGGTAGCACTTCCAGGTAACAGACCTCCAGAACCATAGAGAGGACAATAAGGAGGACCAACTTCCGTGTACTAATCCTCCAGAACCATAGAGGAGACGAAGAGGAGGACCGACAGAAGATCAGAAGTGCACACGCGCAGCACTGAACCTGGTATGCACGCGCGCACGAGAAGCAGAGGCCGGAAGCGAGCGCGGAGGGAGAGACGCTGACTGGGGAGGCGGCAGCAGCGGTATGATAGTACTCCCATCTTTACATCCCTCCTTCCTCTTTAGGCCAGAAAGAAACTTAGCTAAAATTCGAGGATCCTGAATATTCTCCCGAGGCTCCCAGGATCTCTCCTCAGGACCGAAACCCTTCCAGTCGACCAAAAACAAAGTTCTACCTCTAATTTTTTTCATGGCCAAAATGTCCTTAACCTCAAAAACATTGTCTGTGGAAACAGGCGAAGGTGAAGAAAGAGTCGAGGCATGAAACCGATTAAACACTACAGGCTTAAGGAGAGATACATGAAAGGAATTAGGGATACGAAGAGAGGCAGGTAACTTAAGTTTGTAAGAAACGTTGTTAATACGTGCCAAAACCTCAAAAGGACCAATATAACAGGGACCCAGTTTATGTGAAGGGATTTTAAGGCAAATAAATCTAGAAGGAAGCCAGACCTTATCCCCAGGATGGAACACAGGAGAATCGAGACGCCTTTTATCTGCATGCCTCTTCATCCTATGCTGAGCTAGTTCGAGAGAAGACTTGGTCTCCTGCCAAACCCTGGAGAATTCTCTAGACAGAAGATCTGCCGCCGGCACAGTAGAGACAGGAGGAACTGGTAGAGGAAGACCAGGGTGTTGTCCGTAGACGACAAAAAATGGAGATTTGGTAGAAGCTTCGCTGGTGTGGTTATTATAAGAAAACTCGGCCCATGGTAGTAAGTCTGACCAATCATTTTGATGAGCGTTGGAGAAATGCCGGAGATAAGCAACCAGGATCTGATTGGTACTCTCCACTTGGCCGTTGGACTGTGGATGATAGGCCGAAGAAAAATCAAGCGAAATGTTCAGTGACTTACAGAGAGATCTCCAGAAATGAGCAGTGAACTGAACTCCCCGGTCAGAAACAATGTGCTGTGGAAGACCATGAATGCGAAAAATATGTTGAACAAAAATCTTTGCCAGTTCAGGAGCTGAAGGCAGACCAGGAAGAGCAATGAAATGTGCCATTTTAGAAAAACGGTCCACAACTACGAGGATGACGGTACAACCACAGGAACGAGGCAGATCAGTTAAGAAATCCAGTGCAATATGTTGCCACGGAGCAGTAGGCACTGGAAGAGGAAGAAGAAGCCCGGAAGGAAGCCGCCTGGGTACTTTGTTCTTGGCACAGGAAGGACAAGAGACCACAAAAGCTTGGACATCCTTCAAAAGAGTCGGCCACCAGTAGTAACGAGATATTAGATCAAGAGTTTTCTTGAAACCGACATGTCGCGCTAGCTTGGAAGCATGTCCCCAGAGTAACACACGTCTCCTGTTCATCTCAGAAACGAAAGTCTTACCCAGAGGTAAAGAGGTCATAGATACTGGAGCAAGTGTGATGATTCTAGCGGGGTCAATGATGTGCGAGGATTCCTCCTCAGTGTCCACCGACAAGAAGGACCTGGATAGAGCGTCAGCTTTGAAGTTCTTTTCTCCAGGCAGGAAGCGAAGATCAAAGTCAAATCGGGCAAAGAACAAGGCCCACCTGGCCTGTCGTGGATTCAGTCGGTGCGCTGAACGGATGTATGCCAAATTCTTATGATCCGTAAAGATGACAAAGGGATGTAAGGCTCCTTCCAACAGATATCTCCACTCCTCTAAGGCCAATTTAATGGCCAAAAGTTCTCTGTCGCCAATGGAATAATTTCTTTCAGAAGAAGAGAAACTCTTGGAGAAGAAACCACAGGGCACAAGACGACCAGTAGAAGACTTCTGAGAAAGCACAGCTCTGGCACCGACAGCAGAGGTGTCAACCTCTAGGAAGAAGGGTTTATTAGCTTCAGGGCGATAGAGTAAAGGAGCGGAGGCGAATGCTTCTTTGAGAGAATGAAAAGTCTTTTCAGCCTCTGCTGGCCAAAGACAAGGATTGGCACCCTTCTTTATCAAAGAGGAGATGGAAGCCGACAAGGAGGAGAAATGAGGAATAAATTGGCAATAGTAATTTGCGAATCCTAGAAAGCGCTGAATCGCCTTAACCCCAAGCGGACGTGGCCAGTTGACTAGGGCAGAAACTTTAGCCGGATCCATACACAGACCAGAATCAGAGATGATGAAGCCCAGGAATGGCAGGGACGACTGTTCGAAGGCACACTTCTCAAGTTTAGCATACAGACGATTCTCCCTCAGACGGAGAAGAACTTGCCACACATGTCTCCTATGAGAAAGCAGATCCGGTGAAAACACAAGGATGTCGTCCAAGTACACCACTACACAGGTGTAAAGTAGGTCCCGAAAAACATCATTCACCAACTCTTGAAAAACTGCAGGAGCATTACATAAGCCGAAAGGCATCACCAAATACTCATAATGACCGTCTCTGGTGTTAAACGCAGTCTTCTATTCGTCTCCAGAACAAATTCAGATCAAGTTGTAAGCTCCTCTGAGATCCAGTTTAGTGAAGATTCGTGCTCCACGCAGACGATCAAAAAGTTCTGGGATGAGAGGAAGTGGATACTTGTTTTTAATGGTGATGTTATTGAGGCCACGGTAATCAATGCAGGGACGAAGGGAACCGTCCTTCTTCTTGATGAAGAAAAAACCAGTGCCTGCAGGTGAGGAGGATTTCCGTATAAAGCCTCTGGCCAGATTCTCTTGAACGTATTCAGACATGGCTAGAGTCTCGGAGGGTGACAGAGGATAAATATGACCTCTAGGAGGAGTAGAGCCGGATACAAGATCTATCGGACAGTCGTATGGGCGATACGGAGGTAAGACCTCTGCTTCCTTTTTGTTGAAAACGTCCGAAAAAGAGTGATAAGCTGCGGGTAGATTCGCTAGTTCCGGAGCCGAGGGAGAGAGACTAGCAGGCTTGACGGGAAGCGGGCATCTGTTTTGACAAAACTGTCCCCAGGATAGGACGTCCCCAGTACGCCAATTCAGAGTAGGTTCATGGATTCTTAGCCAGGGGAGTCCTAAAAGAAATGCATGGGATAAAGACGGTAAAACATAAAATGCCAACTTTTCTCGATGTAAAGCTCCAATTTGAATCTCAATCTCCTCTGTGACAGAAGAAATGACCTCCCGCAAAGGCTGACCGTCGACAGAAGCTATTTGCCTAGGAACCTCCAAGGATCTGACAGTAATCCCAAGCCTCTCGACCAGCTCAAGTTGAACAAAATTCCCAGCCGCACCAGAATCTACATAAGCCTCAAGAGAGAAGCGACTGGAACCCATGTGTAAAATGACAGGCAAAATCAAAGGTGGAGAGGAATCATGGCTACCTAGGGAGGCCTCTCTTACCTGACCTAGGCGGAGGCGTTTCCCGGCTTCTGGGGACAAGAACGCAGAAGATGGGAAGCGCTGCCACAATAAAAGCATAAGCCCTGTGCAAGTCTCTCTTTTCGGCGTTGTTCGGCAGGCTTGAGGCGATCAACCTGCATAGGCTCAGAGGAAGAAGAGGAAGAAGCTGCAGTGGTTTGGGAAAGAGAAGTACCATGTGTAACGGAGGATAAACGAGGAGGTCTCCTCTCTCTGACAACCTCACGAGAACGCTCCTGGAACCGCAAATCAATGTGAGTCGCCAAAGAGATATGGTCATCTAAAGCAGAAGGAGTATCCCGCCCTGCCAGCTCATCCTTAATACGGGAAGACAAACCTCGCCAAAATGCTCCCACCAAAGCCTCATTATTCCAACCTAAATCAGAGGACAGCGTCCGGAAACGGATGGCATATTGAGCTACAGAAAGGGTCCCCTGACTAAGGTTGAAAAGAGACTCAGTAGTCGATATCAGACGACCAGGTTCATCAAACACCTTGCGGAAGGTGTCTAAAAAGAGAGCAAGTTGAGAAACCACAGGATCATCTCGCTCCCAAAGAGGGTTCACCCAAGCCAAAGCCTCGCCCTCCAAATGGGACACCACAAAAGCCACCTTAGCACGGTCAGTTGGGTACAGTAGCGGGGATAATTCAAAGTGTAGTTGACACTGGTTGAGAAACCCGCGACATAATTTAGGATCCCCACCATACCGAGGTGGCCTGGCAAGACGGGGCGAGGGCTGTGGAGCAGACGCCTGTACAGGAGCAGAAGCGGCAGTCTGAAGAGAGAGAAGTCGATTATCGACAGAGGCCATAAAATTCAAAATATGGGACTGAGTGTCCCGTTGTTGACTTAACTCTTGCTGAAGAGACGCCAACTGAGTAGCGTTACCAGGGTCGGTAGACTGTAACGTCGCGAGACGAGACTCCATGTTCTTGAGAAAGGACATGATTCTAGTCTGGTTCTCCCGCAAAAAAAGTAACTCCTTTTGAGTGGCAGCGACACCAGCGGGGTCCATGGCCTGGTTATACTGTTATGCTGTAAAAATCAGGCTGCACTCAGATGTCACCCGAGTGCAGTCCTATTTCAGTGTGACAATTCAAAGAGGGAAAACGGAGAGTGGACCCTCTAGACCGCGACGACGAACCCCTCACGGACGAGCTGACCAGATAGACCGCCCCCTATACAGGGAGAGTTAGGGGCAGGCCCGTGAGGGACTATCGCCACAGAAGCTGGAGGACCAGGACGGGAGAAGACCAAGAAGAGGCGGAGATAGTAGGACCACAGGATAGGTGAGTACTGCAGAGACACAGGACTGGTGGGTAAACTGCAGCAGTGCAGGGTCTGGCGGAGGAACTGAAGAAAAACAGAGGCTAGCAGGATACAGGAAAGACAGGATGAACCCAAAGTCAGAGGGAAAAATGAACTTCACAGAGACTAAGAGCGGCCAGGAACACCTGAAGGAACAAATGATAACCAGGCACAGAGGGACGGCAGGAAGCAGTTTAAATACCTAAAGGCAGGGTAGCACTTCCAGGTAACAGACCTCCAGAACCATAGAGAGGACAATAAGGAGGAACGACTTCCGTGTACTAATCCTCCAGGACCATAGAGGAGACAAAGAGGAGGACCGACAGAAGATCAGAAGTGCACACGCGCAGTACTGAACCTGGTATGCGCGCGCGCACGAGATACAGAGGCCGGGAGCGAGCGTGGAGGGAGAGACGCTGACTGGGGAGGCGGCAGCAGCGGTATGATAGCCACCAGAAGAATCGGCTCAGGAACTCTTGCGTCTTCTGTACCCCCCTGTGACCAGCCAACTTGGAGTCATGTACCAACTTGAGGATCTGCAGACGGACGACCTCCGGGACGTAGATACGTCGATCTCTGAACCACATGCCACCCTTAAAGACAAGATTAATATCCACAGGTGGGTTGGCCAGAAATACATCACCTTCATAGGCCTCCCTGCACTCCTTCCACAAGTCCTAATTGTGGATAACTCCAATGAAATTGGCATCAGATAGAATGGTCTTGGACAGGGCTCCAGGTACGGAATCCGCAGCATGGATTCGGGATAAAGCATCAGCCTTCCCATTACGAGAACCTGGACGGTACGAGATAACAAAGTTAAATTGATTTAAAAATAAGTTCCAACGAGCCTGACGAGGAGAAAGACATCTAGCGGATCTAAGGAACTCTAGATTGCAATGGTCAGTTAGCACTATGATCTGTTGTGCAGCTCCTTGCAGATGATGCCTCCATTCTTTGAAAGCCGCAATAATAGCCAGCAATTCCTTGTCTCCCACGTCATAATTCTTCTCTGCTGAGGTTAGTCTACGGGAAAAGAAAGCACAAGGATGTAGCAGACCCTTCTCTCCAGTTCTTTGGGAGAGAATAGCCCCCAAGGCATTATCAGAAGCATCCACCTCCACAATGAAAAAAAGTGTTGGATCTGGGTGTATCAACAGCGGTGCTGAGGTGAAACAGATTTTAAGCCGATCAAAAACTTCTTGAGCCTGTGATGACCACTTAAAGGGCTTTTCCTTCTTTGTCAAGGAAGTAATGGGATGGACAATATCAGAAAAATTTCGAATGACGCTTCTGTAGAAATTTGCAAAACCAATAAAACATTGGATCTCCTTAACGTTCTTGGGTACCGGCCAGTCAAGGATAGCCTGAATCTTACCAGATTCCATGATCAGCCCCTGGGGGGAGATGATATAACTTAAGAACTGTATCTCAGAGCGATGGAACTCGCATTTCTCCAGCTTAATATACAGATGGTTCTCTTTCAGACGTCTTAAATCAGTTTTGACATGTTATTCATGTTCCTGTAGAGAGTCAGAAAAGATTAGTATATCGTCCAAATAGATCACTACAAACTGGTCCAACAAATCTCTGAAAATGTCATTAGCAAGGTGTTGAAATGTTGCAGGGGCGTTACAAAGCCCGAAGGGCATCACAAGAGATTCAAAGTGTCCATACCGGCATCTGAATGCTGTCTTCCACTCATCCCCTGGACGAATACGCACCAAATTATAAACCCCACGAAGATCCAGTTTAGAGAACACCTTAGCATGGCAGACTCTTTCCAGTAATTCGGGAATCAGAGGCAAAGGGTAACGGTTTCGTACGGTTACCTTATTGAGTTCTCGATAGTCAACACAGGGTCTCAGGGTCCCATCCTTCTTCTTTACAAAAAAGGTAGGTGCCCCTGCTGGTGAGGAAGAAGGACGTATGAAGCCTTTGGCCAGATTTTCATCAATATACTCTTTTAAGGCTTGAAGCTCAGGTGCCGCCAAAGGGTATACGTTACCAAAAGGAATGGCTGCCCCGGGAAGCAGCTCAATGGGACAGTCATAATGCCTGTGTGGAGGAAGCTGATCTGCATTCTTCTTGTCACAGATGTCAGAGAACTCTTTATAAGCTGGAGGTAAAGAAAATACCTGTACATGTGGTTCCGTAGCTGTGGACTCAGGGACAGCTTCTGTTAACGCTGAGTTGCTCCTTGTTGGGAAGATAATCTCCTTGGTCTCCCAGTTTATAATTGGGTTCTGAGAACGCAACCAAGGAATGCCTAAAATCACAGGAAAATGAGAAGAAATTAGCAAGAAAGAAAGTTGCCCCTGATGCTTAGGCTCCAACAAAATTTCAAGGGGTACGGTCTCCTGATCCACAGGCACAGAGATTAAAGGTGACCCATCCACTGTTTCCATGGTAATTGGAGAGGCTCTTTGCTGAATTTTAATACCATGTTCCTTGGCAAATGCGATATTCATGAAATTGCCACCTGCACCAGAGTCAATCATAGCTGAACTGGAAATCCACTGTCCTGAACACAGGATCTTAATAGGGAGAGAACAGTGAGCGTTCTTTTCCTTCAGCTCCTTGGGGGGTGAAGTCATAGAAAGTGAATGGAATACAGCGTTTAAAGGAAGGCTACATTCAGAGATGTCAGATTCATCATCACAGTTGTCATACTCCCCTATTGCTGCTAGCACCTTGTTAGGCCGTCTAGGACACTTAGGACAATTGATCAGAGAAGTGGTCAGACTGGCCGCAGTACAAGCATAGACTTTCACGCAGGCGATGCTCCCTGCGCTCATTGATCTTGCGCCTCTGAACAGAATCAATTTGCATGGGCACCTCCTCCACCTCCCGAGAGGTTTTACCTGCAGGCTCTTTGGAAGGAAGGGAAAAGTTAGAAATACGGTTATATGCAGCAAATTTCTCCTGCCTACGCTCAGTAAGGTGAATGTCTATGCGCACACAATGCTGTATAAATGTCTCTAGATCTTGTGGTGACTCAGAGCGGGCTAGTTCATCTTTTACAATACTAGACAGACCCCTTTTAAAAATAGGCAATTGTGCATAACTGTCCCAATTGGTATCTACCGCCAATCTCCTGAATTCAGTGGCATACTCAATAACAGAACGTTTAGCCTGGCGTAAAGACAACAAATCAGATTCAGCGGTTGCACGGCGATTAGGGTCATCAAACATTAATGCCATAGCGGCCAAGAAATCATCCAAGTCATTTAACCGTGGGTCACGAGACTCAATCATCGGATTCACCCAGGCGAGCGCTCGTGAGGTCAGTAGCATTATTACACACAATACTTTGGATCTATCAGTAGGAAAACGGTCAGCATGCACATCAAAATATAGCATACATTGATTCACAAAGCCACAAAATTTGTCGCGATCACCATTAAATCTGAATGGGGGCAACTTAGGTGGACCAGCTGGTGGCGGTTGCCCAGAGGGTAAAGTCACTTGTGCAGCTATTTGCGTGCTTATGTCCTGAAAAGCCCGTCCATACTGGGACTCTATGCCAGCAAGTTTGTTTTCCTGGGCTGCCATGCGGTTGCTCAAGTCCTGCAAGGTTTGTCCAAACACTTGTTGACTGTGTTCAAAGCTTCCAAACTTCTTTTGCAGACCTTCCACATCTTTCTGCAGTGATCTAATTATGGAAAACACCTGCTCTAATTTGCTTTCTGCAGTCATTGTTCCAGCAGTCTCCTTTTTTTTTTTAGGCTAGAGTATCCTGTAATAATTATAGGGGATAACTCAGGAGACTCTTTGAGTGGAACAAGACAACTACAGAACACAGTTTTATAAGTGGTAAAGTCTATATTATCACACGGTGATTCAAACAGGTGCAGAGAGAAACTCAAGTCCACAACACTTGGTACAAATAATAAACGCAGGTTAGCAGTCTATAGGAAACTTCAGAGGAAAATGCAATCAAGCAGAAAGTCTATGAAGCACAGTTATTCTTGAGGATACTTGACACGAATAAATCCTTGTCTTAGTCCAGGCACCGATAGATATGCTTATTAGGCAGTTCAAATCATATCTTAGCTCAACCAGGGAGGCCTGGTTAATAGTCTCAGGTTATTGCAAAGCAGCAACAGCTTACATGACCAGCAAATGCAGATGGAAGTAAACACGAACAGCAGATGAAGGAGGATTACTGGAAACTTGTGTATGCAGCAGGAACTCAGAGCAGAGTAGCAGGATCACCACACAGGTTCACAGGAGCAGGTGTATAGCCAGGGAGTAATCAGAGGTCAGGAGCTGGATGCAAGGCAGAATACTCTAGCACAGACTGAAGGCTGGGGTGGAGTTTTATAGCAGGAGACACAGTGCACATACCAAAGACGCCATCTTGGAAAAGGGCAGTAATGCACAAAAGGTAAAAAATGTTCAGAGTCCTGACAAAATCTCAGCCCGTTACAGGGAGTAAAAATAACAATAATTGGTGTTACCTGTTTGAAGTGTTTGCATATATTTGTTACAGGTTTAAAATGGACAATGGGGTAATGGACAGTGGATTACCCAAAAACTGTTTTTGTACATAGTTGGTACCCTCAAGGTGCACCTTGGTTCTACCCACTTTGCCAGCGTGGGTAGGGCATTGTTTCTTCAGACCTGAAGCTAAAACTATCTGGCGCAGCCAAACCCTGGGCCTGGATACGTAGCCCGCCCAAGAACAACTTTGGGGGTTTATGACGGGTCCCTTGCTTCTGTAGTGTTTTATATCAACAAGGACACCCTGGTATAAGACCAGTTGTACATTTATAAAATGTTTACTTGCAGCGTTCAAGCCAAAAGTGCATCCCGTAAGGGAAGAAGAAGTTATTAACCTGTTCAAATGTATTTCAAAATGTAATTGCACCTTGTAACCTTTGGTTTATGTTTCCTTGTCCCAGTCCAGGAGTACTGGATTTAACGGGGTGGATGTGGCACCCCAGGAGTTTGGGTAACACAGTAGTGCCACCCTCCTCTCAGCGAGGGTAGTGCTATTCCTGTAAACAAGAGGGATCCTTTTGGCAGGTAATCTCACACACAATACCTTCTAAATCCAGGCCAGGAGGGGGAGCTAAAAACCCGGTTTTAGGGCAGCTACCCTGAATAAGGATCCTGGTCTGGAGGAGTGTTGTGAATTCTGTTCTCAAGCTCCCTCCTGTGGTTATGAATGGTACTTCGGCGAGTTCTGTTCATGGACTCCCTCTGGTGGCTGTGAGTGGAGCTGCTGGTTCTGAGATTCCTTCTCCAGCTGATCTCGTTCAGGTCTTGGCTGGCTGCTCTATTTAACTCCACTCAGATCGTTACTTGATGCCAGCTGTCAATGTCCTAGTACTGGTTCAGTTCACTTGGATCTTTCAGATGACCTGTCTACTTCAGCAAAAGCTAAGTCCTTGCTAGCTTATTTGTTACCACTGTGTTTTTGTCCAGCCTGCTATATTGAATTTATCTTGTTAGCTGGAAGCTCTGGGATGCAGAGTGGCACCACCGCACCGTGAGTCGGTGCGGTGGTTTCTTTTGCACACTCTGCGTGGATTTTTGTTAGTTTTTTAAGCTGACCGCAAAGATACCTTTTCTATCCTCAGTCTGTTTAGTCAAGTCTGGCCTCCTATGCTGAAACCTATTTCATTCCTGTGTTTGTAACTTCCATCTTAACTCACAGTCAATATATGTGGGGGCTGCCTATTTCTTTGGGGAATTTCTCTGAGGCAAGGTAGGCTGTATTTTCTATCTTTAGGGGTAGTTAGCTCTTAGGCTGTGAAGAGGCATCTAGGCAGAGTCAGGAACGCTCCACAGCTATTTCTAGTAGGATTAGGGGTTGCGGTCAGCAGAGCTCCCACTTCCCAGAGCTCGTCCTGTATCGCTAGTTTGCTCATCTGGTCATTTCTAGTGTTCCTAACCACCAGCCCAACATAACAGTACAGCTGGCCACAAAGTGTTAATGCATCTCAATAGAGGGATAAGAGAAGTTCTGAGACCATTTTTTTTTCTCTGCCGTGTGTTTTGTATTTCTTTTCCCCTTAACCTCTGGGTGGTTCAGGACACAGGTGTAGATATGGACATTCAAGGTCTGTTCTCTTGTGTGGATCAACTCACTGCAAGGGTACAAAGCATTCAAGATTATGTAGTTCAGAACCCAATGTTAGAACCCAGAATTCCAATTCCTGATTTGTTTTCTGGGGATAGATCTAAGTTCCTGAATTTCAAAAATAATTGTAGACTGTTTTTTGCTTTGAAACCCCGCTCCTCTGGTGACCCCATTCAGCAAGTAAAAATCATTATTTCTCTGCTACGTGGCGACCCTCAAGACTGGGCATTTTCCCTTGCGCCAGAAGATCCTGCATTGCGCAATGTAGATGCATTTTTTCTGGCGCTTGGATTGCTTTATGATGAACCAGATTCAGTGGATCAGGCAGAGAAAATTTTGCTGGCTTTGTGTCAGGGTCAGAATGAAGCGGAGGTATATTGTCAGAAGTTCAGAAAGTGGTCTGTGCTTACTCAGTGGAATGAGTGTGCCCTGGCGGCAATTTTCAGAAAGGGTCTTTCTGAAGCCCTTAAGGATGTTATGGTGGGATTCCCCACGCCTGCTGGTCTGAATGAGTCTATGTCCTTGGCCATTCAGATCGATCGACGCTTACGTGAGCGCAAAAATGTGCATCATTTGGCGGTGTTTCCTGAGCAGAAGCCTGAGCCTATGCAATGTGATAGGACCTTGACCAGAGCTGAACGGCAAGAATACAGACGTCAGAATGGGCTGTGTTTTTACTGTGGTGACTCCACTCATGCTATCTCTGATTGTCCTAAGCGCACTAAACGGTTCGCTAGGTCTGCCACCATTGGTACTGTACAGCCAAAATTTCTTTTGTCCGTTACTCTGATTTGCTCTTTGTCGTCCTATTCTGTTATGGCATTTGTGGATTCAGGCGCTGCCCTGAATTTGATGGACTTGGAGTTTGCCAGGCGCTGTGGTTTTTTCTTGGAGCCCTTGCAGTATCCTATTCCATTGAGAGGAATTGATGCTACACCTTTGGCCAAGAATAAGCCTCAGTACTGGACTCAATTGACCATGTGCATGGCTCCTGCACATCAGGAGGATATTCGCTTTTTGGTGTTGCATAATCTGCATGATGTGGTCGTTTTGGGTTTGCCATGGCTACAGGTCCATAATCCTGTATTGGATTGGAAATCAATGTCTGTATCCAGTTGGGGTTGTCAAGGGGTACATGGGGATGTCCCATTGTTGTCTATTTCGTCCTCCCATCCTTCTGAAGTCCCTGAGTTTTTGTCAGATTACCGGGATGTATTCGATGAGCCCAAATCCAGTGCCCTACCTCCTCATAGGGATTGCGATTGTGCTATTAATTTGATTCCTGGTAGTAAGTTTCCGAAGGGCCGACTGTTCAATTTATCTGTGTCAGAACACGCTGCAATGCGGAGTTATATAAAGGAGTCCTTGGAGAAAGGGCATATTCGCCCGTCGTCGTCACCGTTGGGAGCAGGGTTCTTTTTTGTGGCCAAGAAGGATGGTTCTCTGAGACCTTGTATAGATTACCGCCTTCTTAATAAAATCACCGTCAAATTTCAGTACCCATTGCCGCTACTGTCTGATTTGTTTGCTTGGATTAAGGGAGCTAGCTGGTTCACCTAGATAGATCTTCGAGGGGCGTATAATCTTGTGCGTATTAAACGGGGCGACGAATGGAAAACAGCATTTAATACGCCCGAGGGCCATTTTGAGTACTTGGTGATGCCATTCGGGCTTTCTAATGCTCCATCTGTGTTTCAGTCCTTTATGCATGACATCTTCCGAAAGTACCTGGATAGATTCATGATTGTATATTTGGATGATATTTTGGTCTTTTCGGACGATTAGGAGTCTCATGTGAAGCAGGTCAGAATGGTGTTCCAGGTCCTTCATGCTCATTCCTTGTTTGTGAAGGGGTCTAAATGTCTCTTTGGAGTTCAGAAGGTTTCATTTTTGGGCTTCATTTTTTCCCCTTCTACTATCGAGATGGACCCTGTTAAAGTTCAGGCCATTTATGATTGGACTCAGCCTACTTCTGTGAAGAGCCTTCAGAAATTTCTGGGCTTTGCTAATTTTTACCGTCGCTTCATTGCTAATTTTTCTAGTGTTGTTAAACCATTGACTGATTTAACCAAGAAAGGTGCTGATGTGGTCAATTGGTCCTCTGCGGCCGTTGAGGCTTTTCAGGAGCTGAAGCGTCGTTTTTCTTCTGCTCCTGTGTTGTGTCAGTCAGATGTTTCGCTCCCGTTTCAGGTTGAGGTGGATGCTTCTGAGATTGGAGCAGGGGCTGTTTTGTCTCAAAGAGGTTCTGATGGCTCTGTAATGAAACCATGTGCTTTCTTTTCTAGAAAGTTTTCGCCTGCTGAGTGCAATTATGATGTGGGTAATCGAGAGTTGTTGGCTATGAAGTGGGCGTTTGAGGAGTGGCGACATTGGCTTGAGAGAGCCAAACATCGCGTGGTGGTCTTGACGGATCACAAGAATCTGACTTATCTTGAGTCTGCCAAGCGTTTGAATCCTAGACAGGCTCGATGGTCGCTGTTTTTCTCCTGCTTCAATTTTGTGGTTTCGTACCTTCCGGGTTCTAAGAATGTGAAGGCTGATGCCCTTTCTAGGAGTTTTGTGCCTGATTCTCCGGGAGTTCCTGAGCCGGCTGGTATTCTCAAAGAGGGGGTAATTTTGTCTGCCATCTCCCCTGATTTGCGGCGGGTGCTGCAGGAGTTTCAGGCTGATAGACCTGACCGTTGCCCAGCGGAGAAGCTGTTTGTCCCTGATAGATGGACTAGTAGAGTTATCTCTGAGGTTCATTGTTCGGTGTTGGCTGGTCATCCTGGAATCTTTGGTACCAGAGATTTGGTGGCTAGATCCTTTTGGTGGCCTTCCTTGTCACGAGATGTGCGTTCTTTTGTGCAGTCCTGTGGGACTTGTGCTCGGGCTAAGCCCTGCTGTTCTCGTGCCAGTGGGTTGCTTTTGCCCTTGCCGGTCCCGAAAAGGCCCTGGACGCATATTTCCATGGATTTTATTTCAGATCTCCCTGTCTCTCAGAGGATGTCAGTTATCTGGGTGGTTTGTGATCGCTTCTCTAAGATGGTCCATTTGGTACCTTTGCCTAAATTGCCTTCCTCCTCTGATTTGGTTCCATTGTTTTTCCAGCATGTGGTTCGTTTACATGGCATTCCGGAGAACATCGTGTCGGACTGAGGTTACCAGTTTGTTTCAAGATTTTGGCGGTCCTTTTGTGCTAAGATGGGCATTGATTTGTCTTTTTCTTCAGCTTTCCATCCTCAGACAAATGGCCAAACCGAACAAACCAATCAGACTTTGGAAACATATCTGAGATGCTTTGTTTCTGCTGATCATGATGATTGGGTGTCCTTCTTGCCTTTGGCTGAGTACGCCCTTAATAATCGGGCCAGCTCGGCTACTTTGGTTTCGCCTTTTTTCTGTAATTCTGGTTTCCACTCTCGTTTTTCTTCAGGGCAGGTTGAGCCTTCGGACTGTCCTGGTGTGGATTCTGTGGTGGACAGGTTGCAGCAAATTTGGACTCATGTAGTGGACAATTTGACATTGTCCCAGGAGAAGGCTCAACGTTTCGCTAACTGCCGTCGCTGTGTTGGTCCCCGACTTCGTGTTGGGGATTTGGTTTGGTTGTCGTCTCGTTTTGTTCCTATGAAGGTTTCGTCTCCTAAGTTTAAGCCTCGTTTCATTGGTCCTTATAAGATTTCTGAAATTATTAATCCTGTGTCATTTCGTTTGGACCTTCCAGCTTCTTTCGCCATCCATAATGTGTTCCATAGGTCGTTGTTGCGGAGATATGTGGCTCCTATGGTTCCCTCCGTTGATCCTCCTGCCCCGGTGTTGGTTGAGGGGGAGTTGGAGTATGTGGTGGAGAAGATTTTGGATTCTCGTATTTCGAGACGGAAACTTCAGTATCTAGTCAAGTGGAAAGATTATGGTCAGGAGGATAATTCCTGGGTGGTTGCCTCTGATGTTCATGCTGCCGATCTTGTTCGTGCCTTTCATTTGGCTCGCCCGGAGCGGCCTGGGGGCTCTGGTGAGGGTTCGGTGACCCCTCCTCAAGGGGGGGGGTACTGTTGTGAATTCTGTTCTCGAGCTCCCTCCTGTGGTTATGAATGGTACTTCGGCGAGTTCTGTTCATGGACTCCCTCTGGTGGCTGTGAGTGGAGCTGCTGGTTCTGAGATTCCTTCTCCAGCTGATCTCGTTCAGGTCTTGGCTGGCTGCTCTATTTAACTCCACTCAGATCGTTACTTGATGCCAGATGTCAATGTCCTACTACTGGTTCAGTTCACTTGGATCTTTCAGATGACCTGTCTACTTCAGCAAAAGCTAAGTCCTTGCTAGCTTATTTGTTACCACTGTGTTTTTGTCCAGCTTGCTATATTGAATTTATCTTGTTAGCTGGAAACTCTGGGATGCAGAGTGGCACCACCGCGCCGTGAGTCGGTGCGGTGGTTTCTTTTGCACACTCTGCATGGTTTTTTGTTAGTTTTTTATGCTGACCGCAAAGATACCTTTTCTATCCTCAGTCTGTTTAGTCAAGTCTGGCTTCCTATGCTGAAACCTATTTCATTCCTGTGTTTGTAACTTCTATCTTAACTCACAGTCAATATATGTGGGGGCTGCCTATTTCTTTGGGGAATTTCTCTGAGGCAAGGTAGGCTGTATTTTCTATCTTTAGGGGTAGTTAGCTCTTAGGCTGTGAAGAGGCGTCTAGGCAGAGTCAGGAACGCTCCACGGCTATTTCTAGTTGTTGTGATAGGATTAGGGGTTGCGGTCAGCAGAGCTCCCCCTTCCCAGAGCTCGTCCTGTATCGCTAGTTTGCTCATCTGGTCACTTCTAGTGTTCCTAACCACCAGCCCAACATAACAGATGAGGTGTCAGACAGTTGGTCCAGAGAGACCAGAGAGTGCAGTTCTGTCTTGAGAAGACAGGAATGGAGCAGAGGAAAGAATGAGGGCTCAAGGAGGGGACGATTAGGCCCCTAAGAGCCAGAGCCCAGAAACCGGGCACCGGGAGCCCGACGTTGTGGATAGCTGTAAGGTCCACAGCAGACCCGGAGGACATAGGACTATAAGTATACTACCCATACCATACCTGAGGTAAATCAGCAGATAGAGCCTGGAGTCACCGTATCAGAGACTCCCAAGAGTACAGCTCAAGCTGCCTGCCATGCAGGTTCTGTCCCAGGACAGGAGAGAGAAAGGAGTACTTTGCCAGCAAACCACAGGTAGCAAGGTATGAGGAACCCAGCGCATAGAGGAAGACTCCCAACCTGACCTGCCAAGGGGAAGTCTTCTTGTTTCCGGGCTGCCTGTACTCCTTCTGTACCTGTTGCCGGTGCCCTGGACTGTGGCGTGCTACCAACAGTAAACCAGGTAAAGACTGCAACCCTGAGTCCTCTGTTATTTACCGGCAACACATCATACCTGCCATAAACCTTGGGAGCCCTGGGAACCCTGCTTCACCTGTGGGAACAGTCACCATCCAGCCACCATACCATCACCCCAGAGGACCCCTTTAAGTGGCATCGGTCCCTACTGACCGAGAACCACAAGTGGCATCACGAAAATAGACTTTCACAATACCCCTTAAAAGACCGTTCCCCTATAATTGAGTACCAGGGCCACGGACCAGGTCGCAGCCACCGTGACATCCCCTTTAAGAGCAACTGGACCCAGTACCGAGTACCCCAATGCCCTGGTGGGCAACTCACTGTCATACATAATAATACCAACACTGTGCCCCTTGCATAGTAGAATGTCTCCTTTGTGCACTCACATTAGCCTCCACACTCTTTAATGGTTCCGACAGTAGCTCCCACATTGTCTAAAAGTCCCCACACTGTATATAAACCCTGTTCATGACAGCTCCCACAGTAACTCCCACACTGTATGATGGCCTCCACAGTAGCCTTTAAACTGTACTGTATAATGGCCCTCGCATTAGCTCCGACATTGTGTAGGTCTTTTTTATTATATAAAAATACTTCACGTGACACAACTGTGATACATTACAAAATAAAACACAACAGAACAAAACATAAAAACAAAACTCCAATCAGATGACAGAATCAGACAAAAATCACAAAGAAATAAACCAGAAACGGAAATAAAATGGAGAAAGTTCATGACCTACAAACAGGGAAAAGAAAGAAAAATTGTAATAAAATAAAGGGAAAATAACAAAATAACCATAACTACATAAATACCCCCATAAAATATTAAACAATGAATAGTATAAAATCATGTAAGATCCCCGGCCCAGCTTCATAGCTCCAACATTGTGTTATGACCCCCACAATAGCTATCAAGGTCTATACTGGCCCCCGCATTAGCTCCCATAAGACCTCAAAGAGGGGACCAGAAAGAAAGAGGGAAGCAGAAGAGGGGGACGTAAATATTGCTCATGTAAAGAAGAAAATTTGCCCCCTGGTACTTCTCTTTTTTTTCCCTTCTCTCCCATTAGGGCTCTTGTTGTCCAGATTGAGTATAAGTACCGGCGCCTACACCTTAATGTGAACATCTATACGTGTAGCGCCCCCACTGCCGCAGGGCCGAGGGGTACCCGGTACCAGGCCTCTGAGTCTCTGCTCTGGGGTTGTCACGGTGGCTAGACCCGGTCCGTGACCCTGCTGAGGGGCGTACAATAATAGATGTGGATGGTGGTGGAGGTGCGGTGCAGTAAATAACGAGGACACCAGGTTGCAGTCTCTTTACCTCTTTACTGAAGGCTTCTGAGTCCTCAATCCGGAATATGGTTAACAGGGCTGCGCAAGTCCGGCCGGTCCGATGGCACCTCCAGAGTTCCCTTTGCAGGTGGAAATCTGTGCCTACCTTCCTGCGCTTGTGTTGTGGTCCTCCCCTGCTGTGCTTACAGGATAGTACCCCACAACTGTTGTGTCTGTTTCTCGTGTTCCCTCACAACTCGATTCTGATGTTCTCCCTCTACGTCCCCCTGATCTTACGGTTAGGACGCACCCGTATGACGGGAGGCTCGGAGCTCTTCCGGGACTCTTGCGTCGCCCCACTCCTGTTGTTACCCCCCTGTGTCTTCCTGGGTCTGGGTGAGACAGCCCGCCTGTAACTGACTGTCCTGCCGTGGGTTTGAAGTTTGGCTTGGAGCTCTATACTTCCTCGGCGTTCCGGCCACCGGTTATGCGCCTCAATAGGATGTTGCCTCGTCTTACAGCACGACTCCTACTGGTATTCTCCTTGTTGCGTTGATCTCGTTTCTCACTCAGCACAATAAATCTCGCTTCTTATCCTTTCTTGGGGTACCGCCGCTATATCGTGCAGGCGTGGTCCCGTAACTTTCTCTCTGTTCGCTAGGCCTCTGTCAGAATCCCACCCCTGACAGGGACCCCTCTGAATCTTCCCCTACAACACCCTCTGCCACAAGGTGTTGCCTGGTTCCAACCCAGCCAGCTTTCTCTCTAACTTCCTGCCTAACCCCCAGTTTTACCAGACTGTGAGGAGTGGCCTAATAAATAGAACCCTTAGCTCCCCCTGGAGGCCAGACTGTGAAATGTATTGGTGTCTGTGATACCTGGTCAGATGAACTCCTTCAGTGCCATCAGACGTACCATAGCCCCCCTTAGCGGCGGAGCCACAGTACTGTAACGACCAGGACTCTGGGGCGCTGCATACGCACTTACTGGCTGTCATATACCCTGGCCCCGGCCACAGGACTATGGCACATGGTGTGTGTGTATATAATAAACAAGTATATATATACTGTATACGGAACGCTCGCCAGGGCCGTGGGGTACTCGGTACCAGGTCCGGTACTTAAAGGGATGTATCATGGCGGCGGTGACCCGGTCCCTGGCCCTGGGCACCCATGTAAAAGGGATGGTCTTTAAAGGGGTTTGTAAAGTAATAAAAGTTTGTGACGCCACCTGTGGTACTCTGTCAGGGGTGACTGACACTGCTTAAAGGGGCCCTCTAGGGTAGTGTTATGGCAGCAGGGATGGTATGGCTTCCCACAGGTGAAGCTAGGTCCCCAGGGCTCCTGATGTGTTGGGCAAGGATGGTGTGGTGCCAGAAATAAACGGAGGACACAGGGTTGCAGTCTCTTTACCTGGTTTACTGATGGTAGACAGCCTCAGTCCAGGGTACCAGCAACAGGTGTCGATGCAGTCCAGGCAGCCTGAAAATGAGTAGGATTCCTTTTGCCAGGTCAGATTGGGAGCTTTCCACTATGCGCTAAATAATAGTCCCTTGTTGCCTGTGGCTTCTGTCAAGGTCTTCTCTTACTCTCTGTCCTGGGACAGTTCCTGCATGGTAGGCAACGCGAGCCATTTCATTGGGGTAACTATACACGGTGACTCCGGACTCTGGATGTTGCTGTACCTCAGGGTGTAATGTGGGCAAGTCACTTTTAATTTCCTGCCCTCTGGATCTGCCGTGGGACATGTAGTTCCACACAGCCTTGGGCTCCCGTTGCCCAGTTTCTGCACTTCAGCTTAGAGGGAGCTCAATCACTGTTCCCCTCCGAACTCCTTTGTTCTCCTTTGCTTCTCCCCTCTGACACTTGCTATCAATGCAACCTGTCTGGTTCTCTTCTGTTCTGGAGCTGCAGCACCACATGTGGCTGCACTGTCCCACTCTGCTCGCACTCTTCTCTCCTCCACTGTCTCTCTCCAACTCCAACTGACTAACTCCTCCAGACCAGAATATATATCTGGGGGAAGCTCCCCTGAAACCGGGTTCAGAGCTCCCCCTTCTGGCCTGGATTCAGAATGTGTTGCATGTAGGTGTATTACCTGTTAAAGGGAATCCTACTTGAATCCAGGCATGACATTACCCTCCCTGAAAGGAAGGCAACATCACTGTAACAACCGGTTACCCGAGGTGTTTATATATATATATATATATATATATATATATATATATACACTCACTGGCCAATTTATTAGGTACACCTGTCCAACTTCTTGTTAACACTTAATTTCTAATCAGCCAATCACATGGCGGCAACTCAGTGCATTTAGGCATGTAGACATGGTCAAGACAATCTCCTGCAGTTCAAACCGAGCATCAGTATGGGGAAGAAAGGTGATTTGAGTGCCTTTGAACGTGGCATGGTTGTTGGTGCCAGAAGGGCTGGTCTGAGTATTTCAGAAACTGCTGATCTACTGGGATTTTCACGCACAACCATCTCTAGGGTTTACAGAGAATGGCCCGAAAAAGAAAAAAAATCCAGTGAGCGGCAGTTCTGTGGGCGGATATGCCTTGTTGATGCCAGAGGTCAGAGGAGAATGGGCAGACTGGTTCGAGCTGATAGAAAGGCAACAGTGACTCAAATCGCCACCCGTTACAACCAAGGTAGGCCTAAGAGCATCTCTGAACGCACAGTGTGTCGAACTTTGAGGCAGATGGGCTACAGCAGCAGAAGACCACACCGGGTACCACTCCTTTCAGCTAAGAACAGGAAACTGAGGCTACAATTTGCACAAGCTCATCGAAATTGGACAGTAGAAGATTGGAAAAACGTTGATTGGTCTGATGAGTCTCGATTTCTGCTGCGACATTCGGATGGTAGGGTCAGAATTTGGCGTAAACAACATGAAAGCATGGATCCATCCTGCCTTGTATGGAGCATCTTTGGGATGTGCAGCCGACAAATCTGCGGCAACTGTGTGATGCCATCATGTCAATATGGACCAAAATCTCTGAGGAATGCTTCCAGCACCTTGTTGAATCTATGCCACGAAGAATTGAGGCAGTTCTGAAGGCAAAAGGGGTCCAACCCGTTACTAGCATGGTGTACCTAATAAAGTGGCCGGTGAGTGTATATATATATATATACACTGCTCAAAAAAATAAAGGGAAGACTAAACTCTCACATCCTAGATATCACTGAATTAAATTTTCCAGCTGTAAATCTTTATTCACTACATAGTGGAATGTGTTGAGAACAATAAAACCTAAAAATGATCAACGTAAATCACAACTAATATCCCACGGTGGTCTGGAATTGGAATAATGCTCAATATCAAAGTGGAAAATGAAGTTACAGGCTGATCCAACTTCAGTGGAAATGCATCAAGACAAGGAAATGATGCTCAGTAGTGTGTGTGGCCTCCACGTACCTGTATGACCTCCCTACAACACCTGGGCATGCTCCTGATGAGGCGGCAGATGGTCTCCTGAGGGATCTCCTCCCAGACCTGGATTAAAGCATCCGCCAACTCCTGAACAGTCTGTGGTGCAACGTGATGGTGGTGGATGGTGCAAGACATGATGTACCAGATGTGTTCAATTGGATTCAGGTCTGGGGAATGGGCGGGCCAGTCCATAGCTTCAATGCCTTCATCTTGCAGGAACTGCTGACACACTCCAGCCACATGAGGTCTGGCATTGTCCTGCATTAGGAGGAACCCAGGGCCAACCGCACCAGCATATGGTCTCACAAGGGGTCTGAGGATCTCATCCTGCTACCTATTGGCCATCAGGCTACCTCTGGCGAGCACATGGAGGGCTGTGTGGCCCTCCAAAGAAATGCCACCCCACACCATTACTGACCCACTGCCAAGCCGGTCATGCAGAGGGATGTTGCAGGCAGATCGCTCTCCACGGCGTCTCCAGACTCTGTAACGCTTGTCACATTTGCTCAGTGTGAACCTGCTTTCATCTGTGAAGAGCACAGGGCGCCAGTGGCGAATTTGCCAATCCTGGTTTTCTGTGGCAAATGCCAAGCATCCTGCACGGTGTGGAACTGTGAGCACAACCCTCATCTGTGGACGTCGGGCACTCAGACCATCCTCATGGAGTCAGTTTCTAACCGTTTCTAACACATACACATTTGTGGCCTGCAGGAGGTAATTTTGCAGAACTCTGGCAGTGCTTCTCCTGTTCCTCCTTGCACAAAGGCTGAGGTAGCGGTCCTGCTACTCGGTTGTTGCCCTTCTACGGCCCCCTCCACGTCTCCTGGTGTACTGGCCTGTCTCCTGGTAGCACCTCGAGCCTCTGGACACTACGTTTACAGACACAGAAAACCTTCTTGCCACAGCTTGCATTCATGTGCCATCCTGGATGAGCTGCACAACCTGAGCCACTTGTGTGGGTTGTAGAGTCCGTCTCATGCTACCATGAGTGTCAAAGCACAACCAACATTCAAAAGTGACCAAAACATCAATCTGAATGCATTGGTACTGAGATGCAGAACCACTCTTTTATTGAGTGTGTCTTGATAATTGCCAATAATTTCCATCTGTTGTCTATTCCATTTGCACAAAAGCATGTGAAATTGATTGTCAAACAGTGTAGTGTTGCTTCCTAAGTGGACAGTTTGATTTCACAGAAGTTTGATTTACTTGGAGTTATGTTCTGTTGTTTAAGTGTTCCCTTTATTTTTTTTGAGCGGTGTGTATATGTATATATATATATATATATATATATATATATATATATATATATATATATATACAGTACAGACCAAAAGTTTGGACACACTCTCTCATTTAAAGATGTTTCTGTATTTTCATGACTATTAAAATTGTACATTCACACTGAAGGCATCAAAACTATGAATTAACACATGTGGAATTATATACTTAACAAAAAAGTGTGAAACAACTGAAAATATGTCTTATATTCTAGGTTCTTCAAAGTAGCCACCTTTTGCTTTTGGAGCGCCCCCAGACACAGGGCAACGGGGTACTCAGCGCCGGGTCGCCTCTGCACGACCAGGACTCTGGGGCGCTGCACTCCCCCCCCCCGTTAAATCCAGTACTCCCGGACTGGGAAAAGAAGAACAACAATACATGTTAGCAAAAGACATATGGAGCGCCCCCAGACGCAGGGCAGCTGGGTACCGGGTCTCTGTCTCGGTTCCGGGGATGTCACAGTGGCCCGACCCAGTCAATAGCCCTGCTAACGGGCATCCAATTAAAGGTGTAGGCAGAAGTCTGTCAAGTGTTCGTGACGCCGCCTGTGGTATTCGGTCAGGATGACCGACGCTGCTAGGGGTCCGCTGGGGTGATGGAATGGCAGCTAGATGGTGTACCTTCCCACAGGTGAAGTATGTCCCCAGGGCTTCCCTTGAGGTGTAGATGGTAATGGTGTAGGTCGCAGTAAATAACGAGGACACAGGGTTGCAGTCTCTTTACCTTTTACTGTAGACTTCAGCATCCACAATCCGGAGCACTGCTAACAGGGCTGGCTGAGTCCGGCCGGTCCGAAGGCACATCCAGAGTTCCCTTTGCAGGTGGAAATCAGTAGCCTTCCTACTTGCGCCTGTGTGTTGTAGTACCTCCCTGCTGAGCACCACAGGATAGTCCTCACAACTCTTGTCTGTTTCTGATGTTCTCTCTCTCTCTGTCCCCCAGTTGGTATGGCTAGGATGCACCCGTATGACGGGGTAGGCCTGGAGCTATTTTATAGGGACCCTAGAGACGCCCCTCTCCCATAATTGCCTCCGTTGTCTGCTTAGGTGAAAAGGTAAGACAGCCAACCTAAAGTTAACTGCCCTGCCGTGATCTGGAGTATTGCGTAGAGCCAGTACTCCCTCGGTGTTCCGGCCACCGGCTACGCGCCTCAGAAGGATGTTGCCACGATCTTAGGGCATGACTCCTCCCGGTATTATCTCCTAGTGCTGTGATCTCGTTTCTCACTTCTCCACAATATACTCCGCTTCTTGTCCTTTCTTAAGATGCCACCCCAATGAAGTGCAGGCGCAGCTCCGTAACGATCTGTCTCTTGCTAGGCCACTGTCAGGATCCCACCCCTGACAGGGACCTCCCTGGATCTTCCCAGTAACTCTCTCCCTACATGTTACCTGGGCAAAACCCAGTCAGCTTCTCCTCTAACTTCCTATCCAACCCCCCGTTTTACCAGAGTGTGATGAGTGGCCTAATAAATAGAACCTTTTGCTCCCCCTGGTGGCCGGAGTGTGAAGTGTAATGTGTGACTGTGTTACCTGGTCAGGTGAACTCTTTTGGTACAATCAGACGTACCATCACTCCCCTTAGCGGCAGAGTGACGATACTGCACGACCAGGACTCTGGGGCGCTGCACATACAAAATTTTGAAATGCTGTAAACAATTAAATATAACAGTGCTTCCCTTTATGGGAGGTGAGGACGCTTGAACGTTGCGAAAATCTTGGTCATGCACAGTTCATGACTCCCAGTTCAGTGAGTGCAACTTGAAACAGCAGGGATCCCGGGTAAACAAAGGGATCCCTTTTGAAAGTTTTGGAGCAATTCACTGCCCATTACTCCATTGTCCATTTTAAACCTGCAACAAAGATATATATACAAACACCAAACAGCAGCATCCGTTAATATTTCCAAGTTTTGTAGCGAATTGGGGTTTGATTCTTGGTGCTACATGTAGACCTCCGCAGTGTTGGGGTTGCTAGTAACCTAACAGGGTCCGCTGTGCTTGCTATCGCTGGTGTGGTGCACTGTCTTCTAGCTACACTTCTAGTGAGTCTGTGTAGCACTGGTAGACTGTAGCTCTCATGACTGCTGCTACTAATTGTGGGCATGGCAGATTCTCTGATAGCAGAGGGGGAACTAGCCGGTTCAACTGTTGGCATGGTATCCTCTGGTGGAATCTGCTGTGAATCTGGCATCACATTTGGTTCCGGCGGCTTCAGCTGACAAAACGTTAAAACAGGGACCATGATGGCCTGATTTATTTGAGTCCAAGACTGGGGAAAATCCCCAAGAACAGTGTGTATCATCTTCTCCTCTTCCACGGGCGGAGATGTCCCTGGGTCTGTTTCCCTATCTCTCAACTTATCAGGGCATATTTTGAGGTGGTCTCTGGATATTGCCGTTGAGGTTTCTCCCCCATCTTTGCTGATGAGACAGACCTTTGTATTGTCAATATCGGATGGCAGGATGGTATATGGTTCCGCTTCCCATTGATCGTCAAGCTTGTGTAATCTCCTCTTCCATTTGAGCACTCGCTCACCGGGTGACAAGGGAATTGCAGGAGCATGCTGGTTGTAGTCCCTTTCTTGTTTTTGTCTGGCTTGGGTTAGACTTCTTTCCACGCATTCCTGTATTTTGCGGTACCTTTGCTGCCTTTCTGTGTCCCAATCTGCATTTGGCGAGGTGTCTTCGGGGGTTAGGACCCCCATGTCTAGGTCAACAGGTAATTTGCTAGATCTTCCTCGCATCAGGTATGCTGGAGTGCAGTTGGTGGAATTCACTGGGATGTGGTTGTACATATCTACCAAGTCAGGCAACATGGTTGGCCACAAGTTCCGTTCTTCCACAGGCAAGGTCTTCAGTAAGTCGATTACCACTTGGTTCATCTTCTCGCACATCCCGTTAGTTTGTGGGTGATACGGCGTTCTGATCTTCTTACACCCGTATAAACTGCAGAATTCCTGGAACACCTCCGCTTCGAATGCTGGCCCTTGATCGGTCAGCACCTTCTCCGGGTACCCATGCGGTCTACAGAAGTACTGCTGGAAGGCTTTGTCGGCCGTTCGGGCCGTCAGATCTTTGACCGGCACAACTACCAGAAATCTAGAGTAGTGGTCCATGATGGTAAGAGCGTAGACATAGCCTGACCGGCTGGGTGTTAGCTTTACGTGATTTAGCGTGACCAGCTCAAGCAGCCGTTTGGTGATGATAGGCTGCAGGGGAGCCCTTTGGCTGTCACGGTCCTTCCTGCGTAGGCTACATGGGCCACACTCTCGACACCACTTCTCGATGGCTTTCTTCATGCCAATCCAGTAGAACCTCTCGCTTAGTAGACTCTCCAACTTCCTCCATCCAAAGTGTCCTGCCCCATTGTGATACGCTCCCAGAACCATTGGCGCATCTTGCCATGGGACTACTATCTGCCATACCAACTCATGAGTGCGTGGGTCGATGCTTCTTTGGCACAGCTTACCATCGTGAATAAACAGTTTGCCTCTCCCCTTCCACAGCTGTTGTGTCTCTAGTGAATCATCCGGGCCGGGATGCGAACCTGCCTGCATCAGGAGCTCTTTCACCCGACGGACCACAGGGTCACCGTCCTGGGTCTCTGCCCATCCGTGGTGGGGCAGGGGATTCAGCGTGGCATCCTGCTTGTTCTTGCACCTGTTCTCCACATGATGGGAACACTGGGTGGCCTTGGGGCGATGGAAAGCGGGCAATTCTATCTCTTCAAGTGCTTCCGGGTCTTCTCCCGTTTCTGGCAAGTTGGGGATCCTGGACAATGCATCGACATTCGCATTCTTGTGCCCTGCCTGGTACTTGATGGTGAAGTCAAAATTGGACAACCGGGCCATCCACCGCTGTTCCAAGGTGCCAAGTTTTGCTGTGTGTTAGTGGATTATTGTCCATGAAGACGGAGAATTTTGCTGAGGCCAAGTAGTGCTTGAACCTCTCCATCACTGCCCAAACGATGGCGAGGAACTCCAGCTTAAAGGAACTGTAGTTGTCAGGGTTCCTTTCAGTGGGACGAAGTTTCCTGCTGGCATAAGCAATTACCCTCTCCTTGCCTTTCTGGACCTGGGACAACACGGCTCCCAATCCTAAGTTGCTGGCATCCGTATACAGCACAATCGGTTGGTCATATTCAGGGTTGGCCAGTACCTCTTCTCCTGTTAGCGCCAACTTTAAACAAGTGAAGGATCCCTCCAGTCCATCGTTCCAGTCAAATGGGGTATTCTTACACTTCGTTTTCTTGGACTGGCCCACCAACAGGTCTTGCAATGGCGCGGCTTTCTTGGTGAAGTCCTTGATAAACCTCCTGTAGTAGCCCACCAACCCGAGGAACTGCCGGACTTCATGGAGGTTGCTGGGCTTCGGCCAGTCCTTGATCACAGTGACCTTGTCGGGATCTGGGGCCACTCCTTCAGCACTCACCACATGGCCCAGGTAATGCACTTTGGGTTTTAGCAGATGGCATTTGGACGGTTTTACCTTTAAGCCAAAGTTGGACAAGGCTTCAAACACCTCGGCCAGGTGCTTCAGATGGTCTTCATAAGTCTTGGAGAAGACAATGATATCGTCCAGATATAGCAACACGGTTTCAAAGTTCTTGTGTCCCAGGCAGCACTCCATCATCCTCTGGAACGTTCCTGGGGCGTAGCACAGTCCGAAGGGCATGTAGTTGAATTCGCAGAGACCCATCGGCGTTGTGAAGGCCGTCTTTTCCTTGTCCGCCCCTGCCACGGGAACCTGCCAGTACCCACTGGTGAGATCTAAGGTAGAGAAGTAGTTAGCAGATTTTAAAGCGGCCAAGGATTCCTCTATCCTGGGCAGTGGGTATGCATCCTTATGTGTAATGCGATTTAGCTGGCTATAATCAACACACATCCTCATTGTGCCATCCTTCTTCCTGACGAGGACTAATGGAGCTGCCAGGGGCTACAACTGTCTCTCACTACCCCAGCCTCCTTCATCTCTCGCAACATGTCTTTGGCACACTGATAATGAGCTGGGGTTACAGGACGGTATCTCTCTTTTATAGGTGGATGATCTCCGGTGGGGATATGATGTTGAATCCCTTTTACCTGCCCAAAATCTAGGGGGTGTTTGCTGAATACCCGCTCATACTCATGAACCACCCTGTAGGCCCCCTGTTTCTGGTGTGATGGGGTAGAGTCAGTGCCCACCTGCAATTCCTGACACCAATCTACCGTTTGCCTGGCAGAGCCATTGTTCTCCGCCTGGTTGGACGGGACCAAGGGTTCAGGTGCCTGTACCGCATTATTATCAACAGTAAACAGTTTGGCAAGTGTAGCATATTTGGTTAGGTGGACCTCTTCCTCTCCACAGTTAAGGACACGTACTGGCACCCTCCCCTTGCGGACTTCAACCATTCCCCTGGCGGTCAGGAGGGTAGGCCTACTATCTGAATATACAGGTTCTACCAGGGCCTGGTAGTCTTTAACCCGGAGGCCTATTGCTGCTTGACACCATATTAACATTTCACTCCTGGGGGGTATTGCAATGGGGATTGAATCACTCACGGTGACACGGCCAATTTCACCACCAGTCAGCTCTACCTGTTGTCTCTGCATGAGAGCCCGGATTTCCTTCTGCAGGGCACGTTGCTCACTGTAACCAGCTGTTTCTGCTACCTGCTGTAACAAGACAATAACCTCTGCAAGACAATTTTCTATGACATTAGTACCAAGGGTCATCATGGGGTTACATTCACGCCGGTCAATATCAACAATTACAATTCCTTGGGCCTCCAATTCTACCCGCCCCACTTTAATGGTGACCTCTTTGTACCCCACTTGTGGCAATGGCTGACCATTGCTGGCTATTATGGTGAAATCATCATCGGGGCCACGAGCGATGTCGGTGTCCTCCCAATAACGTTTATAAAGGATGTAAGGCATAGTTGTCACCTGAGAACCGGTGTCCAACAAAGCGTTCATGGGGATACCGTCGATCACAATGGGGAGAACTGGTCGTCCTCCAATGTATTTGGCTCTCCAATTTTGCGGGCCTGGTCGTCCTACTCCTGGGGGTTGGCCCTCTGCCCCAGGGGTTGCTCGTTTAAATGACAGTACCTTGCAACATGGCCCACCTGGTTGCAGCGGCGGCAGATGGGTCGCCCGTCCTGGTGAAAGCGATCGCCTCTGGTCGGCAGAATCCTCCTCTGTCGTCGCCAGGGAACATCCTCTGGTCCGGAAGCCAGCTTGATCTTCTCCTTGGGGGCCTCCTGTAGGGACTGGACGGTCCGGGCTAAGGCAGCAACGCTCTTGGTCAGCTCCTGCATCTGGAGGCGTAGTCCTGCAGGGGAATCACCTTCTAGGATCTGGGCATCGGCCTTGGCAGAAACTGGAGCATCTGACGCCACCTCCTGGTGGTACGTGAGAGCTTGATGCCTGGGAAGTACTGCACGGCTGGGCTGTCGCTCCTGGAGCACCTGGATGGCTTTGTCTTTAAATTGCGCGAAGGTCAGGTCAGGATTCTGCATGGCCATGAGGTGCAGTCGGGCCCTTTGGTGACTGCACAGGAGCCCCTCGATGAACCGCTCCTTTAAGTGTTTATCCTCATCTTGCATGCTATTTGGGTCATTCTGCTTGATGGCCCGCAATGCCTCCTGGAGATTAAGGGCATAGTCCCGTAAGCTATCCTGCGGCCCCTGCTCGCACCCATAGAACGTCAATTTAATTTCTGTGGCGGTGCGGGTGTCAAAGGTGGTTTTAAGCTTTGCAAAGACCTGCTGCGCAGTTCTCTTATCCGCAGCGGGCCAGGACTTCACATCCCTCAGAGCCGCTCCAAATAGTTGGCCCGTTATCATGTGAACTTTCTGAGGCTCTGTCAGGGGGTAAAACTCAAGCAGGCTGCAGATCCCTTCTTTAAAGTCAGTTAATGTATGCGATTCTCCCGAGTATCGCGGGAGCCAGGCTGCTCCAGGTATATATGGCATGGAGAAGGGCATTATGGCCGCCGTAGCTGCGGCAGTGTCCAGTTGGCTGATGGGAGCGGCAAGCTCTGCGGGACTCGGTGGCGGTACCAGGCCCGTGGCTGCGCCTACTGCGGGGCCCAGAGGGGTTTCTGTATCTGCGACCACCGCTACCTCCCCTCTCGGGTTGGACATGGCCGCTCCTCCCTTCTGCTAACCTGGTGGAAGTCGGGGGTCCCCTCGGGGTCAGCACTTCACTGCGTCTCCACTTCTGGCTTTCCAGGCAGCAGCACGGCACCCGCCTTCCCGCTTTTCACTCTTTTTGTCTGGCTCCGCCCACGAAGCTATGGCTCCTCCCCTCACGCTCCACACGGCGCGGCAATGGCGGATTTTGGCGGCAAATGGCAACACAGTTCAAGCACAATTCAGACACAGTTCCAAGGCACACATGACCTGATTCTCAGGCTTAAGTGCATCCTGTTCGTGACGCCAAAATTGGAGCGCCCCCAGACACAGGGCAACGGGGTACTCAGCGCCGGGTCGCCTCTGTCTCGGTTCTGGGGATGTCACAGTGGCCCGACCCGGTCCGTGACCCTGCTAAGGGGCGCCCAATCAAAGGTGTAGATAGAAGTCTGTCAAGTGAGGTATTCGGTCAGGATGGCCGACGCTGCTGGGGGTCCGCTGGGGTGATGGAATGGCAGCTAGAGGGTATACCTTCCCACAGGTGAAGTATGTCCCCAGGGCTTCCCTCGAGGTGTAGATGATGACGGTGTAGGTCGCAGTAATTAATGAGGACATAGGGTTGCAGTCTCTTTACCTTTTACTGTAGACTTCAGCATCCACAATCCGGAGCACTGCTAATAGGGCTGGCTGAGACCGGAAGGTCCAAAGGCACATCCAGAGTTCCCTTTGCAGGTGGAAATCAGTAGCCTTCCTACTAGCGCCTGTGTTTTGTAGTACCTCCCTGCTGAGCACCACGGGATAGTCCTCACAACTCTTGTATCTGTCTCTGATGTTCTCTCTCTCTCTCTCTCCTTCCCCCAGATGGTATGGATAGGACGCACCCGTATGACGGGGTAGGCCTGGAGTTAATTTATAGGGACCCTAGAGACGCCCCTCTCCCACAATTGCCTCCGTTGTCTTCGTAGGTGTAAAGTGTGGACAGCCGACTTGGAATTAGCTGCCCCTGCCGCTGTTTAGAGTAATTCGTGAAGTAAGTACTCCCTCGGTGTTCCGACCACTGGCTACACGCCTCAGAAGGATGTTGCCACGATCTTAGGGCAGGACTCCTCCTGGTACTATCTCCTAGTGCTGTGATCTCGCTTCTCACTTCTCCACAATATACTTCGCTTCTGGTCCTTTCTTAGGAGACTGCCGCTATAAGGTACAGGCGCAGCTCTGTGACGATCTTTCTGTGCTAGGCCGCTGTCAGGATCCCACACCCAACAGATCCTCCCTGGAACTCTCCCAGGCTGCTTTCTGACTAACTTCCTGTCCAACCCCCAGTTTTACCAGAGTGTGAGGAGTGGCCTAATAAATAGAACCTTTTGCTCCCCCTGGTGGCCGGAGTGTGAAGTGTAGTGTGTGACTGTGATACCTGGTCAGGTGAACTCTTTTAGTACAATCAGACGTACCACCACTCCCCCTGGTGGAAGAGCGACAATACTGCACGAACAGGACTCTGGGGGCTGCACTTTGATGACTGCTTTGCACACTCTTGGCATTCTCTTGATGAGCTTGAAGAGGTAGTCACCGGAAATGGTCTTCCAACAATCTTGAAGGAGTTCCCAGAGATGCTTAGCACTTGTTGGCCCTTTTGCCTTCACTCTGCAGTCTAGCTCACCCCAAACCATCTCGATTGGGTTCAGGTATGGTGACTGTGGAGGCCAGGTCATCTGGCGTAGCACCCCATCACTCTCCTTCTTGGTCAAATAGCCCTTACACAGCCTGGAGGTATGTTTGGGGTCCTTGTCCTGTTGAAAAATAAATGATGGTCTAAACGCAAACCGGATGGAATAGTATTCTGCTGCAAGATGCTGTGGTTCAGTATGCCTTCAATTTTGAATAAATCCCTAACAGTGTCACCTGCAAAGCACCCCCACACCATCACACCTCCTCCTCCATGCTTCACGGTGGGAACCAGGCATGTAGAGTCCATCCGTTCACCTTTTCTACCTCGCACAAAGACAACAGTGGCAGAAGCTCCAGGTGGGCCCCTCAGAGCAATGGGCCTGGGGTGACTGCACCCTCTGCCCGCCCTGGTAGCTACTGCATCCTGCATTCCAAGCACACGGTGGAGTCAGGCCCACTCATGACAGCTACAAGGAACAATCCTGTCAGTCTGGAACATACATCCTTCTGGCCTAGACAGGAAAATGAAGATTTCTGCAAGCCGGAGAAATTCCCTGTCATGGTGGATATCCAGGAAAAAACTTGGGGATGAAGAACCTTTGGATCCCTTCTCCCTTCATCCGTATTACCACTGACGCAAGCCAGAAAGGTTGGGGAGCAGTAGTGGAAGGTCAGTATCTGCAGGGTACATGGTCCCTGGAAGACCAAAGGAGATCGTCCAATTACAGAGACTTAAAGGCTGTATGGGAGACACTGCAACAATGATAAGACATGGTCAGAGATTATCATGTGAAGATTTTTTCGGACAACGTCATGACTGTTTCCTTTTTGCATCACAAAGGAGGTCCAAGAGGCCAACTCCTTCAGGCCTTAGCAGAGCAAATATTTTAGTGGACATAAAGAAGCATTCTTTCCATCTCGGCAGTTCACTTGAAGGGCTCCAAAAACAGAGTAACAAACTTTTATCAGCAGGGAAAAACTGTGGTCCTTCGAATCGAAACAGAATCCAGAGGTGTTCCACCAGCTTACCCAGAGTTGAGTGGTTCCACATATAGATCTGTTCACAACCTGGAAGAATACAAAAGTAGCAAGGTTTTTCTCCATAGACCCAAGAGACAACTCAGAAAGGGTGGATGCCCTATATCAAAGTTAGGAAGAGGATCTTCTTTCCCCTTTATACCAAGGGTCCTGAGGAAGATCCAGGAAGATTAAGCCACGGTGATACCGGTGGCCCCATTCTGGCGCAAAAGAAGTTGGTTCCCGGTGTTACACCACATGGCCCTGGAGGATCCAGTTCCCCTTCCGAATAGATATGACATGCTGTCCCAGAGTCCCTTCTTGCATCAAGAGTTGCGCTATCTACGCCTGGCAGCTTGGATCCTGAGAGACAAAATAAAGCATCATGTGAAATATAGAAGTAAAAAACACTGTGAAAAGTAAAGGACAAAAAAGAAAAGGTGTAAATAAACCAAAGTACAAAAGAAAATATGTTAAAAAAAAGGATTTTTATTGAAACTCAATTAAAAATAGTGCCATAAACATGGATGATAAAAATATATCAAAGTTAGCCAGAAGATGGCACCACCAGCAGTAACCAGAAAAGTAACATAGTAATAAATGAGATAAATATAAACTGCAACCCACTGGATTGTGACAACAAAAAAAGAAGAAAAAGATGATAAAAAGTGCAAATAAGGTAACTATACTGTGGTGCCAGGATTCCCTACATATGTTTTGGCATATGAGCCTTCTTCCAGTGGAGTGAAGAAGGCTCATATGCTGAAATGTACATAGGGACTCCTGGTGACACAGTATTTTCCTGGTAAATGTTTAACCACATACACCCCTTGCATCTGACCACCTTTGTTTTGTGACATATTACATGACTTATGCTTACCTTAGTTGCACTTTTTATTACCTCTTATCTTTTTTTGTCACATTCCATGTGTGGGTTGCAGTTTGTATTTACCTCATATATTACTATCTTACTTTTCTAGTAAACTGCTGGTGGCGACATCTTGTGGCTAACTTTGATATATTTTTACCATTCATGGCAGTATTTTTAGTTGAGTTTCAATAAAAATACTTGTTTTAACATATTTTCTGGTATATGATTTCTTTGGATCCTGAGAGGCAGCTCCTAAGCTCCAAAGGACTATCGGACAGGGTAATGATGACTATGCAGGCAAGCAGAAAGCAATCTATTCTAAAGTATGGAAAAAATTCTGCTCATATGTAGGGGAATCCGTTACAGAGTCATCCCGTCCAGATATTCCTAAAAACCTAGAGTTCCTCCAGATAGGGACTAAAGCCTAGCACGCTAAAAGTACAGATCTCTGCCCTTAGCGCCTTTCTGGACTTCCATTAGCAGACCACCCCTGGGTTGTGAGGTTTTCTCGAGCAGCTACTAGGTTGAGGCCCACAATCAGAAAAAACTGTTCCACCATGTGACCTAAACCTAGCGCTAGTAGTGACCCTATGCAGACCTCCCTTTGAACCCCAGGAAGTAGCTAATATTAACTTTCTCTCCATGAAAACTGCATTCTTGGTGGCAGTTGCAGCGCCCCAGAGTCCTGGTCGTGCAGTATTGTCGCTCTTCCACCAGGGGCAGTGATGGTACCTCTGATTGTACTAAAAGAGTTCACCTGACCAGGTAACACAGTCACACACTACACTTCACACTCCGGCCACCAGGGGGAGCAAAAGGTTCTATCTATTAGGCCACTCCTCACACACAGGTAAAACTGGGGGTTGGATAGGAAGTTAGGGAGAAAGCAGACTGGGAGAGTTCCAGGGAGGACCTGTCAGGTGTGGGATCCTGACAGCGGCCTAGCACAGACAGATCGTTACGGAGCTGCGCCTGCACTGCATCGCGGCAGTCTCCTAAGAAAGGACAAGAAGCGAAGTATATTGTGGAGAAGTGAGAAACGAGATCACAGCACTAGGAGATAATAACAGGAGGAGTCCTGCCTTAAGATCGCGGCAACATCCTTCTGAGGCGCGTAGCCGGTGGCAGGAACACCGAGGGAGTACTGACTACACGCATTACTCCAGATAGCGGCAGGGGCAGCTAATTCCACGTTGGCTGTCCACCCTTTACACCTACGAAGACAACGGAGGCAAGTTGTGGGAGAGGGGCATCTCTAGGGTCCCTATAAACTAACTCCAGGCCTACCCCGTCATATGGGTGCGTCCTAGCCATACCAACTGGGGGACGGAGAGAGAGAGAGAGAACATCAGAACTAGATACAAGAGTTGTGAGGACTATCCCGTGGTGCTCAGCAGGGAGGTACTACAACACACAGGCGCTGGTAGGAAGGCTACTGATTTCCACCTGCAAGGGAACTCTGGATGTGCCTTCGGACCGGCCGGTCTCAGCTTGCCCTGTTAGCAGTGCTCTGGATTGTGGATGCCGAAGTCTACAGTAAAAGGTAAAGAGACTGCAACCCTGTGTCTTCATTATTTACTGCGACCTACATCATCACCATCTACACCTCAAGGGAAGCCCTGGGGACATACTTCACCTGTGGGAAGGTATACCATCTAGCTGCCATCCCATCACCCCAGCGAACCCCTAGCAGCGTCGATCATCCTGACTGAATACCACAGGTGGCATCACGAGCACTTGACAGACTTCTACCGACACCTTTAATTGGACGCCCCTTAGCAGGGCCACGGACCGGGTCGGGCCACCGTGACATCCCCAGAACCGAGACCGCGAGACCCGGTACCCCGCTGCCCTGCGTCTGGGGGCGCTCCACAGTCACCTCTGCAAAACGGTTAGGGCAAATCCAGGCATTGTCACAAAGGGATCCTTATCTACAGATCATAGAGGACAGTCTAATATTTAGGCTTGATCCTTCTTTACTACGAAAGGTAGTATCAAAGGCAAATTTGAACCAGAAGATCGTTCGGCCATCTTTCTGTCAGCTTCCGAAGAACTAAAAAGAAAGACTATTCCACATACTGGATGTAAAAAGATCAGCGATGCGCAGTGTGGAGGTCACAGATTCCTAGAGACAGGACTCAAACTTGTTTATACAGTATGCAGCAAAGAATAAAGGCAAGAAAGAATCAAAGATGACCTTATCCAGGTGGATTACTTCAACCATTTCTCGGTCATACAAATCAGAAGACAACGAGCCCCCACTTAACATTAAAGCTCACTCCACGAGAGCGTCCTGGGCTGAGAGAGCAGGGGCTTCCATAGACCAAATTTGTGTTACCGGAACTTGGTCTAATATAACGTCTTTCTGTAGACACTACAAGCTAGATGTAATGTCAGGTCAGCAGCTAGCTTACGGTCGGAAAGTCCTGCAGGTAGTAGTCCCACCCTAAAATGCCATTGATTTGGTATTTCTCCTGTCGTGCTGTCATGAGGGACATCCTGTGAAAATATTAAATAGTCCCATCGGTAATTGTATTTCGAGGAGTCCAACATGACAGCATCATTACATTCCCTTCTCTGAATTCTGAAAGCTTTTGTGAGGTTAACATTTGTATGTAAGAATTCAATAAAATAGAGTTGCATCCTTCCTGGTGTGGTGATTTGGGAAATCCTTGAGGTTGAGCTGCAGGGGGGGGGGGGGTGTGCTTTTATCCTACTGTGATTCCTGTCCCTAGAGAATGAGTAAGACTACCTCCTTTCATACTGTCATGATGGACTCCTGGAAATACAATTACCAGTAGGACTAATTCCTATATTTGGCTCTAGATGTTAAGGCCCCGTCTCACTAAGCGATTTACCAACGATCACGACCAGCGATACGACCTGGCCGTGATCGTTGGTAAGTCGCTGTGTGGTCGCTGGGGAGCTGTCACACAGACAGATCTCCCCAGCGACCAACGATCAGGGGAACGACTTCGGCATCGTTGAAACTGTCTTCAACGATGCCGAAGTCCCCCTGCAGCACCCGGGTAACCAGGGTAAACATCGGGTTACTAAGCGCAGGGCCGCGCTTAGTAACCCGATGTTTACCCTGGTTACCAAAAAAAACAAACAGTACATACTCGCCTTTCGGTGTCCAGGTCCCTTGCCGTCTGCTTCCTGCTCTGACTGAGATCCGGCCGTACACTGAGAGCAGAGCGCAGCGGTGACGTCACCGCTGTGCTCTCACTTCTCACTGTACGGCGGCTCAGTCAGAGCAGGAAGCAGACGGCAAGGGACCTGGACACCGAAAGGCGAGTATGTACTGTTTGTTTTTTTTGGTAACCAGGGTAAACATCGGGTTACTAAGCGCGGCCCTGCGCTTAGTAACCCGATGTTTACCCTGGTTACCAGTGAAGACATCGCTGGATCGGTGTCACACACACCGATTCAGCGATGTCAGCGGGGCCTCAACGACCAAAAAAAGGTCCAGGCCATTCCGACACGACCAGCGATCTCGCAGCAGGGGCCTGATCGCTGGTACGTGTCACACATAGCGAGATCGCTATGGAGGTCGCTGTTGCGTCACAAAACTTGTGACTCAGCAGCGATCTCGCTAGCGATCTCGCTATGTGAGACGGGGCCTTTAGACCCCATACTTAAGGGGTTTTCACTGATTTTACTATTCCCACTCACCCCAGGGCAGGGAGTCAATCTGGGTGTTTTTCCCTTCGTAGACCCGCGGAAAGAACTACACCACCCTCCCCTTATCTACTTACTATAATCCAAGATACAATCTGGCTTTGGGACTCGTGTTGTAATACTTTGGACAGTGACAAGGGAGCTGTTGTCACGATGTATGGTGGTCAAGGTAAGGACATCCCTCTTGTCTTTATACTTGCCTACCAGCATATTGTCACTGCATTGGTTTCTGTTTTCACCTTTTCTCAGCACTTGCCCAATTAGTGACTTAGGGAGGCCTCTCTGATTTTTTTTTGCATGGTGCTGCATGCAAGTGTATCTCTGACAGAGGGTCTTGAAAAGTGGGATGCTGGTGTAAAAGTTATCTATGTAGAGGATAACCCTTATCCAACAGAGGATGCAGCAATTCCCACACATTATGTCAGAATTTGAGCCTCCCTTTGAAATGAACCACAGATTCATTTATGCAGACAGGGCTGCTGCCAGGAATTTCATGGCCCCAAACTGTCAAAATTATTGGGCCCCCTTGAGACTCCATCCAGGCTCCACCCCTCGAACCTTCCGAACCTCAATGGCGTTTACGAATCATAGAATGATAGAGTTGGAAGGGACCTCCTGGGTCATCTGGTCCAACCCCCTGCTCAAAGCAGGATTCACTAAATCATCCCAAACAGATGTCTGTCCAGCCTCTGTTTGAAAACTTCCATGGAAGGTCCACTCATTGATCACCCTGTCAAAAAGTTTTTTTCTAATATATATTCTTTGTCTCCTTCCATTCAGTTTCATCTCATTGCTTCTAGACTTTCCTTGTGGAAATGAGAATAAAGATGATCCTTCTACAAGGTGACAGCCCTTGAGATATTTGTAGACAGCTATTAAGTCTCCTCTCAGTCTTCTTTTCTGCAAGCTAAACATTCTCAAATCCTGTAACTGTTCCTCATAGGACATGGTTTGCAGACCGGTTACCATTCTGGTCACTCTTTTCTGAACCTGCTCCAGTTTGTTGATGTCTTTTTTAAAATGTGGTGCCCAAAACTGGACACAGTATTCCAGTTGAGGTCTGACCAAAGAGAAGTAGAGGGAAATAATGACTTTGCGTGATCTAGACTGATTGCTTCTGTTAATACATCCTAGAATTGCATTTGCCTTTTTTGCTGCTGCATCACACTGTTGACTCATGTTCAGTTTATGATCTATTAGTATACCCAAGTCTTTTTTCACTTGTGCTGCTACTTAGCCCTATTCCTCCCATTCTGTATATGCTTTTTTCATTTTATTGCCCAGATGTAGTACTCTGTATTTTTCCTTGTTAAACACCATTCTGTTAGTTGCTGCCCACTGCTCCAGTTTATTTATCTTTTTGAATCCTCTCCCTCTCTTCTCTAGTGTTAGCTATCCCTCCTAGCTTTGTGTCATCAGCAAATTTAATCAGTGTACCCTCAATTCCTTCATCTAAATCATCGATAAAGATGTTGAACAATACAGGGTCCAGGACAGAACCCTGTGGTACCCTACTTGAGACATTCTTCCAACTGGATGTGCAGCCATTTACGACCACTCTTTGGGTCCGATCACTAAGTCAATTATGAATCCACCTAACAGTTGCCTTGTCCATTCCATACTTAAGGTACCTTCACACTAAACAACTTTACAACGAGAACAACAACGATCCGTGACGTTGCAGCGTCCTGGATAGCGATCTCGTTGTGTTTGACACGCAGCAGCAATCTGGATCCCGCTGTGATATCGCTGGTGGGAGCTAGAAGTCCAGAACTTTATTTGGTCGTCAGATCGGTGTGTATCGTCGTGTTTGACAGCAAAAGCAACGATGCCAGGAATGTTTTACATGGAGCTAACGATCTGTGAGAACGATAAGTGAGCCACCGCTACGTCACAGGATTGCTCCTGCATCGTTCTGGAGCTGCTGTGTTTGACATCTCTACAGCGACCTAAACAGCGACGCTGCAGCGATCGGCTCGTTGTCTATATCGCTGCAGCGTCGCTGAGTGTGACGGTACCTTTAGTCATTTTTTCAATAAGGATGGTGTGAGATACTTTGTTAAATGCATTGCTGAAGTCAAGATATACTATATCTACAGCATTTCTCAAACCGCTGCACGACCAGCTCTACTCTCGCCTACTGTATCCTCACCCATCCCTTGTAGATTGCGAGTCCTCACAGGCAGGGTCCGCTCTCCTCCTGTACCAGTTGTGACCTGTATTGTTTAAGATTATTGTACTTGTTTTTATTATGTATACCCCTCCTCACATGTAAAGTGCCATGGAATAAATGGCGCTATAATAATAATAATTTCTCTGATCCACCCAGTCAGTGATTCTGCCATAGAAGGAAATTAAGTTAGTCTGACATGACTGATTAGTTACAAATCGATGCTGACTCTAGTTAATCACTTTATTCTTATCCAGGTACTTACATAAATGTTGTTTAATAATTTGTTCAAAGATCTTTCCTGGTATGGAAGTCAGACTCACGGCCTATAGTTCACTAGGTCCACCTTCTTGCCCTTTTTCAAGATAGGAACAACATAATTTTTCGAAATTCTTGGAGAACAGGAGAAGTCCCAGAAGACTGGAGAAGAGCAAATGGAGAGTGGTTCAAAAATTTCTTCTGTCTCCTTGAGATCTCTGGGGTGTAATTCATCTGGACCTGGAGACTTAAATTAATTTATGTTAGCTAAGTGTTTCCTTACTATCTTTCTGTTTATAGATATCCTGGATTCTTCTATTTCTTTATTAGGACAGTGAAGGTCAGTTGATGTTACATTTGCTTTCTGAGGGAAAACAGATGCAAAATAGGAATTTAAAAGTTCGGCCTTGTCTACAGCCTTTCTTTCCATTTCATCATTTTCATCCTGTAAAAATCCTATAGCATCCTTAACTTTTCTTTTACTTTTAACATATCCCCAAAATCCTTTTTTATTGCTTTTGACGTCTCTTGCAAGCCTTAATTCATTGTCAGCTTTAGTTAATCTGATTCGTGCCCTGCAGGTTCTGCAGACAAAATTATATTCTTCTTTAGATATGCCTCCCTCTTTCCATTTGATAAACACATGCTAAAAAGGAAGAAAGAAATGTTTAAGTTCTGTATTCATCCATCCTGGTTTCCTTAAATGCTTTGCATTCTTCCCTCTTTTTGGAATTGTTAACGATTGTGCTTTGAGAATCTAATTTTTCAAGATTTCTCAACCTTCCTGGACATTTTGTCTTTAAGGATATCCAGCTATTGGATTCCTCTGATTCTCTTTCTGAGTCCATTAAACTCTGCCTTTCTGAAATCTAACCTTGAAGTTTGAGTCTTCACAGGTCTTCCTTCTCTAGTTATCCAAAATTCTAAAATAGCATGATCGCTACCTCCTCAACCATTTCCTCCCTGTTTATAAGGATTAGATCCATGGTAGCAGATCCCCTTGTTTATCCCCTTGTTTTCTCCCCTACCTTTTGGAAAATAAAGTTGTCAGCAAGAGAGGATAAGAATTTGCTTCACCTGTTAGTTTTGCCTGAGAGAAATTCAGCTCCGGATTCAGCGAGTGTAGGGAGAGCTGCTGCAGAGATAGGGTCATAATCGTGATTTTAATAGTTAGTGTAGGTCTGCAACTGTTCAGTCCACAACTCCTGAGAAATCAACAATCCTTTTTAGGGCTAATTCATAGGTCCCAAGATTGCAATGCTAGGTAGGCAGGGCACAGCATATCCACATCAGTGCAAGGCCTGCAGGCACTATATGTGCATACATAGCTCCCTCCCACTGCATCCCTCCCAAAGCTCCATAACCGTCTGCTGCTGCTTATTTACTATATACCTAGCTGCAGTTTTCATTTTTTTTTTTCAAAAATTCAACAGACCCCCCCCAAAAAAATGTATACAGTCTGTTATGTCAGACTGAGGCCTGGTGCATCTGTTTAAAAATCATAGTCTGTCAGGCATACGTAGCATAGTTCTGTGTGCTAGCCTTGTTCAATTTATTTATTTATTTTTTTTTATCAATTCAACCAAAAGCCCCCAAAAATGTAATACAAGTCTGTTATGTCAGGCTGAGGGCTGGTGTTTCTGTTTTTGATAAATCGTATTTCCGCAGGCATACATAGCACAGTTCTGTGTGCTAGCCTTGTGCCACTGTTTTTTTTTTTATTTTAAAAATTCTACAAACCCCCCCCCAAAATTTAATACAGTCTGTTATGTCAGGCTGAGGCCTTTTGTATCTGTGGTGGAAAAATCGTAGCTTGACAGGCATAAGTTTCATAGATTTGTCTGCTAGCCTTGTTCTTTTTTTTTTATTTTAAAAATTCTGCAAAACCCAAAAATAAAATATACAGTCTGTTATGTCAGGCTGTGTCCTGGTGTATCTGATTTTGAAAAATCGTATTTCCGCAGGCATACGTAGCATAGTTCTGTGTGCTAGCCATGGTCAAATTTTTTTTGGTTAAATTCACCAAAAAACAAAAAACACATTAATACAGTCGGTTATGACAGGCTGAGTTCTGGTGCATCCGTTTTGAAAAACCGTATTTCCACAGGCATACGTAGCATAGTTCTGTGTGCTAGCCTTGTGCCACTCTTTCTTTTATTGTTTTAAATTCACCAAAAAGCACCCCAAAATTTTAATACAGTCTGTAATGTCAGGCTGAGGTCTGGTGTTTGTGTTTGAAAAATCGTAGCTTTGCAGGCATACTGATCAGATATAATTTAGCTCCAAATAAATACATTTGTGTCGAGCTTTTGAAATAGTAAAGTAGTCCATTTAAAATGAGCAAGGCAAGGGATGGGGAAATGGGCGTGATGCTGATGGTGCATGCAGAGGATGAGGCCGTGGCCAAGGTGAAAGTGGGCCACGACAAAGACCCACATCTTCTCGCTCGACCTTTCTGTCCCAGTTTCTAGGGGACCGCAGCACACCACTATTGAAGCCAGAGCAGTGTGAAACGGTTGTTGGTAGGATAGCGGATAATGCTTCCAGTCACTTAGCCACCACCACCACTACTATGTCTTCCACACGATCAAGTCTGAATAGCCGTGAGTGTGGCCCAGATATTCCTCACCCTGATCATCCTTCCTCCCACCATGACGAGTGCCCTGAGACAAGTGATCCCACACTTGGACACTCTGAAGAGCTGTCCAGTTTTCCATTTCAAGATTCCGGACTCTCGGCCGGTAAACTTGTAGTAGGGACAGATGATATTGCATGTAGCGATGCCCAAAGCTTTGACCAGCCCCGATCACATGAAGGCGATGGTGGGAAAGTGTCACAAGAGGTGGACGATGATGAGACACAATTGCCAGAAATTTAGGAGGAGGAGCAGGGTGCGGATGTGGAAGACGAGGTGGTGGGTGACATAGTGACTGACCCAACCTGGCAGGAGGACATGCAGAGCGAGAACAGCAGCACACATGGGGAAGGAGGCATATCACCCCAACAGGCAGAAAGAAGCAGTGTGGTGGCCACAGACAGAAGGCGTGCATCTGTTCCCCATAATGCCAACATGAGGGAAGTTGCTATTCCAACTGTCAGATCTTCCTAAGTCTGGTTATTTTTTAAAGACTCTGCCGATAACCCCAACAGGCCATTTGCAGCACCTGCCATGCCCGCATCAGCAGGGGCAACAAAACTACCAGCCTGACCACCACCAGCATGATCAGGCACATGGCAGCAAAGCACCCGACTTTGTGGGCCGAACCTCAGGCTCCAGGAACACTGTCTGCAGGTGAGACCACAGCTTCTTCCACTGTTTTGCGTTGAAGCCAATCCCCAGTCCACCGTGCATGTGAAGATGCCTCTAGCCCTGCACCTGTTGTTGCCCATAGTCAAGCATCACCATCATCAAGCCCGTCCACGTCCTTGTCCCAGCACAGCCTTCAGTTGTCTATACCCCAGTCATTGGAACGCAAGCGGAAATACCCAGCCAACGCCTCACAGGCCACAGTCCTAAATTCTAACATTTCTCTTCTGCTTGTGCTTGAAATGTTGCCTTTTAGGCTCTTTGAGGTGGAAGATTTCCGCAACCTGATGGTGGCGGCTGTCCCACGGTACTCAGTCCCCAGTCGCCACTATTTCTCCAGGTGTGCCATACCGGAATTGCACCAGCATGTGTCCCACAACAATACCCATGCCCTCAACAATGCTGTTACAGGGAAAAGTCCACCTAACCACGGACACGTGGACAAGTGCTTGTGGCCAGGGACAGTACATCTCACTTATGGCACACTGGGTTAACATAGTGGAAGCCGGGATCCAGTCGGACCTTGGGATGCAATACATCCTCCCCATGCCGAGGATTGCGGGCCCTGCATCAATCAGGGTTGCCCCTACAATGTACAGCTCTTGCACCTCCTCCTCTGCAGTCTCCATCTCTGAAATCAACACATCAGTCAGAAGCTGGAAGCACTGCAGCACTGCCTCAGCCAAGTGGCAACAGGCTGTGTTGAAGCTAATCTGACAAACCGCACAATGTAGAAGAGTTGTGGACAGTGCTGAAAGAGCGGTCAGATATTTGAATGACACCGCTGAACCTATAGCCAGGCATAGTCATGTGTGACAATGGCCGGAATCTGGTGGCGGCTCTGAGGCAAGGAGAGCTCACACATGTACCTTTCTTGGCTCATGTGCTTAACCTCGTGGTTCAATGTTTTCTGAAAAGCTACCCGAAGCTGCCGGATCTGCTAGTGAAAGTACGCGTCTGTCTGCCTATTTTAGAAAGTCAGCTACAGCTTCAGCTGCCCTTGCCGTGCTTCAGCAGCGTTTGCAGCTTCCGACTCACCGACTGGTGTGTGATGTCCTCACGTGCTGGAACTCTACGCTGCATATGTTGGAAAGGATTTGTGAGCAGAAGAGGACAGTTGTTGACTACTAACATCAACAAGGCCATCGATATTCCATTCAGACTCCACACATAAGACCTCAGGAGTGGACATGGATGTCAGACATATGTACCATCCTACAAAACTTTGAGGACTGCACCAAGATGGTGAGTGGTGATGACGCCAAAATTAGCATCACCATCCCGCTTCCCAGAATTCTGAAAACCTCTCTGCTCACAATTAAAGAGAATGCATTGCAGGCAGAGCACGAGGACATGGAGCAAGGAACCATACAGGGGGATTACCCTCAGCCCAGCCTCATGTCTTTCCAACGTGGATTGGTAGGCAATGAGGAGGAGGAGGAGGAAGAACAGGAGCTACTTTCATGCACCATAGACGGTACTACAAGCACAGCTGTCATATCGTCTGTTCAGTGGGGATGGTCTGAGCACAGGGAGGAGGATGAGGATGAGGACAGCATGGTTAGTCATCCTGTTGGCGAGGACACGGAAGTCTTGCCTGTTAGCAGTCTGGCACACATGGCTGACTTTATGCTGTGCTGCGTTTCACATGACCCTCGCATTATAAACATATTTGGTGACTCATTACTGGTTGGTGACACTTCTAGACCCAAGCTGCAAGGAAAACTTTCAATCTCTTCTGCCAGATGCAGAGAGATGTACTAAAATGTTGCAGTACCATAGGTCCCTTATAGCAGAATTACTTAGAAAATCCCATGTGAGAACGCTGGCAGCAGACGTCAGGAGTTTGTTGTACAACCAAGAAGTCCAAGCAAAAGAGACAGAAGTACAATCCAGCTCAGGCAGGGGAACAATGGCAAAGTTCTGGGACAGTTTTCTCAGACCCTCCCATCGTGCCAGGACAGAGGCAAAGGGTGCTGTCACAAGAAGTGCAATGTATGGGAAGATGCTGAGGGAGTACCTTGCCGATCGTACAAACGTCCTCCGGGATTCCTCTGTGCCTTTTAATTATTGGGTATCCAAGCTGGACACGTGGCATGAACTGGCTCTCTATGCCTTGGATGTCCTGGCCTGCTCTGCTGCTAGCATTCTGTCCAAACGGGTTTTTAGTGCCGCTGGTGAAATTATAACAGAGAAGCGCAACCGCCTGTCAACTGAAAATGCTGACAGGCTGACTCTTATAAAAATGAACAAGGGCTGGATTGGGAAAGACTTCTGTACACCACCAAGTGAAAACAGCGAAACATAACCTTTAATACTTTCTGCTTTTTGGGGAGGTGTATTCTCATGCACCTCTTCACAATCACACATGGGTATACGCTTCTAGATTTGGTATGTTTGTTGTTATCCTCCTCCTTATCCTCATCATCCACAACCAGTAGAACACCAGGGTGAACGGATTCCGTTATGCAAAAGTCACAATTTTTTTCGTGCAAGCGTGTCTATGATGCCCATAGTATATTTTTAAAAAATTTACCCCACTGGAGAAATGTTTGTCAGCCCATACACTTAGTGTATGGGCATTACAAGTCTAGGAGACCCGCTAATTTAAATTGAGCCTAGATTTCAATGAGGCCTTCAGCAATGTCTCCTCATTCTCCACCACTAGACCACCAGGCTTAACGTCTTCTGTGCTGCTACAGACAGTCAATTTTTGGGCAAAGGTGTCTATGATGCCCATAGTATATTTTTTAAAAATGTAACCCCCCTGGGGAAATGTTTGTCAGCCCACACACTTAGTGTATCGGCATTACAAGTCTAGGAGACCTGCTAATTTAAATTGGGCCTAGTTTTCAATGAAAACTTCAGCTATGTCTCCTCATTCTCCACCACTAGATCACCAGGCTTAATGTCTTCTGTGCTGCTACGGACAGTCAATTTTTGGGCAAAGGTGTCTATGATCCCGATGAAATATTTTCAACAAATTTACCCCATGGGCTAATGCTTGTCAGGCCATGCACTCTATTACAAGTCTCAGAGACCCACACCCCTACATTGGGCCTACTTCTTAACTCGGTTTCCTGCAATGTCTCTTCCTTATCTCCGACTACATCACCTGGGTGAATGTGTTCTGTACTGTTATAGGCTGGTGAATTTTGGGCAAGGGGGGTTGTGATGGCAATAGTATATTTTTTAAAAAGGTACCCCCCATTGGAGAATTGTTTGTCAGCCGATGCACTCCATTACAAGTCTCAGAGACCCACACCCCTACATTGGGCCTACTTCTTAACTCGGTTTCCTGCAATGTCTCTTCATTACCTGCCACTAGTTTACCAGGGTTAAAGTGCTCTGTACTGTTATAGGCCGGTGAATTTTGGGCAAGGGGGGCTGTGATGGCAATAGTATATTTTAAAAAAAGGTATCCTCCATTGGTGAAACCACATCCTTGTTGGCAAAGAATTCATAATATTTGTGTACCTTAAAGAACTCACTTGAAAAGCTCCTTTTTGTGTTGCCTGGTTGCTCACATTGAACACAATAGACTTCATATAAATATGATAAATTTGATAAAGCAATGCTGTTCGTTTGGCTCAGTAGTTCATTACAAATATTTATTTGTCCACTATATTAGTTTCTCTCCTTATGAGCAATAACTTTGGCTGCATCAAATGGTAAGAGTTCAATACAAAAAAGTGATGGCTGAACGCTTTTAGATGCAGAGGACTTAATCAATTTTGGCTGAGATAACTTGTATGAGGGAGACTGCATGTTCCTTCTTTCTTTCTAGGACAATAAACAGGAATAGTAATAAATGCTCTTTTTATCTGTAAAGTAATTATTTGAAAGGATGTCAGATCATCTATATTGTGTCTCCAATATTTACTACACAGCCGAACAGAACAGTTATGGAAAATTGAGCATGGCCACAGTTATTTTTTAGAAAATCTTCACATTCTTGCTGTTGTCACTTTTATTTCCGGAATACATAGTAGCAGCTATTTTTAACATTACTTACCTATAGATACTGGTCAAGAAGATTGTCATGATTATCCAGAGTACTCAATGGGTTAAGCTTAAGTTTTTCTAGAAAGGCTGAATATAGATATGATTGGATTGCTGTTAATAGTGTAGTGCGAATATAAAAATGGTGATTTTGAATACAGATTGAAATATACCAAATGCATTCAGTCAATTACATAGCTGCATTTCTTGGAAAACATTTACAGATGTGACAGACAATGCTCATAGTGACACAATCTTGAGAAATGTTTGCTTATTCACTTCACAAACAGTTCTAAGCTTCTATGTGTCTGTTGTTTGGCATTGTAAAACATTAAGGTTTTCTCAACCTCTGCCTGTTGTGGTTTTATCTAAATCTTTGTGACTTTTATATTCTAAGGGTTTATGGCCCCTCATCTGATGACTCCATGATATCTCAGTTTCATCCAGCCTTGAAAGCTGGCCACTTGAAGGGCTGGGTGAAACTAGAGTTACTACATAGTGTAAATCACTATATAAGACCAGAGAAACATGACTAAGACAGATGCCACAACTGAGGTACCTGTACATGTACAGTGTGCTCATACCTGCATAATTGGGGATGCCCATGCAGTGTAGGTAATCTCCCAGGGGTTCTCTGTCTTGGTGTTGCTTCTCTGATATTCCAGATGGATGATGTTTAAAAGCCTCTTGGTGATGATGTAAGCATACTGTAAGTGGTTAATCTTTATATATACTTAATCATTATATGTATTTAATCCAAATATGTACTTAACCTTTGTATGTTAACATATACAAAAATGTACGCACTCATACTATTCAATCATACTATTCCTTGAATTTTGTGCTTTGAAATAAAATTGAATTGTATTGCAAGTATTAGCCTTCTTTAAAGCCATATCTGAATCTTAGTGTTTAAAATCTTGGCAAATAAAATTGCCAAATTCTCCTGTAAATCATTCTGCAAAGAGGGAACCATCATACCATTAAAAAAGACAAAATGTTGATCGTCCCTCAATGTAGTGCATCCTGCTCTCAACATATTGTCAGGATTCCATTACCATTTGAAAACCAAGAAAGGGTTTGACAACTTGAGGTTTCATTGTACACAATTTTTTTTTTCAAACTAACAGTCTCCTGTCTCCAATCACGTCATTCAGACTGCATTGTTGGGTAATCTCAAAAGCTTAACTGAAAACAGACATCATTTTTTGTCACATTAGTATCTTTCACTCGCTTTTGGACTAATTGGTAATATTTTTATCAGCCACAACTCTGAAGTGTTAGCAAGTTTCCGTGGAAGAGATAACAAATCCTTTCATTTTTTTTTCCTTGCAGTCAGTTCTCCTTAACTCTGTATGATTTTATATGTGATTTTTTATTTGATCACTGAGAAATGGATTTGGTAGGGGAAGAATGCACTTTTCTGACATTTAAAAAAAATCTTTTGGAATCATGCCTTGTTTAACGTTAACCATGTTGCAATTCCATTTTCCATATAAAAAAGATGAAGAAACAGCGGCATTCACCAGGTTGCTGAATAAATGTCTTTAATGTGTTTTCAATCCATGAACCAGATTATGTTAAACACATTCCAGGTAATAGCGAGGGTGCGGGGAGTGAAGGAGGACGACGGCCGTTTTGTGCAATCAGCACTTCTACGGGTCCATGTAAAGTTAAAATTATGTCATTTCCTCTTATAAAGGCTACATGAACATCATGACAAAACAAGTTACTGACATTAGTATTGCATTTTAAAATAAATTGCTTTTTACCATCAATATCAGTATTATACACATATGCTTACTGAACATAGACCAAATTTATAGGAGCTATTTTTACAGAAATACCACCATATCTAGCTTATCATTCAGACCGAGCGGTCCTTGGGCATTAGCCTTTATAATCCATCTCCCTTCTTCCCTCAAAAGTTGCTTATTATGATTACCTCCTTGAGGTGGAAATTTCACTATATCAAGCCCTGCGAATTGAAGTTCAGGATTACCGTTATGTTTTTCTTGCATGTGCTTTATAAGCCGCATGCACCCTTTACCTGATACTACAGAATTGTAGTGCTCTCGAAACCTCGTTACCAAAGGGCATATAGTTTTTCCAATATAGAAATAATTGCAAGGGCAAAATATCGCATAAACCACAAACTTACTCTTACATCATATAAAATCACGAACTTTGTGAGTTATACCTCCAATTTTTACAGGATTGTCTAATCTATTTAAGTGGCAAAATCTGCAATTTTTACATTTAAAATTCCCTTTAGGTAAATCTTTTATCAACCAGTTATTTTGTGCAGGCAATAACCTATTGTGCGCTAATAAATCTCCCAGGTTTTTAGTATGCTTGTATGCAAATTGTGGATCTAATGTAGTTATTTTTTCTAGTTCCCTGTCACTTTGTAGCATATGCCAATTTTTTCTTATCGCCGCATATACTGCTTTATCAATTGGACTATGGGAGAAGGTGAAGGTGAATTTCCGAATATTTTTATCTCCAAGAGGGGGTTCTTTTATTTTTCGTTTTCTAATTAACTGAGATTGAGTCAATTTCTCTGCCCGAATTTCTGCTTGATTTAGCACTTCTAAGGGATACCCTCTATTTAAAAAGCGCGTTTAAAGCTCCGCAATTTGTTCTTTATACATTTTATTGTCATTATTAATCTTTCTGAGTCTAACCATTTGGCTATAAGGAATAGCTTTTTTCGTATGACTCGGATGGGCGCTGTCATAATGCAATAAATTATTTGTTGCAGTGGGCTTTCTAAATACCCTAGTATTAATTGTCCCCTCCACAATCTCAACCTTCACATCTAAAAACTCCAAAGAGTTTTTGTCAAAGTACGAAGTGAATCGCATGTTCTCCTTTTTACCAGCATTTAAATAATACAAAGTTACCAAAGTCCTCCTCTGTGCCATCCCATATAATGAAGATGTCATCTGCGAACCGCAGATAGGTACGTATGAATTTTAAATAAGGATTGCTTATGCCCGTAATATATTTTTCTTCAAAGGCAGCGAGAAAAAGGTTAGCGAAAACGCATGCCTCTGATTGGCTGTTTCACTTTCAACAGCCAATCAGAGCAATCTGTAATATTTCACCTATGAAAATTGGTGAAATATTACAATTCAGCCATGGCTGATGCTGCAATAGCATCTGCCATGGCTGGAGACCCCGATCTGCCCCCCCACCGCCACCGATCTCCTCCTCTCTGTCCTGTCATGTCCCCTGCTCCCCTCCGTCCTCCTGTCCGCTCCCCCGTCCTCCTGTCTGCTCCCCCCCATGCTCCGATCCCCCCCATACTTACCGAGCTCCGATGTCCCTCCCGGTGTCCGTCCGTCTTCTCCATGGGCGCCGTCATCTTCCAAAATGGCGGGCGCATGCGCAGTGTGCCCGCCGAATCTGCTGGCCGGCAGATTCTTTCCAGGTACATTTTGATCGCTGTGATAGGTTCTATCACAGCGATCAAAATTTAAAAAAAAAGCAAATAACCCCCCCTTATCACCCCCATAGGTAGGGAACATAAAAAAAAGAAAATATATTTATTTTTATTTTTCCACTAGGGTTAGGGTTAGGGTTGCACTTAGGGTTAGGGTTGCACTTAGGGTTAGGGTTGCACTTAGGGTTGCACTTAGGGTTAGGGTTGCACTTAGAGTTAGGGTTGCACTTAGGGTTGCACCTAGGGTTAGGGTTTCACTTAGGGTTAGGGTTGCACTTAGGGTTAGGGTTGCACTTAGGGTTAGGGTTGCCCTTAGGGTTGCACTTAGGGTTAGGGTTGCACTTAGGGTTGCACTTAGGGTTAGGGTTGCACTTAGGGTTGCACTTAGGGTTAGGGTTGCGGTTAGGGTTGCACTTAGGGTTAGGGTTGCACTTAGGATTAGGGTTGCACTAAGGGTTAGGGTTAGAATTAGGGTTAGGGTTTCAATTAGGGTTAGGGTTGCAATTAGGGTTGGGGTTGCAATTAGGGTTAGAATTAGGGTTAGGGTTGCACTTAGGGTTAGAATTAGGGTTAGGGTTGCAATTAGGGTTAGGATTAGAATTAGGGTTAGGGTTACAATTAGGGTTAGGGTTACAATTATTGTTAGGGTTACAATTAGGCTATGTGCACATGGTGCAGATTTGGCTGGGGATCTGCAGCAGATTGGTCGCTGGGGATTCGTAGCAGTTTTCCATCACGTTTACAGTACCACGTAAACCTATGGAAAACCAAAACCGCAGTGTCCATGGTGCGGAAAATACCTCACAGAAATGCTGCGTTGTATTTTCCGCAGTATGTCAATTCTTTGTGCGGATTCCGCAGTGTTTTACACCTGCTCCATAATAGGAATCCGCAGGTGAAATCCGCACAAAAAACACTGGAAATCCGCAGTAAATCTGCAGGTTAAGCGCAGTGCGTTTTACCTGTGGATTTTTCAAAACCGGTGCCGAAAAATGCGCACACAAATCCGCAACGTGGGCACATAGCCTTAGGGTTAGGGTTGGAATTAGAGTTAGGGTTGGAATTAGGGTTAAGATTAGGGTTAGGGGTGTGCTGGGGTTAGGGTTATGGTTAGGGTTGGGATTAGGGTTAGGGGTGTGTTGGGGTTAGGGTTGGAATTAGGGTTAAGATTAGGGTTAGGCTTGTGGTTAGGGTTATGGTTGGGGTTAGGGTTGTGATTAGGGTCATGGTTAGAGTTTGGATTAGGGTTAGGGGTGTGTTGGGGTTAGTGTTGGAGTTAGAATTGAGGGGTTTCCACTGTTTAGGCACATCAGGGGGTCTCCAAACGCGACATGGCGCCACCATTGATTCCAGCCAATCTTGAGTTGAAAAAGTCAAATGGTGCTCTCTCCCTTCCGAGCCCCGACGTGTGCCTAAACAGTAGTTTACCCCCACATATGGGTTACCAGCATACTCAGGACAAACTGGACAACAACTTTTGGGGTCCAATTTCTCCTGTAACCCTTGGGAAAATAAAAATTTGCGGGCTAAAAAATTATTTTTTATTTTCACGGCTCTGCGTTATAAACTTCTGTGAAGCACTTGGGGGTTCAAAGTGCTCGCCACACATCTAGATAAGTTACTTTGGGGGTCTAGTTTCCAAAATGGGGTCACTTGTGGGGGGTTTCTACTGTTTAGGCACATCAGGGGCTCGGCAAACGAAACATGATGCCTGCAGAGCATTCCATCAAAGTCTGCATTTCAAAACGTCACTACTTCCCTTCCGAGCCCCGACGTGTGCCCAAACAGTGGTTTACCCCCACATATGGGGTATCAGCGTACTCAGGATAAACTGGACAACAACACTTGGGGTCCAATTTCTCCTGTTACCCTTGGAAAATAAAAAATTCCAGGCTAAAAAATCTTTTTTGAGGAAAGAAAAATTATTTTTCTGTGAAGCACTTGGGGGTTCAAAGTGCTCACCACACATCTAGATTAGTTCCTTGGGGGGTCTAGTTTCCAAAATGGGATCACTTTTGGGGGAGCTCCAATGTTTAGGCACACAGGGGCTCTCCAAACGCGACATGGTGTCCGCTAACGATTGGAGCTAATTTTTCATTCAAAAAGTCAAATGGCGCACCTTTCCTTCCGAGCCTTGCCGTGCGCCCAAACAGTGGTTTACCTCCACATATGTGGCATTGGCGTACTCAGGAGTAGGGTTGAGCGACCTTGACTTTTTTAGGGTCGAGTCATGTTTCACGAAACCCGACTGTTGGAAAAGTCGAGTCGGGCGAAATCGGCCGATTACTGCGCAAAGTCGAGGATCGGCCGGAACACGAAACCCTATGCACGTCAATGGGTTTTTTTTTTCTCTCTCTCTCTCTCTCTCTCTCTCTGTCCCAGCACAGAAAATTTCGTTTTACACATTCAAAATCGCTACTGCGCACAAGCGATAAAATGATGCACGCCCTAACCCCTATGTCATCACTCTGCCCACGCTCCTTCATTGGCTGTAAAAATGGCGCTAAACGCGTCATACGAAACGCGACTTTGGCGCCAAGATCGCGTACCGCATGGCCGACCCCACACAGGGATCGGGTCGGGTTTCATGAGACGCCGACTTTACCAAAAGTCAGCGACTTATGAAAATGAACGATCCGTTTCGCTCAACCCTACTCAGGAGAAATAGCCCAACAAATTTTTGGATCCATTTTATCCTGTTGCCCATGTCAAAATGAAAAAATTGAGGCTGAAAGAAATTTTTTGTGAAAAAAAAAGTACTTTTTCATTTTTACGAATCAATTTGTGAAGCACCTGAGGGTTTAAAGTGCTCACTATGCATCTAGATAAGTTCCTTGGGGGGTCTAGTTTCCAAAATGGGGTCACTTGTGGGGGAGCTCTAATGTTTAGGCACACAGGGGCTCTCCAAACGCGACATGGTGTCCGCTAAGGATTGGAGCTAATTTTTCATTCAAAAAGTCAAATGGCGCTCCTTCCCTTCCGAGCCTTACCGTGTGCCCAAACAGTAGTTTACCCCCACATATGAGGTATCAGCGTACTCAGGACAAATTGGACAACAACTTTCGGCATCCAGTTTCTCCTTTTACCCTTGGGAAAATAAAAAAATTGTTGCTAAAAGATCATTTTTGTGACTAAAAATGTAAACCAATTATTTTGTGCAGGCAATAACCTATTGTGCGCTAATAAATCTCCCAGGTTTTTAGTACGCTTGTATGCGAATTGTGGATCTAACGTAGTTATTTTTTCTAGTTCCCTGTCACTTTGTAGCATATGCCAATTTGTTCTTATCGCCGCATATACTGCTTTATCAATTGGACTATGGGAGAAGGTGAAGGTGAATTTCCGAATATTTTTAACTCCAAGAGGGGGTTCTTTTATTTTTCGTTTTCTAAGTAACTGAGATTGAGTCAGTTTCTCTGCCCGAATTTCTGCTTGATTTAACACTTCTAAGGAATACCCTCTATTTAAAAAGCACCTTTTAAGCTCCGCAATTTGTTCTTTATACATTTTATGATCATTATTAACTTTTCTGAGTCTAACCATTTGGCTATAAGGGATAGCTTTTTCGTGTGACTCGGATGGGCGCTGTCATAATGCAATAAATTATTTGTTGCAGTGGGCTTTCTAAATACCCTAGTATTAATTGTCCCCTCCACAATCTCAACTTTATCAAAGCACGAAGTGAATCGCATGTTCTCCTTATTACCAGCATTTAAATAAGATACAAAGTTACCAAAGTCCTCCTCTGTGCCATCCCATATAATGAAGATGTTATCTGCGAACCGCAGATAGGTACGTATGAATTTTAAATAATGATTGTTTATGCCCGTAATATATTTTTCTTCAAAGGCTGCGAGAAAAAGGTTAGCGAAAACGCATGCCACTGGTGTACCCATCGCGGTACCCATTTTTTGTGGAAGAGATAAAAAATCCTTTCATTTTTTTTCCTTGCAGTCAGTTCTCCTTAACTCTGTGTGATTTTATATGTGATTTTTAATTTGAACACTGAGAAATAGATTTGGTAGGGGAAGAACGCACTTTTCTGACATTTAAAAAAAATCTTTTGGAACCATGCCTTGTTTAACGTTAACCATCTTGCAATGTACGATCTTTGACTACAGTTTAACAGTTCACTGAATGCTTTCTTTTCCATCAGAAGACGATTTCAGGGATGCAACATTATTTTCTTTATCTGATACAATAACAGTCGAAAAAAAATATGATCTTCAAGTGTTTCTGTGGAGAAAAAACACACTTTGCATGGCGGTGTTATTGATTTTTTTATCGTGGAAATGCCATTTACTTTTATATGTTGGAAATCTTGCACTGAAGCCCCATTAATAATCACTTGGGTAGATTAAGTTACACCTTTTATGTCTATCATTCGCACATTCCACATTCGTCCACTATATGCTCAGTGGCGCCGGCTAGATCTTTATCCAGGTTGCCCTGGGTTAATCTAGCTGGTACTCGGGTTGGAGGCTGGGTCACGCCCACGGCCTTTAAATAGTATTGCTGGACTTTGGGCGTCGCCGATTATAGCTTGTGTCTTGTGCCTGGTGATCTCGGTCTGGAGTGGTGGTCTTGGAGAAGTAATATCGTATCTGGTGGTGTATGATCCTTTGTGATATTTCTCCTTCCTATATTAGTATTTGTTTTGCCTTGGGCACATTATTGTGCTTTCTTGTGTGTCTGCGGCGTGGTGCGTTTTTTAGTTTTCCCTGTCTGTGCTTTCTGTGGGGGTTGGATGTGAGGTCTATTCACTGGGTGGCGGGTGGTGGTTTCAGCATAGGGCTGAAACAGGAGTCAGGGTCAGGCCTGGTGGCCCAGACAAGTACACCAACCCCCACAGAAAGCACAGACAGGAAAAACTAAAATAATGTGCCCAGGGCAAAACAAATACAAATATAGGAAGGAGAAATATCACAAAGGATCATACACCACCAGATACGATATTACTTCTCCAAGACCACCACTCCAGACCGGAATTACAAGGCACGAGGCACAAGCTATAATCGGCGACGCCCAAAGTCCAGCAATACTATTTAAAGGCCGTGGGCGTGACCCAGCCTCCAACCCGAGTACCAGCTAGATTAACCCTGGGCAACCTGGATAAAGATCTAGCCGGCGCCACTGAGCATATAGAGGACGAATGTGGAATTATTGTAAGAGGGTGGTGCTGTTATGCATAATAAGAAACACGCTGTCACTTTAAGAGGCTGCACCCCCTTGTCTATGTGTTGGTATGTTCTGCTGTTCTCCCCTGCTCTTGTTTTGCTATGGACTGCTCAGGGCTGAGTGAAGGGGTGGAGCTGAAGCAGCGTAGAGAGAGAAGTTTCCAGAGGGAACTGAGAGAACTTTGGGTGCTTTGCTATCTGCAAGGAAGAGACTTTTGCTGCAGGAAAGATTACACAGCTTAAGACGAACTGCGTTTGATAAATAGACGTTCCCGGCTACAGCAAAGGGTGGCTGTTCTGCGCTGGTTTGTGAAGCCACGAAGATAGCGAGAAGGGGACCTACGGTTTCCAGGAGCAAAGAGAAGACCACGCTTTACAGAGCCGACAGGAACCCGTGTGTACCACAGTTAAGGACTTCGGGGGCCCCCTGGGACTGGACCTGTGTCCCCAACGTCACCGTGAGTCTGTTCCTGTCTGGTGCACCAGTTAGGGCCTAGTGCAGACTTCAGCAGTTAGAGCACGGTAGCCGTGTGGCCTGTGTAGTAAAGGAAAGGGAGGCTATATGCAGAGTAGCATCGATATATATATGTTCCATTGTGCAAAGTTGATTATGAGATAGGTTCTGAGTTTGCAATTGCTTAAGTATCGTGCTATTTTACATACAAGTTGACTCATGTGCATTATCTTTTACTATTGTAAACCCGTTTGCATCTTCCTTGTCCCTTCCATTCCCTGTCTCCCAATAAATCTATCCTTTGTTGTTAGCACCTCATCTTGTGTACAGTAGTCTTCCTGCACCGTGGTGGTCGCCGGGCCATCGCTTCAAGTGGCGCTGCGAGCAGGGTACTGTCACCAAGATGGAGGCAGCAGACAGCAATGGCGGGAATGCTAATGTTAATGGAGATGCTGTGGGCATTGGTGGAACCCCTGCAAGGACACTCCCTATGGGCACCTTGCCAGAGACTGTCGGAACTATATGCAAGGCCAGTGGAAGCTGTCGTTAAACTACCAACCCCCGCAGTAGTGCGGCACTCTGCGGGGGAGGCGAGAAGAGAGGCCGCTCCATATCATAACGAACACTTGATCGCTGGGAGCCCCATCCTACGTGCTGATTTTGAAGGAGTTCTGGTGGATTGCCTGGTAGATACCGGGTCACAAGTGACAACGATGTCCGAAGCGTACTTCAAGCAGCATTTCCAGAACCTGGCCAAGCCAGAGAAAGAGACATTGATTCGCTTGTTTGCTGCCAACCAACAACCGATTCCGGTCACAGGGGTCGTGTGGATGAATATTCGAATCTGTGGACAAGTAGTTGGAAGAAAAGGGATCCTGCTAGTCCCTGAGCCTGTCAAGAAAGATGTGCCTGTAGTACTGGGAATGAATATCCTACGGGAACTCGATCAGATTATGTTTACCAAACGGAGACCTGGATATTGGAAGAAGGCTACTCCACATAAGCCTACTCAGGAGGCCCTTCAACGACTGATCCGCGTCTGTGGGACGCAGAAGAGTGTGCCATCTTATCAGACGGTGGGGGTCATCCGGGCTCCTGGGAAAGAACCTGTAATCCTACCTCCCGAGCGAGAAACTTTAGTGTACCTTCCAGTGGGGACTCACCGCAACCTTGATGGGTTGGAAGTGGTTGTTCAGCCGGTGGTAGGCGGCGGAGGGGATCAAGAAGTCATGATAGCTCCCACGATAGCTGTGGTCCAGCGAGGACATGTCCCCATAAGAGCTTTAAATGTGAGCCCCAGGGAGGTCACCTTGCCATGAGGGACAGATCTAGCCCTGGTGTACCTACATAAGGGTGAAGTGGTGAGTCAGAAGGAGATGCCTTTATCACCGAAAGAAGGCGTGGGGTGGACCCTAGCAGTTGCCGCGGGAGGCGAAGAGACACCATCCCCGGAGTGGAGTGGACGGGTCATTCTTGAACAAATGGAAGTGGATGTGAAGGCTATGGGCCCTGAGCACGTGCAAGCAATAGAAACTATGCTGTGGGAAAATCAGGCCGCATTCGCCCGTCACGCCGAAGATTTCGGCTGTACTGAAGCCATCACGCATGAGATCCCAACAGGGGAAGCTCATCCAATTTGAGAACGATACCGGCAGATCCCACCCAAGATGTACCAAGAGGTGAAAACATTACTGCGGCAGATGCTGGATTCAGGAGTGGTGCAGAGTAGTCAGAGCCCTTGGGCAGCCCCGGTGGTTCTCGTCAAGAAAAAGGATGGGACCATCCAGTTCTGTGTAGACTACAGGAAACTCAATGCCTGCACTGTTCGAGACTCGTATCCGTTGCCCCGCATCGAGGAATCCTTGACAGCGTTGGGGAAAGCCAAGTACTTCTCCACCCTGGACCTAGCAAGCGGGTATTGGCAAGTAGCCGTGGCAGAGAAAGACAGAGAGAAAACCGCCTTCATCCTCCCTATGGGACTGTACGAGTTTAACCGGATGCCCTTCGGGCTCTCCAATGCCCCAGGCACCTTTCAACGGCTGATGGAGAAGTGTTTGGGAGATCTAAATTTTGAGGCTACCCTGATCTATCTGGATGACATCATTGTGTTTTCATCCTCTTTCGAAGATCACCTTGCCCAGCTTGGACAGGTACTCGGAAGATTGCGTGCTCATAACCTGAAGTTGAAGCCAAAGAAATGCCACCTCTTCAAGAGGGAGATCGAGTACCTAGGTCACATAGTGTCACAAGATGGAGTCCTACCCTCGCCAGAAAAAGTGGCTGCTATCCAGAAGTGGCCAGTCCCTCAAACAGTGAGAGAACTCCAGGCCTTCCTGGGACTAGCGGGGTACTACCGCCGGTTTGTTAAAGACTTCGCGAAGTTGGCCGGTCCCCTCAACGAGTTGCTGAGGGGGACCGCTGGAGTGCCGAAGACCCAGCGCATCCCCTGGGCACAGGGACAACACGAGGCCTTCCAGGCTATAAAGGATGCCCTTACTTCGGCCCCGATTTTGGCCTACGCAGACTTCAATCAACCGTTCCTGTTGTACACCGATGGTAGCCTACATGGACTCAGTGCAGTACTTTCTCAGATACAGGATGGACATGAGAGAGTCATCGGGTATGCTAGCAGGTCCCTGCGAGACAGCGAATGAAACCCTCACAATTACAGCTCCTTCCGGTTAGAGCTCCTGGCTCTGGTATGGGCCATGACAGAAAAGTTTGCAGGCTTCCTGACAGGTACAAAAATCCAAGTTTGAACAGACAATAATCCCCTGGCCCACCTTGAGAATGCTAAACTGGGGGCCTTAGAACAACGGTGGATGGCTCGCTTGGCCAAGTTCGACTTTACTATTCGCTATCGCTCTGCTACCGAAAACGCAAATGCGGATGGGCTGTCCAGAGTGCCTGTGGAGACTCCAGTGGGGGATCTTGATGAACAACTTGAAGAGGAGGAAACCCCAGACTTTAATAAGTTCAAGCCCCCGATGGTTGTGGCCCAGTCAAGAAGGGAGGCCTGCGCATTACCTCGATCCCTGGGAAGAACCAATGAAGAATGGGGACACGTTCAGGATGAAGACGAAGGGCTGAGACAGATGAAATGGTGGGTAACGCAAAAGCGGAAGCCTGGCAAACAAGAAAGAGATGATCTGGACTCTGAAATGAGGAGTGTGTTGCACCAGTGGGATAGACTGGAAGTGAGAGAGTCAGTACTATATCGTAAGAAGCAACAGCCAAAAGATATGGAAGTAAGGTGGCAAGTGGTCATCCCAGGAAGAATGGCTCAAGAAATAGCTAAAGAAGCCCATGAATTCGGAGCGCACTTTGGCTCCACAAAGACCTACCAATGGTTGCAGCGGCATGTCTATTGTCCTCGGTTGGAGCTTGTGGTGGAAGAGGTTTGCCGGCAGTGTCGAGTATGTGACCTCATTAAGAGTACTGAACAGAGGGCACCCATCCAGACCATACAAACTAAGGAGCCATTGGAAGTCTTGATGATCGACTATCTCCTCATGGGACACTCGGCCCGGGGGCTGCAATATTGTTTGGTGATGACCGATCATTTTTCTAAGTTCGCAGTAGTAACCCCGACTAGAGACCAGACTGCGGAATCGGCGGCGCGAGCCATCTGCCAAGACTTCAACCGGGTGTATGGGTGCCCAAAGCGCATCCACTCCGACCAAGGCGCGTGTTTCCAAGGCAAGGTGATGGAAGAATTGTATCGCATGTATGGCATCGAGCGGTCCCGGACCACCCCTTATCATCCTCAAGGCAATGGAGCTTGCGAACGCTTTAACAGAACCTTGCTTCAGATGCTGAGAACATTGGAAGAGGATAAGAAGGTGTGTTGGCCAGACTATCTGCCGGAATTGGTCTGGACCTACAACAATCGGGTCCACTCCACCACGGGTTACACCCCCTATCTACTGTTGTTTGGAAGAGCTGGACGAGAGATCATTGAGCTGAATCTGGAACAGCCAGAAGAGCTGATGGAGCGAAATGTCACCTCATGGGTGAAAGAGCATCGACAACGTTTGCAAACGATACGGCAGTTGGCGGGTCAGCAACTGCAAGAAAAAGAACATACGGCCCGCAAACCGACTCAAGAGTTACTGCTCCAACCTGGAGACTGAGTGTTGGTCAGAGAGAAATGCCCCAAGGGAAAACTAAGTGAGAGATGGGAAGTACAGCCGTACAAGGTTATCGAGAGAGTGTATGCTAACGGCCCTGTCTACAAGGTACAGATTGAGAATGGGGCATCCGCCCCTAGAGTACTTCACAGAAATATGCTGCGGCCTTGCCGGTCTGAGGTCTGTTCTACGCCATTGTCGACTGAAGGCGCCACTCCACCTCCTGAATCTGTCATGCCTGATGGCCAAATCGATGAGGAGTGGTGGACCGTCCCTGACACAGTAGGGGGTCCTCAGCCGCCCAGAAACGGTAATCCCATGGATGTACCAGTACCGCCATGTGAGGATGAGACCAGACAAGAGCTCACAGTGTCCCCTGCAACAAGTGTTCCTCTGGAAGATAGTCAAGCCTTGCCTGACAGCCAAGAGCTTCGGAGATCCCAGAGGTCTAATGCAGGGGTTCCACCAGTCCGATATGTAGAACAGTGTGCTCTGTCTGTTTGTATACCTTTGTTGTCTCCTCCATTATACTTTTACCCTGAAGCTGTGATGGCCGAGGATGACCATCATTAAGAAGGGAGGCATGTAAGAGGGTGGTGCTGTTATGCATAATAAGAAACACGCTGTCACTTTAAGAGGCTGCACCCCCTTGTCTATGTGATGGTATGTTCTGCTGTTCTCCCCTGCTCTTGTTTTGCTATGGACTGCTCAGGGCTGAGTGAAGGGGTGGAGCTGAAGCAGCGTAGAGAGAGAAGTTTCCAGAGGGAACTGAGAGAACTTTGGGTGCTTTGCTATCCTGCAAGGAAGAGACTTTTGCTGCAGGAAAGATTACACAGCTTAAGACGAACTGCGTTTGCTAAATAGATGTACCCGGCTACAGCAAAGGGTGGCTGTTCTGCGCTGGTTTGTGAAGCCACGAAGATAGCGAGAAGGGGACCTACGGTTTCCAGGAGCAAAGAGAAGACCACGCTTTACAGAGCCGACAGGAACCCGTGTGTACCACAGTTAAGGACTTCGGGGGCCCCCTGGGACTGGACCTGTGTCCCCAACGTCACCGTGAGTCTGTTCCTGTCTGGTGCACCAGTTAAGGCCTAGTGCAGACTTCAGCAGTTAGAGCACGGTAGCCATGTGGCCTGTGTAGTAAAGGCCAGGGAAGCTATATGCAGAGTAGCATCGATATATATATATTCCATTGTGCAAAGTTGATTATGAGATAGGTTCTGAGTTTGCAATTGCTTAAGTATCGTGCTATTTTACATACAAGTTGACTCATGTGCATTATCTTTTACTATTGTAAACCCGTTTGCATCTTCCTTGTCCCTTCCATTCCCTGTCTCCCAATAAATCTATCCTTTGTTGTTAGCACCTCATCTTGTGTACAGTAGTCTTCCTGCACCGTGGTGGTCCCCGGGCCATCGCTTCATTACCGCTGTCTGTCGGACGCCCTAGTGTGAATAGCGTCTGACATGACATCAGCATTCAAATACACAGCATGAGCCCCACACAGCCTCCCCATATACAGCATGAGCCACACTCAGCATTCCCATATACAACATGAGCCCCACACATCCTTCCCAAATACCTCATAAATCCCACACAGCCTCCCCCACATACATCATGAGCCCCACACATCCTCCCCCATATACAGCATGTGCCTCACAAAGCCTCCCCCATATACAGCAAGACCACCACACAGCCTCCTCATATGCAGCATGAGCCCCATACAGCCTCCCCAATATACAGCATGAACCATACACAGCCTCCCCATATACAGCATGAGCCCCACACAGCCTCCCCATATATATACTGCATGAGCCCTACACAGCCTCCCCATATACAGCATGAGCCCCACACAGCCTCCCCATATACTGCATGTGCCCCACACAGCCTCCCCTTATACAGTATGAGCCCTACACAGCCTCACTATATACAGCATGAACCCCACACAGCCTCCCCATATACAGCATGAGCCCACCACAGCCTCCCTATATACTGCATGAGCCCCATACAGCCTTCCCAATATACAGCATGAACCACACACAGCCTCCCCATATAGAGCATGAGCCCCACACAGCCTCCCCTTATACAGCATGAGCCCTACACAGCCTCACTATATACAGCATGAGCCCCACACAGCTTCTCCATATACAGCATGAGCCCTACACAGCCTCACTATATACAGCATGAGCCCCACACAGCTTCTCCATATACAGCATGAGCCCCACACAGCCTCCCCTTATACAGCATGAGCCCCACACAGCCTCCCTATATACAGCATGAGCCCCACACAGCCTCCCCTTATACAGCATGAGCCCCACACAGCCTCACTATATACAGCATGAGCCCCACACAGCCTCCCCTTATACAGCATGAGCCCTACACAGCCTCACTATATACAGCATGAGCCCCACACAGCCTCACTATATACAGCATGAGCCCCACACAGCTTCTCCATATACAGCATGAACCCAACACAGCCTCCCTATATACTTCATGAGCCCCACACAGCACAACAACTAATCCTATAGAAGTACATAGAGGACAAGGAAGAGATCCCACTGAGTATGAATAAAACAAATAATTTTATTAAACAATATTTAACCCCTTTCCGACATCGAGTGTAATAGTATGCCGATGTCTGACTCCCTCCCTTTGATGTGGGCTCCGGCGGTGATCCCACATCTGTCCTGGCAAATGTTAGTTGCTTTGAACAGCTGACATGTGCCCAGAATATCTGTGGGTGGAATTGCGATCCACCCATGGCTATTAACCCATTAAATGCTGCTATCAAGTACTGACAGCGGAATTTAACACACGCTTCCAGCCATCAGTCCGGAAACCCGCCCACTGGTGACCCCGTCACGTGATCGCGGGTTACCAGTTCATTGGCATGACAACCAGAGGTCTCCTGGAGGCCTCTACGGTTGTCACTGCCAGATGTCTTTGAGCGCCACTCGGTTGTCAGTGCTCATAGCAAGTGAGTACCATAATTTTACTACATATCTGATCAACACCTCTATGTAGCAGAGCCGATAGGGTAGTGGCAGCTTCCAGTTTCTTGAACAGTGTGAAAATGGATCCAGCTCACACACCAGGATGTTAATAAAAATCTTTCATTCGGCTTTATTTGGAAGAATTCTTTTTAAAATGGCGCAACATCAATTAGGACGTCTCAGACTTTTGAAGCATGATAAAAGTAAAAAAAAAATAAAATAAAATATATATATATATATATCTATAATATAACGCTGGGAGCGTCACTCTGTCCGAAGCCTTTATAGACTGCGCAAGCGCAAGCGCCGGCGCAGTCTGGACCCCACAGAGTGACGCTCCCAGGAGATCGCGGTATGCGTAAGCACTGAACGCACACCGCGATCTCCAACGGAGAAGCGGGGACGAGCCACGGAGCCAGGAGGGTGAGTATATTTACCTGTCCTCCGTTCCACCGCTGCGCGCGAGCCTCCGTCCTCCACATCCTCTGCCTGAGACGTTCAGTTCAGAGGGCACGATGACGCGCTTAATGCGCGCCGCCCTGTGACTGAACAGTCACAGCCAGAGGACAGGACCCGGAAGATGGAGCCGCGCGCAGCAGTGGAACGGGGGGACAGGTAAATATAGCAAGTGCCGGGGGCCTGAGCTAGCGGCGACCCCGGCACCTGACCCCCACAGCGCGCCGGTGTCCCCGCCTGCTCAGGCCCCCAGCACAGCCACGCACAGCCGCCCGCAGTCAGCAGAGCCACGCACAGCCCCCCCGCAGTCAGCAGAGCCACGCACAGCCCCCCGCAGTCAGCAGAGCCACGCACAGCCCCCTGCAGTCAGCAGAGCCACGCACAGCCGCCCGCAGTCAGCAGAGCCACGCACAGCCCCCCGCAGTCAGCAGAGCCACGCACAGCCGCCCGCAGTCAGCAGAGCCACGCACAGCCGCCCGCAGTCAGCAGAGCCACGCACAGCCGCCCGCAGTCAGCAGAGCCACGCACAGCCGCCCGCAGTCAGCAGAGCCACGCACAGCCGCCCGCAGTCAGCAGAGCCACGCACAGCCGCCCGCAGTCAGCAGAGCCACGCGCAGCCGCCCGCAGTCAGCAGAGCCACGCGCAGCCCCCCGCAGTCAGCAGAGCCACGCGCAGCCCCCCGCAGTCAGCAGAGCCACGCGCAGCCCCCCGCAGTCAGCAGAGCCACGCGCAGCCGCCCGCAGTCAGCAGAGCCACGCGCAGCCCCCCGCAGTCAGCAGAGCCACGCGCAGCCGCCCGCAGTCAGCAGAGCCACGCGCAGCCGCCCGCAGTCAGCAGAGCCACGCGCAGCCGCCCGCAGTCAGCAGAGCCACGCGCAGCCGCCCGCAGTCAGCAGAGCCACGCGCAGCCGCCCGCAGTCAGCAGAGCCACGCGCAGCCGCCCGCAGTCAGCAGAGCCACGCGCAGCCGCCCGCAGTCAGCAGAGCCACGCGCAGCCGCCCGCAGTCAGCAGAGCCACGCGCAGCCGCCCGCAGTCAGCAGAGCCACGCGCAGCCGCCCGCAGTCAGCAGAGCCACGCGCAGCCGCCCGCAGTCAGCAGAGCCACGCGCAGCCGCCCGCAGTCAGCAGAGCCACGCGCAGCCGCCCGCAGTCAGCAGAGCCACGCGCAGCCGCCCGCAGTCAGCAGAGCCACGCGCAGCCGCCCGCAGTCAGCAGAGCCACGCGCAGCCGCCCGCAGTCAGCAGAGCCACGCGCAGCCGCCCGCACTCAGCAGAGCCACGCGCAGCCGCCCGCACTCAGCAGAGCCACGCGCAGCCGCCCGCACTCAGCAGAGCCACGCGCAGCCGCCCGCACTCAGCAGAGCCACGCGCAGCCGCCCGCACTCAGCAGAGCCACGCGCAGCCGCCCGCACTCAGCAGAGCCACGCGCAGCCGCCCGCACTCAGCAGAGCCACGCGCAGCCGCCCGCACTCAGCAGAGCCACGCGCAGCCGCCCGCACTCAGCAGAGCCACGCGCAGCCGCCCGCACTCAGCAGAGCCACGCGCAGCCGCCCGCACTCAGCAGAGCCACGCGCAGCCGCCCGCACTCAGCAGAGCCACGCGCAGCCGCCCGCACTCAGCAGAGCCACGCACAGCCGCCCGCACTCAGCAGAGCCACGCACAGCCGCCCGCAGTCAGCAGAGCCACGCACAGCCGCCCGCAGTCAGCAGAGCCACGCACAGCCGCCCGCACTCAGCAGAGCCACGCACAGCCGCCCGCACTCAGCAGAGCCACGCACAGCCGCCCGCACTCAGCAGAGCCACGCACAGCCGCCCGCACTCAGCAGAGCCACGCACAGCCGCCCGCAGTCAGCAGAGCCACGCACAGCCGCCCGCAGTCAGCAGAGCCACGCACAGCCGCCCGCAGTCAGCAGAGCCACGCACAGCCGCCCGCAGTCAGCAGAGCCACGCACAGCCGCCCGCAGTCAGCAGAGCCACGCACAGCCGCCCGCAGTCAGCAGAGCCACGCACAGCCCCCCGCAGTCAGCAGAGCCACGCGCAGCCCCCCGCAGTCAGCAGAGCCACGCGCAGCCCCCCGCAGTCAGCAGAGCCACGCGCAGCCGCCCGCAGTCAGCAGAGCCACGCGCAGCCCCCCGCAGTCAGCAGAGCCACGCGCAGCCGCCCGCAGTCAGCAGAGCCACGCGCAGCCGCCCGCAGTCAGCAGAGCCACGCGCAGCCGCCCGCAGTCAGCAGAGCCACGCGCAGCCGCCCGCAGTCAGCAGAGCCACGCGCAGCCGCCCGCAGTCAGCAGAGCCACGCGCAGCCGCCCGCAGTCAGCAGAGCCACGCGCAGCCGCCCGCAGTCAGCAGAGCCACGCGCAGCCGCCCGCAGTCAGCAGAGCCACGCGCAGCCGCCCGCAGTCAGCAGAGCCACGCGCAGCCGCCCGCAGTCAGCAGAGCCACGCGCAGCCGCCCGCAGTCAGCAGAGCCACGCGCAGCCGCCCGCAGTCAGCAGAGCCACGCGCAGCCGCCCGCAGTCAGCAGAGCCACGCGCAGCCGCCCGCAGTCAGCAGAGCCACGCGCAGCCGCCCGCAGTCAGCAGAGCCACGCGCAGCCGCCCGCAGTCAGCAGAGCCACGCGCAGCCGCCCGCACCCAGCAGAGCCACGCGCAGCCGCCCGCACTCAGCAGAGCCACGCGCAGCCGCCCGCACTCAGCAGAGCCACGCGCAGCCGCCCGCACTCAGCAGAGCCACGCGCAGCCGCCCGCACTCAGCAGAGCCACGCACAGCCGCCCGCACTCAGCAGAGCCACGCACAGCCGCCCGCACTCAGCAGAGCCACGCACAGCCGCCCGCACTCAGCAGAGCCACGCGCAGCCGCCCGCACTCAGCAGAGCCACGCGCAGCCGCCCGCAGTCAGCAGAGCCACGCGCAGCCGCCCGCAGTCAGCAGAGCCACGCGCAGCCACCCGCACTCAGCAGAGCCACGCGCAGCCGCCCGCACTCAGCAGAGCCACGCGCAGCCGCCCGCACTCAGCAGAGCCACGCACAGCCGCCCGCACTCAGCAGAGCCACGCACAGCCGCCCGCACTCAGCAGAGCCACGCACAGCCGCCCGCACTCAGCAGAGCCACGCACAGCCGCCCGCACTCAGCAGAGCCACGCACAGCCGCCCGCACTCAGCAGAGCCACGCACAGCCGCCCGCACTCAGCAGAGCCACGCACAGCCGCCCGCACTCAGCAGAGCCACGCACAGCCGCCCGCACTCAGCAGAGCCACGCACAGCCGCCCGCACTCAGCAGAGCCACGCACAGCCGCCCGCACTCAGCAGAGCCACGCACAGCCGCCCGCACTCAGCAGAGCCACGCACAGCCGCCCGCACTCAGCAGAGCCACGCACAGCCGCCCGCACTCAGCAGAGCCACGCACAGCCGCCCGCACTCAGCAGAGCCACGCACAGCCGCCCGCACTCAGCAGAGCCACGCACAGCCGCCCGCACTCAGCAGAGCCACGCACAGCCGCCCGCACTCAGCAGAGCCACGCACAGCCGCCCGCACTCAGCAGAGCCACGCACAGCCGCCCGCAGTCAGCAGAGCCACGCACAGCCGCCCGCAGTCAGCAGAGCCACGCACAGCCGCCCGCAGTCAGCAGAGCCACGCACAGCCGCCCGCAGTCAGCAGAGCCACGCACAGCCGCCCGCAGTCAGCAGAGCCACGCACAGCCGCCCGCACTCAGCACAGCCGCCCGCACTCAGCACAGCCGCCCGCACTCAGCACAGCCGCCCGCACTCAGCACAGCTGCACTCGGGCAGTAGAGCCGGAGAGAGAAAGATGGGAGCAACATATGGCAGAATGGAAACAGGAACAGGCAGAATGGGGGCGCGGGATGGGAGCAGCACATGACAGAATGATTGCGCACGATGGGAGCAGCACATGACAGGATGGGGGTGCAGGATGGGAGCACATGACAGGATGGGGCGCAGGATGGGAGCAGCACATGACAGGATGGGAGCAGCACATGACAGAATGGGGGCACACACATGACAGGATGGGGGTGTAGGATGGAGCAGCATATGACAGGATGGGGGCGCAGGATGGGAGCACATGACAGGATGGGGACGAAGGATTGAGCAGCACATGACAGGATGGGGGCGCAGGATGGAGGAGCACATGACAGGATGGGGGCGCAGGATGGAGGAGCACATGACAGGATGGGGGCGCAGGATGGAGCAGCACATGACAGGATGGGGCCGCAGGATGGAGGAGCACATGACAGGATGGGGACGCAGGATGGAGCAGCACATGACAGGATGGGGACGCAGGATGGAGCAGCACATGACAGGATGGTGACCATATACCAATATAAATGCTCGCCACCCGGGCGTAGAACGGGTTCAATAGCTAGTATATATATATATATATATATATATATATATATAAAAGTTCAAATCACCCCCCCTTTTGTCCCATTCAAAATAAAACAATAAAAAAAATCATACACATAATTGGTATGGCCGTGTTCGGAATCGCCAGGTCTAGCAATAAAAAAAAAATGGATTAACCTGATCGCTAAACAGCGTAGTGATAAAAAAAAAAAGTAAAAATGCCAGAATTACGTTTTTTTTTGGTCGCCATGACACTGAATTAAAATGCAATAACAAGCAATCAAAAGATCGTATGTGCACCAAAATGGTATCATTAAAAAGGTCAGCACGGCATGCAAAAAATAAGCCCTTACCCAACCCCAGATCACGAAAAATGGAGACGCTGTGGGTATCGGAAAATGGCGTATTTTGTTTTCTTTTAACAAAGCTTGGAATTTTTTTCACCACTTAGATAAAAATGAACCTAGACATGTTTGATGTCTATGAACTCCTAATGACCTGGAGTATCATAATGGCAGGTCAGTTTTAGCATTTAGTGAACCTAGCAAAAAAGCCAATCAAAAAAACAAGTGTGGGATTGCACTTTTTTTGTATTTTCACCGCACTTGGACATGGTAAAACCAATGGTGTCTTTCAAAAGTACAACTTGTCCCACAAAAAGCAAGCACTCACACTGCAATATTGACTGAGAACGAAAAAAGTAATGGCTCTGAGAATAAGGGGGGGCAAAAAAAAACCAACAAAAAAACGAAAATACCTCCAGGGGTTAAGGGGTTAAAAGACAAAACATAAAAGTGCAGGAATGCCTTATAGGGGAAGCCAAACACTATGTCAAAAAATGGGGCAGAAAATAATAATAGCAGCACAAGGAGGAGAAATATACCAGATAGGTACAAATCCATCGATAGCCTATATTAGGTATACAGCCATAATATTAATCAATGTACATGGATGTAATGAGAACTGCTAGCAAATGAGCCCCTCACTAGAAATAGATACAGGATCAGTAGGACATAAACAGTATGAATATAACTGACAGAGTTCTATGGACCAAAATGAAATCAGAATCAAGATCAAAGTACAATACTCTTGAATATGGTAAGACCAGAGCTGACCGTGTAGATTATAGTTAGCTGACCCAAACCCCTATTAATCTAGGGACGTTGTGCCCATCCATACAAAGGCAAGGCAGATGCCACATTTCAAAGTAATTACCTGTGGAGAGAATGCTCCTGGCATCCCCTCACCCCGATGCACTTTTCTCCGCCAGCTTCTTCTGGGGCGTTCCTGCTCATTTTTGTTTTGTCTTTTAAACATCCATTAATAAAATTATTGGTTTTATTCAAACTCCATGGGATCTCTTCCTTGTCCTGTATGTACTTATATAGGATTAGTTGTTGCATTATGTATGAAGTGCCCCTTTAATATTTGGACATATGTTGATCTAATGAGCCCCACACAGCTTACCTATCTACTGCATGAGCCTCACCAGCATCCCTATATGTTGGCATATGCAACAGATTAGGACTTATTAGAAGTGAAAGGAGGACTTTAAACTAACCAGACAGCAGATGGCGATAGTGTGTAAAGTTATATACTTGCTGTAATGTGAGGAGGGAAACTCTCTGTTGTTGGTTGTTTTTCTTACTTCCTGATTCTTCCTTCTTCTTCTTGAATGTGTATTGTGTTCAGTGCACGGTCTATGTGACACTGAATTGTATCTCATGTTTACCAGTATGAAGTAAATACTGTTTACTCAAGATATCTTGCTGATTGAAGCTCTCGTAACTACAGCGGTGACTGCAAGAAAACGCACTCTGCAACAGGTTATGGGCCCAGGCACCCCAGACACTACAGGTCTGTACTACAAGCCTTGGCAGAAGGATTCTGGTTTATAACCCCAGACAACGGAGCACACAGATAAGCTCTGTAAACAGAAGGAAATCCAGACACAGAGTGACAGAGGAAGTCATCCTCCCAGGAGCTGGACATACAGGAGAATATCTTCAGAACAACTCTCTAAACAAGTAAGGGTACCGTCACACATTGAAATCTTCATCGCTGCGACGGCACGATCCGTGACGTCGCAGCGATCGTATGAATATCGCTCCAGCGTCGTAGACTGCGGTCACACGTTGCAATCACGGCGCTGGAGCGATGCCGAAGTCCCCGGGTAACCAGGGTAAACATCGGGTAACTAAGCGCAGGGCCGCGCTTAGTAACCCGATGTTTACCCTGGTTACCAGCGTAAACGTAAAAAAACAAACAGTACATACTCACCCGTCGGTGTCCTTCAGGTCCCTTGCCGTCTGCTTCCTGCTCTGAGTGCAGCCGTACAGTGAGCAGAGCGCAGCACCGCTGTGATCTGCTCTCACTTTCCGGCCGGCACTCAGAGCAGGAAGCAGACGGCAAGGGACCTGAAGGACACCGACGGGTGAGCATGTACGGTTTGTTTTTTTACGTTTACGCTGGTAACCAGGGTAAACATCGGGTTACTAAGCGCGGCCCTGCGCTTAGTTACCCGATGTTTACCCTGGTTACAAGCGAAGACATCGCTGGATCGCTGTCACACACAACGATCCAGCGATGTCAGCGGGTGATCAAGCGACGAAAGAAAGTTCCATACGATCTGCTACGACGTACGATTCTCAGCAGGATCCCTGATCGCTGCTGCGTGTCAGACACTGCGATATCGTAACGATATCGCTAGAACGTCACGAATCGTAACGTCGTAGCGATGGAAATTTCAATGTGTGACGGTACCCTAAGACTATATAAAGATGATGAGTAACACAGAACTGACATTTACAGTAGCTAAACTGAATAGTGAAAATTATCAGTTATGGAAATTCAAAGTAGAGATGTTGTTATCTAAGGATGATCTATGGGAAGTAATTGTTACAGCAAGACCAGATCAAGATAATCAGACATGGGATAATAAGAATAGACAAGCTAAAGCCACCATTAGCTTATTAGTGGATGATGCTCAATTAATACATATAAGAAATGAAGAAACAGCTAAGGGAATGTGGGAAGCATTAAGAAAACTGTATGAAAGACCTAGCTTGAATCACAAGTTATTTTTATTAAGAAAGCTGTACAGTATGAGATTGAGTGCAAATGACGATATGCAGAAGCACATATTCTCAATGATGGAAGTGATATCACAGCTAAGATCTATTGGTGAAAATGTTAAAGAAAGTCATGTAGCAGCTATATTGTTGTGCAGTTTACCAGATTCATATACAGCCTTGATAAATGCCCTTGAGACGAGACCAGAAACTGACATTACATTAGATTTTGTGAAAACAAGACTAATAGATGAATATCAGAGAAGAAAAGAACAAAGAAATGATTCTTCTACTGAAAAGGACAGTGAAAATGCTCTTAAAGCTACAGAATTCAAAAAACTCTATAATAAAGAGACAAGCGAATGCTTCAGATGTAAGAAAAAAGGTCATTTAAAGAAAGACTGTACCATATGGAAAGCAGAACAACAAAAATTACAACATAAACAGCATACACAGAAAGTAAAAAACACAATTTCCGATTCATGTGAGAATAATTGGAATGGCACATTTAAAGTAACAGACAAGAAATCATCACTTGGTTGGTTTATTGATTCAGGAGCAACGAGTCATATGACAAGTGACAAGAATTTCTTTACTGATCTTGATTTAGATAACAAAGAAGCCATTTATCTTGCAGATGGAAGCAAAATAACCGCAGAAGGTATCGGACAAGGTATGCTAAATTGTTCAAACAAGTTCGGGCAAGATTCAAAGATACTTGTACAAGATGTGTTGTATGTTCCAAAATTGGAAGGCGGATTATTATCTGTGAAACGTTTAACAGCAAAAGGACTTACAGTGAAATTCAAAGACAATGAGTGTGCAATTATTACAGGAAACAAGGTGATAACCAAAGTCAAGGCAGATGAACAATTATATCATTTTGACACACCAAAGGAACAGATGAAGGTATGTACACATGATCGCAAAAACTGTATTCACATGTGGCATAGACGTCTAGGACATAGACACCCTGACAGTATAAGGGAACTACAAAGAAAAGAATTGACAAAAGATTTAAAGATATCAGATTGCTCAATTACCATAAGATGTGAATGTTGTATGAAATCCAAAGCCACAAGGATATCTATTCCAAAAGAAAGTGAGATGAAAAGTGAAAGACCACTTGATTTGGTGCATACTGACGTATGTGGACCCATGAAAGTGACTACATCAGGAGGCAATAGATACATGTTGACTTTTATAGATGATTACTCAAGATACACAGTCACATACTTAATTAAAAACAAAAGTGAAGTTTTTGATAAACTTGTAGACTATGTAACAAGATCAAGTAACAAATTTCAAAGGAAGCCAATTGTCATCAGAAGTGATAATGGAGGTGAATTTACAGGTCACAGAATAGAAGACTACTTAAGACAAAATGGAATAGAACACCAGAAAACGGTTCCATACACACCTGAACAAAATAGAGTAGCAGAAACAAAAAAAAAGAACTCTAACAGAAATGATAAGATGTATGCTGACGGATTCCAAACTACCAGAGAAATATTGGGGTGAGGCAGCAATGACAGCTACATATCTACAGAACCGACTTTTTTCCAGAAAACTGACGAAAACTCCATATGAACTGTGGCAAGGTATGAAACCAAGTGTAAATCATTTAAAAGTTTTTGGATGTAAAGTTTTCATATTCATTCCAACAGAAAAACGTTACAAACTTCAAAACAGATCCATGGAAGGAATATTTGTTGGATATAGTGAAAATTGCAAAGGATACAGAATCCTAGATCCCAAAACAGACAGAGTTACGGTCGGTGAGTAACAGTGTGACATTCATTGAAGATTTAAATGAAGACATAATGATTTCAGTTGAAACAAAAAATGAGAAAACCAATAGTGACACAACTGAAGAAATATCTGATGAGAAAGAAGCAGAAATTAATGAAGAACAAAATACTGAAAGTGAAGAATCACAACTACAAACAGACACAGAACCAAGACGTTCAATGAGAGAGAACAAAGGAAAACCACCAAAACGTCTCTCATACAAGACAAGCACAAGAAAAATCTATGAGCCTACCTCTTGGGAAGACATATCTAACCTTCCTGTAGAAGAAGCTAATAAATGGATAGAAGCAACAGAAACAGAAATTAAATCGATGCAAGATTCAAATACATGGACACTAACAGATTTACCAGAAGGAAGAAAAACCATAGGATGTAAATGGATTTTTAAAGTTAAATACCAAACAGATGGCACAGCTGAAAGATACCGAGCAAGACTCGTAGCTAAAGGGTATTCTCAAAAATATGGAGAAGACTATGATGAGACATTTGCTCCAGTTGTCAAACACACTACAATAAGAACTTTACTTACAGTCGCAGCAATGAAACAGATGCAACTGAGACATCTGGATGTAAAGACAGCTTTTCTGAATGGAGATTTAACAGAAGACATTTATATGGAACAACCTCCAGGATTCAAAGATGAAAGAAATCCAAACAAAGTTTGTAAACTACAGAAAAGCATATATGGTTTAAAGCAAGCAGCTAAAGCGTGGAATGACAAAATCACGGAAGTACTTACAAGTGAAAAATTTCAAAGAAGCAAAGCTGATCCATGCTTATACGCAAAAAGGCTGATTAATAGATGGATTTATATACTCATATATGTAGACGACATTTTGATTTGTTTTGAACAAGAAAGGGATAACGAAAACATTCTAAAAATCCTGAAGCAACATTTCGAAATCAAAGACTTGGGAAATGTAAAGCAATATCTAGGAATACAGGTAGAAAGAGAAGAAGACGGAAGTTTCCTACTGAATCAAAATCACATGATTCAAGACATAACAGAAAACTTTGGATTAAAGGATGCAAAAACAGTAAAGTCTCCAATGGAAACTAATTATCTCAAAGAGATGAACAGTGAAAAAAATATGCTACCAAATAATGAAGAATACAGAACAGCAATAGGAAAACTACTGTATCTAGCGACCGTTACAAGACCAGACATCGCAGCAGCAGTAGGAATCCTGAGTAGAAAGGTATCAAAACCAAATAGAGCTGATTGGAATGCCGTGAAGAGAGTAATGCGTTATTTGAAAGGAACTAGCAATGTTAAGCTGAAATTACCCACAAGTGATGATTGCATTCTAACAGGATATGTTGATGCAGATTGGGCTGGAGATCCAACTGACAGAAGATCTACCAGTGGACATATTTTTTTCCTCTCAGGTGGACCAATAAGTTGGACAAGTAAGAAACAGTCAATTGTGACACTATCTTCAACAGAAGCAGAATATGTTGCCGCAGCACATGCGAGTCAAGAAGTACTGTGGTTAAGACAATTGTTGGCAGAATTAGGACAACCACAGTTGGCACCAACAAAACTGAAAGAGGACAATCAAGGATGTCTTGTTCTTGCTCAGATGGAAAGAGTCAATCCAAGAACCAAGCATATTGATGTGAAATATCATTTCTTGAGAGATCATCAGGAACAAGGAGTCTTGAAGTTAGAGTACTGTCCTACTGAAGAAATGACAGCAGACATCCTCACGAAGGCGTTGAATGCTGATAAACATCAGAGACTAATAAAAAAGTTGGGTTTGATTGAATAAGTCCTTACTGTTGAGAAAGGGTGTTGGCATATGCAACAGATTAGGACTTATTATAAGTGAAAGGAGGACTTTACACTAACCAGACAGCAGATGGCGATAGTGTGTAAAGTTATATACTTGCTGTAATGTGAGGAGGGAAACTCTCTGTTGTTGGTTGTTTTTCTTACTTCCTGATTCTTCCTTCTTCTTCTTGAATGTGTATTGTGTTCAGTGCACGGTCTATGTGACACTGAATTGTATCTCATGTTTACCAGTATGAAGTAAATACTGTTTACTCAAGATATCTTGCTGATTGAAGCTCTCGTAACTACAGCCATGACTGCAAGAAAACGCACTCTGCAACACTATATACTGCATGAGCCCAATAACCTCCCTATGCCCAGCATGAGACCCCATACCCTCTCCATGTACTGCGTGAGGCACTCATAGCCTCTCTATGTCCAGGATGAGGCCCCCATATCCTTCCCATGTCTAGCATGAGACCCCCATAGCCTCCCCACGTCCAGCCAAATATCCCATACACATGAAAAAAAGAACACCACACACTCACCTTGGTCCTGTTCTCCCGGTGCTCTACTTCTGTTCCTGTCTTGGTGTCTCCAGTACACTGATTTTCCGCATTGCACAGCTTACACAATGAAATTATGTCATCATGTCAACTGTTTCACACACTTATTGGTGGAGGAAGTGGACGGAGGCCCCTCCTCCACCAATGAAGTCAGCGCAGATGGAGACAGGGAGCAGCCACAGTGCGGCCCGTAGGCCCCCGACCGCACTTTGCCCAGGTCTGTACAGGAGCATCATATGGGGTCCATCATACACTGGAGCATCATATGGGGCCCATCATACACTGGAGCACCATATGGAGCCCATTATATATGAAGTATCATATGGGGCACATCATATACTGGAACCTCATATGGGGCCCAGCATATACTGGAGCATCATGTGGGGACCATTATATATGGAGCATCGTATGATTCCCATTATCTATGGAGAATCATATGGGGCCCTGTATTGTTCAACATCTTTAGCAATGGTTTAGATGAAGAAATTGAGGGAACAATAATTAAATTTGCTGATGACACAAAGCTAGGAAGGATAGCTAATACTAGAGAAGAGCGAGAGAGGATTCAAAAAGATATAAATAAACTGGAGCAGTGGGCAGCAACTAACAGAATGGTTTTTAACAAGGAAAAATGCAAAGTACTACATCTGGGCAATAAAAATAAAAAAAAACGTTTACACAATGGGAGGCATAGGGCTAAGCAACACCACATGTGAAAAAGACTTGGGTATACTTATAGATCACAGACTGAACATGAGTCAACAGTGTGATGCAGCAGCAAAAAAAGCAAATGCAATTCTGGGATGTATTATCAAAAGCATACAGTCTAGATCACGCAAAGTCATTATTGCCCTCAACTCCTCTTTGGTCAGACCTCATCTGGAATACTGTGTCCAGTTTTGGGCACCACATTTAAAAAAGACATCAACAAACTGGAGCAAATTCAGAGAAGAACGACCAAAATGGTGACTGGCCTGCAAACCATGTCCTATGAGGAATGTTTACAGGATTTGGGAATGTTTAGCTGGCAGAAAAGAAGACTGAGAGGAGACTTAATAGTTGTCTATAAATATCTCAAGGGCTGTCACATTGTAGAATGATTATATTTATTCTCATTTGCACAAGGAAAGACTAGAAGCAATGGGATGAAGCTGAATGGGATGAGACACGGATTAGATATTAGAAAAATCTTTTTGACAGTTAGGAGTTAGGGTGATCAATGAGTGGAACAGGCTGGCACGAGAGGTGGTGAGTACTCCTTCCATGGACGTTTTCAAACAGAGGCTGGACAGACATCTGTCTGGGATGATTTAATGAATCCTGCATTGAGCAGGGGGTTGGACCAGATGATCCAGGAGGTCCCTTACAACTCTATCATTCTATGATTCTATGATTCTATATATGGAGAATCATATGGGGAGCATCATATACTGGAGCATCATATGGGGCCAATTTTATATGGAGCATTATATGGGGCCCATCACATACTGGAGCATCATATTGGGACCATCATATACTGGAGCATCATATGGGGCCCATCATATACTGGAGCATCATATGGGGCCAATTTTATATGGAGCATTATATGGGGCCCATCATATACTGGAGCATCATATTGGGACCATCATATACTGGAGCATCATATGGTGCACTTTATATTTAGAGCATTATATGTGCCCATCATATACTGGAGCATCACATGGGTCCATCATATACTGTTGCATCATATGGGGCCCATTATACATGGAGCATTATATGGGGCTCAATGTATATGGAGGATCATAAGGGGCCCATCATATACTGGAGCATAATATGTGGCCCGTCACATACTGGAGTATCATATGGGGCTCATTATGTATGGAACCCATCATATTCTGTATGGAGAATCATATGGGGCCCATTATGTATGGAGCCTTATATGGGGATCATTGTGTATGGAGCAATATATGGGGTTCTATTATTCTGTATGGAGCATTACATGGGGTCCATTCTGTTTGGATCATTATATGGGTTCCTTTATATTGTATGGAGTACTATATGGGGCTTATTATACTGTTTGGAGCATTATATGTGGTTGATTATATTGTATGGAGCATTATATGGGGTCAAGTATTCTGTATGAAGCAATATATGGGGCTCATGATTCTGCATGGAGCACTATGTTGTGCCCATAATACTGTATGAAGCAATATATAGGGCACATTATACAGTACAGAGCACTAGGTGGTGCCCATAATACTGTATGGAGCACATTATTCTGTATGGAGCACTATGTGGTGTCCATAATACTGTATGGAGAAATATATGGAGCACATTATTCTGTATGGAGCACTATGTAGTGCCCATAGTACTGTATGGAGCAATATATGGGGCTCATTATTCTGTATGGAGCACTATGTACTGCTTATAATACTGTATGGAGCAATATATAATAATATTCTTTATTTTTATATAGTGCTAACATATTCTGCAGCACTTTACAGTTTGCACACATTATCATCGCTGTCCCCAATGGGGCTCACAATCTAAATTCCCTATCAGTATGTCTTTGGAAAGTGGGAGGAAACTGGAGTGCCTGGAGGAAACCCATGCAAACACAGAGAGAACATACAAACTCTTTGCAGATGTTGTCCTTGGTGGGGTTTGAACCCAGGACTCCAGCGCTGCAAGGCTGCAGTGCTAACCACTGAGCCACCGTGCTATGGGGCACATTATTCTGTATGGAGCACAATTGCAAGTGCAAATAACACTGTATGGTGGACTATACTCTCCGGTTTCTGAGCTATTGATATTACTCATGTAATGTAAGATGTAAGCGAAATTTTTGGCATTGCACTACACCTATATTTTTCTGTCGTATCTGTGCAGAATGAATTGTGGTATGTATTAAAGGGACCAGAGAGACTCTTTCACCCAGGGCCCATGAAACCCTGGTGCTGGTCCTGCTCATCATAGTGATAGACTGTTTGTGCTTTGGGACAGCCAGTGGGCAGGTCTTTCCTTGGTTTCTCTGGCTTAGAGCAAGAATATAAAACTCTGCCTACAGTCCCGCCCCAGAGCACGGGCATCTCATTAGCTGAAAACTTCTAACACTGATTGCACAAGAACCACAAGCAGGATTTCTTCACACCAGGTATCATTTTAATCAGTGTAACAGCGCCAACATGACAATTCTTGTAGGTTACTTAGCAAAATCCTACTGACAGGTTGGCTTTAAAATACTGTATATTAACAACCCAAACTTACACCAGATGTCTAATGTTTGCACCCGGCACAAAATAGAAGTGACAAATAATTAATATTAAAAACATATTTTTTTTATTTAGAAAAATCAATTTAAATATTTTTTTATATATAAAATTCACAAACATAAACTGGAAATAAGGAAAGCCTAAAGCTCCTAATGTTAATGGCAACGCAGATATACAATAAAGCTATGGTCCTTAAAAAAAAAAATCACAAAAAGTAGCTAATTCATATCAGAAAAGGCACAGAGTTGACTGTAAATCTTTTAAGTATTGCTTTATGCAGCGATCTGTCACCATGCTTACTTCGCAGAACTAAAAACAGTTGCAATTATAGGTTACATGCATCAATGCACTTTATACTTATGAAGTTGAAAGATGATAATATATATATATGCATAAATTACAATAACATGGTTCTTATCAGTATTTTCTATTAAATCACGTAGCCAATGGATTTACCAGCATGGGCACTTTATACTCAGGGCTGCCACTAGAAATTTCGGGGCCCCATACTGGCAAAATTTCCGGGGGCCCCTTGAGACTCCTCCCAGGCTCCACCCCAGCCCTGCCTCCACGCTCCACCCCTCAAACTGTCCACAGTCCCACCGCTCTCTCTTGGAAAATCTCCACTTCTCACCTATCACACATTGACAGTTCCCATCACCAGATCACACATGTAGCCGGCAGCTTTTGTTTTGGCCAACAGATTTTTTTTAAGCCACCAAAATGACAAGGTAGACACTTTTGGCCGGGCCCTACTCTACTGTAACCTATTAAATATTTGTTAAAATATGCAGTACAATTTAGGTATATTTTTATTTTTCAATTTTTAAAATGACCTATAATACCACATACAAGGAACAAATACCACAGCACCATGACCAGACACCATATTATCACCACATGACCTATAATACTATCTACAAGGCACAAATACCGCCACACCATGACCAGATGACATATTACCACCACAGTGATCGAATAATATCAAATACAAGGAACAAATAAAACAACATCATGACCAGACCACATATTACCAACACATAGTGACTGAATACTACAATACTGATCAATAATAAAAAAAAACACAATACTGTCACCATAAGTGCCATTATACACAGGAGATCTGTACTTAGTATGCAGTGTCTGTGTACAGGTAATACAGTGATCACCAGTGACATTATACACAGGAGCTCTGTATATAGTCTATAAGTAATCCAGTGATCACTGGTGATATTATACACAGGACCTCTGTATATAGTATACAGTGTATAGTCTCAGTGTATAGGTAACACTGACTCACCAGTGACGTCTCTAGGTGAAGTCCTTCATCTTTCATCCAGCACAGACCGCCATCACTTCATGCAGCCAGGACTCGTTTCTGCAGGAAATAACAGTTATCTCGAGTTCCACTTGCAGAACACATTACTTAATTTTCCCAACTTCTACATTACACCACATGAAGAAGGTGACATAGTGTCAATCTACACAGTAATAGGACCGCCCCTCCATTTAAAACAGTGTACTCAAAAAATAAAATAAATACATCACTGCAGTAATAATATCCCTTAATTAGCCCCTATGGTAATAATATTCCCCATCCTGGCCCCGTGTGTCTCATTACTGGGGTCAGCCATATGTTCTCCCATCCTGCCCTAATGAGTATCCATCCTGCCCCATATGATCTCCCCATCCTGCCCCATCTGTCTCCATCGTATCCATCCTGCCCCATGATCCTGCCCCATCTGTCTCCAATCCTGCCTCCAGTGTCTCCAATCATGCCCGTATCACCATTCTGCCCCGTCTCCAATCAGGCCCCCATTTCTGCAATCATGCCCCCTGTGTCTCAATTCTGCCCCATCTGTTTCCATTCCTGCCCCAGTGTCTCCAGTCATGCCCCAGTGTCTCCAGTCATGCCGCCATGTCTGTCATCCTGCCCCATGTCTCCAATCATGCTGTTTCTCCTTTCTGCCCCCCTGTGTCCAGCTTTCTGCCCCTGTGTCCAGCTTTCTGCCCCTGTGTCCAGCTTTCTGCCCGTGTCCAGCTTTCTGCCCCTGTGTCCAGCTTTCTGCCCCTGTGTCCAGCTTTCTGCCCCTGTGTCCAGCTTTCTGCCCGTGTCCAGCTTTCTGCCCCTGTGTCCAGCTTTCTGCCCGTGTCCAGTTTTCTGCCCCTGTGTCCAGTTTTCTGCCCCTGTGTCCAGCTTTCTGCCTCTGTGTCCAGCTTCCTGCCCCTGTGCCCAGCTTTCTGCCCGTGTCCAGTTTTCTGCCCCTGTGTCCAGCTTTCTGCCTGTGTCCAGCTTCCTGCCCCTGTGCCCAGCTTTCTGCCCCAATGTCCAGCTTTCTGCCCATGTCCAGCTTTCTGCCCCTGTGTCCAGCTTTCTGCCCCTGTGTCCAGCTTTCTGCCCGCTGCCCCTGTGTCCAGCTTTCTGCCCCTGTGTCCAGCTTTCTGCCCCTGTGTTCAGCTTTCTGCCCCTGTGTCCAGCTTTCTGCCTCTGTGTCCAGCTTTCTGCCCGTGTCCAGCTTTCTGCCCCTGTGTCCAGCTTTCTGCCCATGTCCAGCTTTCTGCCCCTGTGTCCAGCTTTCTGCCTCTGTGTCCAGCTTTCTGCCTCTGTGTCCAGCTTTCTGCCCCTGTGTCCAGCTTTCTGCCCCTGTGTCCAGCTTCCTGCCCCTGTGCCCAGCTTTCTGCCTCTGTGTCCAGCTTTCTGCCCCGGTGTCCAGCTTTCTGCCCCTGTGCCCAGCTTTCTGCCCGTGTGCAGCTTTCTGCCCCAGTGTCCAGCTTTCTGCCCGTGTCCAGCTTTCTGCCCCTGTGTCCAGCTTTCTGCCCGTGTCCAGCTTTCTGCCCCTGTGTCCAGCTTTCTGCCCCTGTGTCCAGCTTTCTGCCCCTGTGTCCAGCTTTCTGCCCCTGTGTCCAGCTTTCTGCCCGTGTCCAGTTTTCTGCCCCTGTGTCCAGCTTTCTGCCCCTGTGTCCAGCTTCCTGCCCCTGTGCCCAGCTTTCTGCCCGTGTGCAGCTTTCTGCCCCAATGTCCAGCGTTCTGCCCGTGTCCAGCTTTCTGCCCCTGTGTCCAGCTTTCTGCCCCTGTGTCCAGTTTTCTGCCCCTGTGTCCAGATTTCTGCCCGTGTCCAGCTTTCTGCCCATGTCCAGCTTTCTGCCCCCGTGCCCAGCTTTCTGCCCCCGTGCCCAGCTTTCTGCCCCCGTGTCCTGCTTTCTGCCCCCGTGTCCAGCTTTCTGCCCCCCTGTGTCCAGCTTTCTGCCCCCCCTGTGCCCAGCTTTCTGCCCATGTGCAGCTTTCTACCCCTGTGTGCATCTTTCTGCCCCAGTGTCCAGCGTTCTGCCCGTGTCCAGCGTTCTGCCCGTGTCCAGCGCTCTGCCCGTGTCCAGCGCTCTGCCCGTGTCCAGCGCTCTGCCCCCTCCTGTGTCCAGCGCTCTGCCCTCCTGTGTCCAGTATTCTGCCCCCTCCTGTGTCCAGCGTTCTGCCCCCTCCTGTGTCCAGCGCTCTGCCCCCTCCTGTGTCCAGCGCTCTGCCCCCTCCTGTGTCCAGCGCTCTGCCCCCTCCTGTGTCCAGCGCTCTTCCCCCTCCTGTGTCCAGCGCGCTGCCCTGGGGCCCCCCGGATCGCCGCTCTCAATTAAAAAAAAAAAAAAAAGTTCTACTTACCTCCAGCGCTCCTGCTCTCTGCACGCAGCTGCAGCGTGCACTCGCCGGTGACTGACAATGACGTCAGACGCCGGCGACATGCACGCTGCGGCTGACGTCAGCTGCCAGCCTCAGATTGGCTGGCGGCTGTTAACTATTGACGTGCGGGCTCGGGCCCGCACTTCAATAGCGCTGCAGCGCCGGCCGCAGCTAAGGGCCCGGTTCAGCCTGCGGCTGCCGGTAGGTGCCCGATGGGCAGATGAGACCGGGCCCGATGCAGGCCCCCTCTGCCCACCGGGCCCCATACGCCAGTCACGGCTGTATTGCCCTGATGGCGGCCCTGCCCAGAAGCATGGAAATCACATATAGTATTTGTGGTCACTTAATTGCCCACTCTTATCGGCATCACCGGAGAATCCTCGCAACATGTAATACATGTGATGAAATGATTCTGCATCACATGCACTGACTGTAGAGTTTTAGCAAAAGCACTGGATAACCCCTTTAACAATGTGCACCCATTGGTCACCCTGAGACCTGCTCATGGGGCTCTAATGATTAGTTATGACAGTGGAGAGTCTGTTGAAGACTCCCATACCTGCCATTACAGAGCTCTGTTGAAACTCAGCTGTGTGTGAGCATCAAAGAAGACTTTTGCTCTGTCCAGCAGTACTGAGGTATTATAGACAAACACAGGTCCAGGTCACCTAATGGGGCTAATAAATACAGTAAAAAACGCCGCATCCATAAACCCTTAATCCCCGGAGCTTTTTTCAGTTTTACATTTTTGTTTTTCGTTTCCCTCCTTCCCAGAGCCATAACTTTTTTATTTTTCCATCAATATGGCCATGTGAGGGCTTATTTTTTGCAGGACAAGTTGTGCTTTTGAAAAACATCATTGGTTTTTGCATGTCATGTACTAGAAAGTAAAAAAAGAATTACAAATGCGGTGAAATTGCAAAAAAAGTGCAATCCCACACTTGTTTTTTGTTTGGCTTTTTTGCTAGGTTCACGAAATGCTAAAACTGACCTGCCATTGTGATTCTCCAGGTCATTACGAGTTCATAGACACTAAAGATGTCTAGATTATTTTTTATCTAAGTGGTGAAAAAAAAAATCCAAACTTTGCTAAAAAAAAAAAAAAAGGCAAATTGCGCAATTTTCCAAGACCCGTAGCGTCTCAATTTTTCGGGATCTCGGGTCGAGTGAGGGCTTATTTTTTGCCAACAGAGCTGACATTTTTAATGATACCACTTTGGTGCAGATACGTTCTTTTAATCGCCCGTTATTGCATTTTAATTCAATGTCGCGGCGACCAAAAAAATGTAACTTGGGCGTTTTCAATTTTTTTCTTGCTACGCTGTTTAGCGATCAGGTTAATTTTTTTTTTTTATTGATAGATCGGGCGATTCTGAATGCGGTGATACCAAATATGTGTAGATTTGATTTTTTTTATTGCTTTATTTTGAATGAGGCGCAAGGGGGTGATTTGAATTTTTTTTTTTTTTTCATATTTTTTAAAACCTATTTTTTTTTACTTTTGCTATGCTTCAATAGCCTCCATGGGAGGCTAGAAGCGGGCATAGCCTGATCGGCTCTGCTACATAGAGACGATGCTCAGATCTCTCCTATGCAGCAGAATTACTGCATTGCTATGAGCGCCAACCACAGGGTGGCGCTTACAGCAATCTGGCATCAACAACAATAGAGGTCTTCAGGAGACCTCTGATTGTTATGCCTACGCACCGCTGACCCCCAATCACTTGACATGGGTCAGTGGTGCGTGTCTGATGGCCGGCCAGAAGTGCGCGATAAATGCCGCTGTCAGCTTTTGACAGCGGCATTTAACTAATTAATAGTGGCGGGTGGATCGCGATTCCACCCACAGCTATTGCGTGCATGTCCTGGCTTTGATGCTGGCTGACCGCCAGAGCCCGCATCAAAGCAGGGGATCTGCCATTGGACGTACTATTCCATCCCATGGCACAAAGGGGATAAAAGTCCAATCTATAAATGTATAAACTTAAAGCACCTCTCCAGCATTTCTTATTTAGTGCTACTGGTGCTACTAATCCAAGTTCCCTGCCCGTAGTCTTATAGTCTTGGCTTACCAGTTGTTGTTTTCCTCTGTTCCCAGCACCGCTCTGGTCTGTCTCCGGCAGTTTGAGACCTGTCAGTTCACTGCAGAGTTTGCTAGCAGATCTGGAGGTCACAACTCATTGTAAGTCTATGAGACCCAGAACAAGGCCAGAACGAGACTCCCATAGCCTTACATTGAGCACTTGTGACCATTACCTCTGTCATTTGGTCAGTGAGAAGTCGGGGTCACAAGAAATATAAGGGGGTGTTGGTGCCATCATACTATACATAAGGGGCTAGGGGGCATCATGTTATATATAAGGGGCAGTGGGGCTGTGATACTAGATATAAGGGGGAGTGGGTACAATAATATAGTGTATAAGGGGCTGTGGGGCCATCATACAGTATATGGGGGCTGATGGTGCCATAATACAGTGTACAAGAGGGTGTGTGTGCAATTATACAGTATATGGGCTGCAGGAGCCACTATACAGGTTATATGGAGCTCTGGAGACCATCATACAGTGTATAGGGAGATGTGGGGACCATCTTACCATGTATAGGGAGCTGTGGGGGGACCATCATACCGTGTATAGGGAGCTGTGGGGACATCATACAGTGTATAGGGAGCTGTGGGAACCATCACACAGTGTATAGGGAGCTGTGGGCACCATCATACTATGTATGACGTGTATATGTACGTGTATATGTATGTATGACGTGTATAGGGAGCTGTGGGGACCATCATACAGTATATAAGGGACCCATTTCATTTAAATGGGTACATTATTAGTTTTGTGGCCTTGAGGGGGGCATTATTACTTTTGGGGAAGGGCATTACTACCTAAAAGAATACTCAAGGGTTGCATGGCGTGGACACTTTGGATATTATAACTTTCAAAAGAGAATATCTAGCATTATTACTTGCTAGGTAGGACAGTAAGGACATTACTACTTTCAATGGGATGATATTATTTTTATAAGACCCCTCTACCTGGCACATTGTCTTTGTAGCATTAATTTGTGGAGGGGTAATCGTTAGAGATGGGAGAAGCCGAACAGTAAAGTTCAGTGTCTGTACCAAACACCTATTGTTCGGTCACGGACTCCAAACTTGGACTTCACCAGAAAGTCTGTGTTAATGTTCGGGTGCTGCTCTCCGAACACCGGGTGTTTATCGCGCTGTCATGTGCATGACAGCGCAGGAAACACCGCTTCTGAACGGTGGTAAAATCATCACCACCGGTCAGACAGCCACGGTTCCATTGCTGTCAGATGACAGCATGAGCCCGCAGCTGTGATCGGAGGTTTAAAGTTTACCTATGGTCACTGGTGTCAGGAGATGGGATTACTGCTGCCATCAACCAACACCTGCTGCCACTAATAACAGCGAGAGCAGGAGCTGCTGATGGGAGTATTCATCATCCGGTGCCTGGGCTGTAAATAAATAATTAAATTAAAAAAAAAAAAAAAAAGGCATGGATTCCCCCATATTTTTGATATCCAGCCAGGCAAAACTCACAGCTGGGGGCTGCTTACTTGGCCCTTTTTCAGAGAATATGATTGATAACACCAAAACTTTTCCTGCACTCATGGTTAGTGGTTGGGCGAAGCCATTTATTGTCAAACTATTGTGTTTTCTCTTTTTTAAATCGTAATGACACCCTGAAGAATTTGCTGAGTTTTGGGGCGCCAGTTAATACTAATTAACAAGAACTACTGGATCTTTAAAAGGGGGTTTATTACAAACAAGGTATTTACAATGACATACATAAGGGAAGTCTAAGGGACAAGGGTGCAATTAAAGAGAAGAGGTAATAGGAGAGGGTAGTAGAAGCTGGGATGTGGGAAGAGAGATATATATATAACTGATCCTTACATATATATTAAACCAATACAAATCCTCACCCACCTACAAGCCATGACTCCACTCTTGCTCCAGTATCCTTTGTTGTAGAGTGTCCAATCATCTTCTGTTAATATGAGAAATTATGATTGGAGTGGTCATCATTTTCCTCTGGATGGCGTCCTTAGATTTAGGATAAAGTTCTGGTGTCAAAAGGCCTGAGGGCATTCCGTTTAAGCCAGAGACTAGATGTCCATCTGAAGAACAATGGCTTGTAATAATTCACCTCCACATGGAATGTGTGTCATAGATAAGATCTTCAATTGAGGAGCAATAGCTTGTACTCCCAACACCACAGGGGTTATGTACCCACCAAGAGGTTGGAGACACAATATCCATCTACAATGTAGAATCTCTTTATTCTATTAAAAGAACAAAGGACTTTCCAACCCAGAGCATAATTGCCTTCATGTGGAATAACATTTTACATCTAACGGACAGACTCTTTGATGTAGGTTTTAGCTGTTATGTAGAGTTCAAGGAATGTTCATTGCTCTTATAATACATAAACTGTCCATGTTGGCTCCAACACACCCCAAAACATCCAAATGACCCTGATCAAAAGTCCACCTACCCCATTTCTTAATACCGTGTTTTGCCCCCTCTAACATCAGTGACAGCTTGAAGTCTTTTGTGGTAGTTGCGGATGAGGTTATTTATTTTCTCAGATGGTAAAGCCCACTCTTCTTGGCAAAAAGCCTCCAGTTCCTATAGCCAATGACAGGTCGACTTGGCCTTGTGTTTTGGATCATTGTTATATTGGAACGTCCAAGTACGTCGTCCCATGTGCAGCTTCCGGGCTGATGAGTGCAAATTTACCTCCAGTATTTGCTAATAACGTGCTGCATTCATCTTTCCTTCAACTTTGACCAAGTTTCCTATGCCTTTGTAGCTCACACATCTCCAAAATATCAGCGATCAACCTCCGTGCTTTACAGTAGGAATGGTGTTCCTTTTATCATAGGCCTTGTTGATCTCTCTTCAAATGTAACATTTGTGGTTGTGGCCAAAAAGTTCAATTTTGGTCGCATCACTCCAAATTACCTTGTTCAAGATGTTTTGAGGCTTGTCTCTGTGCCGTTTTGTGTATTGTAGGTGAGATACTTTGCAGCATTTGTGGAGTAATGGCTTTCTTCTGGTGACTTGAGCATGCAGGTGATTTTTCTTTAAGTGCCACCTTATTGTGCATCTTGAAACTGCCACACTGCTAGTTTTCAGAGTGTCCCGTATTTCAGCTGATGCTATTTGTGGGTTTTTCTTTCCCCACAATTTCCCTGGTAGTTATGGACAACATTTTTGTTTGTCTACCTGACCGTGGTTTTGTTTTTACAGAGCCCCTGATTTTCCATTTGTTAATCACAGTTTGAACGCTGCTGACTGGTATTATCAATTCCTTAGATATCTTTTTGCATCCCTTTCCTGTTTTATACAGTTCAGCTACCTTTTCCTGAAGATCCGTTGACAATTCTTTTGCTTTCCCCATTACTCACAATTAGTGATGAGCGAGTATACTCTTTGCTTGGGTTTTCCTGAGCACGCTCATGTGGTCTCCGAGTTTTTGTTAGTGCTCGGAGATTTAGTTTTTGTCGACACAGCTGCATGACTTACGGCTGCTAGCCAGCCTGAGTACGTGTGACGGTTGCCTGGTTGCTAGTGAATCCCCACATGTATTCAAGCTGTCTAACAGCCGTAAATCATGCAGCTGCTTTGGCAAAAACTAAATCTTCGAGCACTAACAAATACTCGGAGACCACCTGAGCATACTCGGGAAAAGCCAAGCAGCGAGTATACTCGCTCATCACTACTCACAATCCAGAAAAGTCAGTGGCTGGATGAAAGATGCAAGAGTCTGTCTGGGTCCCAGAAACTCACTCAGCTTTTATGCACACACACTGATTACAAGGAAACAGGTCACATGTGAGGATGTTACCTTTAGTAGCCATTCAAACCCATTTGTGTCAACTTCTGTGCATGTTATCAGGCCTAAATCACCAGGGTATGTGAACTTTTGATCAGGGTCTTTTGGATGTTTTAGATTGTCATTATGATTTTAAAAAAGAAAACACAGTAGTTTGACATTAAATGGCTTCACCCAACCACTAACCAGGAGTGGAGAAAAAGTTTTGGTGTTATCATTGATATTCTCTCAAAAAAGGCCAAGAAAGTAAAAATTCTGCTGGGGTACATACAGCACAACTGTATATGGTAAATAAGGACACAGCCAGAATAAAGTATTTTATTTGAAATAAAGCAAAACACTTTCACTTTTTAATTTAAAAATAACAAACAAGTAATACTCACCTAACACCCATTCAATTGAATCCTTCATCTCCTGTAATAATACAAAAATAAAAAACAATATCCCTCACCTGTCAGTTGTTCTGTCCCACACCGTAATCCATGTCTGGGAGATAAACAGTCTTCAACCTGGACGGTGTCAAGATGCGACTGTCCAGGTTGAGAACCACTGGTGAATGAGCTGCTGCGATTACAGCATCAGTGACTAGCGGTGACGTCATTGAGGCTCCTGATGGTCACTGTGGCTGCTTTCCTTGCCGGGCTGAACTGCGGTGACAACGGTGAATTTGAGCTGCAGTGAACTCGCCTCTGCACCATGACACTTTCTCACGGTGCTAGCGGGGATCTCACTGAGGTCATCGCATTTCAGGTTGAAAACTGTTTTTAGCCACACATGGATTATGGCATGGGACAGAAAGACGGGCAGGTGAGGGATGTTTTTTTCTTTTCTTGCTTTATTACAGGAGATGAGGGATTCAATGGAACGGGCGTTAGGTGAGTTTTTTTCTTTTTTCTTTAAAAATAACAGTTTTGTACTATTTCAAATAAAACACTTTATTCTGGCTGTGTCTTTATTTATCATATATTACTATAGAAATAGTAATGGATGTATGTCTTAGACGTCTCTCCATTAGTATTCCATGGGCTTCACGTTACCTGACAATACAAAGGTGACATCCACCCCACAAATATGAAACCCACTTGCCACCATTACAGGGCAAGAGTGAAGAGCTGGGCATTTTTATATTGCATATGGACCCCTTTATTCTTGATAACCAGCCTTGCTGAAGCTGACAGTTGAGGCTTGCAGCCCCCAGCTGTGAGTTTTGCCTGGCTGGTTATCAAAAATATGGGGGAACCCATGCCTTTTTAAAATTATTTATTTACAGCGCAGGCTCAGTCTGATGAATACGGCAGCGGGCATTGGCTGATGGGAGCAGTAGTCCCATCTGTTGATATCAGTGACCAAAGGTAAACTTTATACCTCTGATTACAGCTGTGCACTCACGCTGTCTTTTGACAGCATGGGAACCACGGCTGTCTAACCGGCAGTGATAATTTTAAGTGGTGTTTTCTGCGCTGTGATGCACATGACAGAATGATAAACATTCGATGTTCAGGCCCCCCATTCAAGTGGATGGGGTCCGGGTTTGGGTCAGTGTACTGTTCTGGTACCCGAACCCAAGCTTTGTTACTGTTAGGCCGAACCCGTCAGACCTGAACATTCAGGTGTCCACCCATCTCTAGAAATCATAGTAATGACATAATATTTGAAATATTGGGGTTACTGTTCCATGTCGGAAGAGCAGGCAGCACAGCGAAGTTGTGCAGGTTGCAGGTAGGTAATAGATGGGGACGATGCTGGAAATATGAGATATAAATTATGTCTATGTTGTAATCTCTGCAGACGAGTCCTGGCTGGAGAATTTGTCATGTTTGTCTTGAACAAATGAAAAAGATGAGAAATGTAAACGACTCCATCAGAAAGAACGTCAACTGTACGTCCCTGTACTGTAAATATCTGTACCGTAATCTCTGTAATATGGCAGGACTAGTATCTACCACTAAATAGTCAATGTAGTATGGTGGTAATATCAGTCTTTTTAATAGCGTTTGTTTTTTTATTTAGCAACAGCTTAATGCATTTAAGTCATGCAGTGGTAGGTGTTATAGGTTACATAGGTTGAAAAAAGACCATCAAGTTCAACCTTTCCCCATCAATTGTTTTTTTTTGTCACTAAATTAACTATAACTCACAATGATATGTGTATTACAGAAATCAGTCAGCCCATTTTTAAAAGTTGTTATAGTGTCTGGTGGTATTACATTTATTAGTTCATTTATTATTATTAAAGATGGAGATTTATGTATATGGTTTCATGTCTGAATGGAATGTATCTCATCAGTATACAGAATGCTCATTGTTACTGATTCCTGCATTTAAAAGGTTTTGTGTAACCACTGGTTACTAACCATCTATCTCTTCCAGATGTTAAATGGGAATGTAAACAACAGCTATCTCCCCTGCAAATAGAATGGGTCAATAAAGAATGCACTGAAATCTTAACACTTGTTCATAAGAAAATAGCACCAAGATTATTCTTTGCTTGCTATGAAAGGTGAAGAAGAACAATCTTATAATGAAAACTTTCTTTGATCATGAAGATGTGAAAGTTGTCTCCAATCAGAGATGAGCCAGACAACCTCTGCCATGAAGGCTGTATAAGGAAGCCAAGAACAGTTGAAAAGAAATTTATCAGGGGAACTTAAATGTGTCATCAAACAACAGTTGAAAAAAAACAAAAAATTAATGCTTTATTTTTTTTAACTGTTTAAAATATGAAAAAGAATTAAAAAGTTTAGATAATTTCCTCTTATACACTAGGAAGAGAAGTTGCTGACATTTGCTAATAAAACCTAGTGTACTGCTAGTTCACATTATGACTAGAGAGGAGCGAATATGTTCGGAAAACGATCGGCAAATCCGAAGTTGTCATATTCTTGCCACATTTGTACCATAATAGTGCCAATGGCATTCGGCTATGTTCGGCAAATACAGCGATTGTAATCCGAACCAAATATTGAAATATTCGCTCATCTCTAATTATGACGGATGTAAATGTGGGCAAGATCTGCTCACGTGTGTGATGTCACGACTTCCATCCTATACTGGATGTTTGCAAAATGATAAGGTTGGATGAAGTTTAGGATCAACGTGCGGAGACAATTTGTTGGTGACTGCAAAGTGATACTGAAATGAAGACAGTGTCATCAAGGATGTCTGGCAGTGACGATTCTGTTAGATGGTGGTATGTAGCAAACTATTTCACTCATGATGGGATTAATTTCTCAATTTTTCACACTAGCGTTCGGCAGGGCTGCAGGCAAAAGCCTTCTTCCTCCGTGAAGCCCCGCCTACTGCCACGCCCCTTCCTTCAGCTCTGCCTACATCTGCATGCGTCCCCTATCTTTAACCCCTTCAAGTCGCGGCCCTTTTTCGTTTTTGCGTTTTCGTTTTTCACTCCCCTCTTTCCCAGAGCCATAACTTTTTTATTTTTCCATCATTATGGTCATGTGAGGGCTTATTTTTTGCGGGACGAGTTGTACTTTTGAACGACACCATTGGTTTTACCATGTCTTTTACTAGAAAACGGGAAAAAAATTCCAAGTGCGGTGAAATTGCAAAAAAAGTGTAATCCCACACTTGTTTTTTGTTTGGCTTTTTTGCTAGGTTCACTAAATGCTAAAACTGAGCTGCCATTATGATTCTCTAGGTCATTACGAGTTCATAGACACCTAATATGTCTAGGTTATTTTTTATCCAAGTGGTGAAAAAAATTCAAAACTTTGCTTAAAAAAAAAAAAAAAAAGTGCCATTTTCCGATACCCGAAGCGTCTCCATTTTTCGTGATCTGGGGTCGGGTGAGGGCTTATTTTTTGCGTGCCGAGCTGACGTTTTTAATGATACCACTTTTGTGCAGATACATTCTTTTGATCGCCCGTTATTGCATTTTAATGCAATGTCGCGGCGACCAAGAAAACGTAATTCTGGCATTTCGGATTTTTTTCTCGCTACGCTGTTTAGCGATCAGGTTAATGCTTTTTTTATTGCTGGATTCTGAACGCGGCGATACCAAATATGTGTAGGTTTGATTTTTTTTAATTGTTTTATTTAGGATGGGGCGAAAGGGGGGTGATATAAACTTTTATGTTTTTTACATTTTTTTCATATTTTTAAAAACATTTTTTTTTACCTGTGCCATGCTTCAATAGCCTCCATGGGAGGCTAGAAGCTGGCACAACTCGATCGGCTCAGCTACATAGCAGCGATCATCAGATCGCAGCTATGTAGCTGAAATGCAGGTGTGCTGTGAGCGCTGACCACAGGGGGGCGCTCACAGCAGGCCGGCATCAGTAACCATAGAGGTCTCAAGGACCTCTATGGTTACTGTCCTGACACATCGCCGACCCCCGATCATGTGACAGGGGTCGGCGATGACGTCATTTCCGGCCGCCCGGCCGGAAGCTTTAGTTAAATGCCGCTGTCTGCGTTTGACAGCGGCATTTAACAGGTTAATAGAGGCGGGTGAATAGCGATTTCACCCGCCGCTATTGCGCGCACATGTCAGCTGTACAAAACAGCTGACATGTCGCGACTTTGATGTGGACTCAGCGCCGGAGCCCACATCAAAGGGGGATTCACGGCATGCGCCGTACATGTACGGCGCATGTCGTGAAAATGTTAACATTGGGTACGCAGGCCATACGGATGTATGTGGATGCTTCCGCATGCGTCGCCTTGACGCTGCGCTGACCTGCATCAAACGCAAAATGTTGCATTTTGTTGCAGTCGGCGCAGCTTCAAAACGACACATGCGGAGACATCCGTATACATCCATATGGCCTGCGTACCCAATGTTAAAGATAGGGTACACAGGAAGCATGCAGATGTAGGCGGAGCTGAAGGAAGAGTTGTGGCAGTGGCTGGGGCTTCACGGAGGAAGAAGGCTTTTGTCCGCAGCCCTGCTGAACGCTAGAGTGAAGCTAACCTTAGACACATAGCTCAGCAGACGTTATCACAAAACGTAGGATTAATACACGGTTCTGTGGATTGTATCACACATGATTAGAGATTAGCGAACCCGTGGATGTTCTGGTTTTCCGAGTTCCAGAAGACTTTTTAAAAAGTTCGGGACTCTAACTTGACCCTGGACTCCAAACCCCATTCAAGTCAATGGTTACCCGAACTTCAGTGCTGTAAAATGGTCAGAGAGAGGGCTCGGGGCTGCAAAAGGAAGCTAAATGGGGGTAAGAGCAGAAGAATTGCCCTGCAAATAAATGTGGATAGGGAAATGCCTTAAGGTAACAGAATTAAAAAACAGAAAGAATTATAATCTTGAACCAGGAGGAGGAAGTCCAAGTGGAGGCGGAGGTTGAGGAGGAGGTGGAGATGGCGGTGTAGGTGGAGGAGGTAGCCCACACTGTTTTTTGTATTGATCTTTTGGTGATTACTCTGAAAACAGTCAATGTAATCTGCTGACCACTCTCTCTCTCTCTCTCTGTATACAGCCCATGTAATACTCTGCAATTTTTAAGGTTGAAAAGAATGAGGAGCATTTCGAATAGAAGATGTGGCCGTATTACTGGTTTTGGTGATGTAGCTGCTGCAAGGAGAGAGAGGGTGTGGTTGATCTGTGTCTGCTACATGCCCAAATAAAAAATACCTTTCCTTGGTGTGAGCAGGTGACAGAACGTTCTGTATAATTGTGTAGGCCTGATTAATACTGGATGAATGGTGAGGCCAGAACAAGTGGTTTTAGATTGGTTGGCTGAGAGTGCCTTCAGTTTCTTTGCTTTTTCTTCCACCCGGTCCCCTGCTGAAAGCGTCGATATTGCGCCTCACCCTGTTGAAAATCAGGCAAGGAATATGAGTCCCAATTCATGCAGCAGTCACTTCTGCTTTTTGATGACTCTGCTGGTTGTGGTTCTGTGGGTCATCCACCTGGTCCTGCCCCTCAATTCGAAGACATTGAGTGCTCTGATGCTCAACCACTTGTTCTATTGGAGGATAAGTACGTGGGAGGGGTAATGCAAATTTATTTTTAGAGCACTATTGATCCCATGGTGCTTTACATGAGGAGGAGTTACATATAAAACACAAAAAGAAATAACAAGGAAAAAAACTAATAGTGACAGACAGGTTGTTGGGCCACAGAATTCTATATGATCGGGTATACTCAAGAGAAGTTTTGCATGTGATTGGATGAGGAATGTATGATTGCTGAGGAGAGAAGGAGATCTTGGAAGGACCAGAGATTATGTGATGGGAGATATCGGAAGGTTAGTTAAGGGGGGGGGAGACAGATTATAGATGTCTTTGTAGGTCAGTTTTTAGTAGCTTGAAGCGGATACGTTGTGGAATTGGGAGACAATGAAGTAATTTGCAGATGGGAGTAGTAGAGGAGTAGCAATGACAGAAGTGGATTAGTAGTGCAACAAAGTTATGGACAGATTGGAGAAGTGTGATGAAGCGATGAGAATGATGAGATCCTAGACCCTACATGGAGTCAAGGCCATTCTAGTGCTGTTGGCAGTTTGGAGGTAGAGGTGGTGGTCACACTGCCTCAGCTGCACAGCAAAGGAGGGAGCAGGGTGCAAAAGGGCAGAGGCCTGTACCTAGTCATTAACTTGGCTGCTACTGCACACCGTGGCTGGCCCCTAGCCTTATCTCTGTCCATTTTGCCTCCTGTTCCTATTCTGCTTTCTCCACCATCTACTCATTGACTCAGAAAGTGCGGGCTGTCTGTGCACACATTTGTCGTTCTCACCCTGCTGCTGCTCATCTGTCTGTGGTGCAGCATGACTTCTGCTTTCCTGCTTCCCGCCTCATATGCGATGCACCGACAAGATGGAACTCCATCTTGCATATGCTGGAGAGACTGCGCAAGCAGCCAGACAAGACAGTGGAGCTTCAGCTTCAGCATTCATGGGTGAGTCAATCTGTAAAACAATACCACTTAAAGACCAACGAGTGGGCCTCCATGTGGGACGTGTTTTCCATGCTGTGCTGCTTTGAGTACTTCATGAACATGACAAGCACTGATGATACCATAATCAGTTTCACTATCCCATGATATTTCTTCCTTAAAAAAATGCTTCAGGGGGATGATGGGGATGATGGATCAGGTGGTGGCACGGGAGGAAGATTAGTTCAGAGATATATGGAGGAGACAGATTATAGATGGCTTTGTAGGTCAGTGTTAGTAGCTTGAAGCGGATATGTTGTGGAACTGGGAGACAGTGAAGGAATTTGTGGAGGAGTATTGGGGACAGAAGAAGTGGATTAGTAGGGCAGCAGAGTTAAGGACAGACTGGAGAGGTGCGATGATGTGATGAGGGATGATGAGGCCCTAGACACCACATTGAGTCAAGGCCATCCTAGTGACATGGGCAGTTCAGAGGAAATGGTGGTGGTCACGGCTTCCCCCACTGCACAGCAAAAGAGGGAGCAGGGTGCAAAAGCATAGCGGGTGGCCCCTGTGGCCACTGAACTGAGCACACCAAAGCCAGCTCAAAGGACCTCCCTGACAAGACACAAGTGGTTTGCATGCTCTGCCGTCATAGACTGAAGTGAGGCATAAATTATTATTATTTATTTATATAGCACTATTAATTCCATGGTGCTGTACATGAGAAGGGGGTACATCAAAATACAAATATCATTTACAGTAAACAAAACTAACAATGGCAGACTGGTACAGAGGGGAGAGGACCCTTCCCTTGCGAGCTTACATTCTACAGAATGGTGGGGAAGGAGACAGTAGGTCAGGGGTTGCAGTAGCTCCAATGGTGTTGAGGTGATCGTGTGGTCATTACAGGCTGTAAGCTTCTTTGAAGAGGTGAGTTTTCAGGTTTCTTTTGAAGGATCCAAATGTGGTGGATAACCGGACGTGTTGGGGCACAGACTTCCAGAGGATGAGGGATATTCGTGAGAAGTCTTGGAGGCGATTGGGTGAGGAGCGAATAAGCGTGGAGGAGAGAAGGAGGTCTTGGGAGGACCGGAGATTACGTGAGGGAAGATAGTGAGTGATTAGTTTGGAAATGTACGGAGGAGAAAGGTTATGGATGGCTTTGTAGGTTAGTGTTAGTAGTTTAAACAGGATACGCTGGGAAATTGGGAGCCAGTGAAGGGATTTGCACAGAAGGGAAGCAGGAGTGTAGCGAGGAGAGAGATTAGTCCAGCAGCAGAGTTAAGAACGGACTGGAGAGGTGCGAGAGTGTTAGAAGGTAGGCCACAGAGGAGGATGTTGCAGAGTGAGGATTGAGGAAAGGACGGATTCTGGAAATATTTTTGAGCTGGAGGCGACAGGAGGTGGCGAGAGCTTGGATGTGCGATTTGAAGGACAGGGCAGAGACAAGGGTTACTCCTAGGCAGCGGATTTTAGGGACAGGGGAAAGTGTGATTTTATTTATTTTGATCCAATAAAGTGTTAATCCGCACAGCGGGGAAGCCCACTCAGTGCACAGGAACCTGCATGAACTGGTGCTGCAAGCATGTATACAGCAGTAAGTGCTCCGTGAGCCGGGGTGCCACTCCAACGAAAATAGACACAATAGATACAAAAATTGAAAGGAACGGATGGCACTCACCGGTTAAAAAAACTTCTTTATTCCAATAGTTTAAAACATCGGCATCGGCAGGATGGGAGCAGAAGTGGAATGGACGACAGCCGTTTCGCGCTGCGGTGGCGCTTCTACTGGTCACACAGGTGAGTGAGACTGACATCACCTCTTAACAAAGGGAGGCAGATAAACCCCACTCCCGGTGCTTGAACACATGTGCAGCAGCTATACATAGCAATTAAAATGCATTTAGAAAAGAATACAAAAACCACAATAAAACCGGCTTATTACCTGAAAATGGACATATCCAATCTTTCATTCAAACCAGCGGATTCTTGCGTTCGAGTGGGCATAATCCATATGGCCTCTCTTTTTAGTAGAAGCTTATGCAGATCTCCTCCTTGCACTGGAAGAGACACCCTTTCTATACCAGCAAAAGAAAGCACCTCTGGGTTTCCTCCATGGAATTTCCTGATATGCACCATCCACAACGTTAATTTGTACGTCTGAAAAATCCAAATCAAGGCCTCCATATCTCGATGTGAACGACATATTCATTCGATTAGACTCATTGAGATACTGGACAAAAGGGGTTATCCCTTGGACGGTATCATACAGTGTGCTATTCGCAGGAATTGGCACATTCTAGAACGTGATAAAGATAATGCGGAGGTGGCAGCAAGGGGTCCCATTATTTCTAAAAGACGCAGTGCCACTCTGGGTGACATAATAGTGAAAAAACAGATGGTGAAGCAAGAAGGTAATTGGTTAAGTAAAAGTGTTCCTCATGGTAATTTTAAGTGTGGACATTGTCCTTTTTGTAATTACCATGATGTAAATCAAACACTGTGCATTGGAGGTGTGTCTCATACTGTCAAAGATTTCATCACGTGCAAAATGACACACGTGGTTTATGTGGTTTTATGTTGTTGTAAGTCCTTCTATATTGGCAAGACCATTCGCCCCCTCTATGTGAGGTTCAGAGACTATTACAACTCGATTGGTTCAGGCAAGGGGGTTCCACGTTTCATTAAAGGGAACCTGTCACCACGTTTTTGGAAGATGGGATAAAAATAGCGTTAAATAGGGGCAGAGGTGGGCGTTACATTAGTGTGTGTGTTATGCGTTTATTACCCACCTAAGTTGCCGAAATAACTTTGCAAAGTCTCCGTTTTCGCCTGTCAATCAGGCTGGTCAGGTCACATGGGCGTGGTGTCTTCACCCAGATTTGGCGTAGTTTTCCGTTGGTGGCGTAGTGGTGTGCGCATGCCCAAAGTCCGGAATCCTCTTCCAGGGGATTTAAAATAGCGCGGTGTTCGTTATTGCATTGGTGATCGGTGGGCGCGGCCATCTTCCTTTGGCCGCGCGTGCGCAGAAGCGGCGCTCTGCTGGCCGCGGCTTCAGGAAAATGGCCGCGGGATGCCGCGCGTGCGCAGATGGATATCGCGGCGGCCATTTTCCTGAAGCCGCGGCCAGCAGAGCGCCGCTTCTGCGCACGCGCGGCCAAAGGAAGATGGCCGCGCCCACCGATCACCAATGCAATAACGAACACCGCGCTATTTTAAATCCCCTGGAAGAGGATTCCGGACTTTGGGCATGCGCACACCACTACGCCACCAACGGAAAACTACGCCAAATCTGGGGGAAGACAACGCCCATGCGACCTGACCAGCCTGATTGACAGGCGAAAACGGAGACTTTGCAAAGTTATTTCGGCAACTTAGGTGGGTAATAAACGCATAACACACACACTAATGTAACGCTCACCTCTGCCCCTATTTAACGCTATTTTTATCCCATCTTCCAAAAACGTGGTGACAGGTTCCCTTTAAGCATGTCAGGGAATTCCATGGAGGAAACCCAGAGGTGCTTTCTTTTGCTGGCTTAGGCCGGCATCACACTCAGCGTAGGGAATTACGGTCCGTATTTTACAGGCGTAATACGCAGAAATGATCCCAAAACAGTGTTCCATAGGCAGGGTGTGTCTGCGTATTTTACACGTTAACCTCCGTATGTAATCCGTACGGCATCCGTACTGCGTTTTTTTCACGCAACCTCACAAAATGGACATTTTTACGGTTTTCAGGCCTGAATAGAATTTAAATCATCAGCATAATCCTATTTAAGGCCTCTACAACAGCTGAAACCTCCCATATGGCCATTTTGTTGCTGTGCTTGTGTAGGTGTTTTGGTGGTACTTGGGCAACATGTGTGACCTCCTGCAATTCACACCAACTCAGCGGGTGTTATTTAATTGGGTCTTGTCACGCCGCTTTGGCCACGCCATACCCTGTGATAGTTGATCTGCCAAGGAGGAGAAGAAGAATGTAGGTGCATCCACTTTTGCGTCACCGCCTCACTAAAGGGCATTTTCACCGGCTCTATTCATCTCTGCGGACACATCCGGACAAATTCTTCCAGTACTGTCGCATGACAATACCCACCTTTGATATCTTGGAGACAGTAAGGGTACCGTCACACAGTGCAATTTTGATCGCTACGACGGCACGATCCGTGATGTCGCAGCGATCGTATGATTATCGCTCCAGCGTCGTAGACTGCGGTCACACGTTGCAATCACGGCACTGGAGCGATGCCGAAGTCCCCGGGTAACCAGGGTAAACATCGGGTTACTAAGCGCAGGGCCGCGCTTAGTAACCCGATGTTTACCGTGGTTACCAGCGTAAAAGTAAAAAAAAACCAAAATGTACATGCTCACCATCTGATGTCCGTCCGGTCCCTTGCCGTCCGCTTCCTGCTCTGACAGATCCGGCCGTACAATGAGAGTGCAGTGGTGACGTCACCGCTGTGATCTGCTCTCACTTTCCGGCCGGCAGACAGTCAGAGCGGGAAGCGGACGGCAAGGGACCGGACGGACATCAGATGGTGAGCATGTACGGTTTTTTTTTTTTTACTTTTACGCTGGTAACCACGGTAAACATCGGGTTACTAAGCGCGGCCCTGCGCTTAGTTACCCGATGTTTACCCTGGTTACAAGCGAACACATCGCTGGATCGCTGTCACACACAACGATCCAGCGATGTCAGCGGGTGATCAAGCGACGAAAGAAAGTTCCAAACGATCTGCTACGACGTACGATTCTCAGCAGGATCCCTGATCGCTGCTGCGTGTCAGACACTGCGATATCGTAACGATATCGCTAGAACGTCACGAATCGTACCGTCGTAGCGATCAAAATTGCACTGTGTGACGGTACCCTAAGTCCAGGAATTACGTATCAGGATACCAGGATGCGGAAATGCATATCCATAGAGGAGCGTCTTCTCCTTACCTTACGATATGTATTCACCATCCTCACATACTGTATGTTGATGATGTTTTTGGACAATTTTGATTTTCAAAGCATCCTATTTAAATTATATGAATACATTTTTTATAAATCATATACAAATACAGTATGTATTAAATGGTAAATGTTAGCATCTACTGTAAATTTAGGAAGGTACACTGGTCTTCTGCCTTTTTTTTATCCTCATATTACTTTGGTTTACTCTGGTTTTTTAAAAGCATTGTAACACAGCTAGTGTTGAGCATTCCGATACCGCAAGTATCGGGTATCGGCCGATACTTGCCGTATCGGAATTCCGATACCGAGATCCGATACTTTTGTTGTATCGGGAATCGGTATCGGGACCATATTAATGTGTAAAATAAAGAATTAAAATAAAAAATATTGATATACTCACCTCTCCGACGCAGCCTGGACATCACCGCTGGTAACCGGCAGCCTGCTTTGTTTAAAATGAGCGCGTTCAGTACCTTCCATGACGTCACGGCTTCTGATTGGTCGCGTGCCACTCATGTGACCGCCACGCGACCAATCAGAAGCTGTGACGTCATCCCTCAGGTCCTAAATTCCTAATTCTAGGAATTTAGGACCTGAGAATTACGTCACGGCTTGTGATTGGTCGCGTGGCGGTCACATGGGCGGCCGCGACCAATCACAAGCCGTGACGTCATCTAAGGCCCTGAACGCACTCATTCTTAAGAAGGAAGGCTGCCGGAAAGAAGCAGGGCGCGACCGAGGGTGAGTATATACCTAATAGGAATATACTCACCCTCGGCTTCTTTCCGGCAGCCTTCCTTCCTAAGAATGAGCGCGTTCAGGGCCTTAGATGACGTCACGGCTTGTGATTGGTCGCGGCCGACCATGTGACCGCCACGCGACCAATCACAAGCTGTGACGTAATTCTCAGGTCCTAAATTCCTAGAATTAGGAATTTAGGACCTGAGGGATGATGTCACGGCTTCTGATTGGTCGCGTGGCGGTCACATGAGCGGCACGCGACCAATCAGAAGCCGTGACATCATGGAAGGTACTGAACGCGCTCATTTTAAACAAAGCAGGCTGCCGGTTACCAGCGGTGATGTCCAGGCTGCGTCGGAGAGGTGAGTATATCAATATTTTTTATTTTAATTCTTTATTTTACACATTAATATGGTTCCCAGGGCCTGAAGGAGAGTTTCCTCTCCTTCAGACCCTGGGAACCATCAGGGATACCTTCCGATACTTGAGTCCCATTGACTTGTATTGGTATCGGGTATCGGTATCGGATTAGATCCGATACTTTGCCGGTATCGGCCGATACTTTCCGATACCGATACTTTCGAGTATCGGACGGTATCGCTCAACACTAAACACAGCTAATTTTGAAATTTTAATTTTGTTTTCAGATTCCTGTCAACTGCATTATCTTATGCGGGAACACATCTTGAATTTCTCATAGGGCGGTCCACTATTTCAGGCATTGTGCATAATACATGTGTTCAAATATGGGACAAACTACATGAACTTGTGATGTCGGAGCCCAAAATGGAGGATTGGCTGAAAATAGCCCATGGATTTTCTGACTCTTGTCAATTTCTGCACTGCATTGGAGCACTGGATGGGAAACATATCAGGGTGCGTAAGCCGCTGAACTCAGGCACCCAATTCTATAATTATAAGCAGTTTTTCTCTGTAGTTCTGTTAGCTGTAGTTGACAGTAACTACAGGTTTATAATTGTATATATTGGGGCCTATGGGCGAACTGGAAACTCTAGAGTATTCAATGCGTCCATTATGGGTCGGCGGCTACGTGAAAACCTGTTGGACCTCCCACCACCACGACAACTCCCAGGCTCCAATGCTGAAGCAGTCCCATATGTACTTGTGGCAGATGAGGCCTTCCAATTGACCAGGCATGTCATGAGGCCTTATCCCCGGCGCAACCTTGACCATCGGTGGCGTGTCTTTAATGTCAGACTTTCACGGGCACGGCGACTGGTGGAGTGGGCCTTTGGCATTATGGCATCCAAATGGCGTGTCCTCCAGCCTGCCATTCAGCTGAGTGAGGCAAATGTTAATGAAGTCATAAAAGCTTGTGCTGTTCTACACAACTTCACAAAAATTCATGAGTGCTCCTCAGCTGACAGTGGTGAAGGCATGTTGGCTAATGTGGTTAGGCCTACAACACAAGTCCTTCCTCCGCGGCGTCCCCTTTCTGGCATAAAAGTTAGGGAAATTTTTACAAATTATTTTGTTTTTCCTCAGGGAGCTACTCCCTGGCAAGATAATGCTGTTTCTTTGTTGTACTTTTTCATATATATCTATATATATTTTCTGCAAAAATGCATAAATTACTTAAATTACTTAACTATGTGTGTTTCATTGACTTATGTAACAGATGTTTATCAACCGAGTAATTGAGTATGATGTTGTAATGATTGGTCCAACAAACTGAAATTGACTTTTGACTATATTTTTTTATTATAGCAAAAGCCTTTTTTGTTTTTTAAACACCATATTAATATCATATGTTTTTTTTTTATCATAAAACATGACATAACCCATTTTGTTAGATAAATATAACAAAGTGCTATCACAGCAGATTCAAACAAAAACATGTTTAGAACAAAAAAAAAAAAGAATCATCATAAAACAATTTTCATTACAGATTTCTGTAAGTTGGTGGAGGTGATGGTGGCAGCTCACGGTCCTGGTCAGGTGGCCTTGATTGTGCCAAATCTCCATCATCCTGTGTGTATGATGTCTGTCCCTGCTCAAAATGATGCCCTTGCTCATATTTGCCAGTTGTGTATTGGCTATATTTAGGGTTTTGAGTATGGCCCTCATGAGGTTGAAAATAAGGTCTTGCCTCATACCCCCCCCCCCCCAATATGGCCATGTCGTCCAAACCCAGGTTGGGACCAGCCTCCAGCACTGGGTCTGGACAAGTGGCCATATTGGTTGATGGTATGATGGCATATGGTAATGTGCTGGCCTTGGTGGGTTTTGGGTGGGAACGGGTAGAGGTGTAGGCACACGTGGAGGGGGTGCTTCAAATACTTGTTGAGCATTCACCTGTTGAGATGATGGAAGGTGCAGGACGTTACGTGCTGACAGCTGCCACCTCTCAATGAACTCAAATACATACGGTTCATTTGGTGGGGTACATGCATCAATAAGTATTTGAAAACACCCTCTCACACGTAGCCTCACCTCACAGGGTATGGGCCGGAGGTACCGGGCGAGGCTCTTCGAATAGGCATCCTCACTATCATCATGTGCAGCCCTGGCTAAATAATTAAGGACCCCAATGTCCACATTCCTGCGAGTTTCTTGCAGCTCTCTCCTTCTGCGGCCAAGGCGGGAAATGACAGCAGGCTGTGTGGATGTCTCCAGTGGAACAGTAGGGCTGCTACTGTTTCATGGATCATCCTGACTTCCTGGATGTGGTGCTGCTGTGGGTGGTGGTGTAGCTTCTTGGTCAGTTGTTGCCGGATCTTGTGGTGCAACTGAAGATGTTGCAGGAGGGATGTCACACTACGCATTGCACACTGACCAATGATTCTCTATAGGGCAGCTCCTATCTGCCGTATATTTCGCAGCCATATTTTACGGCCATAGAAAATCGCAGTAAGCTGCGTTTGTCAGCGTATTGTGCAAAAAATTCACCAATAAAAGTCTATGGGGGCGAGAAAAATACAGATTACACACGGACCATCAGTGTGACTTGCGAGAAATACGCACCAGTGTTCTATAGAAAAGCTGGCAATTCAGTGCAGTGTACCGTAAAATCACACTGACAGGTTAGAATAGAATAGATCAAATAAATGTCTACACATAGTATAGGTATATATATATATATATATATATAGGTATATATATATATATATATATATATATAGGTATATATATATATATATATATATATATATATATATATATATATATATATATATATATATATATATATATATATATATATATATATATATATATATATATATATATATATATATATATATATATATATATATATATATATATATATATATATATATATATATATATCATTGAGACACACATATATATATTTATATTTAATACAGCGCTAGATAGCATAAAAGCCGGTAATTCAATTGCCGGCTTTTGCTAACTCCTTATCAAACCCGGCTGGATATGAGACATGGTTTACATGCAGTAAACCATTTCATATCCCTTTTTTTTGCATATTCCTCACTAATAATGTTAGTAGAGTGTGTGTGCAAAATTTGGGGGCTCTAGCTGTTAAAATAAAGGGTTAAATCACGGAAAAAACTGGCGCAAACCCGCGCAATTCTCTCCGCCAGAGTGGGAAAGCCAGTGACTGAGGGCAGATATTAATAGCCTAGAGAGGGACCATGGTTTTTGGCCCCCCTGGCTAAAAACATCTGCCCCCAACCACACCAGAAAAGGCACATCTGTAAGATGCGCCTATTCTGGCACTTAGCCTCTCTCTTCCCACTCCCCTGTAGCGGTGGGATATGGGGTAATAAAGGGTTAATGTCACCTTGCTATTGTAAGGTGACATTAAGCCTGGTTAATAATGCAGAGGTGTCAATGAGACACCTATCCATTATTAATCCAATAATATTAAAGGGTTAATAATACACACACATTATGAATAAAGTATTTTATTGAAATAATTACACTCATGGGGTTGTAAAATCTCTAGCGTGAGAAAATATTCAGAAAAATTCCCACGCTCGAGTTCATATGAGTTTATGCCAGCAGGGGGCGCAGCACCGCAAGTATAGGTAGCTACGGTCCCCTGCATTCCATTCATTCCCCAGATTTTACAGTCAGGAGCACAGCTGCATTAGCAGGCTCCTGGTTGTAAAATTATTTAACCCCTTCAGATGGATTTACAGCGTGGGACGTCACTGAGCGCCGGAAAGGTATAGGATATTGTTGCTTTTTTCTTTTTTTTCTTTTACAGAATGAGGGTCTTCAGGTGGATTAAGTGCATAAAGATTTTACAACCCCATATGTGTATTTATTTCAATAAAATACTTTATTCATAATGTGTGTGTATTATTAACCCTTTAATATTATTGGATTTATAGCGAAAAGGTGTCTCATTGACACCTCTCCATTATTAACCAGGCTTAATGTCACCTTACAATAGCAAGGTGACATTAACCCTTTATTACTCCATATCCCACCTCTACAGGGGAGTGGGAAGAGAGAGGCTAAGTGCCAGAATACGCCCATCTTACAGATGTGCCTTTTCTGGGGTGGCTGGGGGCAGATGTTTTTAGCCAGGGGGGCCAATAACCATGGTCCCTTTCTAGGCTGGTAATATCTGCCCTCAATCACTGGCTTTCCCACTCTGGCGGAGAAAATTGCGCGGGAGCCCACTCCAGTTTTTTCCGCGATTTAACCCTTTATTTTAACAGCTAGAGCCCCCAAATTTTGCACACACACTCTACTAACATTATTAGTGAGGAATATGCAAAAAAAAAGGGATATAAAATGGTTTACTGCATGTAAACCATGTCTCATATCCTGTCGGGTTTGATAAGGAGATAGCAAAAGCCGGCAATTGACTTTATGCTATCTAGCGCTGTATGAAATATAAATATGTGTGTGTCTCACTGACATATATATATGACTGTGTATATGTTTTCCGGAATATTTGAGCCCATGGATCCATTATATGTCCATTTTGCAAGGTTGCGAGAAAAAAACGCAGTACGGATGCCATATGGATTACATATGGAGGTTGGCATGCGTAAAATATGCAGCCATACCCTGCCTACGGATGACATACGGATCACTGTTTTGGGATCATTTCAGCGTATTACGCCTGTAAAAAACGGACCATATTTCCCTACGCTGAGTGTGACTCCGGCCTAACAACTCTCTCAAATCATATTTGGAAGCTGGCAGAGTTCCTCATGGTCTAAGAATTTTGAAAGAGGCAATTCAGAGATGATCCCCAATTTTTGGCTGAGTGGCAAAAAATATTTTTGGAGTGTTCGGAAAAATTGTTGAAATTGGTCTATGAGTTCAATATGAAGAGTTATACACAATTGGAGTTGGACATTAAAAAGACCAAGAACGAGGTTAAGTCCAGATTATCAGACCCACAATGGTTATCCCTGGCTAAAAAAATGGACGTTAAATTAACTACCATTCAGGTTAATGTGAAACAAGTAAAGAGGGGTAAATTCATTTGAGAGGGGATTATGACTCTGATTGGGTTTTCACGTGGAATAAAAATAGGAATGAATATGAGAGTGGGAAGCCACAAAAGTTTTTTCACTATAAGAGGAACAAAAGAAAACATGGAACTACAGTAAGAAATACAAAAATGAATATCTGACAACAGTCTGACTCCGGTGCACAAGAAGAATCCTCTATTTCACCAGGCCCATCAGACCGAGCCCCTGCAAATCTAATGGACTCTGCCCCGGCGCCCCCTTTAGGTGGAGAACACGCAGAGGGGATAAGGGGAGAAAACGCAGGACGCCAATGGAAAAGGAAACATTTGTCATGGAGACCGAGACATTAATGGATCCTTCCAGTAACATGGTGTTGAATTTAACTGATCAGAATTTGAACAGTTCACACTTATCAGTTCTCTCAAAAGGACTGGGCTTTTGTATTCCGGAGGCTTTTAATTTTGTGCACTTTCAAATAGATCTTTTTAAGGCCATTCGTAAAAAAATTCATCTGCACAAGTCGCTTACATCAAGTGTTGTGGAGGTGACAGTATTAGAAGGGGAGAGCCCGTGTCAGGTGGGCTCCCTGGGGTTCCTCGCCGGCACTGACTCACTGGCTGATATAAGGGCAGATGCCCAGATTTTGTATGATTTAACTGCCTCGGAGGTTATTCACCCCATAGATGATGAGTCTTTCAAACCATTTCAGGGGGTGTGCCATCAACGTTTATGCCCCAAGTTTCCCCTGGGAATGTAATTGATTTATTTGAGACCCAGGTACTAAAGGATGTGGAATCTATTATATATCCGATTGCCCTGCCTAACCTCACAACATTAGAGAAACGTGCCCTTTTTTAGATCAGAGAATGGTCTGATGTGGTTGTGAGGAATGCAGACAAGGGCGGCAATGTAGTTTTATTACCGAAAGAGCAGTATTTGGCGGAGGCCATGAGACAGTCGTCTGATATGTCTACCTATTTAAAATTGACACAAGATCCTACAACTAGGTTCAAGAATGAACTATGAACCTTTTTGCGTAAAAATGTAGAATTCAGTGTTTTGTCCAGAAAAAAGGCTGAGAAGCTGCTGCCGGAGTTCCCACGCTGCCCTCACTGGTATTATATTCCAAAAGTGCATAGGTCCCTCACTACCCAGCCAGGACGCCACATTGCGTCAGGGATCGGGTCCCTCACAGAGCCATTATCACAATACATGGATTGGTTATTGCGTCCTTTGCTGCATGACATTCCCTCCTATATTAAGGATACTGATGAGTTTTTAGGGGTCCTTAGGGGTATTACTTGGCAAACAGGCTTTTCCTTGGTCTCTATTGACGTGGACAGCCTGTACACAAGGATCCCCCAAGATTTGGGTTTTGCAGTTTTGAGGAAAATTATGGGGTCATTAAAAAGAAGTGATGGTTTTGTCAACTTTGTGTGTGAGGGCATGGATTTCATTTTAAGACACAATGCATTCAAATTCACCGCGATGGGAACTCCGATGGCGTGGACTTTTGCGAAATTTTTTCTGGCTTTGTTGGAGGAGGATTATGTGTACAATATTGGAACTAATTTTTTGAGGCACGTCAGACTTTATGTTCGCTATGCGGACGACATTTTCATGGGACGGACCTTGTGAATCATTTGATGATTTTGTCCAGTATCTCAATGAGTCTAATCAAATGAATATGTCATTCACATCGAGATATGGAGGCCTTGATTTGGATTTTTTAGACGTACAAATTAACGTTGTGGATGGTGCGATCTGTACCAGAGTGTTTCGAAAACCGTCTGCTACGAATTCTGTCCTACCTACATTTTGATAGTTTCGATCCAGCTCATGTAAAATGCTCCCTCCCTTATAGCGAATTATTAAGATTGAACAGGATTAATAATACTCAGGAGAGCTGCATCTGTGTGACAGGTTCCGTTGTAGGGGTTATCGCAATGAACTTTTGAATGAGGCTAACAATAGGGTTAATCAGGCAAGAGACAATAATGGTGGTTCTGCCCACAAACGCGATGAGATTTTTTTTTTTTTTTTAAATTTGGCCCTATGGACGGTATCATACGGTGTGCTATTCGCAGGAATTGGCACATTCTAGAACGTGATAAAGCACGTGGCAGCAAGGGGTCCCATTATTTCTAAAAGACGCAGTGCCACTCTGGGTGACATAATAGTGAAAAAACGGATGGTGAAGCAACAAGTTAATTGGTTAAGTAAAAGTGTTCCTCATGCTAATTTTAAGTGTGGACATTGTCCTTTTTGTAATTACCATGATGTAAATCAAACACTGTGCATTAGAGGTGTGTCTCATACTGTCAAATATTTCATCACGTGCAAAGCGACACGTGGTTTATGTGGTTTTATGTTGCTGTAAGTCCTTCTATATTAGCAAGACCACTCGCCCCCTCTTTGTTAGGTTCAGAGAGCATTACAACTCGATTGGTTCAGGCAAGTGGGTTCCACGTTTGATTAAACATGTCAGGGAATTACATGAAGGAAACCCAGAGGTGCTTTCTTTTGCTTGGTTAGAAAGGGTGTCTCTTTCAGTGCAAGGAGGAGATCTGCTTAAGCTTCTACTAAAAAGAGAGGCAATATGGATTATGTGCATTTGAGCGCAAGAATCCGCTGGTTTGAATGAAAGATTGGATATGTCCATTTTCCTGTAATAAGCCGGTTTTATTGTGGTTTTTGTATTGTTTTAATTTGCTTTCTAAATGCATTTTAATTGTTATTTATAGCTGCTGCACATGTGTTCAAGCACCGGGGGTGGGGTTTAGCTGCCTCCCTCTGTTAAAAGGTGATGTCAGTCTCACTCACCTGTGTGACCAGTAGAAGCGCCACTGCAGCGCGAAACAGCTATCGTCCATTCCACTTCTGCTCCCATCCTCCCGATGCCAATGTTTTAAAGTATTGGAATAAAGAAGTTTTTTTAACCCGTGAGTGCCATCCGTTCCTTTCAATTTTTGTAATCATTTATTTTGATAGATAGATCAGGTAGGGAAGATATGCGAGATGGAGGAATGATAATTAGTTCAGATTTGTCCACATTGAGCTTGAGGAAGTGAGGAGAAGGAGGATATGGCTGATAGACACTCTGGGATTCTGGAGAACAGAGAGGTGACATCTGGGCCAGAGAGGTAGATCTGAGTGTCATCAGCATATAGATGGTACTGGAAGCCATAGGACCTTATGAGTTGTCCCAGGCCGAGTGTATAGATTAGAAGAGTAAGGGCCCTAGGACAGAGCCTTGAGGGACACCAACAGAGAGGGGCCGATATAAAGAGGTAGTATGGGAGTAGGAAACGCTAAATGTGCGGTTGGTAAGGTATGAAGAGATCCAAGACAGGGCAAGGTCTTTGACACCAAAGGAAGAGAGGATCTGTAGTAGGAGGCAGTGGTCAACTGTATGGAAGGCAGAGGACAGGTCTAGAAGGAGGAGTAAAGAGAATTATCTGTTAGCTTTGACAGTAAGTCAGTAAGTAAGTAGTAATTTTGGTCAGGGCAGTCTCAGTGGAATGGTGGGGATGGAAGCCAGAGATTGTTGGTGGTTGAAGAGAGAGTTAGGGTATGTGCACATGTCACGGGTTTTGCTGCAGATCTGCGGTGGATTGGCAGCTGCAAATCCGCAGCAGTTTTCCATGAGTTTACAGTACCATGTAAACCTATAAAAGACAAAATCTGCAGTTCCACATCCGCGGAAAAAGACGTGCGGAAACGTAGAGTTGTTTATTCCACAGCATGTCAATTCTTTGTGTGGATTCTGGAGCGGTTTACACCTGCTCCTCAATAGGAATCCACAGGTGTAAAACCGCAGGTGAAATCTGCACAAAACCGCGGAAAAAACTTGGTAAATCCGCAGTGCGGATTTCCTGCGGATTTACCAAAATCAGTGCGGAAAAATCTGCACACCATTCCGCAACTTGTGCACATACCCTTAGATGCAAAGTGAGAGGAAAGTTGAGCATGGACGTGCATCTCAAGGAGTTTGGAAGCAAATGGGAACAAAGATATGGGGTGATAGCTGGACATAGCGCTTGGGTCAAAGGATGGCTTTTTGAGGATAGGTGTGATTGTGGTGGTTTGACAACAAAAACTTGCCTTGTTTGGTCTATCTTATTTTTGAAGTTTGTGGCAAAGTCCTCGGCAATGATTAGGGAACTCGGAGGAGGCAGTGGTGGGCAGAGGAGGGAGTTAAAAGTGTTGAACAACTGTTTGGGGTTGTGGGATAAAGAAGATACAAGGGATGTATAATAGGTCTGTTTAGCAGAGGTGAGAGCTGATTTGAATGCAAGTGTTGCTTGTTTGAGTGCAGTGAAATCATCTTGCGAATGCATTTTCTTCCAACGCCATTCTGCAATTCTGGATACTTGCCAAAGCTTTTTAGCGATGTTATTGTGCCAGGGTTGTCTATTGATTTGTCGCACTCTGCTATGCATGACAGGGGCAACTGTGTCAATAGCTGATGCAAGAGTGGCATTGTAGAAAGCAATGGAAGTGTCTGTGTCGTGGAGTGAGGATATGGATGCTAGTTGTAGGATAGACAGTCCAAGAAATGTGGTGCACTCTGTACAGAAAAGCGGAAAGGTGCAGGGGGCTGAACAAAAGTCACAATGTTTATGGAAAAACAGCTGCACACATAAAGCTTGATGGTTTTATGCAAAAATTATACTTTTTATTTGTATATTATTATACTGCATCACCAATGTGACGGACACAACGCTCCTGGACCCCTACAGATTCCGCCCATTCCGGACTGCTTTTCTGCTTGGCGCTCTCTACCTCTCACTAAAAGTGTGGTTTTGACAAAGACCAGCCTTGGTCGAAACGTTAATAATAATAATAATTTTTATTTATATAGCGCCAACATATTCCGCAGCGCTTTACAACTTATAGAGGGGACTTGTACAGACAATAGACATTACAGCATAACAGAAATCACAGTTCAAAATAGATACCAGGAGGAATGAGGGCCCTGCTCACAAGCTTACAAACTATGAGGAAAAGGGGAGACACGAGAGGTGGATGGTAACAATTGCTTTAGTTATTTGGACCAGCCATAGTGTAAGGCTCGGGTGTTCATGTAAAGCTGCATGAACCAGTAAACAGCCTAAGTATGTAGCAGTACAGACACAGAGGGCTATTAACTGCATAAAGTGTATGAGAACACGATGCAAGGAACCTGATTATGTGTTTTTTTTTTTTTCTATTTTTAATAGGCCACACAGGGATAGTTAGGTTAATGCGTTGAGGCGGTAGGCCAGTCTGAACAAATGCGTTTTTAGGGCACGCTTAAAACTGTGGGGATTGGGGATTAATCGTATTAACCTAGGTAGTGCATTCCAAAGAATCGGCGCAGCACGTGTAAAGTCTTGGAGACGGGAGTGGGAGGTTCTGATTATTGAGGATGCTAACCTGAGGTCATTAGCGGAGCGGAGGGCACGGGTAGGGTGGTAGACTGAGACCAGAGAGGAGATGTAGGGTGGTGCTGAGCCATGGAGTGCTTTGTGGATGAGGGTAGTAGTTTTGTACTGGATTCTGGAGCGGATGGGTAGCCAGTGTAATGACTGGCACAAGGTAGAGACATCGGTGTAACGGTTGGTGAGGAATATGATCCTGGCAGCAGCATTCAGGACAGATTGGAGCGGGGAGAGTTTGGTAAGAGGGAGGCCGATTAGTAGAGAGTTACAATAGTCCAGACGGGAATGAATAAGAGAAACAGTAAGTTTTTGCAGAGTCGAAAGTAAGAAAAGGGCGAATTCTAGAAATGTTTTTGAGATGCAGATAAGAAGAGCGAGCCAGTGATCGGATGTGGGTGGTGAATGAAAGCTCGGAATCAAGGATGACCCCAAGGCAGCGGGCATGTTGCTTTGGAGTAATGATTGAACCGCACACGGAGATGGCAATGTCAGGCAAAGGTAGGTTAGTAGAGGGAGAGAACATGAGGAGTTCAGTTTTTGACAGGTTCAGTTTCAGATAGAGGGAGGACATGATGTTAGAGACAGCGGTAAGACAATCACTGGTGTTTTCTAAGAAGGTCGGAGTGAAAGCGGGAGAAGAGGTGTATAATTGGGTGTCATCAGCATAGAGATGGTACTGGAAACCAAATCTACTGATTGTTTGTCCAATAGGGGCAGTATACAAAGAGAAGAGGAGGGGGCCTAGGACTGATCCTTGAGGAACCCCAACAGTAAGGGGAAGGTGAGAGGAGGAGGAACCAGCAAAACATACAGTGAAGGATCGGTCAGAGAGATAGGAGGAGAACCAAGAGAGAACGGTGTCCTTGATGCCAATGGAGCGGAGCATAGTGAGGAGGAGCTGATGATCCACAGTGTCGAATGCTGCGGAAAGATCCAATAGAATTAGCATGGAGTAGTGACCATTAGATTTAGCTGTTAGTAGGTCATTAGAGATTTTAGTGAGGGCAGTTTCAGTAGAGTGTAAAGAGCGGAAGCCAGATTGAAGAGGGTCGAGAAGAGAGTTATCTGAGAGATAGCGGGTAAGACGGGAGTGGACCAGGCGTTCCAGGAGTTTAGAGATGAAGGGAAGATTAGAGACAGGTCTATAATTAGTGGCACAGTTTTGGTCGAGGGAGGGTTTTTTAAGTAATGGATGTATGATGGCATGCTTAAATGAGGAGGGAAAAATACCGGAAGTTAACCCTAACTTAAAGTATCCGTCATTTTTTCTTACGCTAATAAGCACTCGGTGATGACTGTACTAATAAAAAGTGTAATTTTCACATAAAACCATCAAGTTGTAGGACAGAGTCAGAGAGTGTGTGGCTGTCTAGGTGTGCGAGGTTCCTGCGTGGGTGCGCATGTTGCTGGACATGGGTGACAGGTGAGGAGGACAGGGATGAGAATGTGAGTAGATCGTGGTCAGATAGAGGGAGAGGGGAGGTGGTGAAGTTAGATAGGGAGTAGAAACGGGTGAAGACCAGGTCTAATGTGTGTCCGTCTGTGTGGGTGGCTGAGGAGGACCACTGAGTAAGTCCAAAAGATGAAGTAACCTAAGCAACACCTGCATGATGAGGCATCTGAATGAAAGCACAAGCTGCAGTGCAGTTCATACCTGAAAAACCAGGAAAGATCTGAGCCTCCTGTTGCTCCCTCTTCTGCTGTAGTCTTGGCCTCTTCCTCCCCTTCCTAAGCAAGAGGTCCACCTGGCTCCCCACAAAGATACGTTGTGACAGCATCATCACCAGCACTGTCACCAAGTACCTCCACACCAACCCATTAAAGGGTTTAGCTATACATCCCCCAAGCACTGGATCCCATATTTTACATGTGGCCTCACAAGTGATTTCTAAAATGCTAGCAATATGTTGGGATCACGGGAACCACAGTATGTGGTTCCCAACCGCCACTATATTTCCAATGGGCCATCCCTGCCCTGCACGAACATATTGTGTTCAAAATCAGGAGTGCACTGCGCAATGCCATCTGTGTAAAGGTCCACATAACCACTGATACATGGTCCAGTAAGCACGGGCAGAAACATATCTCCCTAACTGCCCACTGGGCCTGAGGCAAAATGCATTTTGGTGCATGTCCTACCACTGGATAGGATTGCTGGATTTTTTTGGGATATCTCTCTATCCATGTTGTCTCCTCCTGCTACTTTGCTTTGCTTGCCTCCTCATCTGGTCAGCATAACACCTGCAACACAAACTTCATCACAGCCAGTGGTAAGCTGCAGCAGGTTGTTCTGAAACTCATCTGTTTGTGGAAAAAATGTGTGCATGCTTTCGGCATTCTCACCCTGATGCTGCTCGCCTGTCTGCGCTAAAGCTTCACTTCTGCCTTCTCCCTGACGTCCTCATATGTGATGTACCCACAAATCCACATGTGACGTACCCATAAGGAACTCCACCTTGTCCAGCTAAGGGACAGTTTAAGGATGAGGAGGAGGAAGATGCTGAGGAGGTGGATGAGGAACACCAGTGTTTACAGCAGGGTGGCACCAAAAGCAACTCACAAGCATCACTGGAGCGTGGCTGGGGGAATACAGCCGATACAGACAATACAGAGGACCCAGATGACACACCTGCCACAAAAGACACCTTGCTGTTGCCTCTGAGCAGCTTAGCACACATTAGGCCAGGGCTGCAACCAAGATTTTCATGGCCCTGTGCATCAAATAACACATAGTTGCCTAGATCACCACTTCCAGAGCACATTCCCCACTTTTTCCCTTTCTTCTACACTACGCAGCTGAGTACAGACGCGTACCCACCAATTTAATTAGTTATTACGCAATCATCATTCCAAATATAAATTGTAATCCACCACTGTGCCCCCACCAACTATAAATAGCCAGTTTCCCAATCTAAAAAACATAAATTATTTATCCCCTGTACTCTTTCCCCAATTCAATACCAGTCACTGCATCCTCAACGCCCCCTACTATATACCGCTTGCTCCCCTGATTCATTATATTTACATACCCTTTCCGCCCTAATTCACTGCCAAGTATTCGCTCTCTCCCACCCTCACACTGAATTCATTATCAACTGCTGTCCCCAACATTAAATACTGTGCTGCCCCAACCACAATTCATCATAATTTGTTGTCCTCACCTTTAATTCATCATCATCATCATGTACTGTCCCCATCACCAAGTCTCAATATATCATTTAGTCCCCTACCCTAAAAATGTATAATTATTTGCTGTTCCATCCTTACTTCTGTCACTAAAGTGTGATCAGAAAATGCAAAAATAAAAGCACATGCTGATAGACGCAGAGTCAATGGCATTCTCACCTGACAGCGGGGGCTCAGTGGAAGCACAAAGCATAGGAGGAGGAAGTTGGCAACGCTGCTGGGTTAAAGGGCACCACCTCAGAAGGGAGGATTAGCATAGTACATTACTCTTAACAAATATACAACTAACACACTAAAGTTAAACAGAAGAGAGGTGCAAAGTATATCAAAGAAACAACAGAGTGAAAATCACAGACTGGCTGCAAACATTAATACAATGTCAGAAAATCTAAATGAATCTATCACAAGCAGGAAATAACCACTGGGGGACAGAATATAAAGCTGCACCCAAAAGGTGATATGTGAACAAATGAAAACACCTGTGTTAAGCTAGACAGAAAGACAGAGAAAAGTGTGACTCCTGTGGCTTGACAGAAAGAGAAACCAACCATAGAACACAAGCTCAAGAGATCAAATCCTTCAGCAAGACAGTTTCAACAACATAGTGGAAGAGTATGTGCCCACTAGTGTTGAGCATTCCGATGCTGCAAGTATCGGGTATCGGCCGATACTTGCTGTATCGGAATTCCGATACCGGGATTCCGATACTCTTGTGGTATCGGGTATCGGGTATCGGAACAACATTAATGTTAAAATGTGTAAAATAGAGAATTAAAATAAAAAATATCGCTATACTCACCTGTCCGACGCAGCCGGGACCTCAGCGCAGGAACCGGCAGCGTTGTTTGTTTAAAATTCCCGCTTTTACATGGTTACGCGAAGTCCCGGCTTGTGATTGGTCAGGGCGGCCATGTTGCCGGGCCGCGGACCAATCACAGCAAGCCGTGACGAAAATACGTCACGGCTTGCTGTGATTGGTCCGCGTCCCGGCAACATGGCCGCCATTAACCAATCACAAGCCGTGACGTCACGGGAGGCTGGAAACGCGCTCATTTTAAAAAGGGCGCGTGTCCAGCCTCCCGTGACGTCACGGCTTGTGATTGGTTGCGTCGCGGTCAACCAATCACAAGCCGGGAGGCTGGACACGCGCCCATTTCAAAATGAGCGCGTCCAGCCTCCCGGCTTGTGATTGGTTGATCGCGGCGCAACCAATCACAAGCCGTGACGTCACGGGAGGCTGGACACGCGCCCATTTCAAAATGAGCGCGTCCAGCCTCCCGGCTTGTGATTGGTTGATCGCGGCGCAACCAATCACAAGCCGTGACGTCACGGGAGGCTGGACACGCGCCCATTTCAAAATGAGCGCGTCCAGCCTCCCGGCTTGTGATTGGTTGATCGCGGCGCAACCAATCACAAGCCGTGACGTCACGGGAGGCTGGACACGCGCCCATTTTAAAATGAGCGCGTGTCCAGCCTCCCGTGACGTCCCGGCTTGTGATTGGTCAGGGCGGCCATATTGCCGGGACGCGGACCAATCACAGCAAGCCGTGACGTAATTTCGTCACGGCTTGCTGTGATTGGTCCGCGTCCCGGCAACATGGCCGACCTGACCAATCACAAGCCGGGAATTCACGTAACCAAGTAATAGCGCGATTTTTAAACAAACAACGCTGCCGGTTCCCTCGCTGAAGTCCCGGCTGCGTCGGACAGGTGAGTATAGCGATATTTTTTATTTTAATTCTTTCTTTTACACATTTATATGGTTCCCAGGGCCTGAAGGAGAGTTTCCTCTCCTTCAGACCCTGGGAACCATCAGGGATACCGTCCGATACTTGAGTCCCATTGACTTGTATTGGTATCGGGTATCGGTATCGGATTGGATTCCGATACTGTGACGGTATCGGCCGATACTTTCCGATACCGATACTTTCAAGTATCGGACGGTATCGCTCAACACTAGTGCCCACACATCTCCACATACTACTTGATGGGTCTCATTCATTTAACTTCTGGGTCTCCAAATTGGACACATGTTTTGAGCTTGCCTTTTATGCCTTGGAGGTGCTGTCTTGCCCTACAGAAAGTGTACTGTTGGAACATGTGTACTGCACGTAAGGAGGAGTGCTCGCAGACAGGCGTATGTGCCTGTCCACAGCCAAAGTGGGCAAGCTCGCATTCATTAAAATGAAACAGGCCAGGACTTGTCCATACCTTTAGCTGAATATAGTAATACGATAGAAAGAACGGAGCAATACATCCAATATATGATGTATAAAAAGGTATAAATGTATTACATAATCACAGGATATATATCAGTAGATGTTAACAAAAAATATAAGTAATTTATAGAAACAATGTAGAGACAGGATCAGGTAGAGAGCAGCATGTATAACCATATTACATCAAATAGGCATTTTATCCTTAATAATAAAGGCATAGTGCTTATGTAAACTTCAGAAACAGTAAGTGATAGTGGGGAGGTATGAATACATTGTAGACCTGTGCCTGAAATGAAATCAAACCTAATATACTCAAGACCCACCATGTCCCCGCAAGCTCTTACCCATATTGCGAAGTAAAGGATGACGCACCACCAGCCCCAATGCATGTTTTGCGTCGGCTTCCTCAGGATGCCATGCTACTTCATGTGTCTAGCAATAAATACACCTATCCCAGGTGTAATGAGTATCGGTAAAAAAGCATGTTTACATTCTTCCGGCAATCTCTATGATGCTGCACGTCACAGTGAGCGTCGTGATGACGTCAGTGACCGGCAAGCATCAAACCTGTGCGCCATCAGTGATGCTTCAGATTGCGGCGCGCTGAAGACATGGAAGCATGAAACTCTGGGAGATGGTAAATAGACCTGGCACGCCCATGACATATGCCCTCATATGAGAAGAGGACAATCCTTCACATGCCATACTAGTATGTCCAGAGTGTAAGCAGTGAATAAAATGACACAGATAAAGTGTAAATACTACCACTGTATGAATAAACAGTGTACATCAGAGATACTGTACTTCATTATCATACAAAGATAGTGACAATAATTTCCATATGGTGCAGTAATGTGAATCTGATAATTCATTATTAAACATAGAAATATAGATACCAACACTTGTTTGACCCAAGTCATTCAGTTTATGGGCAATGTTACCAAATGCTAATGAAATGTATGCAAACTAATGACTTTGCAGTAAGTAATAAAATGCCTTAAAACAGTCTCTCGCTCTGGTATTCTGGTATTTGACAAATATTAATAGTTATGGTAATCTAATACAGGAAAGGCTTATTCTGATTTCATGTTAGATATTAAGAAAAACATGCGTCTTTTTATATGGTGCAGTATATGTAAACTTCTAGTTTCAACTGTATGTTTTTTGGTCTCCGGCCCCTCAAGCATCAGATCCTGTATGGATCTTGGTTCTCTAATATCATCCCCTTTCATAGCTGCTCTGACAACTTTCACTAATTTACCCGTATCTTCTGGCGGGAAGCAAGATGGATTCCCACCGCTGTCAGTCGAGGATGATGATGAGGAGTCTGTATAATAGCTAATGATGAGTGACTTTGTTCTGAAAACGATTGCCAAGCATTAATCCGTCATGAATAAGGCACATTTGGATTCGTAATCAGAAACCCGAGCAAAATTTTATAAAATCGGTAAAAATCACTAACATTCGGTAAAAAATGAAGAGGATGGTGCAGGAGTATCTAGAACTGAATATCAATACCATCAGGGAGCGTTTGGACCCTTTCACATTTTTGTCTTCCAAAATGGATGAGTGGTCTGAGCTCGCATCATACTCGTCGGAGGTTTTATTGTGCCCAGCAGCCGGCGTTCTCTCAGAACATGTCCTTCAGTGCTGCTGATGGTGTCCTGATGGATAAGCGCAGCCGGCTGTCCCCTGAATGTGTAGACCACCTAACTTTCATCAAGATGAACAAGTCATGAATCTGCAAGGATTTTTGCACCCTAATCGCAGACTGTACAGACTAGGTGATATTGCATTTTTTAGTGTACTGCATTAATGTGGCTTAACTGCACTCTGTGATATCTTTAGTGTGGCTTCTGTGCCTGCTGTGGCTGCTGCTGCTGCTGCTATTAATGCAAATTTGTGCAAATGTGAATAGTCATGGATGGTTGGTATACATCTGCTGGGTTGGCTGTAGTGAAGACGTGTCAGTTCCAATTATGCTATTTCTACTGTATTCTCGTGACATTTATTCCACTTCGGTGGTGTCAGGCCCTCATTTTTTAAAAAGTGAAAACTCCAGGTTGGGTGTCCATCTGCTGTATTAGTGGAAGAACTTACACAGCAAATAGATAAATGGCTGCGCTCAATTGTACTAAAGCAAGTCAAGGTGTGATACATGAAATGTGAATAGAATAATGGCTTGTGAAATCTTTGAAAAAATACATGAGATGCTTAGCACAAAATATGGGCAAAAACTGTGAGCCCATCCACCATCGTCAAGGTATTCTCATGAATCGGATTTGTCCCTGACCGAATTGCCTAGTGTGAACACTTACCTCTGGCTAAAGAAATGGCCGGAGCTAGCCGTACCCCCTCCCCCCACGGCGTAGGCGAAGGCCTGCATGACAATGGGGGGGAGTGGGGTAGGTATTATGCTAATGAGGTCTGAGGGGTTATGGGAGTTGGGGGGTGGGATTTGACACTTCCCGCACTTTTGGGATCGCGAGCAGACGTACCGGTGATGTCTGGCGTGGACGCGGTTCTTGAGGCCCTCAGGGCGGCTGCAGCATCGCATCCCCCTGGCTGGTTACAGGCGCAGGTGGCCCACATCATGTCGGACGGTGCAGGGCCGTCCGGCGCTGCAGCGCCGCTGGAGCGGCGTTCTCGGAGGACGCGGCCCCCCGAGCGCCTTTCCCCAGACTCCGGTCCTCGAGCCCCCAGAAGGCGCAGGAGCCCCTCTCGGGACCCTCCAGGCCGGGCGCCGGTAAGATCTGCAAGCGCTCGGTCCCGGCCTGTGAGGAATCCACCTGCCGGTCGGGGCTCAGCGGCGGTTAATAGGCCTGCTCCTCGCAGTGCAGCGGGGGCGGGGCTTCGGCGCGCCGGACAGCGTTCGGGGCCTGCTGGAACGGGAGGCCGCAGCGGTGAGGCTCCTGCCGCGCGGCCTGCCTCGGCTTCACTGGGACGTGCAGCGGATATTGGGGCGGGCGGCCCGAGGCTGGATGGAACCGGGCTGGCCCCGTCTGCAGTGGCAGGGACCTTTCCTGCATCAGTTCGGCAGGATGGTGATGGAGTGATGGCGGCAGGCATTGGAGCGGAGGCGAGGGGGTGTGCTGCCAGCTCTGACACGCAGGCACCTTTCTCCTCGGGAAGTCGGATTTTCCCCCCTTCATCTGGCGTGCCTGTACCTGGACAGGGCACCCTAGAAGACCTCCTGGGACTTCAACATCGTTTGGATTCCGGCGGATTGTCTGTGGACGTGGCGACCCGGGGACGTCTGGATGCCAGCACTTCGGCTGGGGGGACTACAGATCCCTTGCAGCCTGGTGAGTATATGTCTGTGTCGGGTCTGTGTACTCCTAATTTAGCATCGCCCGTTTTCATGAGTAATCAGGGGGTTGGTTCTGTTGAGGGGGTGGCGGGCGATGGGGGTTCGGTGGGGGTTCGTGAGCTTTTGGGTAGCGTGCAGGGTTTGTTATCCAGGTTGGAGCAGAGTATGTCATCGCAGAGACATTTAGGGGCTTGGTTGAGCCCACAGGTGGGGGCTTTTGGGGCTGTGGCTGCATCGGTGGTGGCGCCTGCACCAATATCCGTGTCAGTGCAGACGGAAAAGGAGAAAGAGTGTAGGGTGCATTTAGACGATAGGGCTCACGGCGAAGTTTATGTTTGTTTTGAGGGCCCCTTAGGGGCGCATCTTAAAAAGGAAGTTAAGGAAAAGATTGCGAAGGACGAATATGTTGAAATATTTTCGTTGCTTCCGTTAGAAAAATTTAATTTAGATAAGAAAAAGAGGGATGAGGGTAAGAGGGAAGATGAGGAAAAGCGGCGGTGGCGCTTAATTCCTCAGACGTTTGCTAACTGGCTGCAGGCGTTTGCCATTTTGGCCAGTGTGATTGAAGAGAAAGCGCCCGAGAGTCGCTCAGGTCTGTTTTGTTACTTGGATTCTATTCATGAGGCTTATAGGGTCTATGGTGGTCAGGCGTGGCTCAGGTATGATGAGCAGTTCAGACAAAGGAAAGCGGTTCGCCCGGCAATTCGCTGGGATCAGAAAGATATTGGGCTTTGGTTGCGGGTGATGGCGCAGTTCAAGTTCGGTCATCCCTTTCAAGGAGGGGCCGGAGGATCCGGCCAGGGTTTTCAGTCTGGTTCCTCGGGATCCTCTAGTCCCGCCAGTCAGGCAGGGGCTCAAAAGCTGGGTGTTTGCTGGCAGTTTAACGAAGGCCAGTGTAGATTCGGGGTCAACTGCAAGTTTAAACACTTGTGTTCCCACTGTAGCGGCTCCACACACGGGGCGGCAAAATGTTTTAAGAAAGGTAGAGGGAAGTCAGGAAGCGGTAATACCCATGGGGGTGACACCGGTGATGTGGGAAAAGATGGTCCCTTATCTAAATAGATATCCGGATAGGGAAAAGGCGGTGTTATTGTTGTCCGGTTTTCAAAAAGGTTTTGTAATTCCGGCCCCTTCGTTTGAGGTTCCTTGCGTTCGGAGGAATTTGAAGTCGGCATTGTTACATGCCGATGTGGTTTCCGAAAAATTGCGGAAGGAGGTTGCTTTGGGTCGGATGGCGGGCCCGTTTGAGTCACCGCCTTTTGTGGATTTGGTGGTTTCCCCTTTGGGGGTTGTGCCTAAAAAAGAGGTTGGAAAATTTCGCTTGATTCAGCATCTGTCGTATCCTAGAGGTATGTCGGTTAATGACGGGATTGACCCCGGGCTTTGCTCGGTGGTTTACGCGTCTTTTGATTTGGCGGTAGCATGGGTTCAAAAAGCCGGAAGAGGGGCTCTACTAGCTAAGACAGACATTGAATCCGCTTTTCGTCTATTGCCGGTTCATCCTGATAGCGTTCGGCTGCTTGGTTGTTTTTGGGATGATCGCTTTTTTGTGGATAGGTGTTTGCCCATGGGGTGTTCGCTTTCTTGTGCGTTGTTTGAAGCGTTTAGCTCCTTTTTGGAGTGGGTGGTTCGTGATGTTTCGGGTTGTGATTCGGTCATTCACTATTTGGATGACTTTTTGTGCGTCGGCCCGGCTGGGTCTGACTGTTGCAAGAAAATTTTGAGAGCGATAGAGCTGGTGGCGCTTCGTTTTGGAGTTCCGTTGGCTCCGGGAAAAACTGAGGGCCCGTGTACGTGTTTGTCTTTCCTTGGTATTGTGATTGATACCGTTCAGTGGGAGTTCAGGTTGCCCATTGACAAAGTCGTGTCTTTGCGTGAGGAGGTGCTGCGGGCTTGTCGCTTGCGTAAGTTGTCGTTGAGGGAGTTGCAGTCGCTCCTAGGAAAGCTGAATTTCGCTTGTCGAGTTATGCCTATGGGCAGAGTTTTTTCGAGGCGATTGGCCATGGCTACGGCTGGAGTTCGTGCTCCTCATCATTTCGTGCGGTTGTCGGCTGACCATAAGGATGATCTGATGGTCTGGAGTAGTTTTTTGCAGAGCTACAATGGCAGGTCGTTGTTTCAGGAGGGAGTGGAGGACAATGAGTCGTTGGATTTGTTTACTGATGCGGCCGGAGGGGCAGGCTTCGGTGCGTATTTTCAGGGGCAGTGGTGCTCTGCGCAGTGGCCGGCATCGTGGATTTCAGCTGGTTTGGTTCGGAATATCGCACTCTTAGAAATTTTTCCTATCTTGGTGGCGGTGCAGTTGTGGCAGCAGGTTTTTCGGAACAGGCGTGTTCGTTTTCATTGTGACAACATGGGGGTGGTTTGTGCGATAAACAACTTGTCGGCTTCATCGCCCCCTGTGGTGCGTGTGTTGAGACAGCTGGTGTTATCATGCTTGAAGTTGAACGCGCATATAACTGCGACACATGTTCCTGGGGCTCAAAATTCTATTGCTGATTCTCTCTCTCGTTCACAGTTCGAACGTTTTCGGTCTCTGGTTCCAGATGCGGAGGTCCTGGGGTTGGAATGCCCTGCAGAACTTTGGCTTGTGGTGTTCGAGACGCCGAGGCATTGATCAAGTCGTCGTTGGCTCCCAGAACGTGGGAGGCGTATCAGGCTGTTTGGCTGGAATGGGTGGAGTTGTTGAGGCTTGTTGGTGGAGGGTTAAGCGAGCAGGAGAAAACGGGGGTGTTGTTGTCCTGGTTGAGTCGTGGAGCGGCAGAGGGTTGGTCCCCTGCTAAGGTGTCACGTGTTATGTCTGGTCTGGCATTTGGTTTTAAATTCCGTGGTCAGTCGGATTTAACTAAGGTTTTTCTGGTAAAACAAGCGGTGAAGGGTTTTCGGCGGCGGCCGCGGCGCATGGATTCCAGGCATCCCGTGTCTTTCAGCATGTTGGAAAGTTTGGGCGGGGTTTTGCCTTCGGTCTGTTTGTCTTGTTTTGAATTGCGCTTATTTCGGCTAGCTTTTTCTTTAGCCTTTTTTGGGGCATTTCGGGTGGGCGAGTTGGTTTCACCTAGTAAGAATATTATGGGAGGTTTGTTGGCTCGCGACGTGTTTTTATCGGCTGGGAAGGTCGAGTTGTGGTTGCGGCGGTCTAAGTCTGATCAGGACGGTAAGGGCAGTAGGGTTGTGTTAGGTGCCGTTTCGGGGTCGATTATGTGCCCGGTTACCTGTCTAGCGAATTTTTGGGAATTGCGGCCTAGTCGTGATCGGTCGTTGCTGTGCCATAGGGACGGTTCCTTGTTGTCCCGGTATCAGTTTACGGCGATTTTTAGAAAAGCAATTGGGTTGCTGGGACTGGAGGTTGGTGGTTTCGCTCCTCATTCTTTCAGGATTGGGGCGGCGACGGAAGCGGCGTTAGGGGGTCTGGGGGTTCCTGTAATTCAGCGCATTGGTAGGTGGCGCTCTGATAGATATCGTAGCTATGTGCGCGCGTAATTGGAGATGGGTTTTGAAGGCGGGGGCTGTATGGCCGTTGTTTTTGGTCGTGTATTTTGATTTTCGCTTTGTGTTTTTCAGGCACCTCGCCGTTGTTGGTGTGGATTTTTGGCCATTCATACGTCCATTGGGGAGCGCGGCGTGCCGACGTGCGGACTGATGGGCGGCAACTGGGTTTTGGTCGTGAAGTTGCGGTAATCCGTTGGTTGGGTTTTAGGGGGTTGGTCTGGCATAGGGTTTTAAAGGAAATTAATGATAGTGTCCAGCTGGACAGGGCTCCAGATATTTTAGTATTACATGTTGGGGGTAATGATTTGGGTGCACGACCGTTTAGAGAGTTGATAAAGGACATTAAGCAGGACTGTCTGCGTTTGTGGGTATTGTACCCAGGTTTGACCATTATTTGGTCTGATATTGTGCCGCGCAAGCGGTGGAGGAACATGAGGTCTTTGGACAAGTTGAATAAAGCCCGGATAAAGGTTAATCGGGCAGTGTCCGGTTTTGTGGCCAGGAATGGAGGTGTTGCGGTTCGGCATTTCGAGCTGGAAAAAGGGGAGGGGGTTTTTTGGTTGGCCGATGGGGTCCATTTGAATGCGGTGGGTATGGACTTTTGGGCCCTCGCTATTCAGGAGGGCATTGAACGGGCCATATTTTTTCGGAGTGGTGGGGTCTCGGGCCTTTGAGGTGTCAAAGGGCTCTCGTTGTGGCGGCTGGGGGGAGTCCTAGGAGTTGGTAAAAATTGGTTTGGGGATCCATTTTGGCTTATGGCTCCTCTGTTTTTGGTTTTGGTGTCTTTTGAATCTGGTGAATGGTGGTGGGGGAGTTCCGGCAGGGGTGGCCGGATATCCTGGGATTTTTTACCGTGAACAGGGAACCCTTGTTTGGGTTTTTGGTGCTCCCGAGCCAGGGTTTTGATCGGCTGGGAGTAAATTTGATATTATGTACGTTCACGGTATTGGTTGTCAATCACCAGATTCTTGGGGCTCCGTGGACTCCTTCTAGCCTTTAAAATGTGATTATTGCTTTGTATTAATGTATTTATTGTTTGTTTAATAAAAAGGCTACTGTGGCCTATATCATTCCAAAGAATAAATGTGGTCATGTTTTTATTCAATATGGGAATGATGGTTGGGGGTCACGGTGGGGAAAAGAGGTGGGGTGTGGGTTTTTACCTCAGAAGACTACCCCGTCGACAATACCAGGGTCAAGAAATGGCCGGAGCTAGCTGTACCCCCTCCCCCCACGGCGTAGGCGAAGGCCTGCATGACAATGGGGGGGAGTGGGGTAGGTATTATGCTAATGAGGTCTGAGGGGTTATGGGAGTTGGGGGGTGGGATTTGACACTTCCCGCACTTTTGGGATCGTGAGCAGTCCCGCCCTCCCGCCCCCTTTTTTTTTTTTTTTTTGCTGATTATGAAGGGGTTTTCGGTTATGTTTCGATCGGGCATTTGCAAGGTCGTTTTTTGTTTTGGGTCATTGTGGCCGTGGCGGCTGGGGGGAGTCCTAGAAGTTGGTAAAAATTGGTTTGGGGATCCATTTTGGCTTATGGCTCCTCTGTTTTTGGTTTTGGTGTCTTTTGAATCTGGTGAATGGTGGTGGGGGAGTTCCGGCAGGGGTGGCCGGATATCCTGGGATTTTTTACCGTGAACAGGGAACCCTTGTTTGGGTTTTTGGTGCTCCCGAGCCAGGGTTTTGATCGGCTGGGAGTAAATTTGATATTATGTACGTTCACGGTATTGGTTGTCAATCACCAGATTCTTGGGGCTCCGTGGACTCCTTCTAGCCTTTAAAATGTGATTATTGCTTTGTATTAATGTATTTATTGTTTGTTTAATAAAAAGGCTACTGTGGCCTATATCATTCCAAAGAATAAATGTGGTCATGTTTTTATTCAATATGGGAATGATGGTTGGGGGTCACGGTGGGGAAAAGAGGTGGGGTGTGGGTTTTTACCTCAGAAGACTACCCCGTCGACAATACCAGGGTCATGTCACGGTAAAGCCTGTATTTTATAACAAAGGAGTTGCTTCAGAACAACTCTGTGACCATTCTTGACTGGCCCAGCCAGAGCCCTGACCTAAACCAAATTGAGCATCTCTGGAGAGACCTGAAAGTGGCTGTCCACCAATGTTCACCATCCAACCTGACGGAACTGGAGAGGATCTGCAAGGAAGAATGGTAGAGGATCCCCAAATCCAGATGTGAAAAACTTGTTGCATCATTCCCAAGAAGACTCCTGGCTGTACTAGCTCAAAAGGTGCTTCTACTCATTACTGAGCAAAGGGTCTGAATACTTATGACCATGTAATATATCAGTTTTTCTTTTTTAATAAATATACAAAAAATTACTACATTTCTGTTATTTTCAGTCAAGATGGTGTGGAGAGTGAACATTAATGAGAAAAAAATGAACTTTTTGGAATTTACCAAATGGCTGCGATGAAACAAATAGTGAAAAATTTAAAGGGGCCTGGATATTTTCCGTACCCACTGTATGTATGTATATACTGTATGTATCTACTATATAATTGTCTAAGTGTCACTTCCGTCTGTCTGTCTGTCCTTCTGTCTGTCACGGATATTCATTGGTCGCGGCCTCTGTCTGTCATGGAATCCAAGTCACTGATTGGTCGTGGCAAAACGCCCACGACCATTGCCACGACCAATCAGCGACGGGCACAGTCCAGCAGCAAAATGGCTGCTCCTTCCTCCCCGCAGTCAGTGCCCGCTCCTTACTCCCCTCCAGTCAGCGCTCACACAGGGTTAATGGCAGCGGTAATGGACCGCGTTATGCCGCGGTGTAATGCACTCCGTTACCGCTGCTATTAACCCTGTGTGGCCAACTTTTAACTATTGATGCTGCCTATGCAGTATCAATAGTTAAAAGATCTAATGTTAAAAATAATTAAAAAAATAAAAAATCGTTATATACTCACGGTCCGTCGGCCCCCAGATCAGGAACAGGCCTTCCCTGCTCCTCGCGACGCTCCGGTGACCGCTCCATGCATTGCGGTCTCGCGAAATAATGACGTAGCGGTCTCGCAAGACCGCTACGTCATCATCTTGCGAGACCGCAATGCACTCTTGGGACCGGAGCGCGCGAGGAGCGTCGGTAACCGCTTCACCAGGATCCAGGGCCAACGGAAGGTGAGTATATAACTATTTTTTATTTTAATTCTTTTTTTTTAACAGGAATATGATGCCCACATTGCTATATACTGCGTGGGCTGTGCTATATACTACGTGGGCTGTGCAATATAATACGTGGGCTGTGCAATATAATACGTGGGCTGTGCAATATACTACGTGGGCTGTGCAATGTACTACGTGGGCTGTGCAATATACTACGTGGGCTGTGCAAAATAATGCGTGGGCTGTGCAATGTACTGCGTGGGCTGTGCAATATAATACGTGGGCTGTGCAATATAATACGTGGGCTGTGCAATATAATACGTGGGCTGCTATATACTACGTGGGCTGTGCAATATACTACGTTGGCTGTGCAATATACTACGTGGGCTGTGCAATATACTACGAGGGCTGTGCTATACACTACGTGGCCTGTGTTATACACTACATGGCCTGTGTTATACACTACGTGGGCTGTGTTATACAATACGTGGGCTGTGTTATATACTGCGTGCATGGGCTGTGTTATATACTACGTGAGCTGTGTTATATGCTATGTGGGCTGTGCTATATACTACGTGGCTGTGCTATATACTCCATGGGCTGTGTTATATACTACGTGGCTGTGCTATATACTCCATGTGCTGTGCTATATACTCCATGGGCTGTGCTATATACTACGTGCCTGAGCTATATACTACGTGGCTGTGCTATATACTACGTGGCTGTGCAATATACTACGTGGCCTGTTATATACTACATGGCTGACCGCGAATAATCAGGGACATGCGCAATCCGGCTGCGAATTGGCGCGGGATTTGAGCCACGCTTCGCTAATTGGTCGCGCCCGGCCGAATATTGTGTATTCAATGTATTATTCTAAAATCTTCATAAATAAACTACATACACATTCTAGAATACCCGATGCGTTAGAATCGGGCTACCGTCCAGTATATATATATATATATATATATATATATATATATACACACTCACCGGCCACTTTATTAGGTACACCATGCTAGTAACGGGTTGGACCCCTTTTGCCTTCAGAACTGCCTCAATTCTTCGTGGCATAGATTCAACAAGGTGCTGGAAGCATTCCTCAGAGATTTTGGTCCATATTGACATGATGGCATCACACAGTTGCCGCAGATTTGTCGGCTGCACATCCCAAAGATGCTCCATACAAGGCAGGATGGATCCATGCTTTCATGTTGTTTACGCCAAATTCTGACCCTACCATCCGAATGTCGCAGCAGAAATCGAGACTCATCAGACCAAGCAACGTTTTTCCAATCTTCTACTGTCCAATTTCGATGAGCTTGTACAAATTGTAGCCTCAGTTTCCTGTTCTTAGCTGAAAGGAGTGGTACCCGGTGTGGTCTTCTGCTGCTGTAGCCCATCTGCCTCAAAGTTCGATGCACTGTGCGTTCAGAGATGCTCTTAGGCCTACCTTGGTTGTAACGGGTGGCGATTTGAGTCACTGTTGCCTTTCTATCAGCTCGAACCAGTCTGCCCATTCTCCTCTGACCTCTGGCATCAACAAGGCATTTCCGCCCACAGAACTGCCGCTCACTGGATTTTTTTTCTTTTTCGGACCATTCTCTGTAAACCCTAGAGATGGTTGTGCGTGAAAATCCCAGTAGATCAGCAGTTTCTGAAATACTCAGACCAGCCCTTCTGGCACCAACAACCATGCCACGTTCAAAGGCACTCAAATCACCTTTCTTCCCCATACTGATGCTCGGTTTGAACTGCAGGAGATTGTCTTGACCATGTCTACATGCCTAAATGCACTGAGTTGCCGCCATGTGATTGGCTGATTAGAAATTAAGTGTTAACAAGAAGTTGGACAGGTGTACCTAATAAAGTGGCCAGTGAGTGTATATATCTACTATATAATTGTCTAAGGGTCACTTCCATCTTTCTGTCTGTCCTTCTGTCTTTCTGTCTGTCACGGATATTCATTGGTCGCGGCCTCTGTCTGTCATGGAAATCCAAGTCGCTGATTGGTCGTGGCACAGTCCGGCAGCAAAATGGCCGCTCCTTACTCCCCGCAGTCAGTGCCCGGCGTCCGCTCAATAATCCCCTCCAGTCAGCGCTCACACAGGGTTAATGGTAGCGGTAATGGACCACGTTATGTCGCGGGTAACGCACTCCGTTACCGCTGCTATTAACCCTGTGTGACCAACTTTTTACTATTAATGCTGCCTGTTATGACCCCAATGGCAGAGGGTCTCAGGAATAATGCTAAGCCAGTAAATACAGAAAACCAGCTCATAGGGCAGTGGTAACTGGGCTGACCATATAAGTAATCCTAGCACCACAAATACCAGCAGCCGGGGAACGTTCCTACGTTGATCCTAGACGTCTCGCGCCAGCCGGAGAGCTAACTACCCCTAGAAGGGAAAAGAAAGACCTTTCTTGCCTCCAGAGGAAATACCCCAAAAAGTTGGATAGAAGCCCCCCACAAATAATAACGGTGAGGTAAGAGGAAAAGACAAACATAAGAATGAGCTAGGAATTTAGCAAAGAGAGGCCCACTAGCTAATAGCAGAATATAGAAAGATAACTTATATGGTCGGCAAAAAATCCTATCAAAAATATCCACACTGGAAATTCAAGAACCCCCGAACCGTCTAACGGCCCGGGGGGAGAACACCAGCCCCCTAGAGCTTCCAGCAAGGTCAGGAATCACATTTAGTACAAGCTGGACAAAAATGATAGCAAACAAATAACCCAAAAAACAAAGAAGCAAGACTTAGCTTAATTTAACACGAACCAGGACCAGCAAACAGGAGCAAACAGAATGTGTCTGATAACACCGATGTCAGGCACTGGACTAAGGTTCCAGGAGGTTTATATAGCAACACCCCTGAAGTAACGACCCAGCTGGGTGCAGACAGAGGGAAGGAAATCCCAGAGTCATATCACTAGTAACCACTAGAGGGAGCCAAAAAAGTCTAATTCACAACAGTACCCCCCCTTAAGGAGGGGTCACCGAACCCTCACCAAGACCACCAGGGTGATCAGGATGAGCAGCGTGAAAGGCACGAACCAAATCGGCCGCATGCACATCAAAGGCAACCACCCAGGAATTATCCTTCTGACCATAACCCTTCCACTTGACCAAATACTGAAGCCTCCGCCTGGAGAGACGAGAATCCAAGATCTTCTCCACCACGTACTCCAACTCGCCCTCAACCAACACCGGAGCAGGAGGCTCAGCAGGAGGAACCACAGGCACAACGTAGCGTCGTAACAAAGACCTATGGAACACGTTGTGAATGGCAAACGAAACCGGAAGATCCAAGCGAAAGGACACAGGATTAAGGATTTCCAATATCTTGTAAGGACCGATGAAGCGAGGCTTAAATTTAGGAGAGGAGACCTTCATAGGAACAAATCTAGAAGACAGCCACACCAAATCCCCAACACGAAGTCGGGGACCCACTCCGCGGCGGCGGTTGGCAAAACGCTGAGCCTTCTCCTGTGACAACTTCAAGTTGTCCACCACATGATTCCAGATCTGCTGCAACCTATCCACCACAGAATCTACTCCAGGACAGTCAGAAGGCTCCACATGTCCCGAGGAAAAATGGCGAAACCAAAGTAGCGGAACTAGCCCGATTATTTAGGGCAAACTCAGCCAACGGCAAGAAGGTCACCCAATCATCCTGATCTGCCGAAACAAAACACCTCAAGTAAGCTTCCAGAGTCTGATTAGTTCGCTCAGTTTGTCCATTAGTCTGAGGATGAAAGGCAGACGAGAACGATAAATCAATGCCCATCCTAGCACAAAAGGATCACCAGAACCTGGAAACAAACTGGGATCCTCTGTCAGACACAATATTCTCAGGAATGCCGTGTAAACGAACCACATTCTGAAGGAACACAGGAACCAGATCGGAAGAGGAAGGCAGTTTAGGCAAAGTGTTGTGGATTCTGTTTGTGGGCTCCCTCTGGTGGTTACTGCTGGTACTGGGTGACTTTGGTGGGTTGCGGCCTTTGGTTTCCACCTGTCCATCAGAGGCTGGGTGTTTCCTATTTTACCTGGCCTTTCTGTCATTTCCTTGCCGGCTATCAATGTATTCAGATGTGCTCTGTTTTGTTCCTGCCTACCTGCTCCCAGATCTTTCAGGATAAGCTAAGTGCTGATTTTCAGTTGTTTGTTTTTTTGTCCAGCTTGCTTATTATGTCTCTATGCTAGCTGGTAGCTCTAGTGGACTGAGGTTCTCCCCATGTGCCATGAGTTGGCACATGGGTTCTTGTAATCTCAGGATGGTTTTTTGATTAGGGTTTTTTGCTGACCGCTCAGACCCCTTTTGTATCGTTCTGCTTTCTAGTTTACAGCGGGCCTCTATTTGCTAAACCTATATATATCATCTCTATGTGTGTGCCTTCCTCTCATTTCACCGTTAATACATGTGGGGGGCAACTATACCTTTTGGGGTTCGTTCCTCTGGAGGCAAGTGAGGTCTTAATTTTCTCTGCAGTACTAGTTAGCTCTTAGGCTGGTGCGTGGCGTCTAGAACCAACGTAGGCACGCTCCCTGGCTATCTCTAGTTGCGTTTGTCAGGCGTAGGGCAGCGGTCAGCCCAGGTTCCATCACCCTAGAGCTCGTCCGTTATATATTTGTACCTTGCTTGTCCTGTGCTATCCCTAGCCATTGGGATTCTTGACAGCAAAGGCACCAAATGGACCATTTTAGAAAAGCGATCACATACCACCCAGATGACAGACATACCCCGAGACACCGGGAGATTAGAAATGAAATCCATGGAAATATGTGTCCAAGGCCTCTTCGGGACAGGCAAGGGCAAGAGCAACCCGCTGGCACGGGAACAGCAAGGCTTAGCTCGAGCACAAGTCCCACAGGACTGCACAAATGACCGTACATCCCGTGACAAGGAAGGCCACCAAAATGACCTAGCCACCAGATCTCTGGTGCCAAAAATTCCCGGATGACCTGCCAACACCGAGGAATGAACCTCGGAAATGACTCTGCTGGTCCACTTATCAGGAACAAACAGTCTGTCAGGTGGACAAGAGTCAGGTCTACCAGCTTGAAATCTCTGCAACACACGTCGCCAATCAGGAGAAATGGCTGACAAAATAACTCCTTCTTTAAGAATACCAACAGGTTCTGTGACTCCAGGAGAGTCAGGCACAAAGCTCCTTGAAAGAGCATCAGCTTTCACATTCTTTGAACCTGGTAAATACGAGACCACAAAGTCAAAACGGGAGAAAAACAATGACCAGCGGGCCTGTCTAGGATTCAAGCGTTTAGCAGACTCGAGATACATCAAATTTTTGTGATCAGTCAAGACCACCACACGATGCTTAGCACCCTCGAGCCAATGACGCCACTCCTCAAATGCCCACTTCATGGCCAGTAATTCCCGATTGCCCACATCATAATTCCGCTCAGCAGGCGAAAACTTCCTAGAGAAGAAAGCACATGGTCTCATTACCGAGCAACCAGGGCCTCTCTGTGACAAAACGGCCCCTGCCCCAATCTCAGAAGCATCCACCTCGACCTGAAAGGGAAGTGAGACATCAGGCTGGCACAAAACAGGCGCCGAAGTAAACCGGCGCTTCAACTCCTGGAACGCCTCCACGGCTGCAGGAGCCCAGTTAGCAACATCAGAACCTTTCTTGGTCATATCCGTCAAAGGTTTAACAACGCTAGAAAAATTAGCGATAAAACGACGGTAGAAGTTAGCAAAACCCAAGAACTTCTGAAGACTCTTAACTGACGTGGGTTGAGTCCACTCATGAATAGCTCGGACCTTGACTGGGTCCATCTCCACAGCAGAAGGGGAAAAAATAAACCCCAAAAAGGGAACTTTCTGTACTCCAAAGAGACACTTTGAGCCTTTAACAAACAAGGCATTCTCACGCAAAACCTGAAACACCATCCTGACCTGCTCCACATGTGAGTCCCAATCTTCAGAGAAAACCAGAATATCGTCCAGATAAACAATCATAAATTTATCCAGATACTTCCGGAAAATATCATGCATAAAGGACTGAAATACTGAGGGAGCATTAGAAAGCCCAAAAGGCATCACCAAGTACTCAAAATGACCTTCGGGCGTATTAAATGCAGTCTTCCATTCATCACCTTGCTTAATGCGCACAAGGTTGTATGCACCACGAAGATCTATCTTGGTGAACCACTTGGCACCCTTAATCCGGGCAAACAAGTCCGACAAGAGAGGCAAAGGATACTGAAATTTTACAGTGATTTTATTCAGTAGCCGATAGTCAATACAAGGTCTCAAAGATCCGTCCTTCTTAGCCACAAAAAAGAATCCCGCACCAAGAGGGGAAGAGGATGGATGGATATGCCCCTTCTCCAGAGACTCCTTGATATATGAACGCATTGCGGCATGCTCAGGTACTAACAGATTAAATAATCTTCCCTTAGGAAATTTACTACCTGGAATCAAATCTATATGGCGCAGTCACAGTCCCTATGAGGAGGCAGAGCACTGGATCTGGACTCACTGAATACATCCTGATAATCAGACAAATACTCAGGAACTTCCGAAGGAGTAGAGGAAGCAATAGACACCGGCCGGGAATCAGCATGAATTCCCTGACAGCCCCAACTTGACACAGACATTTCCTTCCAATCCAGGACTGGATTGTGGGTCTGTAACCATGGCAGACCCAAAACGACCAAATCATGCATTTTATGCAAAACAAGAAAACGAATCACCTCCCGATGTTCAGGAGTCATGCACATGGTCACCTGCGTCCAAAACTGCGGTTTATTTTCCGCCAATGGCGTAGCATCAATACCTCTAAGAGGAATAGGATTTACTAACGGTTCAAGAACAAAACCACAGCGCTTGGCAAATGACAGATCCATAAGACTCAGGGCGGCACCTGAATCCACAAACGCCATAACAGGGTAAGAAGACAAAGAGCAAATTAAAGTCACAGACAAAATAAATTTAGGTTGCAAATTACCAATGGCGACAGGACTAACAACCCTTGTTAGGCGTTTAGAGCATGCTGATATAACATGTGTAGAATCACCACAGTAAAAACACAACCCATTCTGACGTCTATGATTTTTCCGTTCATTTCTAGTCTGAATTCTATCACATTGCATTAAATCAGGTGTTTGTTCAGACAACACCACCAGAGGATTAGCGGTTTTGCGCTCCCGCAAACGCCGGTCAATTTGAATAGCAAGCGCCATAGAATCATTCAGACTTGTAGGAATGGGGAAACCCACCATCACATTCTTAATGGCTTCAGAAAGGCCATTTCTGAAATTTGCGGCCAGAGCACACTCATTCCACTGAGTAAGCACGGACCATTTCCGAAATTTTTGGCAATACACTTCAGCTTCATCCTGACCCTGAGAAATAGCCAGCAAGGCTTTTTCTGCCTGAATTTCAAGATTGGGTTCCTCGTAAAGCAATCCGAGCGCCAGAAAAAACGCATCAATATTCGCCAATGCCGGATCTCCTGGCGCTAGCGAGAAAGCCCAATCCTGAGGGTCGCCCCGTAAAAAAGAAATAACAATTTTAACTTGCTGAGCAGAATCTCCAGATGAACAGGGTCTCAGAGAAAGAAACAATTTACAATTATTCTTGAAATTCCTAAACCTAAATCGATCTCCAGAATACAATTCCGGAATAGGTATTTTAGGTTCAGACATAGGACTACTGGTAACAAAATCTTGTATACCCTGCACACGAGCTGCCAGCTGGTCAACACTTGTAATCAAGGTCTGCACATTCATGTCTGCAGCAAGCACACGCCACTCAAAGGTAAAGGGGAGGAAGAGAAGGAAGGAAAAAAAAAAACTCAGAATTTCCTTTCTTATTATCCCACTTCTGCAATGCTTTAAACATTCAATATTGGCCTGGCATACTGTTATGACCCCAATGCCAGAGGGTCTCAGGAATAATGCTAAGTCAGTAAATACAGAAAACCAGCTCATAGGGCAGTGGTAACTGGGCTGACCATATAAATAATCCTAGCACCACAAATACCAGCAGCCGGGGAACGTTCCTACGTTGATCCTAGACGTCTCGCGCCAGCCGGAGAGCTAACTACCCCTAGAAGGGAAAAGAAAGACCTTTCTTGCCTCCAGAGGAAATACCCCAAAAAGTTGGATAGAAGCCCCCCACAAATAATAACGGTGAGGTAAGAGGAAAAGACAAACATAAGAATAAGCTAGGAATTTAGCAAAGAGAGGCCCACTAGCTAATAGCAGAATATAGAAAGATAACTTATATGGTCAGCAAAAAATCCTATCAAAAATATCCACACTGGAAATTCAAGAACCCCCGAACCGTCTAACGGCCCGGGGGGAGAACACCAGCCCCCTAGAGCTTCCAGCAAGGTCAGGAATCACATTTAGTACAAGCTGGACAAAAATGATAGCAAACAAATAACCCAAAAAACAAAGAAGCAAGACTTAGCTTAATTTAACACGAACCAGGACCAGCAAACAGGAGCAAACAGAATGTGTCTGATAACACCGATGCCAGGCACTGGACTAAGGTTCCAGGAGGTTTATATAGCAACACCCCTGAAGTAACGACCCAGCTGGGTGCAGACAGAGGGAAGGAAATCCCAGAGTCATATCACTAGTAACCACTAGAGGGAGCCAAAAAAGTCTAATTCACAACAGCTGCCTATGCGGCATCAATAGTTAAAAGATCTAATGTTAAAAATAAAAAAAAATAAAAAAATCGTTATATACTCACCGTCCGTCGGCCCCTTGGATCCAGAACCGGCCTTTCTTGCTCCTTGCGACACCCTGGTGACCGTTCCATGCATTGCGGTCTCGCGAGATGATGACGTAGCGGTCTCCCGAGACCGCTACGTCATCATCTCGCGAGACCGCAATGCACTCCTGGGATCGGAGCGCGCGAGGAGCGTCGGTAACCGCTTCACCTGGATCCGGGGCCAACGGAAGGTGAGTATATAACTATTTTTTATTTTAATTCTTTTTTTAAACAGGGATATGATGCCCACATTGCAAAAAAATGCTGGGGCTGTGCAATATACTACGTGGGCTGTGCAATATAATTTGTGGGCTGTGCAATATAATACGTGGGCTGCACAATATACTACGTGGGCTGTGCAATGTACTACGTGGGCTGAGGAATATACTACGTGGGCTGTGCAATATACTACGTGGGCTGTGCAATATACTACGTGGGCTGTGCAAGATACTATGTGGGCTGTGCAAGATACTACGTGGGCTGTGCTATATACTACGTGGGCTGTGCTATATACTACGTGGGCTGTGCAATATACTACGTGGGCTGTGCAATGTACTACGTGAGCTGTGCAATGTACTACGTGGGCTGTGCAAGATACTACGTGGGCTGTGCTATATACTGCATGGGCTGTGCTATATGCTACGTGGGCTGTGCAATATACTATGTGGGCTGTGTTATACACTACGTGGCCTGTGTTATACACTATGTGACCTGTGTTATACACTACATGGGCTGTGTTATACACTACATGGCCTGTGTTATACACTACATGGCCTGTGTTATACACTACATGGCTTGTGTTATACACTATGTGGGCTGTGTTATACACTACGTGGCCTGTGTTATACACTATGTGGCCTGTGTTATACACTACGTGGCCTGTGTTATATACTGCGTGCGTGGACTGATATATACGATGTGAGCTGTGTTATATGCTACGTGGGCTTTTATACACTCCGTGGGCTGTGCTATACACTACGTGGCTGTGCTATATACTTTGTGGGCTGTGCTATATACTCCGTGGGCTGTGCTATATACTATGTGGCTGTGCAATATACTACGTGGCTGTGTAATATACTACGTGGCTGTGCTATTTACTACGTGGGCTGTTATATACTACATGGCCGGCCGTGAACAATCAGCGACAGGCGCAGTCCGGCCGCGAGCAATTAGCGAAGCGTGGTTCAAATCCCGCGCCAATTCGTGGCTGGACTGCGCCTATCACCGGCCGAATCCTGTGTTTTCAATGTATTATTCTAAAATCTTCATAAATAAACTACATACATATTCTAGAATACCCGATGCGCTAGAATCGGGCTACCATCTAGTATATATATATATATATATATATATATATATATATATATATATATATATATATATATTAATATATACAGTGCAGACCAAAAGTTTGGACACACCTTCTCATTTAAAGATTTTTCTGTATTTTCATGACTATGAAAATTGTAAATTCACACTGAAGGCATCAAAACTATGAATTAACACATGTGGAATTATATACTTAACAAAAAAGTGTGAAACAACTGAAAATATGTCTTATATTCCAGGTTCTTCAAAGTAGCCACCTTTTGCTTTGATGACTGCTTTGCACACTCTTGGCATTCTCTTGATGAGCTTCACCAGAAATGGTTTTCTCTTCACAGGTGTGCCCTGTCAGGTTTAATAAGTGGGATTTCTTACCTTATAAATGGGGTTGGGACCATCAGTTGTGTTGAACAGAAGTCTGGTGGATACACAGCTGATAGTCCTACTGAATTGACTGTTAGAATTGGTATTATGGCAAGAAAAATGCAGCTAAGTAAAGAAGAACGAGTGGACATCATTACTTTAAAAAATTAAGGTCAGTCAGTCCGAAAAATTGGGAAAACTTTGAAAGTGTCCCCAAGTGCAGTGGCAAAAACCATCAAGCGCTACAAAGAAACTGGCTCACATGAGGACCGCCCCAGGAAAGGAAGACCAAGAGTCACCTCTGCTTCTGAGGATAAGTCTATCCAAGTCACCAGCCTCAGAAATCGCAGGTTAATAGCAGCTCAGATTAGAGACCAGGTCAAGGCCACACAGAGTTCTAGCAGCAGACAAATCTCTACAACAACTGTTAAGAGGAGACTTTGTGCAGCAGGTCTTCATGGTAAAATACCTGCTAGGAAACCACTGCTAAGGACAGGCAACAAGCAGAAGAGACTTGTTTGGGCTAAAGAACACAAGGAATGGACATTAGTCCAGTGGAAATCTGTGCTTTGGTCTGATGAGTCCAAACTTGAGATCTTTGGTTCCAACCACCATGTCTTTGTGCGATGCAGAAAAGGTGAACGGATGGACTCTACATGCCTGGTTCCCACCCTGAAGCATGGAGGAGGTGGTGTGATGGTGTGGGGGTGCTTTGCTGGTGACACTGTTGGGGATTTATTAAAAATTGAAGGCATACTGAACCAGCATGGCTACCACAGCATCTTGCAGCAGCATGCTATTCCATCCGGTTTGCATTTAGTTGGACCATCATTTTTTTTCAACAGGACAATGACCCCAAACACACCCCCAGGCTGTGTAAGGGCTATTTGACCAAGAAGGAGAGTGATGGGGTGCTATTCCAGATGACCTGGCCTCCAGTCACCAGACCTGAACCCAATCGAGAGGGTTTGGGTTGAGCTGGACCGCAGAGTGAAGGCAAAAGTGCCAACAAGTGCTAAGCATCTCTGGGAACTCCTTCAAGATTGTTGGAAGACCATTTCCGGTGACTACCTCTTGAAGCTCATCAAGAGAATGCCAAGAGTGTGCAAAGCAGTCATCAAAGGAAAAGGTGGCTACTTTGAAGAACCTAGAATATAAGACATTTTCAGCTGTTTCACACTTTTTTGTTAAGTATATAATTCCACATGTGTTAATTCATAGTTGTGATGCCTTCAGTGTGAATGTACAATTTTCATAATCATGAAAATACAGAAAAATCTTTAATTGAGGTGTGTCCAAACTTTTGCTCTGTACTGTGTATACTGTATATATACATATATACATACATACATACATACAGTGGGGAAAAAATATTTAGTCGGCCACCAATTGTGCAAGTTCTCCCACTTCAAAAAAAAAAGAAGTGAGGCCTGTAACTGACATCATAGGTAGACCACAACTATGACAGTCAAAATGAGAAAACAAATCCAGAAAATCACCTTGTCTGATTTGGCAAGATTTATTTTGCAAATTATTGTGGAAAATAAATGTTTGGTTATTAACAAAAGTTCATCGCAACATTTTGTTATATATCATTTGTTGGCAATGACAGAAGTCAAAAGTTTTCTGAAAGTCTTCATAAGGTTGGCTCACACTGTTGGTGGTATGTTGGCTGTCATGAATCCCAATGGCTAGGGATAGCACAGGACAAGCAAGGTACAAATATATAACGGACGAGCTCTAGGGTGATGGAACCTGGGCTGACCGCTGCCCTACGCCTTACAAACGCAACTAGAGATAGCCAGGGAGCGTGCCTACGTTGGTTCTAGACGCCACGCACCAGCCTAAGAGCTAACTAGTACTGCAGAGAAAAATAAAGACCTCACTTGCCTCCAGAGGAACGAACCCCAAAAGGTATAGTTGCCCCCCACATGTATTGACGGTGAAATGAGAGGAAGGCACACACATAGAGATGATATATATAGGTTTAGCAAATAGAGGCCCGCTGTAAACTAGAAAGCAGAACGATACAAAAGGGGTCTGAGCGGTCAGCAAAAAACCCTAATCAAAAAACCATCCTGAGATTACAAGAACCCATGTGCCAACTCATGGCACATGGGGAGAACCTCAGTCCACTAGAGCTTCCAGCTAGCATAGAGACATAATAAGCAAGCTGGACAAAAAACCAAACAACTGAAAATCAGCACTTAGCTTATCCTGAAAGATCTGGGAGCAGGTAGGCAGGAACAAAACAGAGCACATCTGAATACATTGATAGCCGGCAAGGAAATGACAGAAAGGCCAGGTAAAATAGGAAACACCCAGCCTCTGATGGACAGGTGGAAACCAAAGGCCGCAACCCACCAAAGTCACCCAGTACCAGCAGTAACCACCAGAGGGAGCCCACAAACAGAATCCACAACAGTACCCCCCCCTTGAGGAGGGGTCACCGAACCCTCACGAGAACCCCCAGGGCGATCAGGGTGAGCTCTATGGAAGGCGCGGACCAAATCAGTCGCATGAACATCGGAGGCGACCACCCAGGAATTATCCTCCTGACCATAACCCTTCCACTTAACCAAATACTGGAGTTTGCGTCTGGAAACACGAGAATCCAAGATCTTCTCAACAACATACTCCAATTCTCCCTCCACCAGCACCGGAGCAGGAGGCTCAACCGAAGGAACAACGGGCACCTCATACCTCCGCAACAACGACCGATGGAACACATTATGAATAGCAAACGATGCTGGGAGATCCAAACGAAAAGATACAGGGTTAAGAATCTCCGAGATCCTATAAGGACCGATGAACCGAGGCTTGAACTTAGGAGAAAAGACCTTCATAGGGACAAAATGAGAAGACAACCACACCAAATCCCCAACAAGAAGTCGGGGACCCACGCAGCGACGGTGATTAGCAAACTGCTGAGTCTTCTCCTGAGATAACTTCAAATTGTCCACCACCTGATTCCAAATTTGATGTAGCCTGTCCACCACCACGTCCACTCCAGGACAATCCGAAGACTCCACCTGACCAGAGGAAAAACGAGGATGAAACCCCGAATTACAAAAAAAAGGAGAGACCAACGTGGCAGAACTAGCCCGATTATTAAGAGCAAATTCGGCCAGTGGCAAAAAAGCAACCCAGTCATCTTGGTCAGCAGAAACAAAACACCTCAAATAAGTTTCCAAGGTCTGATTAGTTCGCTCCGTCTGGCCATTCGTCTGAGGATGGAATGCAGACGAGAAAGACAAATCAATGCCCATCTTGGCACAAAATGTCCGCCAAAATCTAGACACAAACTGGGATCCCCTGTCAGAAACGATATTCTCCGGAATCCCATGCAAACGAACCACATTCTGAAAAAATAAAGGGACCAACTCAGAGGAGGAAGGCAACTTAGGCAAGGGCACCAAATGAACCATCTTAGAAAAGCGGTCACACACAACCCAGATAACGGACATTTTCTGTGAAACCGGGAGATCAGAAATAAAATCCATGGAAATTTGCGTCCAAGGCCTCTTCGGGATGGGCAAGGATAACAACAACCCACTGGCCCAAGAACAGCAAGGCTTAGCTCGAGCACACACTTCACAAGACTGCACAAAGGTACGCACATCCCTAGACAAGGAAGGCCACCAAAAAGACCTGGCCACCAAGTCTCTAGTACCAAATATTCCAGGATGACCAGCCAACACAGAAGAATGGACCTCGGAGATGACTCTACTGGTCCAATCATCCGGAACAAACAGTCTTTCTGGTGGACAACGATCCGGTTTATCCACCTGAAACTCCTGCAATGCACGTCGCAAGTCTGGGGATACGGCGGACAATATTACCCCATCCCTAAGGATACCAGTAGGCCCAGAATCTCCAGGAGAGTCAGGCACAAACTCCTGGAAAGAGCATCTGCTTTCACATTCTTTGAACCTGGCAGGTATGAAACCACGAAATTGAAACGAGAAAAAAACAACGACCAACGAGCCTGTCTAGGATTCAAACGCCTGGCAGACTCAAGGTAAATGAGATTCTTGTGATCAGTCAAGACCACCACACGATGTTTAGCACCCTCAAGCCAATGACGCCACTCCTCAAATGCCCACTTCATGGCCAAAAGCTCCCGATTACCCACATCATAATTGCGCTCGGCGGGCGAGAATTTTCTAGAGAAGAATGCACATGGCTTCATCACCGAGCCATCAGAACTTCTCTGTGACAAAACCGCCCCCGCTCCAATCTCGGAAGCATCAACCTCAACCTGAAAAGGAAGTGAAACATCTGGTTGACACAACACAGGAGCAGAAGAAAACCGGCGCTTAAGTTCCTGAAAGGCCCCCACAGCCGCAGGAGACCAATCAGCAACATCAGCACCCTCTTTAGTCAAATCAGTCAAAGGTTTAACAATACTGGAAAAATTTGCAATGAACCGACGATAAAAATTAGCAAACCCCAAGAACTTCTGTAGGCTCTTAACAGATGTAGGTTGTGTCCAGTCACAAATTGCCTGAACCTTGACGGGATCCATCTCAATAGTAGAAGGAGAAAAAATGTACCCCAAAAAAGAAATCTTCTGGACTCCGAAGAGACACTTTGAGCCCTTCACAAACAGAGAATTGGCCCGCAGAACCTGAAACACCTTCCTGACCTGTAGAACATGAGACTCCCAGTCATCAGAAAACACCAAAATATCATCCAAATACACAATCATAAACTTATCCAGATATTCACGGAAAATATTGTGCATAAAGGACTGAAAGACTGACGGAGCATTGGAGAGTCCAAAAGGCATTACCAAATACTCAAAATGGCCCTCAGGCGTATTAAATGCGGTTTTCCACTCATCACCTTGTTTTATCCGCACCAGATTATACGCACCGCGAAGATCTATCTTAGTGAACCACCTAGCCCCCTTAATGCGAGCAAACAAGTCAGTCAATAATGGCAATGGATACTGATATTTGACTGTAATCTTATTCAGAAGGCGATAATCTATACAAGGCCTCAGGGAACCATCTTTTTTTGCCACGAAAAAAAAACCTGCTCCCAGAGGGGACGAAGATGGACGAATATGTCCCTTTTCCAAGGACTCCTTAATATAATTCCGCATAGCAGTATGCTCTGGCAGTGACAGATTAAATAAACGACCCTTAGGGAACTTACTGCCAGGAATCAATTCTATAGCACAGTCACAATCTCTATGAGGAGGGAGCGAATTGAGCTTAGGCTCCTCAAAAACATCCCTATAGTCAGACAAAAACTCAGGGATCTCAGAAGGAGTAGATGAAGCGATTGTAATCGGAGGTGCATGATCATGAACCCCCTGACATCCCCAGCTTAACACAGACATTGTTTTCCAGTCCAGGACAGGATTATGAGTTTGTAACCATGGCAGCCCCAGCACTAGTACATCATGTAAATTATACAGTACAAGGAAGCGAATCACCTCCTGATGAACGGGAGTCATGCGCATGGTCACTTGTGTCCAATACTGCGGTTTATTCATAGCCAATGGTGTAGAGTCAATTCCCTTCAGAGGAATAGGAACTTCCAGAGGCTCCAGACTAAAACCGCAGCGTTTAGCAAATGACCAATCCATAAGACTCAGGGCAGCGCCCGAATCCACATAGGCATCAACGGAAATGGAAGACAGTGAAAAAATCAGAGTCACAGACAAAATGAACTTAGGCTGCAGAGTACCAATGGCAAAAGATTTATCAAGCTTTTTTGTGCGTTTAGAGCATGCTGATATAACATGAGCTGAATCACCACAATAAAAACACAATCCATTTTTCCGCCTATAACTTTGCCGTTCACTTCTGGACTGAATTCTATCACATTGCATAGTCTCAGGTGCCTGTTCAGAAGACACCGCCAACTGGTGCACGGGTTTGCGCTCCCGCAAACGCCGATCAGTCTGTATGGCCATAGCCATAGACTCATTCAGACCTGTAGGCGTAGGGAACCCCACCATAATATCCTTAATGGCCTCAGAAAGACCATTTCTGAAGTTTGCAGCCAGGGCGCACTCATTCCACTGAGTAAGCACCGACCATTTCCGAAATTTTTGACAATATATTTCCGCTTCATCATGCCCCTGAGAGAGGGCTAACAAAGCCTTTTCAGCCTGAATCTCCAGGTTGGGTTCCTCATAGAGCAATCCCAATGCCAGAAAAAACGCATCCACACTGAGCAATGCAGGATCCCCTGGTGCCAATGCAAATGCCCAATTCTGAGGGTCGCCCCGCAGGAAAGATATTACAATCCTGACCTGTTGAGCAGGGTCTCCAGAGGAGCGAGATTTTAAAGAAAGAAACAATTTACAATTGTTCCTGAAATTCAGGAAGGTAGATCTATCTCCAGAGAAGAACTCTGGAATAGGAATTCTAGGTTCAGACATGGGAGTGTGAACAACAAAATCCTGTATGTTTTGAACTTTTGCCGCGAGATTACTCAGGCTGGAAGCCAAACTCTGGACATCCATGTTAAACAGCTAAGATCAGAGCCATTCAAGGGTTAAGAGGAGGTAAGAAGCAGCTAGACAGCAATTAAGGGCTAGGCAGCAAAACTCTGAAGGGAAAAAAAAAATAAAAATTTCCCTTAAACACTTCTTATTCTCCTGCTTCAGCCCAAACAATTAACACTTTGTGGGCCGGCTATACTGTCATGAATCCCAATGGCTAGGGATAGCACAGGACAAGCAAGGTACAAATATATAACGGACGAGCTCTAGGGTGATGGAACCTGGGCTGACCGCTGCCCTACGCCTGACAAACGCAACTAGAGATAGCCAGGGAGCGTGCCTACGTTGGTTCTAGACGCCACGCACCAGCCTAAGAGCTAACTAGTACTGCAGAGAAAATAAAGACCTCACTTGCCTCCAGAGGAACGAACCCCAAAAGGTATAGTTGCCCCCCACATGTATTGACGGTGAAATGAGAGGAAGGCACACACAAAGAGATGATATATATAGGTTTAGCAAATAGAGGCCCGCTGTAAACTAGAAAGCAGAACGATACAAAAGGGGTCTGAGCGGTCAGCAAAAAACCCTAATCAAAAAACCATCCTGAGATTACAAGAACCCATGTGCCAACTCATGGCACATGGGGAGAACCTCAGTCCACTAGAGCTTCCAGCTAGCATAGAGACATAATAAGCAAGCTGGACAAAAAACCAAACAACTGAAAATCAGCACTTAGCTTATCCTGAAAGATCTGGGAGCAGGTAGGCAGGAACAAAACAGAGCACATCTGAATACATTGATAGCCGGCAAGGAAATGACAGAAAGGCCAGGTAAAATAGGAAACACCCAGCCTCTGATGGACAGGTGGAAACCAAAGGCCGCAACCCACCAAAGTCACCCAGTACCAGCAGTAACCACCAGAGGGAGCCCACAAACAGAATCCACAACAGTTGGCCAATTCCTCCATGCAAATCTCCTCTAGAGCAGTGATGTTTTGGGCCTGTCACTGGGAAACACAGACTTTTAACTCCCTCCAAAGGTTTTATATGAGGTTGAGATCTGGAGACTGGCTAGGCCACTCCAAGAACTTCATATGCTTCTTACTAAGCAACTCCTTCATTGCCCTGGTGGTGTGCTTGTGTTCATCACCATGCTGAAAGACCCATCCATGCTTCCTCTTCAATGCACTTGTTGATGGAAGGAGGTTTGCACTCAAAATCTCACTATACATGGCCCCATTCATTCTTTCATGTACACGGATCAGTCATCCTGGTTCCTTTGCAGAGAAACAGCCCCAAAGCATGATGTTGCCTCCCCCATGCTTCACAGCAGATATGGTGTTCTCTGGATACAACTCAGCATTCTGTCTCCTCCAAACACAACGAGTTTTGTTTCTTACAAACAGTTCTACTTTGGCTTCATCAGAACATATGATATTCTCCCAATACTCTTCTGGATAATCCAAATGCTCTCTAGCAACTAGCAAACTTCAGATGGGCCCGGACATGTACTGGCTTAAGCAGGGGGACACGTTTGGCACTGCAGGATGAGTCTCTGGCTTTGTAGTGTGTTACTGATGGTAGCCATTTTACGGTGGTCCCAGCTCTATGGAGGTCATTCACTAGGTTCCCCCGTGTGATTCTGGGATTTTTGCTTTTCTCTTGTGATCATTTTCACCCCACGGGGTGAGATCTTGCGTGGAGCCCCAGATCAAGGGAGATTAGCAGTGGTCCTGTATGTCTTCCATTTTCTTATTATTGCTCCCACAGTTAATTTCATCACACCAAGGTGCTTGCCTATTGCAGATTCAGTCTTCCCAGCCTGGTGCAGGGCTACAATTTTGTTTCTGGTGTCCGACAGCTCTTTGGTCTTCACTAGTGTTGAGCATTCCGATACCGCAAGTACCGGGTATCGGCCGATACTTGCGGGTATCGGAATTCCGATACCGAGATCCGATACTTTTGTGGTATCGGGTATCGGTATCGAAACAACATTAATGTGTAAAATTAAGAATTAAAATAAAAAATATTGCTATACTCACCTCTCCGACGCAGCCTGGACCTCACCGAGGGAACCAGCAGCGTTCTTTGCTTAAAATGCGCGCTTTTACTTCCTTCCGTGACGTCACGGCTTGTGATTGGTCGCGTGCCGCCCATGTGGCCGCGACGCGACCAATCACAGCAAGCCGTGACGTAATTTTCAGGTCCTCAATGCCTAATTCTAGGCATTCAGGAATTTAAAATTACGTTCCGGCTTGTGATTGGTCGCGTCGCGGTCACATGGGCGACGCGACCAATCATAAGCCGTGACGTCACGGGAGGCAGGAGACGCGCGCATTTTTAAAATGACGTCACGGCTTGTAATTGGTTGCGTGCCGCCCATGTGACCGCGACGCGACCAATCACAGCAAGCCGTGACGTAATTTCAGGTCCTCAATGCAGAAATAGGCATCAGCCCGATTATAGCCTCTCTTAACTGATCGTCGGCTATATCCCCGTTCAAGAAATCTGTCCTTAAGTTCAGTGGCCTGTCTCTCAAATTCGCTGTCTTCTGAGCAAATCCTACGCAAACGCAGGAACTGCCCGATAGGAATAGAATTAATCATTATAGGCGGATGAGAAGATGTTGTGTGCAAAAGGGAATTTACAGCTGTTTCCTTACGAAAGATCTTGGTATGTAAACAGTTCTCACTGTCCCTATGTACACTCACATCCAAAAACTCCATTGCATTTACATCATATTTATATGTCAACCGTAAATTACGGGAATTCTGATTTAATTCAGACATAAAAACCTGGAGGGACTCAACTGTACCTTGCGAAATAAAGAATATGTCGTCAATGAATCGCACCCACATCGGGATGCGATCTATTGGCGACTCAAGCCCTGACATAAAGAGGTCCCTCTCCCACAGCCCCAAGAATAAATTTGCATACGTAGGCATGAAAGCCATGCCCATTGCTGTGCCTTGGAGCTGCAGGTAGAGGAACCCCTTAAATAAGAAAAAACTCTTTGTCAATGAGAACTCAAGTAACTGTACTGTAAACCGTCTCATTGATTCGGGCAAGAATGATGATTCCAAAAAATATTTAACAGCCTGAACCCCATCATTGTGTCTAATATTTGTATTATTAATATTATTGTATATTGTATATTGTATTATTAATATTTGTCAGGCTTTCAACATCACAGGACACTAACAAGGTATCGGTACCAATGTATAAACCATCCACCTTTTTTAAGAACTCATTAGTATCTTTGATAAACGAAGGTAGCTCTTCAACTAATGGTTTTAATTTAGCGTCCACAAATTTATTAATTTTTTCCAAATAACTCCCACACCCAGAAATTATAGGCCTCCCGGGTGGGTTAGTTTGGTCTTTGTGGACCTTTGGTAACAAATACAGAGTTGGTATTGTAGGTTCCATTACTTGAAGAGCCAAATATAACTCTTTAGAAATCACCTTTTCCTCATGGGCCTCACGAAGTATACATGAAAGTTCTCCCTGAAATTTTACCAATGGATTAAACGTCATTTTCTTATAACACATCTTATCTCTTAGTTGGCGAAGAGCCTCACCTTTGGATAAATGTAATATATACAGTGCCTAAAAGTAGTATTCAACCCCCTGCAGATTTAGCAGGTTTACTAAGATGCAAATAAGTTAGAGCCTTCAAACTTCAAACAAGAGCAGGATTTATTAACAGATGCATAAATCTTACAAACCAAAAAGTTTTGTTGCTCAGTTAAATTTTTATAAATTTTAAACATAAAATTGTGGGTCTTTTATTATTCAACCCCTAGGTTTAATATTTTGTGGAATAACCTTTGTTTGCAATTACAGCTAATAATCGTCTTTTATAAGACCTGATCAGGCCGGCACAGGTCTCTGGAGTTATCTTGGCCCACTCCTCCATGCAGATCTTCTCCAAGTTATCTAGGTTCTTTGGGTGTCTCATGTGGACTTTAATCTTGAGCTCCTTCCACAAGTTTTCAATTGGGTTAAGGTCAGGAGACTGACTAGGCCACTGCAACACCTTGATTTTTTGCCTCTTGAACCAGGCCTTGGTTTTCTTGGCTGTGTGCTTTGGGTCATTGTCTTGTTGGAAGATGAAATGATGACCCATCTTAAGATCCTTGATGGAGGAGCAGAGGTTCTTGGCCAAAATCTCCAGGTAGGCCGTGCTATCCATCTTCCCATAGATGCGAACCAGATGGCCAGGCCCCTTGGCTGAGAAACAGCCCCACAGCATGATGCTGCCACCACCATGCTTGACTGTAGGGATGGTATTCTTGGGGTCGTATGCAGTGCCATCCAGTCTCCAAACGTCACGTGTGTGGTTGGCACCAAAGATCTCGATCTTGGTCTCATCAGACCAGAGAACCTTGAACCAGTCAGTCTCAGAGTCCTCCAAGTGATCATGAGCAAACTGTAGACGAGCCTTGACATGACGCTTTGAAAGTAAAGGTACCTTACGGGCTCGTGTGGAACGGAGACCATTGCGGTGGAGTACGTTACTTATGGTATTGACTGAAACCAATGTCCCCACTGCCATGAGATCTTCCCGGAGCTCCTTCCTTGTTGTCCTTGGGTTAGCCTTGACTCTTCGGACAAGCCTGGCCTCGGCACGGGAGGAAACTTTCAAAGGCTGTCCAGGCCGTGGAAGGCTAACAGTAGTTCCATAAGCCTTCCACTTCCGGATGATGCTCCCAACAGTGGAGACAGGTAGGCCCAACTCCTTGGAAAGGGTTTTGTACCCCTTGCCAGCCTTGTGACCCTCCACGATCATGTCCCTGATGGCCTTGGAATGCTCCTTTGACTTTCCCATGTTGACCATGTATGAGTGCTGTTCACAAGTTTGGGGAGGGTCTTAAATAGTCAGAAAAGGCTGGAAAAAGAGATAATTAATCCAAACATGTGAAGCTCATTGTTCTTTGTGCCTGAACTACTTCTTAATACTTTAGGGGAACCAAACAGAATTCTGGTGGGTTGAGGGGTTGAATAATAAATGACCCTCTGAAAACACTTTTCACAATTTTTAAAAAAAATAAACAAAGAAATAACATTCTTTTTTGCTGCAGTGCATTTCACACTTCCAGGCTGATCTACAGTCCAAATGTCACAATGCCAAGTTAATTCGAAATGTGTAAACCTGCTAAATCTGCAGGGGGTTGAACACTACTTGTAGGCACTGTAGTTCAAGGACATATTGATCTATGTACACTTTGGTATAGGAATATAATGTGAAGGTGAGGAACCATGTGATGAGATCTCCAGAAGTACAGACCGTGATGGGCATTCATATGCGATTCAGGCACCTACAAAGTTATAAATTATTGTTGTAGCTTATTATTAATATTTTTGTAATAGTTACCGCTGATTCTTTCTGTGCTGCGCCCAGTGTTGAGCGCATGCGTGGTTTGTGCTCTAATATTTATGTATGCCGTATTCTAGTATCTATGGCAGCATCGGATACTTAGTTCCGTATGTTTAGCCATATGGATTTCTGGTAATAGAAATTATAATGGGCATTTAGTATGGTATTCAGGTACCTACAATTATAAAGATTATGGTTTTGATGATTCCTCCTATGCTGTGCTCCGGGTGGAGCGCATGCGTGGTCTGTGATCCGAGGTCTTTGTATCGGCGTCCCAGTCTCCTGATTGCGCATGCGCCGGACATACACTCGGGGCGACAGGGATAGGAGGACGGATACTATAAAACTTCATTTCGGACTCACATGAAATACCCCCTGATGAAGGAAATTGTCCAAAACGCGCGTCGGGGTGCGTTACTACAGGACTCGGCTAACCCAAAGGTATATACCTTATATAAAAACTTTCATTTGTCCCTTCTAGTCATCTGCACATGTTCCTCATAGCACATGTTATACTCAGTATTTGAGTGGTGTTTGCACATTTACACCCAGTGGAGGTGATTTGGATCTCCTAGCACTAAGCACTTTATTTTTTCACGTTGGTAGTTCTCTCTAATTATATATTTTGCAGTAATTGGTTTAATGTGAGTTGTTATTTGCACACTGATAAAGGTTTTTATACACTTTTTTCTCTGGCTGGGACATATTGTGCAATAATGGGTTTACCGATATTCTACTAATTGTAGATATCCTGTGGTACGTACATTCATTGATTTTATATGTATTTTTAATTATATAAATTTTATTATGTATTGTCACTAAAATATATTGTAATAAAGACATATTGGAATACAATCCTAGTCTGGGTACTTCCTGGTTGTCCATACATAGAGTGTGTGGGCGTTTTTCTCACGTGGTGGTGGTAGTCACCAAGTTACACAGAGTACTTGAATTGGTATATGTCCTTAATTGCGAGTTGCACAGGGGTATATATAGGTTAATCAATAATCTCTTATACTTGTGGTATTTCTGTGTTTTTACATTATATTAATTACTGTGTTTTGCACAGGTCCTTTTCCTTCTCACCTTGAATATGGACTTTAAAACCAGGGAGTTATCTTGGCAGGGTCAAATTAATGAGGTTTTCTCAAATAATGATGTGGCAACTACATTAACAGGTGGTTTACAATTTGATGAGATATTTAAAAATATAAAAAATCTAGCATATAAGAGAACCCGTTCCTGGTGGAACAGAGCTTTTTTAGAGAACTATATCCAACATCACTTGATCCCGAGGGGGCTTCGGATACATGTTACCCCGGCATTCCCAGTGAATGATGAGGAATTTATTACGAGTTGGGAAGAAGTATGCAATGTAGCATCCAAACAACTTATGGAATTGTTGGTTAAAAATCATTCCAAGAACCTATTGGAGGTTGATAAATTATTGGATGAAATGTTTATTAAGGCTAAATCCTGCTTACCTAGTGATCAGTTTTCATCTATGGATAGTCAACTTGAAAAGTTGATGGACCAATGGATAAAGGAGATACGAGTAAATCAGACGAAAAAATTACTAAGGGATCAGAAAGACTTCTCCGATGGAAGAATCTATAGGTGGCGTAAGAGCAACGCGAATGATGATGGTCGTAATCGGAATTTCTCCGCCTCTTCTAATATGGCCATGGGTGATGTATCGGGTGCCTCCTCTTCCGCCTCTGGACTTACAACAACAGCGTCAACCCCAAAGCGTAAGCGTGAGCCACGCTATGCACCAGCAAAACGAAACTTTGGACAATCACTGGAGAATTTTGGTGGTAATCTCAAGGTGATTAATTTAAGTACGCATGTGTTATCTATAAATGAGATTGATGTTCTACAGAGGGGTTTAATGTTTTGTCCAACAGCTAAGTTTAATAAGTTTGAGGCTGTGAAGGACTTGCATTTATTTGCAAGGAAACTCATTTTTAAAAAACATTTTCATAATGAGGATACACTGCGATTGTTCCCTACAGAGGCGGAACAGGAGGCACTAGCTACCCTGGAGGAGTTGGCTCAGGAGCATAATGAAGCAATGGGAGGTAAGATTCCGCCATCAATTCGTCCGAAATCCCATAAATTCCCACCTTTGTCAGCATGTTCTACAATTGATATATTTGTGAAAACCGTAAGTAAGGCATTTGATAAAATTCCTGAGTTTCCACAAAGTTATAATATGAGTGTAAAAGAAAAAAACTGCCTTGCATAATTTACAAAATTTAACAGATGTGATATTCAAGCCGGCTGACAAGGGTGGGAATGTGGTAGTGTGGCCGAAATGTTTATATGAAGGTGAGGCTCTTCGCCAACTAAGAGATAAGATGTGTTATAAGAAAATGACGTTTAATCCATTGGTAAAATTTCAGGGAGAACTTTCATGTATACTTCGTGAGGCCCATGAGGAAAAGGTGATTTCTAAAGAGTTATATTTGGCTCTTCAAGTAATGGAACCTACAATACCAACTCTGTATTTGTTACCAAAGGTCCACAAAGACCAAACTAACCCACCCGGGAGGCCTATAATTTCTGGGTGTGGGAGTTATTTGGAAAAAATTAATAAATTTGTGGACGCTAAATTAAAACCATTAGTTGAAGAGCTACCTTCGTTTATCAAAGATACTAATGAGTTCTTAAAAAAGGTGGATGGTTTATACATTGGTACCGATACCTTGTTAGTGTCTTGTGATGTTGAAAGCCTGTATACAAATATTAGACACAATGATGGGGTTCAGGCTGTTAAATATTTTTTGGAATCATCATTCTTGCCCGAATCAATGAGACGGTTTACAGTACAGTTACTTGAGTTCTCATTGACAAAGAGTTTTTTCTTATTTAAGGGGTCCCTCTACCTGCAGCTCCAAGGCACAGCAATGGGCGCGGCTTTCGCGCCTACGTATGCAAATTTATTCTTGGGGCTGTGGGAGAGGGACCTCTTTATGTCAGGGCTTGAGTCGCCAATGGATCGCATCCCGATGTGGGTGCGATTCATTGACGACATATTCTTTATTTCGCAAGGTACAGTTGAGTCCCTCCAGGTTTTTATGTCTGAATTAAATCAGAATTCCCGTAATTTACGGTTGACATATAAATATGATGCAAATGCAATGGAGTTTTTGGATGTGAGTGTACATAGGGACAGTGAGAACTGTTTACATACCAAGATCTTTCGTAAGGAAACAGCTGTAAATTCCCTTTTGCACGCAACATCTTCTCATCCACCTATAATGATTAATTCTATTCCTATCGGGCAGTTCCTGCGTTTGCGTAGGATTTGCTCAGAAGACAGCGAATTTGAGAGACAGGCCACTGAACTTAAGGACAGATTTCTTGAATGGGGATATAGCCGACGATCAGTTAAGAGAGGCTATAATCGGGCTAAGAATAATTCTCGGCATCAAGCACTTTATGGTGCGAAACCAAATAAAACAAACCAGGTTGTTAGGAATATAACGCAATATCATGGGCAAAGTGAAAAGGTAAGATCCCAACTGAGCAAATCATGGGAAATTTTAAAAGCAGATCCGGTTTTGGCACAATATGTAGGTGAGAAACCAAGCATTACATACAGGAGGTCAAGAAACCTTAGGGATTGCTTGGTTAAAAGCCATTATATACATAATGTGGCTCATCCCTCATTTTTAGATAAGGCCAAGCGGACTTTGGGCTGTAGACCGTGCGGGAAGTGTGTGGCCTGTCCGAATGTAGGAAGGGAACAAACATTTTGCAATTCAGAGGGCACAAGCACTTATCAAATTAGGCATAGTATAACATGTACATCGAAGGCAGTTATTTACTATGCCACATGCCCATGTTCCTTAATATATGTGGGCATGACCACGAGGCAGCTCAAAATACGTGTCCGTGAACATGTGCTTGGGATAGAAGCTGCAAGTAAAGAGAAGGATATGTCGGTTCTCAAGACTATTCCCAAGCACTTTAGGCTCCACCACAATTGTGATTCCTCTGGATTTAGAGTTATTGGTATTGATACCATTGTAAAGAGTGAGCGTGGTGGACCAATCACTATACCTCTGGCGAAAATGGAAACGAGGTGGATATGGGTCCTAAATACAGTGTCACCAATGGGTTTAAATGAAAATTTGAGCTTTGCCCCCTTTTTATGATGGTAAAATATATATTTTTTATTTTGGGTCATAATTCTGGGTTCTTAAGTAAACCATCTATATATTTTAATATTTTATATTTTAATAAATATTTATTTTTAGTGTATATAGTGTTTGTGGTCTGATTTTTATATTATTTTATTTTATATGTTTTTAGATTGTACTTACCTGATATTCATGACTTCGGTGGGTAGTTTGGTGTAGTGGATGATGTCATCGTCTGGATGGATCTCCTGGTGTGGCGCCAGTCTGGTTGAAGGTCGTCAGTCCCCATGAAGATCCTATATATAGAGTTATTTAGTGTTCCCATATACTGCATGTGTTTATATATAAGTGTTGTGTATATAATTTGTATTTTAAATATTTCTTCTCTTCACATAATAGTTAATGCTTATTTAAACATATGCATAAAATATTTTGGATAAATGTAATATGTAGTTCAAGGACATATTGATCTATGTACACTTTGGTATAGGAATATGATGTGAAGTTGAGAAACCATGTGATGAGATCTCCAGAAGTACAGACCGTGATGGGCATTTACATGCGATTCAGGCACCTACAAAGTTATATATTATTGTTGTAGCTTATTATTAATATTTTTGTAATAGTTACCGCTGATTCTTTCTGTGCTGCGCCCAGTGTTGAGCGCATGCGTGGTTTGTGCTCTAATATTTATGTATGCCGTATTCTAGTATCTATGGCAGCATCGGATACTTAGTTCCGTATGTTTAGCCATATGGATTTCTGGTAATAGAAATTATAATTGGCATTTAGTATGGTATTCAGGTACCTACAATTATAAAGATTATGGTTTTGATGATTCCTCCTATGCTGCGCTCCGGGTGGAGCGCATGCGTGGTCTGTGATCCAAGGTCTTTGTATCGGCATCCCAGTGTCCTTGGCAACGTCAGGTACTCTGCCCTGTACGTCCGGTCACGTGGGGCGGGATCTCAGGCTTCCGGGTCCTCCTGATTGCGCATGCGCCGGACATACACTCGGGGCGACAGGGATAGGAGGACGGATACTATAAAACTTCATTTCGGACTCACATGAAATACCCCCTGACGAAGGAAATTGTCCGAAACGCGCGTCGGGGTGCGTTACTACAGGACTCGGCTAACCCAAAGGTATATACCTTATATAAAAACTTTCATTTGTCCCTTCTAGTCATCTGCACATGTTCCTCATAGCACATGTTATACTCAGTATTTGAGTGGTGTTTGCACATTTACACCCAGTGGAGGTGATTTGGATCTCCTAGCACTAAGCACTTTATTTTTTCACGTTGGTAGTTCTCTCTAATTATATATTTTGCAGTAATTGGTTTAATGTGAGTTGTTATTTGCACACTGATAAAGGTTTTTATACACTTTTTTCTCTGGTTGGGACATATTGTGCAATAATGGGTTTACCAATATTCTACTAATTGTAGATATCCTGTGGTACGTACATTCATTGATTTTATATGTATTTTTAATTATATAAATTTTATTATGTATTGTCACTAAAAATATATTGTAATAAAGACATATTGGAATTGAATCCTAGTCTGGGTACTTCCTGGTTGTCCATACATAGAGTGTGTGGGCGTTTTTCTCACGTGGTGGTGGTAGTCACCAAGTTACACAGAGTTCTTGAATTGGTATATGTCCTTAATTGCGATTTGCACAGGGGTATATATAGGTTAATCAATAATCTCTTATACTTGTGGTATTTCTGTGTTTTTACATCATATGCTGGGGCAGTAGTGTGCGAGTATCTGACGCTAATAAGCTCAACAAACTTACCAAGAAGGCAAGCGCGGTTGTTGGCCTCCATCTGGACTCTTGAGGAGAAGAGCACATTCAGCAGCCACCTAATCCTACTAAGGTGTAAGAAGGAGATATTCAGGAAATTGTTTGCACCTATTGCTATGGGGATGTATAATAATTTCCTAAAGGTGGTAGGCAACAATGACTGATTGCAGTGTACTAATGTCAATTAACAGTGACTTATATACCTGAACTACCCACATTTATTTGTTATGTAATGTTGATATACCTCTGCAAGATCTGTGTCCTGATATTTTATGTACTGCTGTTTGTATTGCTGCTGTAATACCGGAATTTCCCCCAGGATCAATAAAGTGTATCGTATCGTGTCGGAAAATAAATCTTGCCAAATCAGACAAGGTGATTTTCTGGATCTGCTTTCTCATTTTGACTTTCATAGTTTTGGTCTACCCATGATGTTAATTACACGCCTCTCTCATCTTTTTAGGTGGGAGAACTTGCACAATTTGTGTGTGTGTGTCTAATATACTGTGTGTGTGTGTATATATATATATATATATGTGTCTACATGACATCTTTAGATGGTGAATCTATTCCTCAGATATAAGTCCCGATGACCTCAGTGTCCTGGTTACATCCTCCCACACTGCAGAGACACAAAGCTGCTCTGCCCCATTTGCCCCCACACAGGACACAACAGCTCAATTCTGAAGACTGAAGTTTATCAGAGCAGTTTGGAAGTGTAAATGACACCTAAGGGAAACTTGACAGTGGGGCTGCTGTGTCCTGCCTGGGGACAGATTGGGCTCAGCAGCCTTATCGCTCTCTGGAGGAGGTGAGGTGGGAGGGGTCGCCGATACACACCCAGCTCTACTCTTATCAGAATTTATAGCTGACACATACACAGGAGTCAGAGTAAGGATATAGCAGCATCCTCAGTCAGCCGGCTGCTGTGCTGATGGAATGGCTGATGCTGTCAGTGAGCACACCAGCCAACTCACTGACAATTAGTGTTGAGCGATACCTTCCGATACTTGAAAGTATCGGTATCAGATAGTATCGGCCGATACCCGAAAAATATCGGATATCGCCGATACCGATACCCGATACCAATACAAGTCAATGGGACTCAAGTATCGGAAGGTATCCTGGATGGTTCCCAGGGTCTGAAGGAGAGGAAACTCTCCTTCAGGCCCTGGGATCCATATTCATGTAAAAAATAAAGAATTAAAATAAAAAATATGGATATACTCACCCGTCCGGCGGCCCCTGGACCTTACCGCTGTTAACCGGCAGCCTCCGTTCCTAAGAATGAGGAGTTTAGGACCTTAGATGACGTCGCGGCTGACGTCACGGCTTGTGATTGGTCGCGTGACCGCTCATGTGACCACTCATGCGACCAATCACAAGCCTCGACATCATCGCAGGATTGGATTAAGGGTGCCAAGTGGTTCACCAAGATAGATCTTCGTGGTGCATACAACCTTGTGCGCATTAAGCAAGGTGATGAATGGAAGACTGCATTTAATACGCCCGAAGGTCATTTTGAGTACTTGGTGATGCCTTTTGGGCTTTCTAATGCTCCCTCAGTATTTCAGTCCTTTATGCATGATATTTTCCGGAAGTATCTGGATAAATTTATGATTGTTTATCTGGATGATATTCTGGTTTTCTCTGAAGATTGGGACTCACATGTGGAGCAGGTCAGGATGGTGTTTCAGGTTTTGCGTGAGAATGACTTGTTTGTTAAAGGCTCAAAGTGTCTCTTTGGAGTACAGAAAGTTCCCTTTTTGGGGTTTATTTTTTCCCCTTCTGCTGTGGAGATGGACCCAGTCAAGGTCCGAGCTATTCATGAGTGGACTCAACCCACGTCAGTTAAGAGTCTTCAGAAGTTCTTGGGTTTTGCTAACTTCTACTGTCGTTTTATCGCTAATTTTTCTAGCGTTGTTAAACCTTTGACGGATATGACCAAGAAAGGTTCTGATGTTGCTAACTGGGCTCCTGCAGCCGTGGAGGCGTTCCAGGAGTTGAAGCGCCGGTTTACTTCGGTGCCTGTTTTGTGCCAGCCTGATGTCTCACTTCCCTTTCAGGTCGAGGTGGGTGCTTCTGAGATTGGGGCAGGGGCCGTTTTGTCACAGAGAGGCCCTGGTTGCTCGGTAATGAGACCATGTGCTTTCTTCTCTAGGAAGTTTTCGCCTGCTGAGCGGAATTATGATGTGGGCAATCGGGAATTACTGGCCATGAAGTGGGCATTTGAGGAGTGGCGACATTGGCTCGAGGGTGCTAAGCATCGTGTGGTGGTCTTGACTGATCACAAAAATTTGATGTATCTCGAGTCTGCTAAACGCTTGAATCCTAGACAGGCCCGCTGGTCATTGTTTTTCTCCCGTTTTGACTTTGTGGTCTCGTATTTACCAGGTTCAAAGAATGTGAAAGCTGATGCTCTTTCAAGAAGCTTTGTGCCTGACTCTCCTGGAGTCACAGAACCTGTTGGTATTCTTAAAGAAGGAGTTATTTTGTCAGCCATTTCTCCTGATTTGCGACGTGTGTTGCAGAGATTTCAAGCTGGTAGACCTGACTCTTGTCCACCTGACAGACTGTTTGTTCCTGACAAGTGGACCAGCAGAGTCATTTCCGAGGTTCATTCCTCGGTGTTGGCAGGTCATCCGGGAATTTTTGGCACCAGAGATCTGGTGGCTAGGTCATTTTGGTGGCCTTCCTTGTCACAGGATGTACGGTCATTTGTGCAGTCCTGTGGGACTTGTGCTCGAGCTAAGCCTTGCTGTTCCCGTGCCAGCGGGTTGCTCTTGCCCTTGCCTGTCCCGAAGAGGCCTTGGACACATATTTCCATGGATTTCATTTCTGATCTCCCGGTGTCTCGGGGTATGTCTGTCATCTGGGTGGTATGTGATCGCTTTTCAAAAATGGTCCATTTGGTGCCTTTGCCTAAGCTGCCTTCCTCTTCCGATCTGGTTCCTGTGTTCCTTCAGAATGTGGTTCGTTTACACGGCATTCCTGAGAATATTGTGTCTGACAGAGGATCCCAGTTTGTTTCCAGGTTCTGGCGATCCTTTTGTGCTAGGATGGGCATTGATTTATCGTTCTCGTCTGCCTTTCATCCTCAGACTAATGGACAAACTGAGCGAACTAATCAGACTCTGGAAGCTTACTTGAGGTGTTTTGTTTCGGCAGATCAGGATGATTGGGTGACCTTCTTGCCGTTGGCTGAGTTTGCCCTAAATAATCGGGCTAGTTCCGCTACTTTGGTTTCGCCATTTTTCTGCAACTCTGGTTTCCATCCTCGTTTTTCCTCGGGACATGTGGAGCCTTCTGACTGTCCTGGAGTAGATTCTGTGGTGGATAGGTTGCAGCAGATCTGGAATCATGTGGTGGACAACTTGAAGTTGTCACAGGAGAAGGCTCAGCGTTTTGCCAACCGCCGCCGCGGTGTGGGTCCCCGACTTCGTGTTGGGGATTTGGTGTGGCTGTCTTCTCGATTTGTTCCTATGAAGGTCTCCTCTCCTAAATTTAAGCCTCGCTTCATCGGCCCTTACAAGATATTGGAAATCCTTAATCCTGTGTCCTTTCGCTTGGATCTTCCGGTTTCGTTTGCCATTCACAACATGTTCCATAGGTCTTTGTTACGACGCTACGTTGTGCCTGTGGTTCCTTCTGCTGAGCCTCCTGCTCCGGTGTTGGTTGAGGGCAAGTTGGAGTACGTGGTGGAGAAGATCTTGGATTCTCGTCTCTCCAGGCGGAGGCTTCAGTACTTGGTCAAGTGGAAGGGTTATGGTCAGGAGGATAATTCCTGGGTGGTTGCCTCTGATGTGCATGCGGCCGATTTGGTTCGTGCCTTTCACGCTGCTCATCCTGATCGCCCTGGTGGTCTTGGTGAGGGTTCGGTGACCCCTCCTTAAGGGGGGGTACTGTTGTGAATTAGACTTTTTTGGCTCCCTCTAGTGGTTACTAGTGATATGACTCTGGGATTTCCTTCCCTCTGTCTGCACCCAGCTGGGTCGTTACTTCAGGGGTGTTGCTATATAAACCTCCTGGAACCTTAGTCCAGTGCCTGGCATCGGTGTTATCAGACACATTCTGTTTGCTCCTGTTTGCTGGTCCTGGTTCGTGCTAAATTAAGCTAAGTCTTGCTTCTTTGTTTTTTGGGTTATTTGTTTGCTATCATTTTTGTCCAGCTTGTACTAAATGTGATTCCTGACCTTGCTGGAAGCTCTAGGGGGCTGGTGTTCTCCCCCCGGGCCGTTAGACGGTTCGGGGGTTCTTGAATTTCCAGTGTGGATATTTTTGATAGGATTTTTTGCTGACCATATAAGTTATCTTTCTATATTCTGCTATTAGCTAGTGGGCCTCTCTTTGCTAAATTCCTAGCTCATTCTTATGTTTGTCTTTTCCTCTTACCACTGCCCTATGAGCTGGTTTTCTGTATTTACTGACTTAGCATTATTCCTGAGACCCTCTGCCATTGGGGTCATAACACCATAGCCCCCTTAGCGGCGGAGCATCAGTACTGCAATGACCAGGACTCTGGGGCGCTGCACTCTCATTGTTCAATGGTTTCTCAAAAGCTACCCAGAGCTTCTGGATCTGCTTGTGAAAGTATACCACCTGCGTGCCCATTTTAGAAAGTCAGCTACAGCTTCAGCTGCCCTTGCCATGCTTCAACAGTGTTTGCAGCTTCTGGCTCACTGACTGGTGTGTGATGACTCCACGCGTTGGAACTCTACATTGCATATGTTGGAAAGGATTTGTGAGCAGAAGAGGGCATTTGTTGACTACCAACTGTTGTGAATTTACTTTTTGGCTCCCTCTAGTGGCTACTAGTGATTTGACTCTGGGGTTGTCAGTCATTCCTTTTATGCTCACCTGGGTCGTTAGGTCAGGGGTGTTGCTATATAAGCTCCCTGGACCTTCAGTTCAATGCCTGGCAACGTTGATATCAGAGCTAATCTGTAGTGCTCTTGTCTACTGATCCTGGTTCCTGCTTGATTAAGCTAAGTCTGCTTTTTTGCTTTTTGCAATTCGTTTTTGTTTGCATTTTTTGTCCAGCTTGTATATTATCTGTATCCTGACCTTGCTGGAAGCTCTAGGGCGGCTGGTGTTCTCCCCCCGGGCCGTTAGACGGTTCGGGGGTTCTTGAATCTCCAGCGTGGATTTTTGATAGGGTTTTTGTTGACCATATAAGTTATCTTACTATATTCTGCTATTAGTAAGTGGGCCTCTCTGTGCTAAACCTAGTTCATCTCTGTGTTTGTCATTTCCTCTTACCTCACCGTTATTATTTGTGGGGGGCTCGTATCCTACTTTTGGGGTCCTTTCTCTGGAGGCAAGAGAGGTCTTTGTTTTCCTCTTCTAGGGGTAGTTAGCTCTCCGGCTGGCGCGAGACATCTAGCGACCAACGTAGGCATGTTCCCCGGCTACTTCTAGGGTTGGCGTTAGGAGTAGATATATGGTCAACCCAGTTACCACTGCCCTATGAGCTGGATTTTTGTACTTTGCAGACTTGCTGATATCTCTGAGACCCTCGCCATTGGGGTCATAACAGTTTGCCAGGCCAGTACTAAATGTTAAATGCATTGCAGAAGTGGGATTATAAGAAAGAAAGTTCTGAGTTTTTTTTCTCTCTCTCATTTTTTTTTTTTTCTTTTCCCCTTTACCTTTGAGTGGCTTGTGATTGCTGCAGACATGAATGTCCAGACCTTGATTACAAGTGTGGACCAGCTTGCTGCTCGTGTGCAGGGCATACAAGATTATGTTACCAGAAATCCTATGTCAGAACCTAAGATACCGATTCCTGAACTGTTTTCCGGAGACCGATTTAAGTTTAGAAATTTCAGGAATAATTGTAAATTGTTTTTGTCCCTGAGACCCTGTTCCTCTGGAGACTCCGCTCAGCAAGTGAAAATTGTTATTTCTTTTTTACGGGGCGACCCTCAGGATTGGGCTTTCTCGCTGGCGCCAGGAGATCCGGCATTGGCTGATATTGATGCGTTTTTTCTGGCGCTCGGTTTGCTTTATGAGGAACCCAATCTTGAGATTCAGGCAGAAAAAGCCTTGCTGGCTATGTCTCAGGGCCAGGACGAGGCTGAGGTGTATTGCCAAAAATTTCGGAAATGGTCCGTGCTGACCCAGTGGAACGAGTGTGCATTGGCTGCAAATTTTAGAAATGGCCTTTCTGAAGCCATTAAGAATGTGATGGTGGGTTTTCCCATTCCCACAGGTCTGAATGATTCCATGGCCCTGGCGATTCAAATTGACCGGCGGTTGCGGGAGCGCAAAACCGCAAATTCCATCATGGTGTTATCTGAACAGGCACCTGATTTAATGCAATGTGATAGAATCCTGACTAGAAATGAGCGGAAAATTCATAGACGCCAGAATGGCTTGTGTTACTACTGTGGTGATTCTGCACATGTTATCTCAGCATGCTCTAAGCGTCTTACTAAGGTGGTTAGTCCTGTCGCCATTGGTAATTTGCAACCTAAGTTCATTCTATCTGTAACTTTGATTTGCTCACTGTCATCGTATCCTGTCGTGGCGTTTGTAGATTCAGGTGCTGCCCTGAGTCTTATGGATCTGTCATTTGCCAAGCGTTGCGGTTTTGTTCTTGAGCCATTAGAAAATCCTATCCCTCTTAGGGGTATTGACGCTACGCCATTGGCAGAAAATAAGCCGCAGTTTTGGACACAGGTTACCATGTGCATGACTCCTGAACATCGGGAGGTGATACGTTTTCTTGTTCTGCATAAGATGCATGATTTGGTTGTTTTGGGGTTGCCATGGTTACAGACCCATAATCCAGTCTTGGACTGGAAGGCAATGTCAGTGTCAAGTTGGGGCTGTCATGGAATTCATGGAGATTCCCTGCCCGTGTCTATTGCTACTTCTACGCCTTCGGAAGTTCCGGCGTATTTGTCTGATTATCAGGATGTCTTCAGCGAGTCTAGGTCAAGTGCATTGCCTCCTCATAGGGAATGTGACTGTGCAATAGATTTGATTCCAGGCAGTAAGTTTCCTAAGGGAAGACTGTTTAATCTGTCGGTACCTGAACATACCGCGATGCGTTCATATATCAAGGAGTCTCTGGAGAAGGGGCATATCCGTCCTTCTTCCCCTCTTGGTGCGGGATTCTTTTTTGTGGCTAAAAAGGACGGATCTTTGAGGCCTTGTATTGACTATCGGCTTTTGAATAAGATCACTGTCAAATTTCAGTATCCTTTGCCGTTGTTGTCAGACTTGTTTGCCCGGATTAAAGGTGCCAAGTGGTTCACCAAGATAGACCTTCGCGGTGCGTACAACCTTGTGCGCATTAAGCAAGGAGATGAATGGAAAACCGCATTCAATACGCCCGAAGGTCATTTTGAGTACTTGGTGATGCCATTTGGGCTCTCTAATGCACCTTCAGTTTTTCAGTCCTTTATGCATGACATTTTCCGGAAGTATCTGGATAAATTTTTGATCGTTTATCTGGATGATATTCTGGTTTTTTCTGATGATTGGGACTCGCATGTGGAACAGGTCAGGATGGTTTTCAAGATTTTGCGTGAAAATTCTTTGTTTGTTAAAGGCTCAAAGTGTCTCTTTGGTGTACAGAAGGTTCCCTTTTTAGGGTTCATTTTTTCCCCTTCTGCTGTGGAGATGGACCCAGTCAAGGTTCGAGCTATTCATGATTGGACTCAACCCTCGTCAGTTAAGAGTCTTCAGAAGTTCTTGGGTTTTGCTAACTTCTACCGTCGTTTTATCGCTAATTTTTCTAGCGTTGTTAAACCGTTGACGGATATGACCAAGAAAGGCTCTGATGTGGCTAACTGGGCTCCTGCTGCCGTGGAGGCTTTCCAGGAGTTGAAGCGCCAGTTTACTTCAGCGCCTGTTTTGTGCCAGCCTGATGTCTCACTTCCCTTTCAGGTTGAAGTGGATGCTTCGGAGATTGGGGCAGGGGCCGTTTTGTCGCAGAGAGGCCCTGGTTGCTCTACTATGAGACCTTGTGCCTTTTTCTCTAGGAAGTTTTCGCCGGCAGAGCGAAATTATGATGTGGGCAATCGGGAGTTGTTGGCCATGAAGTGGGCATTTGAGGAGTGGCGTCATTGGCTCGAGGGTGCTAAGCATCGTGTGGTGGTCTTGACTGATCACAAAAATCTGATGTACCTCGAGTCTGCTAAACGCCTGAATCCTAGACAGGCCCGCTGGTCATTGTTTTTCTCCCGTTTTGACTTTGTGGTTTCGTATTTACCAGGTTCTAAGAATGTGAAGGCCGATGCTCTGTCTAGGAGCTTTGTGCCTGATGCTCCTGGAGTCGCTGAACCTGTGGGTATTCTTAAGGAAGGAGTTATCCTGTCAGCTATTTCTCCAGATCTGCGACGTGTGTTGCAGAGATTTCAGGCTGGTAGGCCTGACTCTTGTCCACCTGACAGATTGTTTGTGCCTGCTAAATGGACCAGCAGAGTCATTTCCGAGGTTCATTCCTCAGTGTTGGCAGGGCACCCGGGAATTTTTGGCACCAGAGATCTGGTGGCCAGGTCCTTTTGGTGGCCTTCCTTGTCAAGAGATGTGCGGTCATTTGTGCAGTCCTGTGGTACTTGTGCTCGAGCTAAGCCTTGCTGTTCTCGTGCCAGCGGGTTGCTCTTGCCCTTGCCTGTCCCGAAGAGACCTTGGACACACATCTCTATGGATTTCATTTCGGATCTTCCGGTGTCTCAGGGCATGTCTGTCATCTGGGTGATATGTGATCGTTTCTCCAAGATGGTCCATCTGGTTCCTTTGCCCAAACTGCCTTCCTCTTCTGATCTGGTTCCTGTGTTCTTCCAGAACGTGTTCGTTTGCACGGCATTCCTGAGAATATTGTGTCGGACAGAGGATCCCAGTTTGTTTCCAGGTTCTGGCGATCCTTTTGTGGTAGGATGGGCATAGATTTGTCGTTTTCGTCCGCTTTTCATCCACAGACTAACGGACAAACGGAACGAACTAATCAGACTCTGGAGGCGTATTTGAGGTGTTTTGTCTCTTCTGATCAGGATGATTGGGTGACCTTCTTGCCGTTGGCTGAATTTGCCCTTAATAATCGGGCTAGTTCTGCCACCTTGGTTTCGCCATTTTTCTGCAACTCTGGTTTCCACCCTCGTTTTTCCTCGGGACATGTGGAGCCTTCTGACTGTCCTGGGGTGGATTCTGTGGTGGATAGGTTGCAGCGGATCTGGAATCATGTGGTGGACAACTTGAAGTTGTCACAGGAGAAGGCTCAGCGTTTTGCCAACCGCCGCCGCGGTGTGGGTCCCCGACTTTGTAACACGATGTAAGCTGAGCCTTATTCAGATTTTTGGGAGGTAGAATGGACAGTAGCACAGTTGACATCTGCGGGTATTACGTTGGCTGGAAGGAGCTATACACTTATTCCTTAGTGCCGTTAAAAAGTGGCACTGAGGAATAAAGCCCCTTTACGGCAACCAGTAAAAATGCGTATCAGAGGTTCTTAAGAGGTTAAACATTGAATTAACTATATGTAAACACTGAATTTAATTAATGTAAATTCAACTGCTTTGTTCATAATGTGTAAGCATTTGGCATCTTATAGATTTTTACCGCATCTTTGCTGCGGTCGTCTTGCTTTTTTAAATTCTACATATAAAATAGTGGCCACTTCCATGGAAAAGCCACCTGCTTCTTTTGGCCACTTCATGACTTTTGAACTCTGAAATGATTGAAAGAAGTTACAAAAGACTGAACCTGTGCAGTGGAAGTCATTTTGATCATTGCAGTGCATATAAAACCAAAACACAAGGGCCAGCACACCTGCTAGTATAAGTAATGTGTAGGTGCACCCTGGGGCCTTTAACAGACAAATATTACCTCAAAGTAAATAAGTAGTAACACATGTAAAAAAGAAAAATCACAGGGTACTTAATTGAAAGTCAGCTCCTGCACTGCCCTCATCTATTTTGAGGTCTGTATGGCACATAGAGATAGGGACCATCCTGATCAGTACACCTTGTTGAGGTGGGATGGCTTTTATGCTTTTTTTTTTATTTAAAAAAAAAAATCAAAAACAAAAAAAACCACAAAAATACCCTATGTTTTTCACGTGTTACTATTTATTTACTTGCTGCAGTGTATCTACATATTTTATTCTAGGTAGTATACTGCGGTGCCTATGTTAATTTTTTTAATCCTTTTTTAGCACATTTTCAGGTGGAATCCACTTGAATGAGACACCATATACACATACCCATTGATGCAAATCACCAACAACAGATGCTATGCAGATCATAAACTTTTGAAAACTATTCTGGGAAAGGTAATCATAACAATTTTTTTTTTATTATTGAAGGGATATTAAAACTCTGAATACAAACTATTTTTCATAAAGCAATAAGCAACTTCAAAACCCAAAAACAATGGCACAACCTTTTTCTTTCACACACATTTTCTTGTATCCGAGCTAGTCCTTTGGGAAAAGTTTTTGAACAACATCATTAACTTTAGGCACCAAGGACCTATTGTATCTCAAAATTAAGTCATCTTTGATCCAGTCTCTCTCTAGAATGTTCTTGTCTCTGGTATTTTTACAGTGGAATACAATAGCATCTTGTCTTGTATAACTTACTCCATATCCTTTAGCCTTGATAACAGAGTGGATTGAAGTGTGAATGACTTCTCGTGGATTTATAATTAGTTTTGGTGGGGTTATGGTTATATTAATGGGTTCTCTATACAAATGTTGAAGAATATCATCTCCGGGGATATGATTCCATAAATTTAATCCAGATGATTGCTCTGATGATAGAAAAATTTGGTTTTCAAAGCGAAAGGCATTTACATATGGATAACGTTTTTGGAGATTGCTCATTAAAGTTGGCCAGTCCCAATATTTTAATGGAATGATAATCTCATCAATGTCGTTTAGGAGAACATATTCACTTTTAAACATATTTCTGTACATGCAGTCATTTAAAGATGCAACTTGTCCATAGTAGCCAATTTCACTGTCGAGTCCTTTAACATATTTCCATTTTGTGGAGGTTTTCAGATATTTGTCTATTGGCCAGGGTATTACCGCTAAGACACCTTCTTGAATGTAATATCTCAAAACCTTGTCCACATTGTCACCACAGCTCGTGTTATAGATGGTGATTCTAGAAGCTCCAAGTAATTTATACATTTCAATAGCCTGAATCATTTGCAAAGCGTTATCATACTTCCCAAACATCGCAGAGATACAAACCGTAAAATTGGCAGAAAATGGCCCTATTGGATCTTTTGAGATCTCAAACACTGGAATTTTGCTAAGGTCTTTTGTGTGGTTTGTGTAAACAGATATGTAGTTAAAATCACAATCAGGTGGAATTTTACATAGGAGATTTGCGGTCTCATAAGGGAATCCAAAGCCGTCCCGAACAATATCAATTTCTGCCGTAACATGCACATAACCAAACTGCTTACAGTAGTACAGACAGAAAAAGTTGTTTACTGTGTGATGGACTATAGCAAGTATTCTTATTAAACTGGATTCTCTGGGATCATAATACGGAGCAATGATGAGGGTCTTGTTATCCTCTAATGGTATTAAGGGCCCGATGGCAATGTTGGAAATGTAGCTTATTTTAGCATCCTGGGGTTGTAGCAGATAAAAGAGCAAGATGAAAAAGAGCACCAATAAATTGCATGCAATGAACTTCTGTTTTAATGAGCAGGACATCTTTTCATCACGAATACCGACTGTAAAAAAAAAAAAAGAAAAAAGAATTGAATTATAAAACATAACTTAGTACAAAACATTATGTGATTGCACTGACAAAATATAAAAAAATCTTATTTGGAGTCAGACAGTTTTGCAGAATTTCATGTTTCAAATAATCTGCTCTCAAACAAACAAATTGGCATAAAGATATTCTTCAATGTTGCTACTGACCACATACCATAGAGGCAGACAGTGAATGTGTTACTCGAAGACCAATGACCTAGGATGGTGGGTCCATTCCCATTGTCTATTGAGTTGCAAGAACCATAATAGGGAGCCCATTTTGATATTGACTATGGGACCATTTTGACACTTGCACCACCCTTATAAATATCAGTTTGATATAAAATACCATACTTTTTCTCCAGATTTTGGTTAAATACAAAGTACATTTTTTTCTAGCTTAGCAAAAACATTCAAATGTCTGGAAATAGATTACTGTATATGAGACGCCCTACCAGAGCCTGGGGTACTCGGTACTGGGTCCGGTCTTAAAGGGGATGTCACGGTGGTTGCGAACTGGCCTGTGCCCTGGGCGCTCAATTAAAGGGGGAAATTCTTTTAAGGGGTATTGTGAATAAGTCTGTCGTGACACCACCTGTGGTGTTCGGTCAATAGGGACCGACGCCGATTAAAGGGGTCCTCTGGGGTGATGGTATGGTGGCTGGATGGTGACGCTTCCCACAGGTGACGCTTCCCACAGGTGAAGCGGGGTCCCCAGGGTTCCCAAAGTGTGTGGCAAGATGGTGTATGTCAACAAATAAGTAGAGGACACAGGTGGTAAGTCTTTACCTGGTTTACTGATGATGATGGTAGTAATAGGCCTCAGTCCAGGGTACCAGGTACAGATGTAGTTAGGGTCTGGCCGGCTTGGAGGCAATAGGGAATCTCTCTCCCCGGTGAGGTCCGTGAGCCTTTCCAACTAGCGCTGTCCTATAAGGTCCCTGCTGCTTGAAGCTTTAAAGCAAAGTCCTCTTTTCCCCGTCCCGAGACAGATACCTGCATGATGGGCAGCTTGAGCAGTTTTAAAGGGACTATCATACCCCAGGCTCTTCAGGTGCTGCTGCGTCTCAGGTGTGGTGTGGGCCAATCACATAAAGTTCTTAGTCCTCCGGTTCTGCCAAGTGTCCTACAGTTCCACTAAGGCCTCGGGCTGCCGGTACCCGGCTGCTGCGATCTGGCTCTGAGGCTGTCCTGCCACTGTTCCCCTGCCACTGTTCCCCTGCTGAGCCCGGTGTAACAGGCCAAAGTAACCCCGTCCCAGATTAACCCCGGGTATAATTTGGCCTAGGCCAGAGTATACCCCGGGGTATAAACTGGCCTAGGCCAAACTATACCCAGGCATAAAATGGCCTAGGCCAAACTATACCCCGGGGTGTAAAATAGCCTAGGCCAAACTATACCCCTCCAGGCCACATTATACCCCCCAGGGTTAAAGTGGCCTAGGCTACATTTAACCCTGGGTATATTTTGGCCTAGGCCAAACTATACCTAAGGATGTAAAACAGCCTAGGCCAAACTATAACAGGCCACACTATACCCTCAGGCCAGACTATAGCCTTTTACTGGTTGCTATGGGATTTTACATGGCCACTTTATCCTAGCAACGCCCTGGATACGGTTGGAAAAGGGGTTTATCTACCTTGGGGGGCACCCTCACAGCACTGCGGGGAAGCCGGGGAACCCTTTTACTGGTTGCTATGGGATTTTACATGACCAATTTATCCTAGCAACGCCTTGTATACGCTTGGAAAAGGGGTTAATCTACCTTGGGGGCACCCTCACAGCACTGCGGGGTGGGTGGGGATCCCTTTTACTGGTTGCTATGGGATTTTACATGGCCACTTTATCCTAGCAACGCCCTGGATACGGTTGGAAAAGGGGTTTATCTACCTTGGGGGCACCCTCACAGCACTGCGGGGAAGCCGGGGAACCCTTTTACTGGTTGCTATGGGATTTTACATGACCAATTTATCCTAGCAACGCCTTGTATACGCTTGGAAAAGGGGTTAATCTACCTTGGGGGCACCCTCACAGCACTGCGGGGTGGGTGGGGATCCCTTTTACTGGTTGCTATGGGATTTTACATGGCCACTTTATCCTAGCAACGCCCTGGATACGGTTGGAAAAGGGGTTTATCTACCTTGGGGGCACCCTCACAGCACTGCGGGGAAGCCGGGGAACCCTTTTACTGGTTGCTATGGGATTTTACATGACCAATTTATCCTAGCAACGCCTTGTATACGCTTGGAAAAGGGGTTAATCTACCTTGGAGGACACCCTCACAGCACTGCGGGGTGGGTGGGGATCCCTTTTACTGGTTGCTATGGGATTTTACATGGCCACTTTATCCTAGCAACGCCCTGGATACGGTTGGAAAAGGGGTTTATCTACCTTGGGGGCACCCTCACAGCACTGCGGGGAAGCCGGGGAACCCTTTTACTGGTTGCTATGGGATTTTACATGACCAATTTATCCTAGCAACGCCTTGTATACGCTTGGAAAAGGGGTTAATCTACCTTGGAGGACACCCTCACAGCACTGCGGGGTGGGTGGGGATCCCTTTTACTGGTTGCTATGGGATTTTACATGGCCACTTTATCCTAGCAACGCCCTGGATACGGTTGGAAAAGGGGTTTATCTACCTTGGGGGCACCCTCACAGCACTGCGGGGAAGCCGGGGAACCCTTTTACTGGTTGCTATGGGATTTTACATGACCAATTTATCCTAGCAACGCCTTGTATACGCTTGGAAAAGGGGTTAATCTACCTTGGAGGACACCCTCACAGCACTGCGGGGTGGGTGGGGATCCCTTTTACTGGTTGCTATGGGATTTTACATGGCCACTTTATCCTAGCAACGCCCTGGATACGGTTGGAAAAGGGGTTTATCTACCTTGGGGGCACCCTCACAGCACTGCGGGGAAGCCGGGGAACCCTTTTACTGGTTGCTATGGGATTTTACATGGCCACTTTATCCTAGCAACGCCTTGGATACGCTTGGAAAAGGGGTTTATCTACCTTGGGGGCACTGTCGCAGCATTGCATGGAGGCTGGGGAACTCTTTTCCTGGTTGCTAAGCGATTTCAAATGATCAATCTAAGGTACTTACACCATGTAAAACCCTATAGCAAGCAGGGTGCCCCCAAGGTAGATAAACCCCTTTTCCAAGCATATACAAGGCATTGCTAGGATAAAGTGGTCATGTAAAATCCCATAGCAACCAGTAAAAGGGTTCCTCGGTGTAACAGGCCAAAGTAACCCTGTCCCAGATTAACCCCGGGTATAATTTGGTCTATGCCAGAGTATACCCGGGCATAAACTGGCCTAGGCCAAACTATACCCCGGGGTGTAAAATAGCCTAGGCCAAACTATACCCCTCCAGGCCAGATTATGTAACTAATCTGGGGTTAAAGTTGCCTAGCCCAATTTATACCTCTCAGCTCATATTATACCCCAATGAAATCATTTGCATTGAGTGATATACACAAGAATTACTTAATGCTTCAACATTTTATTGAGAAACCAAACTGACAATTCTTAAAGAGTACCTCCCACTATACAAAACTTTTGCCCATGGCAAAAGTAGTTGTAAAGGGGGGTATTTGTAATGCATATGCATTACAAATACCCCCCCATTTTATAGTTACCTTAGGGGGGCTGCCCGATTACCCCCCCTCGCTAACCGCCGCTGCCCGTCTCCTGGTAGACGGGGTCCCCCTCCTGCCGCTAGGTGGCGCTGCCTCTCCATGCGCCGACGTCACAGCCAGGCGCCATAGAGGAGAGCGGCACCTGGCTAGTGCCGTTGGAGCTTGTAGAAGCAGAGCCAGCACCACCTAGCGGTGGGAGGGGGGGCAATAATTTCTCATTAGCTATAAGTCACTTATCATGCAATGCAATTATCTGGGGCAACAAATCGCCCAACAGTCATTCTGTGTATTATGACATTTAGTCTAGCATGTCCTTGCTACCAAATTAACGTTTAAAGCTAAACACTGATAACAACATTGAAATGATCGTGCTTATTTTCAAGATACAGTGCATGTTCAGTTGTTGACTGCAGATTGAAGCTTGCAGGATATGTCAACCAATCCATGGAGTCACCGACGTTTGTGTAGATTATTATGTCGCAACTCAACAGATTCGCCGTGGTCATGATCTCTGCATCAGTTGCCCAGACTCCATCACGAGAGATTCCAGAGATGTTCACATATTCATTCACATTTTGGTTCAAGTAGTCCTGTAGTTTTTTTGTCAAGTCAGTTTTCATATGGTGGATGACTTTATCTCTGAGAAGGGAATGGTTGTCCTCTGTTCCTGTCAAGATGTAGCTGATGGCCCGGAAGAAGCAGTTTCCATCACCTTTGGTTTTATATGTACGCCGTGGTTGTTCAAGGTCTCGTCTGCATCCACAGTATACAACCTTACTAAACGTAAGGCCAAGAGTGGTGCTAAGATACTTCCTTCTTGAACTTGGTAGTAGGTTGAAAGCCTTAGTTTGCTTATTTTTCTGTGTGGCAGAGTCACTGGAATAATCATCATCGGATGGTGGAGAAGCCTCTTTATCCTGGTAAATCTTTAGGTTGCTGGTGTGGTATGTGTTGCTTAATATCTTGCCAGTTTTGTTGTTCTTAAGTTTTACTCGTCCCTTGGTCAAGGATTCCACAACTAAATAAGGTCCAATCCAGCGTGGTTCCATCTTTGAACCTATGCGTTGAATACGGCGCTGATTCTTGATATAAACTATGGTACCAGCAGTGATTTCTTTGTTGCTTTTGTGTTGGCGATCAAAGGCACACTTCTGGTGTTCTTGAGCAGAGTGGATGTTGGTACTGACGTCTGAGTGCAGCTTTTTAAGAATGCTTGACAGTGTATTTAGCACATCAGGGGTGGCATGATCTGAAATGGGCATGGGATCCACCGTATCATCTTTTGAGGGATTAAGGTCCATGGGAAGCTTGGCCTTCCGTCCATACATGACCTCAAATGGAGTAACCTTGGTTGAAGCATGCACAGATGTGTGATAGGCAAACAGAACACCAGGGATGAATTGATCCCAGTTGTTTCCTTGGTCATTGACAAGCTTACTAAGAGCTTCTTTAAGTGTCCGATTATCACGTTCCCGCTGGCCATTTGTTTGTGGGTGGTATGCAGATGAAATACGGTGATCTGTTTGAAAATGTTCCATCAGGTTGTCAATGATCGAGTTTACAAACTCTCGTCCCTGGTCGCTAATCAGAGTCTCCATACAGCCAAGGCGACAGATAACGGAGTACAAAAAATTTGCCACTGACTTGGCACTCTTATCTGGGACAGCTGTTGCTTCAGTCCATTTGGAGAAATGATCAGTGGCAGCAACTATATATTTGTTGCCATTTGATGTTTCCTGAAGAGGGCCAATCATATCAATCCCAACTAAGCTCCATACTTTTCCAGGCACTGATATACTGTTGAGTGGTGGAGCTTCCTTTGTGATTTTGGGATTTATAACAAAACATTTTTGACAGGCTTTCACATACTGGTGAACGTCATTTTTCATTCCCTTCCAGTAAAACCGGTCAGAGATTTTGGCTAAAGTTTTATCTCTGCCAAAATGGCCCCCAGATATTGGGTTGTCATGACAGGCCTTCAGGATATTTGGCAGTCGACTTTTAGTAAGAACCTCCTTTTCCCTATGATAAACAATTCCTCCTTGGGCTCGATATGGCTTTGCTGTTTGTCTAAACTGGGACTTGGCATTTGCACGTTTCTCAGGAGGTAGATCGTAGGTATACTGAGGGTACCTTTGTTCTGTTGCAGTGTAGAATCTCAAAAGCTGGTCATACAATTGATCTTCCATGGTTGTCAAAATTGGAAAAGATTTGGTGTCATAGAGAGCAGAGAGGTGTCATAGAGAACATACAAAACAAGTTATCATTAACTATGCACTGACAGGACAGCGCCATCTACTGTCAGTTCAGATCTGCACACTTTTCAACAAATAAGCAATAGGGTGAGAAAAACAGTGAAGTGATAACATTATGGCCTAGAGAAATACTATAAAAACTATTTTATACCCCCTGGTATAAAGTTTATCCCCCGGGGGTATACTATGGCCTAAGTCAGCTTTTGAATTTTTGTGCTGTTTCCTTCCTCAGTAAAAGGGTTCCCCGGCTTCCCCGCAGTGCTGCGAGGGTGCCCCCATGGTAGATAAACCCATTTTTTAAGCGTATCCAAGGCGTTGCTAGGATAGAATGGCCATGTAAAATCCCATAGCAACCAGTAAAAGGGTTCCCCACCCACCCCGCAGTGCTGTGAGGGTGCCCCCAAGGTAGATTAACCCCTTTTCCAAGCGTATACAAGGCGTTGCTAGGATAAATTGGTCATGTAAAATCCCATAGCAACCAGTAAAAGGGTTCCCCGGCTTCCCCACAGTGCTGCAAGGGTGCCCCCAAGGTAGATAAACCCCTTTTCCAAGCGTATACAAGCCGTTGCTAGGATAAAGTGGTCATGTAAAATCCCATAGCAACCACCTAAGGGGTTAACCACCTATCCTTAAGTGCTGCGAGAGTGCCCCCAAGGTAGATAAACCCCTTTTTCAAGCGTATTCAAGGCGTTGCTAGGATAGAGTGATCATGTAAAATCCCATAGCAACCAGTAAAAGGTTTCCCCACCCACCCGCAGTGCTGCAATGGTGCCCCCAAGATAGATAAACCCCTTTTCCAAGCGTATCCAAGGTGTTGCTAGGATAGAGTGATCATGCTATATCCCATAGCAACCAGTAAAGGGGTTCCCCACCCACCCCTCAGTGCTCGTCAGTGCCCCCTAGGTATACAAAGCCCTTTTCCAAGCATATCCAAGGCGCCAAGACAACGAGCTGGCACGAGCAGGGCTGAAGATTTCATGTCACATGTGACTATAGGGAGGGGGTGGGGCTTAGAAAGGGAGATCCCTGGCGTCACCAGAGGTGGAGGAGCTTGAAAAGGAGCAGTGCCCGATGGGAGGGGGAGCTGTGACCTAGAAGAATGAGCAGCTTTCCCTCAGCTTACCCTGGGGGGTATAATCTGGCCTGGAGGGGTATACTTTGGCCTAGGCTATTTTATACCCCGGGGTATAGTTTGGCCTAGGCCAAAGTATACCCGGGGTATAATCTAGCCTAGGCCACTTTAACCCCGGGTATAGTCTGGCCTGGGGGTATAATCTGGCCTGTTACACCGGTTCCACTCCTGTGCTCCTTTCCTCTGTGCTCCACTGCACTACACCCTTCAGGTTCTCCGTGTCTTTCCTGGAGCTGCAGCACTACTCTGGCTGCACGGCTCCGCTGTCTGCTCTACATCTCTCCTAGACGTCTGCTCTCCTTGGTCTCTCTGGACCAACTCTCTATCTCCTCCTCCAGGCCAGAGCACAAAGTTGGGGACGCTCCCCTGAATCCGGGTTCAGAGCTCCCCCTTCTGGCCTGGATTCAGAATGTGGTGCATGTGTATACTTACCTGGTAAAGAGAACTCCATTGCCTCAAAGCATGATATCGCCCTCCCCGAAAGGAAGGCAACATCACTGTAACAACCTGACCCCTGGAGTGTTACATATATACTCGAGTATAAGCCGACATGAGTATAAGCCGAGGCACCTAATTTTGCAACGAAATACTGGGTAAGATTATTGACTCGAGTATAAGCTGGGTATGCATTGTCCCCTCATCCCCATCCTGGTATGCATGGCTCCCCCGTCCCTATCATCGTATGCATGGCTCCCCCATCCCTGTCATTGTATGCATGGCTATTTATCCCCTATCCTTGTATGCATGATTCCTCGGTGGCACTGCATCTCGTTCGTTCCAGCAGCTCTGTCTTCTGGCCGAGCAATTATGTGGCCCCGCTCATTAAGGTAATGAATATGCACTGCATGCCTATGGAAGTGGAGAGACGTGCATATGCATTACCTTAATGAGTGGGGCCACGTGATCGCTCGGCACAGCAAGAGATGCTGGTGCTGGAACGAAGGAGATGCAGTGCCAGCGAGGGCGCGCCGGTAGGGGAGTTGGATATGTGCTGGAAGATGGCAGCTGCAGCTGGCACTGTGTGCTATTACAGCAGCGGTACAGGCTTTAGCCATAGCCGCCGACTCCTGCCTCTGTGACCCGCTGCTCCTCCGCCTCCTCCCCCGCCGGCTTTTGTGACAATTGACTAGTCTATAAGCACAAAAAAAATGTGCTGAAAAAACTCGGCTTATACACGAGTATATATGGTAAATATTATCATCAATATTCTGACGGTAAATATAGTGAAAAGTTAATAAATAATATTTTTTATTTATATAGCACCAATAATAATAATAATAATAATAATAATTTTATTTATATAGCGCCAACATATTCCGCAGCACTTTACATTATAGAGGGGACTATATACAGTATATTGTATATCTATATATCTATATATCTATAGCATCGTGATTACTCGCTAATCCCGCCACCTACACAGTAGCTCCGCCCCTACCACATCACCATACATGATCCTGCCCCCCACCCCCTTAAACATAATCCCGCCCCCTTCACCACATCACCACACATAATCCCGCCCCCACCACATTACCACACATTCCCGCCCCCCCACCACACATAATCCTGCCCCCCACCACATCACCACACATAATCCCGCCCCCCACCACATTACCACACATAATCCTGCCCCCACCACATTACCACACATAATCCCGCCCTCCCACTGCATCACCACACAATCCCGCCCCCAACACATCACTACGCATAATCCTGCCCCACCACATTACCACAGATAATCCCGCCCCCCACCACATTACCACACGAGGCTCCGTCCCCACACATTACCACACGAGGCTCCGTCCCTCCACATTATCACACGAGGCTCCGTCCCCACACATTACCACACGAGGCTCCATCCCCACACATTATCACACGAGGCTCCATCCTCACACATTACCACACGAGGCTCCGTCCCTCCACATTACCACATGAGGCTCTGTCCCCACACATTACCACATGAGGCTCCATCCTCACACATTACCACACAAGGCTTTGTCCCCACACATTACCACATGAGGCTCCATCCTCACACATTACCACTCGAGGCTTTGTCCCCACACATTAAGACACGAGACTCCGTTCCCCCACATTAAGACACGAGGCTCATCCCCCCCACATTACCACATGCAGCACTTCCTTTCTATGTAATTCAACCACTTCAGCCAAGGTAAACGTACATTTAATTGCATCTGCATTCTAAAATGTATTATTAGTATTATTCAGATTTTTTATGATTATTATTGTCATTAAGATCATTTTAAGCTAATTTACCACCTGCATAAGCGCTATTGAATGTTGTCATTATTTACCTTAGTTTAATCACCAGCAGCGTTAGATAGCAATGAACGTGCCGAGCGTTAGCTGCCTGGAAACAGCTAGTTGTATACACATGAACACATTGATCTTGGGACTTACCCAGATCCTTGAGCTTGAGGGGGAAAGTGATAAGGAGCTGCAGCATGTGCAACGTTGGACATGCAGAGGAGAGGAGAGGAGCAGATCCCAAATTTTGCAGGTGATGGTGAGCAGGAAAAAATCTTTTGAATAAAGTCCTTGTGTGCGCGTGCTATCTTGCTTGTCCCCGCTGAGTGCTGTGCCGTCACGGCCGCCGTGCACGTGTCACAAGAGCCCCCACAGCTACAGTACGCGCGTCATCATAAGGGCAGCTACAGTGCGCGCGTCATCACAAAGGCCGCCACAGCTGCTGTGCACGCTTTCATGTGTGATGGTAAGGGCCGTCACGGCCGCCGTGCACGTGTAACAAGAGCCCCCACAGCTACAGTAAGCGCGTCATCATAAGGGCCGCCACAGCTGCTGTGCACGCTTTCATGTGTGATGGTAAGGGCAGCCACGGCCACCGTGCATGCTTTCCACGTGAGACGGCATGCGCAAATGGGCTTCTTCATAAGTTTTAAAGGGCCCGAGGACAATCCAGGCCTGGGGGTGGTTCCTTCTATCTACTGTATGTATAGAATATGTTAAACTTTCTGTTTTGTAAAGGCCCCACTCACATGAGATAAAATCAACGCACTTTGCCCATTTAAGGGTTCATTAAGGCTACTTTCACACTAGTTTTTTTTTTTTTTTTAATCCGTCGTAATCCGTCGTTTTGGGAAAAAAACGCATCCTGCAAATGTGCCCTCAGGATGCGTTTTTTCCCCATAGACTTGTATTAGCGACGGATCGCGACGTATGGACATACGTCGCGACCGTCGTGCACTGGATCCGTCGTGTTTTGGCGGTCCGTCGTCACGAAAAAAACGTTCAAGGGAACATTTTTTCGTATGTCGGATCCGCCATTTCCAACCACGCATGCGCGGCCGGAACTCCACCCCCTCCTCCCCGGACTTTAGAATGGGCAGCGGATGCATTGAAAAACTGCATCCGCTGCCCACGTTGTGGCAAACTTGCACAACGTCCATCGGTACGTCGGGTCAACGCTTTGCGACGGCCCCATACCGACGGAAATGTGAAAGAGGCCTAACACAGACGGACCTACGTTACTGATCAGCAGCCGTTTATTAGATTTCATTCACAAGTCAGTATTTTGCATCAGTGACTGTATGACAATACCAGGAGTGGAACTTGCAGAGAAAAATTTAAAATTGAAAGATTGACATCTGCTCTGTGTTTTAGAGACACTCCGGATTTTAGCATAGAAATACTGAATACTGATGAAGTACTGATAAAAATAATACTGGGGTGTGAATTTCATTCAAGTGTGTTTTTATATGCATTTTTATCGCATTTTGATGCTTTGTCTTTTTTGTATGTCACATTTTAAACAAAAGGGGTCTGTTTTTGACATTTTGTGGTACTTGGTTTTGGTAACACTTGGCATATAGGCATGTGCAGATTTTCATTTTTTATGCGTTTACACACAGAAACGCAGTAAAACCGCATGAGGTTTTTTTTTTTTACTTGCAGATTTTCTGCATCTAATGCAAGTCTATTGGAAAAATCTGCACATAAAATTTTGAGTACTCGTAAGAAATGGTCATGTTGCAGATTTGAAATATGCTCCTCTGGTCAGTTTATACTGAGGGAAAAAGCACAATGGGCTTGAGATTTTTATGAATTTCATCCTGGCCTTCTTGCATTTCAGCAGTCTGATTCTATCCTTTATTTTCAGCACACTGATTGGTGTGTCCATAGGGTTTTGGAAGTCCTTGATTGTTTCCTCCATGTCCCTCAGTTTATTGGTTAGATGTTGTTGTTCTGGAGTTAGCTCTTCTTCTGGTATGTTCCTGTAGAGGCTTTCTAAGTAGTTGTGCCAGATGTTGCCATTCTGGATGTGGAGGGTGTTCTGCTTGGGCTTTGTGCCGATATGACTCCAGGTCTCCCAGAATGAGTTGTCCTGGAAAGGAGTCTTCCAGCTGCCATAGTTTCTGGGAGATGTGCCTCTGTTTTTTTCTCCTTGAGGATGCACTTGTATTGACTTTGTAGGGTGTCACAGGCCGCTCTTAGTTTCCTGTTGTTGGGGTGTCTGCGTTTTTGGTTTGAGGCCATCCTTAGGGAGTTGCGAAGTGCTTTTCATTCTTTGCCAAACCATTTTTGGCATTGTATATTAGTAGGTCTTTTGGGGTTGGTCTTTCTGAGGCCTGCTAGTTCTGCCATGGAAAAAAGGATCTTGTTAAAATCATTCACTGCCAGGCTTGCCTCTTGCTGGTTTGATGAGTAGCTACTTGTGTTAAAATGTACAAGTAGCTCTTGAATCTCGATTCTGTTGCTCATTTTGATGTATTCAGTGCCTAAGGCTTCTTTCACACTTGCGTCAGTACGCAGCCGTCGCTAAGCGTCGGCGCGATGTACCGACGGACAATGTTAAAATTCGGCACAACGTGGGCAGCATATGCAGTTTTTCAACGCATCCGCTGCCCATTCTAAAGTCCGGGGAGGGGGGGCGGAGTTCTGGCCATGCATGAGCGGTAGCAAATGGCGGATCCTTGAACGTTTTTTCGTGACAACGGTCCGCCAAAACAAGACACATTCAGTGCACGATGGACGCGACGTATGGCCATACGTCGCGATCCGACAGCAATTCAAGTCTATGGGAAAAAAACGCATCCTGCGGGCACATTTGCCCAAGAGTTTGCTGCGCAATGTGTTGAGCAAAGTCCTTATTTCTGTCATATCGCTGCCCTCTTATTTTGTGTTGCCATTGTGGGGCTTGTGGTCCCCAGTACTTCTGCCCTCTCTGTAGACTCTCACTGCAGATCACTGTGGGTTGCCATCTGTTTGATGGGCGTCTTGCTTGTGGTCTCAAAGGTCTGTTTAGAATGATGTCCTTTAGCTCTCTGGCTAGATGGCCGACCCCTTGTTTATTGAGGCGCTTGTCGTCGTATAGGTGATGTAGCGTTATTTCGGGGTGTCTTGCCAGTTGTATGTTTGGTGTTTAAGACGATACTGGTGGCCAGCTCTGAGTTGATTACCTGTTGGTCTTTATTTCCTTGGAAGCAGGGCAGACAGGATTATTTTGGATCTGGGAAATTTTTGCTGGGCAGATATTGTGAGTTTTGATAGGCCTTGGGTGACTATTTCTTGGTGAATATCTTTGGGCTGATGTGTAATATGAGATGTGTGGGCTCGGTGAAGTATCGGTTATTGATCACCTTCCCTGCTTGTGGGATTGTTGAACAATGGATTTTTGTGACCCGTGCCCCTGGGAACAGTCTTAGTGTCCAGGTATTTCCCGTTTGAGTCTATTAGGACGATGTCAGGGCCCAGTGTTTTATTTGGGCTGTTTGTTTTTTAGGTCCATAGCTACTGGCTGCTCTGGGTTGCTGTGACGATGAGGCTATATATTCGTTGCTGGGATTGAGGGTAGGATTTTCCTTTGCAGTGTTGGGTTCGGGGGTGTTGGTTGGTTGCCCTGATTTGCTGTGTAGATGGGGCTGTACTTTTATTGCTGGGGTTGTGTGTAGTGTCCTTCTGGCAGGGGCTGTTGCTGGTGTGTGATGTGTCAGGCATCGAGATGCTTGGTGCAGGCCTTGGTTTTGGGGAACTTTTGAGGTGCGCTCTCTGGCTTTTGTTGCAGGTTTAATGACTTTAGCTGTGTTATTTCTTCTTTGAGGTATGCATTTTCTTCCTGCAGTCTTTGAAATGATCTTTTGCATTTCAAACTGGTCTCTTTTCAGCCTTGATAATGCCTTCTTCAGTTGGTAATTTGCATTTTCTCACCTTGGCTTCTTTGAATTGAATAAACTCACTTTCTGGTTGGGACAGGCAGTCTGAGTATATTATCCATGGGGGGTTGTGATGTGATGTCTGCTGTGATCTGATCAGGAGTGGTAATGCTTCCACCCTGCCTCAGGGTTTGCATTTTAAAAGGCCCCGTCTCACACAGCGACGCTGCAGCGATACAGACAACGATGCTGATCGCTGCAGCGTCGCTGTTTTGTCGCTGTGTGGTCGCTGGGGAGCTGTCACACAGACAGCTCTCTCCAGCGACCAACGATCAGGGGAACGACTTCGGCATCGTTGAAACTGTCATCAACGATGCCGAAGTCCTCCTGCAGCACCCGGTAACCAGGGTAAACATCGGGTTACTAAGCGCAGGGCCGCGCTTAGTAACCCGATGTTTACCCTGGTTACCAAAAAAAACAAACACTACATACTCGCCTTTCGGTGTCCAGGTCCCTTGCCGTCTGCTTCCTGCTCTGACTGAGCCGCCGTACACTGAGAGCAGAGCGCAGCGGTGACGTCACTGCTGTGCTGCGCTCTCACTGTACGGCCGGATCTCAGTCAGAGCAGGAAGCGGACGGCAAGGGACCTGGACACCGAAAGGCGAGTATGTAGTGTTTGTTTTTTTTGGTAACCAGGGTAAACATCGGGTTACTAAGCGCGGCCCTGCGCTTAGTAACCCGATGTTTACCCTGGTTACCAGTGAAGACATCGCTGGATCGGTGTCACACACACCGATTCAGCGATGTCAGCGGGGCCTCAACGACCAAAAAAAGGTCCAGGCCATTCCGACACGACCAGCGATCTCGCAGCAGGGGCCTGATCGCTGGTACGTGTCACACATAGCGAGATCGCTATGGAGGTCGCTGTTGCGTCACAAAACTTGTGACTCAGCAGCGATCTCGCTAGCGATCTCGCTATGTGAGACGGGGCCTTAACTTTGTTCCTAATTCCTTGTTCCTTGTACCATGATAGTTATATTTTTATACATGTTTATGGAAAGATTGAAAGTCTCAGGGTCCTCCTCATCCTGTACTCTAATTTGTGTGCCATTCTTAATGCCCTGCATTTTGACGGTCTTGTAATATTTTCAGAGAGTCTGGTCCCAAGCTTGGTGGTGCCCTGAGTAGAATAACACATTTGTTTTTCCCCTTGTTTGTTGAAGTCTACCAATAGGGTCTCTGGGTATTTCTTTATCTTGGTCTTTTTTTTTTTTTTTTTTACTTTTCTCTCTTTCATAGATCTGGCATTCACAGGGAAGGTTATTGCTAAATGTGCCAGGCTCCCTGCTGTCTCCAGGTCACCCTAATTGCTTACAGTGCAATCCCCATGTTGTTTCATTTTAAAGGTTTTTTCTTTTATATTTTCTATTGCATAATGTACAGTCTATTGTTATCTTAGCAATGTATTGGCATTTAGCCCTTACCTTGGGTATGCGTTGGGTTCTGTTAGGGTTTGATGTTGCCTTTTTGCTGAGTTTTCACTTGGTAATTTTGACCTGTTTTTGCTTCTTGTTTTTCATGTGAATTTTTCTTGTCATAGCTTAAAATCCTTAAAATCTTTGTCCGATGTGTTTAGTATTCTGTCATATCTGTAGATTTCCGAGATATGTCCTCCAATCTTCTCATTATAAGGTATAAATTCAAGTTTGTTCAGGAGCTCCTCTTACTGTGTCCTGCTCCTCCAGTGCTTCCGGAGTACATTTTTATACCAAATGACAGGTCCTCTTTAAATTAGGTTATACCCTCCAAGCGCCTTAGAAAAGCCTCAGACATGTGCAATTTTCCAGCTTTCAGGATCACTTCTTGGGAAAGTACCCATAGATGAGCAGGCTGATGGGACTAAGGTAATCCTGGTGGAGACAGCCTTTATAGCCACTCTCACCCGCAATCAGAGTGCCCAGAATGCAGGTAATGATCTGCTTTCTGACCTTCCTCAGTCAGAGGGATGACTGAACCAAAGACGGACCCAGAGCAGGTCCCAGAGGGTCCCCGTGAGGAAGGGACCTTAACGTCACTTCTGGCTGCCTCCAGCCAGGAGTTTCAGGCTACCCTGCATTCCGATGCTAGCCTGGAGGCCCTGAGAAACCTAGCCGAGAAGCCCACCTCTGAGACGGATAAGGAGAGGGTATTCTGGGAACAAGGGAGGTTGTACCAGGAGACGGTTCTTGGCAAAGCCCAACAGGAGTGGTTGAGGAAAAGACAGCTGATTGTACCCTACCAATTTAGGGGTGAGTTGTTATGGATTGCCCATGAGATTCCACCCGCAGGACACTTGGGGATCAGCAAGACTAAGGCCCGGCTGTCTCAAGACTTCCCCCAAGATGGGGACAGATGTAACCAACTACTGCAGCTCCTCTATCACATGTCAGAGTGGGGAAGTCGGGGCCTGCCCCCAAGGCTCCCCTGATCTCTTTGACAGTGATAGAGGAGCCTTTCAAGAGGATGGCTGTGGACATTGTGGGACCACTGGCCATACCCAGCAGCTCTAGAAAGCATTACATCCTTACTGTAGTAGACTAAGCTACCTGGTATCCAGAGGCAGTGGCTCTGTCCTCAACTAGGGCGGATAAGGTGGCAGATGCCTTGTTGGCCACATTTTCGAAGTAGGATTTCCCAGGGAGATGCTTACCAACCAGGAGGCTCAATTCATGTCTCGCCTAATGGAAACTCTCTGTAAGAAAATAAGAAAATGCAAGTGAAGCGCCTGGTATCGAGTGCTTATCACTAGGGTTGAGCGACTTATTTTTTTAGGATCGAGTCGGGTTTCGTGAAACCCGACCTCCTCAAAAGTCGGATTGTGTGAAATCAGCCGATTATTGTGAAAAGTCGGGGGGCCGACCGAAACACGAAACCCAATGCCAGGTCTCAGTCTCTCTCTCTCTCTCTCTCTCTCTCTCTCTCTCTCTCTCTCCTCCGTCCCTGCAAAGTTTGTGTTTCACTGTGGAAATCGCTATATCCCAAACGTTAAGATGGCGGTTTTACCCCATGTGACGCCACACAAAGCAAGCCGGAACCGATGTCATCACGCTGCACACACTCCTTCATTGGCTGAAAAAATGGCGGGGAAAGCGTCATACGAAACGCGACTTTGGCGGGAAGATCGCCGACCATGTGGCCGATCCCACGCTGGGTTCGGGTCGGGTTTCACGAAACCCGACTTTGCCAAAAGTCGGCGACTTTTGAAAATGACCGATCCGTTTCGCTCAACCCTACTTATCACCCCTAAACCAATAGTTTGTGTGAGCGCTTCCACAGTACCCTCAAACAGATGTTAGAAATACTGGTTGATACCCAGGGACTCGACTGGGAGCGGTACCTCCCACACCAGCTATTTGCTTACCAAGAGGTTCTGAAGGCCTTGATGGGGGTTCTCCCCCTTTGAGATCCTGCACGGCAGGCGAGTGCGGGGACCCCTTAGGTTGGTAAGGGAATACTGGAAGAGCTGAGCCATTCAGAAGTGTCCATCATAGAGTATGTCTTGCGCTTCCATGGCAAGATGCAGACCTTGACGAGGTTGGCGCAAGACAACAAGGCACAGGCCCAGGCTGACCAGAATCATTGGTACGACCAAAATGCCCAAGAATGAACCTAGAGCTCAACCCAGTCACTTATGGGGTCACTCTTGACCACACTCGGTGTAGGCGGAAGGCCTTCCACGAAAAATATGATGAAAGCTCATCAAGAACTTGGAGCCTGCGTCCTACCGGTCTGCCACCTGCCTGAGGATTGGGAGGAAGACCCCCTTCTGGACATGCTGGAACAAGCTAAGGCCGGCAGGTCCAGAGAGGATGTGGAGTTAAGCGCCTCGCTAACTGCACACCAGCGGTCGCAGCTGTGAGCCACGCTGCAATCCTTCAGGGCCATGTTTACCAACAGACTGAGGACTGAGCTAGCGGTTCATGAAGCGGACACCGGGAATCATTCCCCCATCCGGCGGACATTCTATCGCACGTCATGCGCCAGGAGCTCAACACCATAACAGCCTCTGATGTCCACCCAATGCCACGCATCGAAAAGCTGCTTGAGTGGTTAGCTGGCGTACGCTATCTATCAATTATGGATCTGAGTCGGGGATATTGGCAGATTCCTGAGCCCCAAGGCACAGGAGAAGTCCACCTTTATCACCCCCTTCAGACTGTATGAGTCCACGGTCATGCCTTTTGGCATGAAGAATGACCCTGCCACATTCCAGCATATGGTCAACCACCCGCTCCAGGGACTGGAGAGGTGAGTGGTGGCATACCTGGATGACATTGCTGTCTTCAGTTCCTCCTGGGAGGAGCACCTCAAGCATCTTTAGCAGGTGCTCAGGCGCATCCATAAAGCAGGCCTAACCATCAAGCCGGGAAAGTGCCAGGTGAGCATGAGCAAGGTCCACTACCTGGGGCACTGGGTAGGTGAGGGTTCTATGAGGCCAGAGCCTGGGAAAGTAGATGCCATGTCCTGGCCCATCCCCAGGACCAAAAAGCAGGTGATGTCCTTTTTGGGCACTGCAGGGTACTATAGGTGCTTTATACAGCACTATAGTAGCCTTGCAAAGCCCTTGACGGACCTCACCAAAAGGAACCTATCCCATACAGTCAAGTGGGCAAACGACTGAGGTGGCCTTTTGGACATTAAAAGCAGCCCTGAGCAGCTCCCATGTGCTAAGGGCAGTAGACAGCAGTCGGCCATTCTTAGTACAGACCGACGCCAGCAAGTTTGGCCTCGGTGCTGTGCTCAGCCAGGTTGTCTCGGGGAACCAAGAGCACCCCATGGAAGCTCCTGCCTAGGAAAGTGGCCTATTCCACCATAGAGAAGGAGTGCCTGGCCATGGTGTGGGCCCTGTAATGCTTGCAGCCCTACCTATATGGGTGCACATTTACCATGGTGACCAGCCACAACCTCCTGAGTTGGCTGCATACCGTGTCTGTTACCAACGGAAGGTTGCTACGCTGGAGTCTTGCCCTCCAGCAGTATGACTTTACTGTTATGCACAAAAAAGGCAGTGAGCATGGTAATGCAGACGGATTATCCCGGAAGGGTGAGCCTGCAGAGGTGCGCAAGGAGGAGTACCAAGAGGTCCTGCCTCCGTAATGCAGTCCAAAAGGGGAGGTATCAGGAAACTGAGTAATTCCTAAATAACCGAAGTACCCATCCAGAGATGCCTGTTGCATTTCCTTGGTTTGTGAATGACAACCTTCACAAACAATTTCCCTCGCAGCTTCCAGCCCCTCACTCCGTCTGTGTGAAATACAATCCACCTTCCCCCTCTCTCCCCCTCGTTTTCAGCTGTTGGTCACTTTTATGGCTTCTGACCAGTTAAATGTGTTTTTCTTTCCAGCCACATGGTCCTTTGTCTGTTCAAACTCAAATTGTATAACACACCTTTATCCTAGAGACAGGAAACCTATATTTTCAGAATCAGTATAATTTAGGCTACACCCAGCAATGTTTTTACAACCTGTGCGCTATCAGAAAACAGTTTCTG